>NC_065598.1:121953358-122579787 GCF_024542745.1 Macaca thibetana thibetana
TCTTCAATAAATGGTCCAGGGAAAACTGAATATCCACATGCAGAAGAATTAAACTAAATACCTGTCTTTTGCCATATAAAAAAAAATCAAAATGGATTAAGACTTAAATCTAAGACCTCAAACTATGAATCTTCTATAAGAAAACATTGGGGGAAATTTCCAGGACATTGAACTGTGCAAAAATCTCTTGAGAACTACCCAGGAAGCACAGGCAACCAAAGCAAAATTAGAAAAATGAGATCACATAAAGTTAGAAAGCTTCTGCACAGCAAAGGGTACAATCAACAAAGTAGAGAGACAACCCACAGAATGGGAAAAACATATTTTCAAACTGTCCATTTGTCAAGGCATTAATAACCAGAATGTAGAAGAAGCTAAAACATTTCAATAGGAAATAATCAAATAATATCAAAAATTGGCACAAGATTTGAATAGACATTTCTCAAAAGAAGATATACAAATGGCAGTCAGGCATATAAAAAGGTGCTTAGCATTACGGA
Source organism: Macaca thibetana thibetana (assembly GCF_024542745.1). Classification (NCBI taxonomy): domain Eukaryota; kingdom Metazoa; phylum Chordata; class Mammalia; order Primates; family Cercopithecidae; genus Macaca; species Macaca thibetana. The sequence goes on from NC_065598.1 coordinate 121,953,859, forward strand.
TCACCAGAGTAATGGAAATAAAAATAACAATGAAGTCACATCTCACCAAAAGACAGGCAATAACAAATACTGATGAGGACGTGGAGAAAAGGGAACCCTTGTACACTGTTTGTGGGAATGTAAATTAGTACAACCAGTATGAATAATTTGGAAGTTCCTGAAAACACTAAAAATTGAGCTGCTTTATCATCCAGTAATCCCACTGCTGGGCATATACCCCAAAGGAAATCAGTGCATCAAAGAGATTCCTGCGCTCCTAAGTTTGTTACAGCACTGTTTACAATAACTAAGATTTAGAAGCAACCAAAGTGTTCATCAACAGATGAATGTGTTACAGGTAGTTAGATAGACTTGAGCAGGACAGGAGAGGGCTCTCCCCCACCACCACTGGGAATGTCAGGTGATGGTTCGGCAATTATCACACTGCCTCTCTAAAAATGATAATTCAGCAGCTGGTCCCAGGGTGCCAGGGAGAGACAATCTCCTGATGATTCACAGCTATTAACATTAAAGTGTTAATTGAATGCAGATTTCAGGGAGAAGCAACTTCCTGAGCATGCACACTAAGAGACAAAATGGTGAAGTATGACCTTCCAGGGGCTCTCCATCAGAAAAATAAAAAAAAAGTCTCAGATGGGTATGCATACAACTTCCTAAACACACTGCACATGCTCAGTACCCAAGGGTAAGGAGGGCACTGCACATTCAGGAAGCCCACCCTAAGGGAAGAATCATGGGAAAGAGGAGAGCCTATAAAGCCCTAGGATCAAGGTTCAATGCTCTTTTTGACTTTCAGGCATCCTCTTGGATCCCTTCCATGTGAACTTTCCCTTCTTTCCTGTTCTTTTGAAATAAATTTCTACTTCTGCTCTGAAACTTGCCTCAGTCTTTTTTCTACTTTATGCCTCTAAGTCATTTTTTTTTTTTTTCTGAGGAGGCAAAAATTGAAATTACTGCAGACCTGTACATATATGCCACTTGTAACTCAGGGAAACCTGGATACCTGCCACTGGTAATGAATTGATAAAGAAATTGTGGGCCAGGCACACTGACTCATGCCTGTATTCCCAGCACTTTGTGAGGCTGAGGTGGGCGGATCACAAGGTCAGGATTTCAAGACCAGCCTGACCAATATGATGAAACGCCATCTCTACCAAAAATACAAAAATTAGCCAGGCATGGTGGTGCACACCTGTAGTCCCAGCTACTCAGGAGGCTGAGGCAGGAGAATCACTTGAACCTGGGAGAAGGAGGTTGCAGTGAGCCTAGATCACACCACCGCACTCCAGCCTGGGTGACAGAGCAAGACTTCATCTCAAAAAAAAAAAAAAAAAAAAAAAAAAGGAAAAAAGAAATTGTGGCACATACACAATGGAGTACTAGTCAGCCATAAAAAAGAATGAGATTCTGTAATTTGCAACAACATGAATGGAACTGGAGATCATTATGTTAAGTGAAATAAGCCAGGCACAGGAAAATGAACATTACATGTTCTCACTTATTTGTGGGATCTAAAAATCGAAATAATTGAACTCATGGACATAGAGAGTAGAAGGACAGTTACAAGAGACTGGGAAGTGTAATGAGGGGTTGGAGGGGTGGTTGAGATGGTTAATGGTACTATAAAAAATAGAATAAATAAGACCTTCTATTTGATAGCAAAACAGGGTAACTATAGTCAATGATAAATTAATTGTACATTTGAAAATAACTTAAACATGATAATTGGACTTCTTGTTTTAAATGTCTTTTTAAGTGTAGGGTCTCATGTGCCACATAAATATATGCATCTACTATGGACCCACAAAGTTTTTTTAAAAAATCTCCAAGCTAACCTTTTACTCAGTGTGTCACCTTCTGAGCACACTGGCACACTGGATTAAAGATTGGGTTCCAAAGGCCATGGGAAGCCCAACTTCCATAGTTTGTGGCACAATGCTTTTGTTTTTTTCAAAGCTAAGATGCACACTCCTGGTGCCTTTGTAATCCTGGGATCTCTGAGGCAGACCTACTCCTGTGGCTCCACTAGGCATTGCCTTCATGGGTACTCTGAATGGTGCCTCTACCCCTTTGGCAATTTTCTGCCTGTGTTTCTAGGCTCTTCTCTACATCATCTGAAATCTAAGTGGAAATTGCCAAGCCTCTATGGCTTTTGCCTTCTGCATGCCTACAGACCTAATTACATATGTAATCTGCCAAGGCTTACCACTTGTGCTTTCCAGAGCAGCAGCCTGAACAGTGTCTGGGGCCATTTGAGTTGTATTTGGAGGCTGAACAGCTGGGATGTAAGGAGTAACATCTCAAGGCAGCAGCTTCCCAGAGCCCATCCTCAAAACCATTCAGCTCTCTTAGGTCTCTGGCCTGTGATGGGAGGGGCAGCATCAAAGATCTCTAAAATGCCTTTGAGGCCTTTTCCCCGTTGTCTTGACTGTTAACATCTGGCTCTTTTTTATTTTATCTGTACTAATTACTTTTTAGCAAGCAACTGCTGTGCAGCTCCCTTGAATTCTTCTCTTGAAAATGCTCTTTCATTCTCCAATACATGACTAGGCTACAAATTTTATATATTTGTACACTCTGTTTCCCTTCAAATTATAATGCTGCCCTAAATAATTTCTTTGCTGCTGTAACTGAGCATACACTGCCATTAGCAATCACTTTACTTCTTGAGTACTTTGCTGCTTTGAATCTTTTTTTTAACCAGATACCCGAGGCCATCACTCTTAAGTTCAGCCTTGCGGAAATTCTTAGGGTATGCAAACAATGCAATCAATGTCTTTACTACAGTGTAATGTAAGTGACCTCTGCTCCACTCCCCAATGAATTCCTCCTCATTTACATATAAGACCTCATCAGAACAATCTTTACTGTCTACATTTGTATCAGCATTTTAGTCACAACCATCTAACCAATCTCAAGACATTCCAAACTTTCCCTTTTCTTTTTGTCTTCTGATTTCTCCACTCTTTCAACCTCTCTCATTACCCATTCTAAAGCCACTTCCACATTTTCAGTTATTTGTTATCAGCATAACCCCACTTCTTGGTACCAATTTCTGTTTTAATCCATTTTGTATTGCTATAAAAGAATACTGGAGACTGAGTAATTTACAAAGAAGCGAAGTACATTTTGCTGATCGTTCTGCAGGCTAAGAAATGGAAGGGAATGGCCTTGGCTTCTAGTGAGGGGTTTTATGTATGTCACAACATGGTGGAGAAGGTTAAAGAGGAATCAGACACTTGTGAACAGGGAAGAAATTCTGAGTGTTTTTCTGGTTTACGAAAACCTATGCTCTTGGGAACCAATTTATTCCTGTAATAAATAATCCAGTTGCAAAAGTAAAACTCCGCTCACTATGGCAAAAATGACACTGAATCATTGATGAGGGATTTGCCCCCACAAGACAAACATATCCTGCTAGGTCCCAACTCTGAACACTACCAAACTGGAGATCAAATTTCAGCATAAGCTTTGGTGGGAAGAAACAAGCCATATCCAAACTATCACAAAAATACCTAAAACAGGATGATATAATTGTGACTGTGTCATCTAATTTACATTGAGTGGTGATGCAAGGAGATGAGGTTGTAATACTTGAGCTATGATCTCAATAATGAGGAGACAGTGTGAGACAAAGAGAATTCCTGACAGAGAAAACATACAATGCATTAATACTGAGGTGGCAACGATTTCGTCCTTAAATATTTAAAGAAAATAAACATTATGGTTGGAATTTATGGCCCAAGACAAAAAGTAATCTCAGGTGTGTTGGAAAGGTAGGTAGGACTTAATCTTGTAGTACCTGAAGACAGTTGTAAGCAGTTCCATTTTGTTCTCCATGCAATGGTAAACCAAGATAATTTGAGGCCAGTCAAGGGACCAACATGACCTGAGTATTCTTACCCTTAGTATTGTATAGAAAATGTGAAAGGGTGAGGAGAGCCTGACCAAATGAAGATTGAACAGTTATGACAGCACTGTAGAAAACCCAAGAAAGGATAGAAATATCTTAAAACTAAAGTCATTCCAGTGAAAGACACTAATGTAGATTCGATCTTATGCTATAACATGTACAATGTACTGTATTACATATTATATGTATTTTATATGTGTGTGTGTGTGTGTGTATGTGTATATATATATAATTTCAATAGTTTTCAGGGAAAAGATGGTTTTTGGTTACATGGATAAGATGGATAAATTCTTTAGTGGTGACTTCTGAGATTGTGCTGCGTCCATCACCCAAGCAGTGTACACTGTACCCAATGTGTACACTTTTATTCCCTCATCCCACTCCTGCCCTGATCCCTGAGGCCCAAAAGTCCATTATATCATTTGTATGCTTTGCATACTTATAGCTTTAGCTCCCAGTTATAAGTGAGAAATATGATATTTGGTTTTTTATTCCTGAATTACTTCACTTAGAATAATGGTCTCCAATTCCATCCAGATTGCTGTGAATAACATTATCTCATTCTTCTTTGGCTGGATAGTATTCCATGGTGTATTTTCTTTATCCACTTGTTGGCTGATGGACATTTAGGCTAGTTCTATATTTTTGCAATTGCAAGTTGTGCAGCTATCAACATGCATGTACAAGTGTCTTTTTCATATAATGACTTCCCTTCCTTTGGGTAGATATTCAGGTGTGGGATTGCTTGATTGAATGATAATTCTAGTTTAGTTTTTTAGGAAACTCCACACTGTTTTCCATAGTGGTTGTACTAGTTTACATTCCCACCAGCCGTGTAAAAGTGTTCTCTTTTTATCACATATATGCCAACATCTGTTATGTTTTGATTTTATAAATTATGGCCATTCTTGCAGGAGTAAGGTGGTATCTCCTTGTAATTTTAATTTGCATTTCCATGATGATTAGTGATGTTGAGTATTTTATCGTATGTTTGTTGGCCATTTGTATGTCTTCTTCTGAGAATTGTCTATGCATGTCATTTGCCCCCTTTTTGATGAGATTATTTGTTTCTTTCTTGCTGATTTGTTTGAGTTCCTTTTAAATTCTGGATATGAGTCCTCTGTTGAATGCATAGTTTGTGAATATTTTCTCCATTCTGTGGGGGTTATCTGTTTACTCTGCTGATTATTTATTTTGCTGTGCAGAAACTTTTGATTTTTGTTGTTATTGTTTAGTTTAATTAGGTCCCATCCGTTTATTTTTGTTTTCGTTGCATTTGCTTTTGGGTTTTTGGTCACAAACTATTTGCCTAAGCCGACATTTAGAAGAGTTTTTCTAATGTTATTTTCTATAATTTTTAGAATTTCAGGTCTTAGATTTAAGTCTTTGATCCATCTTCAGTTGATATTTTCATAAAGTGAGCAAAATCTGCTGTTAAACTGATAGTTTTCCCTTTTCCTTTTGCTTTTGCCTCACAGGTCTTAAGATTCTTTCCTTTGTCTTGATTTTAGATAACCTGATGATTATGCATTTATGTGATGATCATTTTGGTGATGAATTTTCCATCCCAGGTGTTCTTTGAACTTCTTGAATTTGGATTTCTAGATCTCTAGCAAGGCCAGGAAAGTTTTCCTCAATTATTCCCTCAAATAAATTTTTCAAACTTAGATTTCTCTTCTTCCTCAGGAATAACAATTATTCCTAGTTTTAGGCATTAACATAATTCCAAGTTTCTTGGAGGGTTTGTGCATTTTTAAAACCCTTTTTTCTTTGTATTTGTTAATTGGGTTAATTCAAAAGCCTTGTCTTTGAGCTCTGAAGTTCTTTCTTGTTCTGTTTTGGTCTATTGTTGAAACTTTCCATTGCATTTTGTATTTATGTAAGTTTATCTTTTATTTCCAGAAGTTGTGATTGTTTTTTCTTTATGATATCTATTTCTCTGGAAAACTTTTCATCCATATCCTGTATTTCTAAAAATTCCTTTAAGTTGTTTTTCATCTTTCTCTAGTATCTCCTTAAGTAGCTTAATAAACAACCTTCTGAATTTTTATTTGGCATTTTGGAGATTTCTTGTTGGTTCAGATCCATTGCTGTGAAGTTGATGTGATAATTTGGGGGTGTTATAGAACCCTGTGTTTTCATTGTACCAGAATTACTTTTCTGGTTCCTTCTGACTTGGGTAGACTATTTCAGTGGAGATGTCTGGAACTCAAGGCCTGCTGTTCAGATTCTTTTGACCTAAGGGGTGGTCCCTTGATGTGATGCTCTCCCCCTTCCCCCAAGGATAGGACTTTCTGAGAGCTGGACTGCAGTGATTGTTATTGTTCTTCTTGGTCTAACCACCTTGTGGAACTACCAGGCTGGTGCTAGGAAATGTCTGCAAAGAGTCCCTGTGATGTGATCTGTCTTCAGGTCTCCAAGACATTTATACCAGCACCTGATCTGGTGGAGGTGTCAAGAGAGTGAAGCAGACTCTGTGAGAGTCCTTGGTTTTAGATATGGTTAGTGTGCTGGCTTTCTTAAAAGCTGGTTATGCTAGCAGTAAAGTTGTCACGTGGACACACTCAGGACCTCCTGTTAGCCAGGATGTTGCAGGCAGTGGAATAATTCGTTGTCTTCTTCTTACTGGAATCAGGGTTATTCTGCCATGAATTGCTGTAATGGGCTGAATTGGTTGGCCTCCAGCCAGGAGGTGGTGTTTTCAAGAGAGCACCAGCTGCTTTATTCGTAGAGGGCTCTAAGCTTTGCCCTAAGTTGGCCAGAGTAAGTATTTTGGTTTCTCAGGTGCTGGGTAGGGCCATAAAACTCCTAAGAGTTTCTGTCTGTTGTGGTTGGCTACGAGTGGGGCAAGAGAAATACCATCAGGTAGGAGCAGTGTTAGGAAGGTCTGGGCTGAGATACTCCTGGGGCAGAGCTTGCTGGATGGGAAATGGGGATCTGGTTCTCAGACCAATGAGGTTATGTTCCTGAGGGGATCTTGGCTGCCTCCTCTGTTTCGTAAAGTTTGCCGGAGAAGTATTGGATAGTTGGTAGCAAGAGACCTCACCCAGCTCCCACACACTTGGTGAGATTGGTCTCACTCTCATAGTGCTCCACTCAAACCTTGCCCCAGGCTGTGAGCTTCCCTTCTGAGAAAGCAAGCATGGCTTTTAGACCTTGCTTTTCCCTGTCTGCTCATTCCTTTGACAGGAGCTCCTGCAGCAGCTGTCTCTCATTCCCTGGACTCCACTCATGAAAATTTGTGTCCAGTTGAAACAACTACCAGTTTCAGTTTTCAGTTTTTTTCACCCTACAACCCCTTCCCAATTCTGCTGGCTGCGTTTCTCAAGGGCCCCTGTGAGAGATAGTCAAAGATGTTGTCCCTGGACTCAAGGTGGAGGCTGGGAGTGCCTACAAGACACTTCCCACTGCTGCTTCCACTTTAATATTTTGACTCCCTAAATCCATTTCAGCTCTAGGTAAGGTTAAATCCTTCTCCTGTGATCTTGATTTTTCAGATTCCCTAGTTGGGATATTTGTTCAGAGGCAGGTTTTCTCCCTCTCATATTTTGGGAACTCAGAGGGTTTTTTTTTTTTTTTTTTTTGCCAAGTTTTTGGAATTTGCAGTGGCATGCCACTGCTTTCAAAGGATCTGTGAATTCTTTCACCTTTTTTTTTTTTTTTCCTTTGGCATATTCCTGTGGTGGTTCTAGGAGCAGAAAGTAATGGTGTGAGTTTCTACATGCTGTTTTGTTCATCCAAGTAAAAGCTGCACATTAACCCTGTGTCCTGTCTACCATATTGTCCTCTAATCTCTTAATTAAGTATATTGTTCTGTTTTTGATAACCATGTTTTCATCCATAAGGAAAATTTATTATTTCACAATGGAAGTTATGCAGTCTGCTACATATTGCAAATTTTTGTTTTTTGTTTGTTTGTTTGTTTGTTTGTTGACACAGTCTCTTTCTGTCACCCAGGCTAGCGTGCAGTGGTGTAATCTTGGCTCACTGCAATCTCCACCTCCCGGGTTCAAGTGATTCTCCTGCCTCAATCTCCCAAGTAGCTGGGACTACAGCAGTGTGCCACCACGCCTGGCTAATTTTTTGTATTTTTAGTAGAGATGGGGTTTCACCATGTTGGCCATGCTGGTTTTGAACTGCTGACCTCAAGTGATCCATCTGCCTCAGTCTCCCAAAGTGCTGGGATTACAGGCATAAGCCACTGCTCCTGGTCCATACTTCACTTGATTTTTTTGAATTATTTTCAATAAGAAAAATAGTATAATATGGAAATAATTTTACTATAAGGACCAAGATAGACAAATTCCTGAGAAAAATTCCCTATCTCCTCAGCCTTTTCTGTTATCCACCTAAGTGGTTGTCACTCAGGGGTAATTTTTTCCCCTAGGGGATATTTGATAATGTCAGAAAGACATATTTTGTCACAATCGGGGAAGACATATTGCTACAGGCATCTAATGGGTAGACACCAGGGATATTTTTAAACATCCTGCAACACATAAAATAGCCTATTCCAAGAAAAATAAGTGTTCAGCCCAGAATGTCTATACTGCTGACCTGAGAAACCTGGATCTAGCTTTACATTTTGTGTTTCTATTTGATTCCGACTCTCCTCTTAGGACGTAGTCTTCCCTTCAACTCTCCTAAGTGGTGCTTTTTATTTTCTCAAAAACCATGCACATTATTAGACCTGCAGAGTGAGTTAAATGTCACAGTTATTCCTCATTGCTACTTTCAGAATATTCTCCTCCCCTCCTCATTTAAAAAATATTCCAGTTTTAAATTTCATGTTGTCGTTAGTTTTAGATGACTGGATTACTTGCCACAGTCCCTCTTTCAATAAATTATTTTGAAGATTTTAGTTCCTGGCTCACTGAAGTGCTTTCTAATATCACTCCTGTAATTGTTCTTGGCAATTTCAATATATCAGTATATTATTATTCCAAAATCATAGCCTCTGCATTCCTAAAATTTCTCTCCAATGAACTTAACGTTGACCCTACCTCACCAACAACTTATTCTCTTGGGCCTATCATATTCTGTATAATTACCAGGAACTGCTACCCTTCCATCATTTCAGTTTAATGCAAATTACTCTCTTAGCAGTCTTTCCTAAATTTTCAGCTTGCTATTTCTTGTACTGTATCTGCAGCAATCCTTTTACAGCATCAGGACCTCAAATCATTAACTTTCAAATGTGTCTTCATCCCTCGTATTTCCAGTTTTCTTTCACACAGCTTAAATTTCATGATAAGCCATAATAATCACACTCTTGTATTGACTCTGTTCTTTTCCATTTCTCACTTCACTGTACTCAATTGGCAAAATAAAAAACCTGAAAAATTAAAAATTTCCACCTAATTTGTAGTAGCACTCGTGGCTGTATACAGTTAGAGGAAAACCCACAACTGTTCCTTTCTTACATTTATTATTTTTAACTTTAATTGAGCCTTGCTTGATTGTTGGCAACCATACTTCATTTCTCTAGAATATTCACTCTCTTCTAAACTATACTATGATAGTAAAATGGCTACTAGTAGCTCTATTTGGATGCCTGATGAACATACCAAATTTAACAAACTTAAAACTAAGCTCTTGATCTCATGCTCTCAGACATAGTCTTCCTGCAAACTTTCCATTTCAATTAATGGCAATTGAATCATTTCAGTTGTTCAAATCAGCTTGGAAGCTGTCAGTTTCTTTTGAAAGAATAAATCAGTGAGATTGTGTGGGCAGAAAACTGGAATGCGGTTGGCTTGAAGGCATGGAAATGTGCCTGTGGGGTTAGCTTATACCAATATTGAAACACATAGCAATGTTAACATTTCTAAATTTAACTATGATGCTAATCGGTAAACTCTTTAATTAAAACCCTGCTCTTAATGGTTAATAGATTCCATATTATTATTGGGAAAAAAGGCACACCAAGGTAATGTAATTAAAACTATTATACATTTAATTTAAAAACATTATTTTTGATAAAAAAATATAAAAGTTTGTATAAAATCTTTTGAATAGTATCAATAGATGTCATATTTTAATAGGACTTATCACACCATTTCAGACAAAGGCAATAGTAGGAAATACGATTTAAAAATTTTCTATTCAAGACAGAGGATTAGAGACTTTTAGGGTACATTCGCCACTTGAAAACAGCAAAATATGTTCTTCCATTTGTTTGTGTCCTCTTTTATTTCACTGAGCAGTGGTTTGTAGTTCTCCTTGAAGAGGTCCTTTACATCCCTTGTAAGTTGGATTCCTAGGTATTTGATTCTCTTTGAAGCAATTGTGAATGGAAGTTCATTCCTGATTTGGCTCTCTGTTTGTCTGTTACTGGTGTATAAGAATGCTTGTGATTTTTGCACATTAATTTTGTATCCTGAGACTTTGCTGAAGTTGCTTATCAGCTTAAGGAGATTTTGGGCTGAGACAATGGGGTTTTCTAAATATACAATCATGTCATCTGCAAACAGGGACAGTTTGACTTCTTCTTTTCCTAACTGAATACCCTTGATTTCTTTCTCTTGCCTAATTGCCCTAGCCAGAACTTCCAACACTATGTTGAATAGGAGTGGTGAGAGAGGGCATCCCTGTCTTGTGCCAGTTTTCAAAGGGAATTTTTCCAGTTTTTGCCCATTCAGTATGATATTGGCTGTGGGTTTGTCATAAATAGCTCTTATTATTTTGAGGTACGTTCCATCAATACCGAATTTATTGAGCGTTTTTAGCATGAGGGGCTGTTGAATTTTGTCAAAATCCTTTTCTGCATCTATTGAGATAATCATGTGGTTCTTGTCTTTGGTTCTGTTTATATGCTGGATTATGTTTATTGATTTGCGAATGTTGAACCAGCCTTGCATCCCAGGGATGAAGCCCACTTGATCATGGTGGATAAGCTTTTTGATGTGTTGCTGAATCCGGTTTGCCAGTATTTTATTGTGGATTTTTGCATCGATGTTCATCAGGGATATTGGTCTAAAATTCTCTTTTTTTGTTGTGTCTCTGCCAGGCTTTGGTATCAGGATGATGTTGGCCTCATAAAATGAGTTAGGGAGGATTCCCTCTTTTTCTATTGATTGGAATAGTTTCAGAAGGAATGGTACCAACTCCTCCTTGTACCTCTGGTAGAATTCAGCTGTGAATCCATCTGGTCCTGGATTTTTTTGGTTGGTAGGCTATTAATTATTGCCTCAATTTCAGAGCCTGCTATTGGTCTATTCAGGGATTCAACTTCTTCCTGGTTTAGTCTTGGAAGAGTGTAAGTGTCCAGGAAATTATCCATTTCTTCTAGATTTTCCAGTTTATTTGCGTAGAGGTGTTTATAGTATTCTCTGATGGTAGTTTGTATTTCTGTGGGGTCGGTGGTGATATCCCCTTTATCATGCTCATGGATAGGAAGAATCAATATCATGAAAATGGCCATACTGCCCAAGGTAATTTATAGATTCAATGCCATCCCCATCAAGCTACCAATGACTTTCTTCACATGGAACCAAAAAAGAGCCCGCATCTCCAAGACAATCCTAAGTCAAAAGAACAAAGCTGGAGGCATCACGCTACCTGACTTCAAACTATACTACAAGGCTACAGTAACCAAAACAGCATGGTACTGGTACCAAAACAGAGATATAGACCAATGGAACAGAACAGAGTCCTCAGAAATAATACCACACATCTACAGCCATCTGATCTTTGACAAACCTGAGAGAAACAAGAAATGGGGAAAGGATTCCCTATTTAATAAATGGTGCTGGGAAAATTGGCTAGCCATAAGTAGAAAGCTGAAACTGGATCCTTTCCTTACTCCTTATACGAAAATTAATTCAAGATGGATTAGAGACTTAAATGTTAGACCTAATACCATAAAAATCCTAGAGGAAAACCTAGGTAGTACCATTCAGGACATAGGCATGGGCAAAGACTTCATGTCTAAAACACCAAAAGCAACGGCAGCAAAAGCCAAAATTGACAAATGGGATCTCATTAAACTAAAGAGCTTCTGCACAGCAAAAGAAACTACCATCAGAGTGAACAGGCAACCTACAGAATGGGAGAAAACTTTTGCAATCTACTCATCTGACAAAGGGCTAATATCCAGTACCTACAAAGAACTCAAACAAATTTACAAGAAAAAAACAAACAACCCCATCAAAAAGTGGGCAAAGGATATGAACAGACATTTCTCAAAAGAAGACGTTCATACAGCCAACAGACACATGAAAAAATGCTCATCATCACTGGCCATCAGAGAAATGCAAATCAAAAGCACAATGAGATACCATCTCACACCAGTTAGAATGGTGATCATTCAAAAGTCAGGAAACAACAGGTGCTGGAGAGGATGTGGAGAAATAGGAACACTTTTACACTGTTGGTGGGATTGTAAACTAGTTCAACCATTATGGAAAACAGTATGGCGATTCCTCAAGGATCTAGAACTAGATGTACCATATGACCCAGCCATCCCATTACTGGGTATATACCCAAAGGATTATAAATTATGCTGCTATAAAGACACATGCACACGTATGTTTATTGCAGCACTATTCACAATAGCAAAGACTTGGAATCAACCAAATGTCCATCAGTGACAGGTTGGATTAAGAAAATGTGGCACATATACACCATGGAATACTATGCAGCCATCAAAAAGGATGAGTTCGCGTCCTTTGTAGGGACATGGATGCAGCTGGAAACCATCATTCTTAGCAAACTATCACAAGAACAGAAAACCAAACACCGCATGTTCTCACTCATAGGTGGGAACTGAACAATGAGATCACTTGGACTCAGGAAGGGGAACATCACACACAGGGGCCTATCATGGGGAGGGGGGAGGGGGGAGGGATTGCATTGGGAGTTATACCTGATGTAAATGATGAGTTGATGGGTGCAGCACACCAACAGGGCACAAGTATACATATGTAACAAACCTGCACGTTATGCACATGTACCCTACAACTTAAAGTATAATAATAATAAATAAATTAAAAAGAAAAAAGAAAACAGCAAAATAGTCCATAAACATAAACTCTGTGAACTTTAGTTCAAGAAAATAAATGGGAATACACACAAATCATGAAGGACACCTCTGATCCCAGGAGGAGAACATGAGAAAACAGCCTCCATAATGGTGTCCAGCTGATAAAAGTGAGTGAGCCCCAGTATGTGAGAAAGACAGAGAGCTTCCCTCCATAACTCATCTTTCCACTGGGGAGTCAAGCAACCCAAGCTAAAGGATAGTACTTTGTTTCTCTTAAGTCCTGGAGCTAACTTGGAATAAGGCTTTGAGACACTAGATGGGAAAGACATTGGCAAAAGCTGCAAGCATTTTCCCATACATGGAACCAAGAGCAGGATGCTATTTTGAAACTGGGTGATATATGATTTAAATATTTGTCTCCTCCAAATCTCATTTTGAAATGTGATTTTTAAAATTGGAGCCTGCTGGGAGGTGATTGGATCATGAAGGCAGATCTCTCATGAACAATTTAGCACCATTTTTTTAGTGGTAAGTGAGTTTTTATTCAGTTAGTCCATATGAAATCTGGTTGTTTAAAATAATCTGAGACCTCCCCGTCCTGTCTCCCTTTGCTCCTGATCTCAGCATGTCTCATGATGGTTCCCTTTTGCTTTCTGCCATGATTATATGCTTCCTGGTTCTTCACCAGAAACAAAGCAAGCACCATTCTTCCTGTAAAGCCCGCTGAACCATAAGTCATTGTAACCATATTTGTTTATAATTGCCCAGTTTCAGGTATTTGTAGCAATGTAAGAATGGACTAATAAAAAATTGGTATTGGGGACTGGGGCATTCTGTACAGGTACCGGAAAATGTTGAATACAGCTTTGGAGCTGTGTAATGAACAGAGGTTGGAAAAGTCTGGAGGGCTCAGAATAAGAAAGGAAGATGAGGCAAAGTTTGGAACTCCTCAGAGACTGGTTAAATGGTTGTGACCAAAATGTTGGTAGACATATTGACAGTTAAGGCCAGGTTGATGAGGTCTCAGATGGGAAAAACTAATAATTTATTAGGACTATGAGCAAAGTCCATCCGTGTTATGTTGTAGCAAAGAACTTGGATGCATTGTGTCCACATCCTAGGGTTTTGTGGAATGTTGAAATTAAGAGTGATGACTTACGGTATCTGGTGGAAGAAATTTCTCAGCAGCAAAGTTTCCAAGATGTGGTCTGGCTGCTTCTAACATCCTGTATTCAGATAGAAATCAAATTAATGACTTAAAGTTGAAACTTATATTTAAAAGGTAAGAATAGCATAAAAGTTTGGAAAGTTTGCAGCCTGTCCATGTGACAGAGAAAGGAAAAAGCATGTTCATGAGAGTAATACAAGTTAGTTATGAGCAATTACTTGCTAAAGAAATTAGGATGACTAAAAGGAAGTCAAAGGCTAATATCCAAGAAAACGGGGAAAAGGCCTCAAAGACATTTCAGATATCTCTGAGGCGATACTTTCCATTACAGGTCCATGGTCTATGAAAAAGAATTATTTCAGGGCCAGGCTCAAGGCATTGTTTCTCTGTGCAGCCTCAGGATACTGCTCCCCACATCCCAGTTACTAAGCTTCAGTCGTAACTCAAGGGACCCCAGGTATTACTATGGCTGCTGCTTCAGAGAGCTCAAGTCACTGTAAGTCTTGGCAGCTCCCAAGTGATGGTAAACCTACAGGTACACAGAATGCAAGAATAAAGGAGGCTTGGCAACTCCTACCTAGATTCCAGAGGATGCATGGGAAAGCTTGGTTGTTCAGGCAACAATCTGCCACAGTGGTGGAACCCCTATAGAAGAACTCTACTAGGGCAGTGCCTAGGGGAAATGTGGAGTTGGAGCTCCCACACAAACTGTTCCCACTAGGGCACTGCCTAGGGAGTTGTGGGAAGGGGGCCACCACCTTCAGACCCCAGAATGGTAAAGCCACTGGAAACTTGCAACCTCAGTATATAAAAGCTGCAGGCACTCATCTCTAACCCGTGAGAGCAGCCACAAGGAGCTCCAAGGGAAGACCTGCCCAAGGTCTTGGGAGCCTACCTCTCACACCAATGTGCCCAGGATGTGGAGCATGGTGTCAAAGAAGATCGTTTTAGAGCTTTAAGATTTAATGACTGCCTTGCTGGGTTTCAAACTTGTCTGGGACTATTGCCCCCTTATTTTCACCGATATACTCCTTTTGTAATGGCAGGGTGTACCCAAGATCTGTACCACCATTTTGTCTTGAAAGTAAATAATTTGTTTTTTATCTCATAAGCTTATAGGTAGAAGAATCTCATCTCAGATGAGGCTTTGGACTAGGGACTTAGAACTTTTGAGTTAATGCTGGAAGAAGTTAAGGCTTTTGGAGTCAATTGTGAAGGCATGATTGTTTTGTGAAGTGTGACAAAGACATGAGATTTTGGGGAACATAAGCAGAATAATAGTGTTTGGTGTCTGTCCCCTCTAAATCTCACATAGAAATGTGATTCCCAATGTTGGAGGTGGCACCTTGTGGGAGGTGATTGGATCCCGGTGGCAGATCCCTTATAAATGGCTTAGTATCATCCCCTTGGTGATAAGTGAGTTCTCACTCAGTTAGTCCATATGACATCTAGTTGTTTAAAAGTGTCTGAGACCTCTCCTTTCTCTCTTTGTTTCCCCCTTCAGCCTGTGACATGCTGGCTCCCTGTCACTTTCCGCCATGATTGTATGCTCAGGCATATCTTCAGGCATTTGGAGCAACCCTTCATCTGGTTTGTTATCCTGGCCCTGCATCTTGACCCCCCCTCCCCACCCCATTTTTCTTGTACAAAGATCCTGGTGCAGCGGGGCCCTCTATGCTTCACCCACAGGCAGATTTCCAGGCATTCAGAGCACCCAGTTGCCTGATTCAGCAGCCTGAGTTGCCCTACCTCTCATGTGCAGAGATTGTGGTGAAGGGGAACACTCTACACTACAAACCCAGGCAGATCTCCGTGTCTCTGGAGCACACACTCTCCTTAATTAGGAGTTTAGGCCACTCCCCTTCCTTTTGAAGAGAACTTGGGGCTGAAGAGTTTTTTCCAGCTCCAACCCTAGGCACAGCTCTGAGTGCTTGCTGGCTGCCCACGGGATTCCCCATTTGTGTTGGTACTTGTGCTTGCCATTAGGAGACAATTAGGAGACCTGTAGGTAGAAATGCCTCGTACAGCCCCATTCATCTGGACCGCTGTCCCCCAGGGCTGAGGAAGGAGCCACTATTGCGGAAGCTATTTTAGAAGAAGCCTATCTTAATATGATTTTAACAGAGCCTAACCAATCTAGAGGAGTGAAAATGCCCATTTTTAGATCACTCGAGCTTTGTAATCTTACCCTAAGGGATAAACAAAACAAAACAAAACAAAACTGACAAGCCCTTGTGAAGGCCATAGCCTTGGAACCCAGGCTAACTGAAGCATTGACTAATCTCACTTATTTTGGATGCTAAACAGTTATCAGATACATGATTTACAAATAATCTCTCCAAATCTATTACCTGCCATTTCTTTTCATTTTGCTGTGCAGAAGCTTTTTACTTTCATGTAGTCCCAGTTGTTTATTTTTGTTTTTGTTGCCTGTACTTTTAGTGCGATACCCAGGAGTATTTCTTCAGTGTCTTTCTCTAGCAGAATTATGGTCTCAGGTTTTATGTATAGCTACTTATTCTACTTTTAGTTGATTTTTGTGTATGGTGTAAGAGTTATTCTTTTACATGTGAATATCCAGTTTCCACAGGTCATTTATTAAAGAGAATAACCTTTCCTCATTTTGACTTCTTGGTACTCTTGTCAAAAATAGTTGCATATATATGCTTGGATACACTTCTGAGTTCTGTATTGTGTTTCACTGTCCTATGTGTCTGCTTTTATGTCAGTACCATATACTTTGATTGCTATAGCTTTGTCATGCAATTTGACATCAGAAACTGTAGTGCCTCCATGTTTGTTTGCTTTTTCTCTCAAAATGGCTTTGGTTATTCAGAGTCTTTTATGATTGCATTTTAGAATTTTTAAATTTATTACTGTGATGAATGCCAGAAAATGAAATTCAGCACCTCACACAGATATTTACATTCCCATTTTTATTACAGCATTATTCACAATAGCTAAGATACAGAAACAACCTAAGTGTCCATCAGTGGATAGATGGATAAAGACATTGTGGTATACAGTAATACCTTGTTATATTGTGCTGTTTTATTGCACTTCACAGATATTTTGTTTTTCACAAATTGAAGGTTTTTGGCAACCCTGCATCAAACAAGATTACTGGCATTATGTTTCCAACAGCATGCCATCACTTAATGTGTCTGTGTCACATTTTGAAAATTCTCACAATATTTCAAAATTTTTATTTTTATGTCTTTAATGGTGATCTCTGATTGATGAACTTGGATTTTACTTTTGTAATTATTTGGGGTTCCACAAACCACACCCATATAAGACTGCAAAGTAGATTGATAAATATTGTGTGTGTCCTGACTGCTCCACTGACTGGCCATTTTTCCATCTCTCTCTCTTTAGACAGGCCTCCCTGTTCTGTAAAACACAACAATGTTGAAATTATGCCAGTCAATAACCCTGAAATGGCCCGTAAGTGTTAAAGTGAAAGGAAGAGTTGTACATCTCTCATTTTCAATCAAAAGCTTGAAATAATTAAGCTTAGTAAGGAAAGCATGTCAAAAGCCACAATAGGCTGAAAGTTAGGCCCCTTATGTCAGACATCACAGTTGTGAATGCAAAAGTAAAGTTATTGAAAGAAATAAAATGTGTTATTCCAGTGGACATATTAATGACAAGAAAACAAAGCAGGATTATTGCTGATATTGAGAAAGTTTTAATGGTCTAGATCAGCGGTCCCCAACCTTTTTGGCACCAGGGACTGGTTTTGTGGAAGACAATTTTTACATGGATGGGGGTGAGGCAATGGTTTCAGGATGAGACTGTTCTACATCAGATCATTAGGCATTAGATTATCATAAGAAGCGTACAACCTAGATTCCTCACATGTACAGTTCACGATAGGGTTTACACTCCTGTGAGAATCTAATGCCAGTGCTGATCTGACATGAGGCAGAGCTCAGGCAGTAATGCTTTCTGGCCCACAGCACACTTCCTGCTGTGCAGCCCAATTCCTAACAGGCCGCAGACCAGTACCGTTCTGTGGACTGGGAGTTGGGGACCCCTGATCTAGACAGAAGATCATAGCAGCCACAACAATTTCCTTAACTCAAAGCCTAATTCAAGGCAAGGCCATAACTCTCTTCAATTCTGTGAAGGCAGAGAGACACGAGAAAGCTGTAGTCAAAGAGTTTGAAGCCAGCATAGGTTGGTACATGAGGTTTAAGAAAAGAAGCCCCCTTCATAACATAAAAAGGCAAGGCAAAGCAACAAATGCTGATGTGGAAGCTGTAGCAAGTTATCCAGAAGACCTAAGTAAGATAATTGATGAATGTGGCTACACTAAACAATATATTTTTTGGTGTAGACAAAATAACTTTCCATTGGAAGAAGATAGCACCTAGGATTGTTATAGCTAAAGAGGAGAAGACAGTGCCTGGCTTCAAAGCTTCAATGGTCAGGCTGATTCTGTGGTTAGGGGCCAATGCACCTGGTGATTTTCAGTTGAAACCAATGCTCATTTATCATCCTGAAAATCCTAAAGCCCATAAGAATTATGCTAAATCTACTCTGCCTATGCTCTATAAATGGAAAAACAAAGCCTGAATGACAGCACATTTGTTTAAAGTATGGTTTAATGAATATTTTAAGCCCACTGTTGAAACCTATTGCTCAGAAAAAAAATATGCCTTTGAAAATATGATTGCTTATTGACAATGCACCTGACCACTCAATAGCTTTGATGGTGATATACAACGAGACTAATGTTGTTTCGTGCCTGTTAGCACAACATCTATTCTGCAACCTATGGATCAAAGAATTATTCCAACTTTCAAGTCTTGTTATTTAAGAAATATCTTTTATGAGTCTATAGCCACCATGGAGAGTGATTCCTATGATGGATTCGGGCAAAGTAAATTGAAAACCATCAGAGAAATGCAAATCAAAACTACAATGAAATATCACTTCATCTCAGTTAGAATGGCTTTTGTCCAAAGGACAGGCAGTAACAAATGCTGGCTAGGATGTGAAGAAAAGGGAATCCTCATACACTGTTGGTGGGAATGTAAATTAGTACAACCACATTAGCAACAGTTTGGAGGTTCTAAAAAAGAACTGAAAAGAGACCTACCATATGATCCAGCAATCCCACTGCTATGTATACACACAAAGGAAAAGAAATCAGTATATTGAAGAGATATCTCCACTCCCATATTTATTTCAGCACTATTCACAATAACCAAGATTTGGAAGCAAACTTAGTGTCCCTTAACAGATGAACAGATAAAAAAAACTATGGTACACACACACAATGAAGTACTATTCAGCCATAAAAAATAACGAGATCCAGTCATCTGCAATGACATGTATGGAACTGGAGATTATTATGTTAAGCAAAATTAACGAGGCATAGAAAGGCAAACTTTCCGTGTTCTCACTCATTTATGGGAGCCAAAAATTAAAACAATTGAACTGATGGAGACCATGAGTAGAACGATGTTAACTAAAATCTGGGAAAGGTAATAAAGGGGTAGTGAAACTGTGGATTGTTAATGAGTACAAAAACAAATAGAAAGAGTAAATAAAATCTTGTATTTGATAGCAGAACGGTGTGACTATAAGCAGTAATAGTTTGATTGTACATTTACAAATAATTAAAAGAGTGTAATTGGATTGTATTAAACACAAAGGATAAATACTTGAGGTGATGGAGACCCCATTTACCCTAATGTGATTATTATTAATTGTATTCCTGTATCAAAATATCTCATATACTCATTAATATATATACCTACTATGTACCCATAAAAATTAAAAATAAAAAATTAGACAAAAAAGAAAACTTTTGGGAAGCATTCACTATTCTGGATGTCATTAGGAACATTCAGAATTCATGGGAGAAGGTCAAAATATTATTGTTAAGAGTAGTTTGAAAAAAAAGTTGATTACAACTCTCATGGATGACTTTGAGGAGTTCAAGATGTCAGTGGAGAAGGCAACTGTAGATAGTGTGGAAATAAAATAAGAGCTAGAATTAGAAGTATAGCCTGAAAATGTGATTGCATTGCTGCAATATCATGATAAAACTTGAACAGATGATCAGATGCTTCTTAGGCATCTGATCATCTGTTCTTAGGCATCTGCTTCTTAGCACCATGCTTCTTAGGCATCTGATCATCTGTTCAAGTTTTATCATGATATTGCAGCAAATAAAGTGGTGAGTTGAGATGCCATCTACTCCTGGTGAAGAGACTGTGAACATTGTTTAAATAGCATCATAGGATTTAGAATTTTCCTTGAATTTAGTGGGTAAAGCATTGAAAGGTTTTGAGAGGATTAACTCCAATTTTGATAGAAGTTCTACTCTGGGTAAAATGTTATGAAACAGCATCTCATGCTACAGAGAAACTGTGGTGAAAGGAAGAGTCAATCAATGTGGCAAACTTATTGTTTTCTTATTTTGCCATAGACATCCTAGACTTCAGCAACCACCATCCTGATTAGAAAGCAACCAGCAATGTCAAAGCAATACTCTCCACCAGTAAAAAGATTTTGATTCACTAAAGCTCAAGTGATTATTAGAATTATTTAGCAGCAAAATAATTTTTATGTAAGGTATGTACCTCGTATGTTTAAACATAATGGTATTGTGCACTTAATAGACTACAGTATAGTGTAAACATAACTTTTATATGCACTGGGAAAACAAAATGTTTTTGTTCTTTGTTGTGATATTTGCTTCATTGTGGTGGTCTGGAATAAAGCCTAAAATATCTCCAAGGTATGCCTATTTATATAATGGAATATTATTCAACCTTAATTAAAGAGTTTCTGCCTTTTGCAACAACATAGATAAAGCTGAAGGACATTAGTCTAAGTGAAACAGACAAACATGGAAAGACAAATACTGCAAATACTGTACAATCTCATTTATACGTGAAATCTAATAAAAGAAAATACATAGAAAATGACAGTAAAACACTGGTTACTGGGGTAGGGAGGAGGAGGAAATAAGGAAATGTAAGTCAAAGACCATGAAGTTTTATTTACGGAGGACAATCTAGAGATGTAATGTGCAGCATGAGAACTATAGTAAAAAATATGCTATTGTATGGTGAAGGTTTGCTAAGATACTAAAATTTCAGTGCTTGAACTACTAAAAAGATGATAAAATATGTGTGATGATGGGTATATTAATTTGCTTGGCTGTAGTAATCATTTCACTATGTATAGGTGTATGAAAACATCATGTGTGTACCTTACATTTATATGCTAAAATAAATGTCACTTAATAAACAGATAATAACAAAAAAGTCTGACTAATCATATGACTATAAAAAAATTTATTTCTCCCAACACATTAGCACTTCGCATATAGGCTCCTGATTAATAATTGTGGAATACAATAGAAAAAAAAAACTGTGCCTTGCTGACAATATTTAAGAAGTCTGTAGAGAAACCAACAGATAATAAGAAAGACAAAACAAGGGGATCAGAGGAAATTTTAGCCTCTGACATCTACAGCTAGAGTAAACAGTAAACTTTAAATTATAAACATAAAATGTTGCACTACAGACCTATTTATTTTCCTTAGTACATCATGTCCAGCTTGTAACAACAATTGCAAGGCAGGTTAAGAGATTTTATAAAGCACATACAATTTAAAGAGACAAAGCAAACACCAGAACCAGACTCGGATATGGCAGATATTTTGGAAATATCAGACTGAAAAATTAAGAGAAGAAAATATCATACTGAAATATCAGACCTATAATTAATATGCTAAGGGTGCTAGTGTAAAAGTGGACAACAAGCATAAAGGATGAGTAACATAAACGAAGAGAAGCAAACTCGAAGAAAGGATCCAAAGGAAATGCTAGAAATAATAAACACCATAACAAAAATGAAGAATGTTTTAGGTACACTCGTCAATGGACTGGATGCAGTGGAGAAAACAATAAGTGAGCTTTGAAACTATCAATAGAAACTTCCCAAACTGAAATGTGAAGAGAAAAATAAATGGAATAAATATTCAAGGACTGCCAGATGGTTATACAAAGTATAACATATACATACAGAGAATATCAGGAGAAGAAAGAGAGAAACAAAATATTTGAAGTAACAATAACTGAAAATTTGCCAAAATTAATAATGGATTCTAAAGTAGAGGCCCAAGAAATTTCAGAGAGCATCAAGTAAGATAAGTACACAAAACAAAACAATGATACCTAAGCCGGTTAAATACAAACTGCAGAAAATCAAAGACGAGGGAAAAAATTGAAAGAAAACAGAGAGAAAACAAACTAGTCAGGTACCTTAAAGAACTAGAAAAACAAGGACAAGCTAAACCTAGAATCGGTAGAAGAAAGTAAATAATGAATCTCTGAGCAGAAAAAAAAATAGAAACTGGAAACAATTAAAAAATCAATAAAATGAGAAGTTGACTTTTTGAAAGATAAACAAAATTGAAAAACTACTAGCTAGACTAAGAAAAAAAGAGAAAAGACCCAAATAAATACAATCAGAGATGAAAAAAGAGACTCTACTACTGATACCACACAAATACAGAGGATCAAAGGAGACTATTATGAATAACTATGCCAACAAATTTGAGAATATAGAAGAAATGGATAAATTCCTGGATGCATACAAGTTACTGTGATTAAATTGTGAAGTAATAGGAAACCTGCACAGACTAATAATGAGTGAGGAAATTGAGCTAATAATAAAAAGCCTTCCATCAAAAAAAAAAAAAAGTCAAGTCCTGATGACTTTTGGAATGTTTTTGATCCACAGTTGGTTGAATACATGGATGTGAAACTTATTTAGGTGAAGGACTGACTGTACTCAATTACAACCAAAAACAAGCAAGAAAACAAACAAACAAACAAAACCACAGAAACAAAGTGGAAGACTGAAAAGTAGACCCACTCCCAACCTGAACACCCACCACCACTCACAGAAACATGCACAGAGGGTGCAAATACTGTCACTGGCATGAAAACATGCAAAGTCATTATCAGGGGAGCTCCATCTCACTGAGCCATGATGTCAACTACAGCTACCACTGTGAAAGCCTGCAAAAAGACCAGCTACTGCTGTGAAGGAAGCTGACACCCTGGCACCACCAGCTGGCACATGGAGGCTGGCACCCTGGCACCTACTAGCACCCTGCCTCAGCCAACAAGCATTACCATACGATGCTGCAGTTGCAGTTGCTACTAGCATGCAGGAACAAGGACAGATCCCACTTCCAGAGCATTATGAACAGCAATCCAAGAGAACAGCAGGTTTATAACCTCAAGGGGTCAAAATAAAGCAGGGCCCTAATACCGGTTTCCCAGAATTAGAGCATGCAGTTCAAAAGTCCTGAGTTAAAACATGCCTCCTAAAATCTTCCAGAAATGAAGCAAGTCAATTGAACCCATCTTATACCACAATCAAACCCCAAGGTCACCAAATAGGATAAAACAAAACAAAACAAACAAACAAAACAACAACAACAACAAAACACATCCAAAGGGCAGAAAATTCAAAGACTGAAGTAACATCAGCCTACAAAGATTAGAAAGAGCCAGTGCAAGAAGCCTGACAAGTCAAAAACCCAGAGTGTCTTCTTTCCTCCAAATGACAGCACTGGTTCTCCAGCAAGAGTTCTTAGCTGAGATAGCTAAAATGACATAAATAAAATTAAAAATATGGATAGGAACAAAGATCATCAAGATCCAGGAGAACATTGAAACCCAATTTAAGGAAGCTAAGAGTCACAACAAAAAGATACAGGAGCTGATAGATGAAATCGCCAGTATTAAAAAAATGTAACTGAACTGATAGAGCTGAAATA
Source organism: Macaca thibetana thibetana (assembly GCF_024542745.1). Classification (NCBI taxonomy): domain Eukaryota; kingdom Metazoa; phylum Chordata; class Mammalia; order Primates; family Cercopithecidae; genus Macaca; species Macaca thibetana. The sequence goes on from NC_065598.1 coordinate 121,977,743, forward strand.
CACACTATAAGAATTTCATAATGCAATCACAATCATTAACAGCAGAATAGACCAAGCTGAGGAAAGAATCTCAAAGCTTGGAGACTCGCTTTCTGAAATACAACATCAAGACAAGAATAAAAAAAAATAACAAAATGGAACAAACAGAACCTCTGTGAAATATATGATTATGTAAAGGACCTGAATCTATGACTCATAAGCATCCCTGAAAGAGATGAGGAGAATGGAAGTAACTTGAAAACATATTACAGAATATAATCCATGAGAAAATCCCAAACATAACTATAGAGGACAATACTCAAATTCAGGAAATGCAGAGAACCCCAGGAAAGTACTTCACACAAAAAAATTATCCCCAAGACACATAATCATCAGATATTTCTAGGTCAAGATAAATTTTAAAATGCTGAAAGCAGCTAGAGAGAAAGGACAAGTTCACCCACAAATGGATGCCCATCAGTTTAACAGTGGACCTCTCAGAAAAATCCCTACAAACCAAAAGAGATTAGGAGCCAATGTTCAACATTTTTAAAGAAAGAAATTCCAACCAAGAATGCAATATCTGGCAAAATTAAGCTTTATAAGCAAAAGAGAAATAAGCCTTTTCAAACAAGCAAATGCTGAGGAAATGTGTTACCACCAGACCTCCCTTACAAGAGGTCCTGAATAAAGCACTAAATATGGACAAAAGAGACTGTTACCAGCCTCTACAAAAACACACTTGAGTACACATGCCAGTGACACTATAAGGCAAATGCACAAACAGTTTGCATAATAACCAGCTGACATCATGATGATGGGATCAAAATCACATGTATCAATACTAACCTTGAATGTAAATAGGCTAAATGTCCCAGTTGGAGACAAGACAGAGTGGCAAACTGAATAAAAAAAAAAGATTCATTGCTATGCTGTCTTCAACATACCCGTATCACATGCAATGACACCCAAAGGCTCAGAATCAGGGGGTGGAGAAAAATCTACCAGGCAAATGGAAAACAGTAAAAATAAGGGATTGCAATCTTAATTTCAGGAAAAAAAAAAAAAAAAAAGACTTTAAACCAACAACCATCAAAAAAGAAAAAAAAAAGGCATTACATAATTGTAAATGGTTTGATTCAACAACAAGAGTTAATTATCCCAAATATATATGCACCAACACAGGAGCACCCAGATTCATTAAGCAAGTTCTTAGAGACCTTCAAAGAGACATAGACTCACATGATAATAGTGGGAGACCTCAACACCCCACTGACAGTATTAGACAGATCACCAAGGCAGAAAATTAACAAAAATATTCAGGACTCAAACTTAGCATTGAGTCAAATGAACTTGATAGACATATACAGAACCCTCCACCCAGATATAATAGCATATACATTATTTTCATCACCACATGGCACATACTCTAAAATAGACCACACAATCAGGCATAAAACGATCCTCTACAAATTCAAATAGATCGAAATTATACCAACCACTCTCTTGGACCACAGTGCAATAATATTAGAAATCAAGATTATCAAAATTGTTTAAAACCATACAATTACATGGAAATTAAACCCCCTGTTTCTGAATGACTTTTATGTAAATAATGAAATGAAGGCCAAAATCAAGAAATTCTTTGAAAACAATGAGAGCAAAGATACAACATACTAGAATCTGTGAGGCACAGCAAAGGCAGTATTACAAAAGAAATTTATAGCACTAAATGTCCACTGTAAAAAATTAGAAAGATCTCAAATTAACAACCTCACATCACAACTAAAAGAACTAGAGAAGCAAGAGCAAACTAACTCCAAAGCTAGTCAAACTCAGAGCTAAAATGAAGAAGACTGAGACATGAAAGTCCATTTAAATGATCGATACATCTAGTAACTTCTTTTTGAAAAAAAATTATAGGATAGATTAATTAAGAAGAAATTAATGCTAGCTAGATTAATTAAGAAGAAAAGAGAGAGGTTCCAAATAAATGCAATCAGAAATGACAAAAGAGATATTACCACTAATCCAACAGAAGTAAAAATAACCATCAGAGATTATTATGAACACCTCTATGCACACAAACTAGAAAATTTAGAAGAAATGAGTAAGTTCCTGGACACATACACTCTCCTAAGTCTAACCCAAGAAGAAATTGAATCCTTGAAAAGACCAATAATGAGCTCCAAAACTAAATTAGTAATAAATTGCCTACCAACCCCCAAAAGCCCAGGACCAGGTGGATGCACAGTCAAATTCTATCAGATGTACAAAGAAGATCTGGTACCATTCCTACTGAAACTGTTTCATAAAATTGAGGAGGGACTCCTCTCCCACTTATTTTGCGAAGCCTGCATAATGTTGATACCAAAACCTGGCAGAGCCACAACAAAAAAGAAAACTTCGGGACCATAACCTTGATAAACCTTGATTCAAAAATCTTCAACAAAATACTGGCAAACAAAATGCAGCAACACATCAAAAACTAATTCACCATAATCAAGTAGGGATTATCCCTGGGATGCAAGGCTGGTTCAATATAAGCAAATCAATAATTGTGATTCCTCACATAAACAGAACTAAAGAAAAAAAAAAAAAACATGATCATCTCAATATATGCAGAAAAGACTTTCAATAAAATTCAACATTGCTTCATGTTAAAAATTCTCAATAAACTAGGTATTAAAGAAACATACCTCAAAAAAATAAGACCCATCTGTTACAGACACAGAGCTAACATCATACTGAAAGGGCAAAAGATGGAAGCATTCCTCTTAAAAACTGGCACGAAACAAGGATAACCTCTCTCATCATTCCTATTTAACATAATATTGGAAGTCCTGTCCAGAGTAATCAGGAAAGAGAAATAAACAAATGGCATCCAAATAGGAAGAGAGGAAGTCAAGCTATCCCTGTTTACAGATAATATGGTTCTATATTCCTAAACCCCATAATTTCTGCCCAAAAGCTCCTAGAGCTGATAAGCAACTTCAGCAAAGTTTTGAATTACAGAATCAAAGTGCAAAAATCACTAGCATTCCTATACACTTACAACCAAGCTGAAAGCCAAATCAAGAATGCAATCCCATTCAGAATTGCCACAAAAAGAATAAAAACCTAGGAATACAGCTAAGTCGGGAGGTGAACGATCCCTACAATGAGAATTACCAAAAAATTGCTAAAAGAAATAGTCAGAGATAATACAAATAAATGGAAAAATGTTCCATACTCATGTATAGGAAGAATCAATATTATTAAAATGGTCTCCCTGCTCAAAGCAATGTATAGGTTTAATGCTATTTCTATCAACCTATCAATGATATTCTTCACAGAACTGGAAAAAAAAAAAACTATTTTAAAATTCATATGGAACCAAAAAGCCCGAAGAGCCAGGGAAATCCCATGCAAAAAGAACAATGCTGAAGACATTAGGCTACATAACTTCAAACTATAATAAATCAATATAGCAACCAAAACAGCATGGTACTGGTACAAAAACAAACACACAGACCAAAGGAACAGAATAAAGAGCTTTTAAACAAGACTGCACACCTACAACTGTCTAATCTTTGATCAAGTTTACAAAAGCAAGCAATGGGAAAATAATTCCGTGTTCAATAAATGGTGCTGGAATAACTGGATAACCATTTGCAGAAGATTCAAAACTGGACCCCTTTTTTATATCATATACAAAATCTGCCTGAAATGGATTAAAGACTTAAATATAAAACCCGAAACTATAAAAACCCTAGAAGATTACCTAGGCAATATTATTCTGGACATAAGAACAGACAAAGATTTCATGATGAAGATACCAAAAGCAATTGCAAAAAAAGTAAAAATTGACAAATGGGATCTAATTATACTAAAAAGCTTCTGCACAGAAAAATAAATTATCAACAGAGTAAATAGACAACCTACAGAATGAGAGAAAATGTTTGCAAACTATGCATCTGACAAAGGTCTAATATCTAGCATCTATAAGGCACTTAAACAAATGTACAAGAAGAAAAACAAGCAACCTATTAAAAACTGGACAAAGCAGGAAACAACAGGTGCTGGAGAGGATGTGGAGAAATAGGAACACTTTTACACTGTTGGTGGGATTGTAAACTAGTTCAACCATTGTGGAAAACAGTATGGCGATTCCTCAAGGATCTAGAAGTAGAAATACCATATGACCTAGCCATTCCATTACTAGGTATATACCCAAAGGATTATAAATCATGCTGCTATAAAGACACATGCACACGTATGTTTATTGTGGCACTATTCACAATAGCAAAGACTTGGAGCCAACCCAAATGTCCATCAGTGACAGACTGGATTAAGAAAATGTGGCACATATACACCATGGAATACTATGCAGCCGTAACAAAGGATGAGTTCGTGTCCTTTGTAGGGACATGGATGCAGCTGGAAACCATCATTCTCAGCAAACTATCACAAGAACAGCAAACCAAACACCGCATGTTCTCACTCATAGGTGGGAATTGAACAATGAGATCACTTGGACTCTGGAAGGGGAACATCACACACCGGGGCCTATTATGGTGAGGGGGGAGGGGGGAGTGATGGCATTGGGAGTTATACCTGATGTAAATGACTGGTTGATGGGTGCTGATGAGTTGATGGGTGCAGCACACCAACATGGCACAAGTATACATATGTAACAAACCTGCACATTGTGCACACGTACCCTAGAACTTAAAGTATAATAATAATAATAATAATAACTGGACAAAGGACATCAACACTTTTTTAAAAGAAAACATACATGTAGCCAAAAGGCATATGGTGAAAAACTCAACATCAGTGATCATTAGAGAAATGCAAATCAAAACCACAATGAGATACCATCTCACACCAGTCAGAATGGCTATTACTGATAAGTTAAAAAATAGGCCAGGTGTGGTGGCTTACACCTGTAATCCCAACACTTTGGGAAAACAGGGCAGGAGGATCATGAGGTCAGGAGATTGAGATCATCCTGGCTAGCACAGTGAAACCCCGTCTGTACTAAAAATATAAAAAATTAGCCAGGTGTGGTGGTGTGCACCTGCGGTCCCAGCTGCTCGGGAGGCTGAGGCAGGAGAATGGCGTGAACCTGGGAGGCGGAGCTTGCAGTGAGCCGCAATCACGCTACTGCACTCCAGCCTGGGCAATAGAGCGAGACTCCATCTCAAATAAATAAATAAATAACAGATGCTGAAAAAGTGGTAGAGAAAAAGGAACATTTATACAGTTTTGGTAGGAGTGTAAACTGGTGCAACTGTTGTTGAAAGCAATGTGGCCATTCCTCAAAGACTTGAAAACAAAACTACTATTTGACCTAGCAATCTCATTGCTGGCTGTACACCCAAAGGAATATGAATCATTCTATCATAAAGACACGTGTACACATATGTTCATTGCAGCAATATTCATAATAGCAAAGACACGGAATCAACCTGAATTCCCATGAAAGGTAGACTGGATAAAAAAATACATGGTACATAAAAACCATGGCATATTATGCAGCAATAAAAAAATAATGAGATCATGTCCTTTGCAGGAACATGGATGGAGTTGGAAGGCATTACTTTTAGCAAACTACCAAAGTAATAGAAAGCCAAATATTTCATGTTCACACTTATATGTGAGGCTAAATGACGAGAATACATGGACACAAACATGGGAACAACAGACACTGGAGCCTACCTGAGGGTGGAGGGTGGGAGGAAGTAGAGGAGCAGAAAAAGTATCTATTGAGTACTATGATTAGTACTTTGTTCACAAAATAATCTGCACACCAAAACCCTGTAACATGAGTTTACCTATATTACAAACCTACACTTGTATCCCTGAATGTAAAATAAAATTTCTTTAAAAAGCAAAAGACAAAAAACAACAAATCCAAAGAAAAGTAATAGAAAACTGGAAGAAATATGATAGATAGTAATGCAAATATGTCAACACACTTTAAATGTCAATGATATGTGTGTGTGTATATATATACACACACATTATTGATAATTGTATCATTAAAATATATATCATATATGTTGATAAATACACCAATTAACAAACAGAAACTGTCATTATGGATCAACAGAAGACATCTTAATTATGTGTTATCTACAAGAAACTCACCTTAAATCTAAAGACACATGGGATAACAGTAATTGATTCAGAAATAAGTATCCTGCTAAGACTAATCAAAAGAAAGCGGGAGTAGCTATATTAATTTTAGACAATGCCAATTTTAGAACAAGAAAAATTATTAGGGATAAAGAGGACATTACAAAAATAATAACAGGGTAAATTCTTCAAGAAGACATAACAACCATTAATGTCTATGTACCTAACAACAGAGAATCAAAATACATATTGCAAAAACCAGTAGAAGTTAAATAAATACATTGCTTATTATAGCTACAGATTTCATATTCCTCAATCAGTACTTGGTAGATCCAGCAAGCAGAAAATCAGTAAGGATAGAGTTGAACTGAACAGTAGCATCAAATAACTGGTTATACTAGAAAACTAAACTATAGGACACTATATCCCAAATCAGCAGAATAAATATTCTACCCAAGCTCACGTGAAATAGTCACCAAGACAAGACAAATTCAGAACATAAAACATACTTTAACACATTTGAAAGTATAGTAATCATTAAAAAATGGTGTTAGATGCTACCTGACTTCAAACTATACTACAAGGCTACAGTAACCAAAACAGCATGGTACTGGTTCCAAAAGAGAGATATAGACCAATGGAACAGAACAGAGTCCTCAGAAATAATACCACACATCTACAGCCATCTGATCTTTGACAAACCTGACAATGGGGAAAGGATTCCCTATTTAATAAATGGGGCTGGGAAAATTGGCTAGCCAGAAGTAGAAAGCTGAAACTGGATCCTTTCCTTACTCTTTATACGAAAATTAATTCAAGATGGATTACAGACTTAAATGTTAGACCAAAAACCATCAAAACCCTAGAAGAAAACCTAGGTAATACCATTCAGGACATAGGCATGGGCAAGGACTTCATGTCTAAAACACCAAAAGCAACAGCAACAAAAGCCAAAATTGACAAATGGGATCTAATTAAACTAAAGAGCTTCTGCACAGCAAAAGAAACTACCATCAGAGTGAACAGGCAACCTACAGAATGGGAGAAAATTTTTGCAATCTACTCATCTGACAAATGGCTAATATCCAGAACCTACAAAGAACCCAATCAAATTTGCAAGAGAAAAACAAACAACCCCATCAAAAAGTAGGCAAAGGATATGAACAGACACTTCTCAAAAGAAGGCATGCATACAGCCAACAGACACATGAAAAAATGCTCATCATCACTCGCCATCAGGGAAATGCAAATCAAAACCACAATGAGATACCATCTCACACCAGTTAGAATGGCAATCATTAAAAAATCAAGAAACAACAGGTGCTGGAGAGGATGTGGAGAAATAGGAACACTTTTACACTGTTGGTGGGACTGTAAACTAGTTCAGCCACTGTGGAAAACAGTGTGGTGATTCTTCAAGGTTCTAGAACTAGAAATACCATTTGACCCAGCCATCCCATTACTGGGGATATACCCAAAAGATTATAAGTCATGCTTCTATAAAGACACATGCACACGTATGTTTATTGTGGCACTATTCACAATAGCAAAGACTTGGAATCAACCCAAGTGTCCATCAGTGACAGACTGGATTAAGAAAATGTGGCACATATACACCATGGAATACTATGCAGCCGTAACAAAGGATGAGTTCGTGTCCTTTGTAGGGACATGGATGCAGCTGGAAACCATCATTCTCAGCAAACTATCACAAGAACAGAAAACCAAATGCTGCATGTTCTCACTCATAGGTGGAAATTGAACAATGAGATCACTTGGACACAGGAAGGGGAATATCACACACCAGGTTCTATTGTGGGGAGGGGGTAGGGGGAGGGATAACATTAGGAGATATACCTAATGTAAATGACGAGTTAATGGGTGCAGCACACCAACATGGCTCATGTATACATATGTAACAAACATGCACGTTGTGCACAGGTACCCTAGAACTTTAAAAAAAAAAAATGGTGTTAGACCACAGTGGAATTAAGCAAGAAATCAAAAGTCAAAAGATACCTGGAAAACCAGAAAATACTTGCCGATTAAACACACACTTCTAAATAACACATAGGTCAAGAAGAAATCTCAAGAGAAATTTCAAAAATAGTTTAAACTAAATGAATATGAAAATAAAACCTATCAAAATTTTTATGATACAGCAAAAGCAGTGCCTAGATGGAAATATATAGCACTGAAACAATATTTTAGAAAAGGGAAAAGTCTAAACTCAATAATTTAAGATTCTACTATAGAAACCTAGAAAAGAACAAATTATACCCAAAGTAAACAAAATAAAATAATTATTAAAAATAAAATCAATAAGATTCAAAACAGGAAATCAGCAGAGAAAAACAAGAGGAGTAAAATCTGTTTTTTTTGTTTTGAAAAGTTTGATATAATTAACAGACTCCAGCTAGCCTAAGAAGAAAGGAGAAGACACTAGTTAATAATATCAGAAATGAAACAGGAGCTATCACTACTGATCCTATGAACATTATTAGAAGGATAGTGAAGAAATAGTATGAAAAACTCTATGGCCACAAATTTCGTTGCCTAGGTGAAATAGATAAATTTCTTAATAGACACAATCTACCAAAACTCACAGGAGAAAAGCAACATGAGCAGCCCCAAATGTATTAAATATATTGAAGCAAAAATTGATAACATGCAAAAACAGAAAGCACCAAATGCAAACATGTTAAATTCTACCAAATATTTAAGGTAAAAATTATACTGATTCTTTACCGTCTTTTTCAGAAAATAGAAGCAGAGAGACTACTTCCTAATTCTATGAGGCCAGGATTATCCTAATACCAAAGTCAAACATTACCCTAATACCAAAGCCAGCTGAAGACATTAAAAAATGAAAACCAAATACCAATGTATCTCATAATTATAAATGCAAAAATCCTTAACAAAATATTGGCAAATCAAAATAACAATATATAAAAAATTACATGCCACAATCAATCTGATTTACTCCGGGTATGAATGGCTAGTTCAACCTTCAAAATTCAACTAATGTAATCCATCAAATCAGTTATCCTAAAAAGAAAAATTATACAGTAATATCAATAGATGCAGAAAAGCATTTGACAGAATCCAACACCACTTATGATTTAAAAAATTCGGCAAACTAGAAATACAGAAAAATGTATTCAATGTGATGAAGAATATCTACAGAGCATAAAACTAGCACCAACATCATAATTAATAGTAAAAAATTAGATGCTTTCCTGCTATGTCAGGAACAAATCAAAGATGTTCACTCTCTCCTCCCCATTCAACATGTACTGGAAGTCTTAGCTCATGCAATAAGAGAAGAAAAGGACTTAAAATGGTATAAAGATTGAGAAGGAATGGAAATGAAAACACATTCCATGTTCATGAATAGGAAGAATCAGTATTGTAAAAATGGCCATACTGCCCAAAGCAATTTATAAATTAAATGTTATTCCCATTAAACTACCATTGAGGTTCTTCACAGAATTATAAAAAACTATTTTAAAATTTATATGAAATCAAAAAGGAGCCCAAATAACCAAGACAATCATAAGCAAAAGAAAAGAAAGCTGGAGACATCATGCTATCTGACTTCAAACTATACTACAAGGCTACAGTAACCAAAACAGCATGGTACTGGTACCAAAACAAACATTTAGACCAATGTAACAGAATAGATACCTCAGAAATAAGACCACACATCTACAACTATCTGATCTTCGAAAAACCTGACAAAAACAAACAATGGAGGAAGGAATATATGGTGTTGGGAAAACTGGCTAACCATATGCAGAAAAGTGAAGCTGGACCCCTTCTTTACAATGTATACAAAAATTAACTCAAGATGGATTAAAGACTTAAATGTAAAACCCCAAACCATAAAAAACCTAGAAGAAAATCTAGGCAATACCATTCAGGACACAGGCATGGGCAAAGATTTTATGATGAAATCACCAAAAACAATTGCAATAAAAGCTAAAATTGACAAATAGGATCTAATTAAACTAAAGAGCTTCTGCACAGCAAAAGAAACTATCATCAGAGTGAATAGACAACCTACAGAATGTGAGAAAATTTTTGCAATCTACTCATCAGGAAAAGGTCTAATATCCAGAATTTACAAGAAACTTAAACAAATTTGCAAGAAAAAACAAACAACCCCATCAAAAAGTGGCCAAACGACATGAACAGAATAGACACTTCTCAAAAGAAGACACGTATGCGGCTAAGAAAAATGAATACAAAGCTCAGCATCACTGATGATTAGATAAATTCAAATCCAAACCACAATGAGATACCATCTCACTCCAGTCAGAATGGTGACTATTAAAAAGAAAGAAAGAAAGGAAGGAAAAAAGATGCTGGTGAGGCTCCAGAAAAATCAGAATGCTTTTACACTGTTGGTGGGAATGTAGATTAGTTCGACAATTGTGGAAGACAATGTGGCCATTCCTCAAGGATCTAGAACCAGAAATACCATTTGACCCAGCAATCTCATTACTGGGTATATACTCAAAGGAATATAAATCATTCTATTATAATATATACATATATTATACATATACATGCACATGTATGTATATTGCAGCACTATTCACAATAGCAAAGACAGAGAACCAACCCAAATACCCATCAATGATAGACTGGATAAAGAAAATGTGGTACATATACACCATGGAATACTATGCAATCATAAAAAGGAATGAGATCATGTCATTTGCAAGGACATGAATGAAGCTGGAAGCCATCATCCTCAGCAAACTAACACAGGAACAAAAAACCAAACACTGTATGTTCTCGCTCATAAGTGGCAGCTGAACAATGAGAACACATGGACACAGGCAGGGGAACAACACACACTGGGGCCTGTTGGTGGGGGAGCTAGGAGAGAGAGAGCATCAAGACAAACAGCTAATGCATGTGGGGCTTAATACCTAATACCTAGGTGATGAGTTGTTAAGTGCAGCAAACAACCATGGCACACATTTACCTATGTAACAAACCTTCACATTCTGCACATGTATCCCAGAACTTAAAGTATTTTTTTTTTTAAAGTAACTCAAAATAGACCATAGACTTAAATATAAAATGAAAAACTGTAATACAGCTAGAAGTTAATACAGGAGAAAATCTAGGTGACTTTGGGTTTGGCGATGACTTCTTGGATATAACACCAAAACCATAATTTAAAAAAATTGAGAAATCGATCTTCATAAAAATTAAATCTTCTGCTCTGCAAAGACACTGTTAAGAGAGTGAAAACACAAGCTGCAGACTGATAAAAATCTTTGAAAAATATATATCTGATAAAGGATTTATATATAAAATATTTAAAGAACTCTTAAAAGCCAATAATAGGAAATCAAACACCCAATTCGAAAATGGCCAAAAGGTCTGAAGAGGCACCTCATTGAAGATGATATATGAATAAAATAATCATATGAAAAGATGTCAAAAATCATATGGCATGAAAGAATCATAAAATAAAACAGCAATGAGACAGTAGTACAAACCTATTAGAATGGTGAAAATGTAGAACACTTTCAACAGCAAATGCTGGTGAGGATATATCCTATTTTATCCTACTGAAGAGCAATAGGGACACTCAATCATCGTTTGTGGGATTGCAAAATGGTTCACACAAAAGTCTGCACATGCATTTTTCTAGTAGCTTTATTAATAATTGCTTACACTTGGAAGCAACCAAGATGTCTTTTAATAGGTGAATAGAAAATTAAATTATGGTACTTTCATTCAAAGGAATGTAATGTGGAGTATCAAGCCACAAAAAGACGTGGAAATTTAAATGCATCTTGCTAAGTGAGAGAAGGTACTTTGAAAAAGCTACATGATGTATGATATTAATTATATGATATTCTGGAAAAGGTAAACCCAAGGAGATAGTGAAAAGATCAGAAGTAACCAGGGGTTCTGTGGGAAGGAGAAAATAGTAGCTACTTCCTATGATACTGTAATGGTGGATACATATCATTTATACAATTGTCAAAACTCATAGAATACACAACACAAAGAGTGAACCCTAGTGTGAGTTATGAAGCATCTTTAAAAATAATATATCAGTATTGAATCGGTTATAACAAATGTACCACACGAATGCAAGATATTATTAAGGGGGAAATTGGCAGAAGGTGGTAAAGGGTGAGATGGACGGGTTAGGTGGTACATGATAATTGTACTTTTTGCTCAATTTTTCTGTAAACTTAAAATCCAAAAACAAAAAGCAAGCCTGTTATTTCTTTTTTAAAAGAGGACACTGGATTTCAGTAATGTGAGTAGTCTCAGGTTAAATAGCTGAAGCAAATAATTCAAAGATGAGTCAATATAGCACGCAATAAATAGAAAAAATAATCGGAGTCATTTCTGAGTAGAACTCAAATCATTTTTATTCATTACTAACTCCTTATTTTACCCCATTCACTAACCCCTAAAGAGGAAGTTTACAAAAAGTCATAAAAATCAAAATTATAATTTTTCCTTTTATGTTCTGAGTTCAATAATTTATAGATATCCCAAACTATGTAACACTTGGCCTGATACATTTTTACACAAATATTCTTATATATATAGATGATGGAATATAGTTAAGTTGGTCAATATTCCCTTTTCTCTAATATTCTGGACAATAAGTAAAGTTTGAGAAGCTACTCTTGCTTCAAAATTATTTAAATTCAACTATGAGAAAAAATTATAAAACAAATATAACTTATACGTGTGAACTTCTTGGATAATGAAAATTCTTTGAGAGTTTTGGCGTCCTTTCCCATTCAAGCCTTGTAAATTTATTGTAGTTAAGAACTCCACTCACTAGAAGTCTTGACGTGTTGGTGCTATAAAGCCTATACTGGATGAATATTTATGATACTCATCTGCCTAAACTAGTTTAGAGAGAGTCTCACCTGAAGGCAAGGGTTGACCATAAAAGCTATCAAAACAGCTCAGAATCCCAAATCCGCATTGTTCCAATACAACACATATTGATCTGAATTTGTGTTTTTCGTGGGTTAGAGCAGAGGAGGAAACAACATTGTTGTGTCAATTTAGAAAATAAAAATTTGTTTGGACAGGTCTATTTTCCTTTCATTTATTTCTTTTTCTCCAGACACTTTCTTATTTCCTTTATTGAGTTTGTTTGTATACGTAGCCCATGGGATTGAACTCCTTCTATCTGAAACTTCTTTAAAGGAAGACTTTGATGTCTCAGAAGCTCAATTAGATTTAAATTAATTTTTGAAAGTTGCTTGAGCATGTCAGAGCTCCCTAAACATCTTTTTAAATGAATTATTTGGTTATTTAAGCCAGGAGACAGAAAACAAAATGAATAGGAAAAAGAACACAACATTCTAAAAAAGAAATCTAAACTCATAAGACTACAAATAGTTTATAGTGTCAATTCTATATAAAAAAGAATTTGATGTGAATCTCATATTATGCTTCTTAGCCTACGGCAGAAATGACAGGGACTTTTGTCTGTCTACTGCGAATCACATTGATTGTATTTATAATCTGTTATCATATGGTTTTAACCTTTGTTTAATGCCATGACATATAGTTATATCCAAAAGAACTTATTATAAATTGCAATTCCCACTAGCTATCTAGAATTGCCAAAAAAGAACTGTGTTTTATTTATTTGATTATACTTAGTTTATACATTACTCTTTATTTAGCACTAATTCTTTCAAGACAGAAAAATCACATGTTGTCTCAGTAATCTAATGCCAGATGTTGAGTATACATTGCATCTAACTCTGATTTATCTTCTGGAACTGAAACTAGTCTGTCCTTCATACAGTTTTTCCATCCAGATTTGTCAGTATTTTAAAGAAAAAGAATTCCACATACAAAATTTATATTTTAAAAGGATAGCTGGAATCTTATATGGTTTTAGAATTCAAGCAAAAATATTCCTTTTAAACTGATTATAATCCAATACTGATTTCCCTTTATTCAAAGACATGGATTATTTTTCAACTTTTCCTGAAGATAATGCAAACTACAGTAGCAAAAGATAAATACACATACACACACAATAATTTTGATTTTGTGCTGTGTTTCCTCTATTCATTAATAAGATATATACTTCATTTACATATATTTACAATTCTTTTTTCAATAAATTCATTTATTAGGGGGAAAAATAAGTTAAAACATACAAAAAATCTCAAGGGAACTGACACATTTCATAGACTAAATAAAACAAATATAAAAATGTAAAAAATATGGTATAGAGGGCTCATCACAATGAAGCAAAAATTTAAAAATAGATACCACTTAATTGAAAAATAAATAAATTGGAAGCTGGAATAATGACTAGAACAGAGAAATATAGTAAGTAATGTTTGGTATCTTAAGTAGCCCTGTGACCCCAGAATTAGTTGGTTTCTTATTTAAAAAAATGCCATTTAGATCATCTCAGACCATATATTTATATATTGTCTGTTCAATTTAACAAATATTTTTGAATATTCACTGTTCAGCAGGTTCTGTGCTAAGGCAAATTAGTAGGTTAAAAATTAAAAGGAGGCAGAATTAATACATTATTGTCAATATCTCTGTAATAGTGTGCTTTGCATTCATTTTCATGTTTCATCTTCACAATCTTATGAGGTAGTTATATTTATTAAGTCTGTTTACAGATGAGGATGTTGAAACTTAGAGAAATCAATAAAACTGTCAAGGTAACAAATAGACTAAAACTCGGTCAGTATGAATCCATGTTTAATTTAACTCAGTATAGTGCCTAGCACATGAATAATGTTCTCTGTCAACATTTTTATCATGTTTATTATTATTACTATTGCTGTTTTATTATATAAATATTATAACATTGTTACACCTTTATACAAATAAATAATGTACACATAGATTTCTGCACAATATGCCTCGGTACAATATTGATTTCTGATTTTTACTACTCATCTATAAATTACTAAGGAGACCTACAGGGTAAAATATTAAAATAAAACCTGAAATATTTTATAGACTGCATAGGACCTAAAATCTGGTAGAAAAGTAACAATTATGTTAGTCTGCTACACAGCTTGGAAAGTTTAAAAAAGTATTATCAGTATTGTCGATATTAATCTTATTTTATAATTTGAAATTACAAGGTATTTTGATATTCTGTAGCTTTCCTTTACACTTGGAAAAGTGTAAAGACAAAGGCTAGTATAATCAGTATGCCCGTTTATTAAATTCTGAGGGTTTATTTTCACACTTATTGAAAATTAAAACAAAGACACATTATAACTGTAACACAAAGTATAAGGTGAACTGCTCTCTATTTAAATCCTAGAGATATTATATATTGTATTAGCAGAGTAATAGGGAAAGTGACAAATATGTCTATGTAGAATAGAATTATTGATATAAGACAAAAATTAGTATTTGTAGAGAAAAATTACTGAAAAACAATTCATTGTTTAGATTTTATGATGAAATTATCATTATTATTATTATTTTAACTTAGAGAATTTCACATGCCTGCTATTATTTCAATGGTTCTATATATTTCCTAATCGCTGACATATTTCTGAGTTTCATTCCGTCTTATTAAGGGGAATTTAGAAATTTAATCCTTTTGGCCTCTAAGAGAGCTCTTAACCAAGTTTTGGAGGCCACTTGTTCATTAGTGATAAACTTTCCTACATCAAGGTATAGAATAAGAAATCATTGGCATTGACAACACTGCACTGAGTCATTTGAAATGGTTGCCTTTCAATTCAACTAGTATGATTAATTAACCTATCACCAAGCTCAGCTTTCTGATGAGGAACAGTAGCTGTGTAGCACTGAATCTCAAGGAGAACTTGAAATTTGCAAGGATCTCAAACTGAAATTTCTTCTCAGATAAGTGGCTCAATTGAATTTAAATGAATGGGAAATCAAAGCTCTCTAGAATTTTTAATTTCGGAAAGTACAATTCTCTTTTAAAAATATTTTCCTTTTAAGTGTTATAAGTGTGTATAAGATCATATACTTTGAAACCCTTAAGCCATCAAATTACCAGAAATGGAATAAAATTAGTTGCTTCATTTTGAATCAACTTTATTGATGAAGATTACTTATACCTTTATTAGTAATTATGACTTATTCTTACTTGCAGTTTACTACATTAAAATAATAGAAATGATATGTTTAAAAGCTGTACAATATTAAAGTGTGCCCTTGTTATATTATTAAACATTAGTCTGAAAGGCAATGCATAGAACTTATCTGGGGACTTGCTGATGATCAAATATGTTGATGCCACCCCAGGAGATTTTAATTCAGCCAGAGTCAGGTAGAACCATGAAGTTTGTTTTGAAAATCATATCAGGGAATTCTAAATAATAGCCAGATTTATAAGCATAAGGAACTTTAGTGATGGGTTATGTATTTTTTGAACAATGTCATATTCTGATGTAAGATCTATTTTCATATGTTATTGTCTATACTTTTAATAAAAAATTATTGAAACTTCAATAATTTGTCTTATTCAGAAGTAGTATCTGATTTTGCAATTATAATTGAAATAACACTAACATTGCAACATTTCTAGGGAAGTTACTAAGTCAACCACATGATGCTTTATCTATTTGTAAAGCAAAACATACATTTAAAGCATCTCATACTATGAGTCTTTTAAAACTCAGTTTAAATGCAAGGAAAAAATATATCTTGGAAGACAGTGTGGTGATTCCTCAAAGACCTAAAAACAGATGTACCATTCAAGTCGGAAATTCCATTACTAGGTATATACCCAAGGGAATGTAAATCATTCTATTATAAAGACACATGCATGCCTATGTTCATGGCAGACTATTTACAATAGAAAAGGCATGGAATAAACATAAATGTTCATCAATCATAAACTGGATAAAGTAAATGTGATACAAGTACACCATGGAATAGTATACAGACATAAAAAGAATGAGATTATGTACTTTTCAGGTACACGAATGGAGCTAAAGGTCATTATTCTTAGCAAACTAACACAGGAACAGGAAACCAAATACTGCATGTTTTCACTTATAAGTGGGAGCTGAATGATGAGATCACATCATTCAGGAGTCACATGCAGGTGGAAAACACACACTGGGGACTACCAGAGGGTGGAGGGTGAGAGGAGAGAGAGAATCAGGAAAAAATAACTAATGAGTAATGGGTTTAATACCTGGGTGATGAAATACTCTGTACAACATCCTCCCATGACACAAGTTTACCTATCTAAGAAACCTGCGTATGCACACATAAAATGAAAAGTTAAAAAATTAAATGAATAAATAATAAATTTTGCATTGTATGAAGACAATATTCTCTCTAATACAGTACCTCTCTGATATTGTATCCAAAAATCATCTAATGTGAGAACATAGCAGCTGTATCTATAGTATAAACCATATTGAAACAGCAGGTCCAATAGTACATAGTTTCACTTAGCAACATAGAGTTGAAGATTTCCATTAAATATGATTAGGTATAAACATGCAGTGTGAAGAAATGAGACCCAGGGTCTGGCCAATTAAACGTGTCAAAGAGTGGTGAAAAACAATTATACACTTCCATGAAGAATCTAAGCTAGCAAGAATAAAAAGAAGGACATATCACAATTTATCTTCATCACTCATGATATCCATGGACAATATCTTCCCTTTCCTAAGTTTCTTGTGCTCTAATTTTATTCCATCTTCCTCTTTTTGTTCAGTCTTCAGAACAAGTAATATATGATCAGCAGCATTTATATTTTTTGAGCTATTTATTGGAGTTGTATCCACTGGATATTAATTACTGAATTGAATACAAATAAAACAAATGAGCATGATTTCTTTTCTTTATTTTTGATATCATGTAAATATGTATTTAAGTGACTATTTTATTTTTCAACACATTGTTTTAATGCCATGGAATTTATTTTGACACACATAAAAGTTACATGAGCTAAATAACATGGATGGGGTCCCTGAGGGATTGTCATGTTGACCAGATAAGGATCGTTTATAATTGACATATTAATTTTTTGCATGAAAGTAAATAGTGACAAAATGCTGAAGCCACCTAAGGAGGTAAAGGTTGCTTACTAAAGGATTAATTGTATGATTAAGTGTGTAAAGGAGGAAACTAACAATGATCCGTAATTATAGTACTAGATACTTTCTCACATAAGTAATGCTGAAAAGTGTAGGCTCTATTAATAACATTTTAGTGTGGCTTTGAATAGCCATGGTACACACTAAATGCCACATAACCATTAAGTGGAAGAGACCAGTTTTAGGTTCTATTTGATGTCAGAGTCTATGCTGTTTTCACAGATGCTTGGAAGTTTTCTTTTTCACCTATTGTCAGACTTTATTTTTTAACATCTAGAAAATTCCAAACTTTAACTTTTGAGGGTCCAAATTAGCATTCACCTATGACAGTTGTTGACACATAAGTGATGATCAGAAATAAATATTTGCTAAAATGAAATGAATTTATTAAATTATGTAACTATTATACACAAGCACGTGTTTAATAGTCATACCTACCTTAGAAACTCTAAAATTTAGTAATCACCTCCAGGGTAAAGCTTATACATTGCCCATTTTTTTGTAAAATAATTATAATGGTTAAAAGCATGGGCTCTGTGGTCAACATAGCAGATACAAAAGTTTGATTCCGTCTCTTACTAGCTCGGTAACTTGAACAAGTAATTTAACCTTTTGTGTTTAATTTCCTCAACTTTGAAATGCTGTAATAATAAAACTTACTGTTGATTTATTGTTCTTTTCTCCTATCTGGGCAGGTCAGACTCTAGGAAATGATTAAATGAGTAGCAAACTCACCTAAACCACAGGCTTAAATGACCCTGTAAAAAGGCAAGAGGAGATTGAGCATCTGCCTTTTCTCAGTCCTTGGTTTCATTTCTGAGGTTATATCAACTGGTTGGTAGAACGGGTGAGGCAATGTGACTATATAACTATCAATTTTTTAAACATACACTCTGGCAACCAGAGTTGCCATCGGGGCGAGCAACATCTGCAGTTCCTTAGATGTCTTCTAGAGTGTGGCAAGGGAGCAAGGAACAAGGGGTCAAGAAACAATTCCTGGATATTTAGATAAGTTTTGAGTAAAGGGTACCTTTGAGCTAGACAAAAAAAGAAGAAAAACACATTTCAGGTAAGGGGGATATGATATGTAGTCATAAGCCAGCACAATAACACTTTTGAGGAAGTTCAAGTAACTATGGGTGGATAGGGCAAAAATTATAATATGAAGGAATTGAGGGTAGAGAGGTGTAAGGATCAGATCACTAAGGGTTTTGATGTCAAACTGAAGAATTTATTCTTTGTACTTAAAGTGACTGGAACAGAGCCAGAACAGAGCCAGACAGATCATTTAAGAAATAATTATGAAAGGGCAAGATATGATGGACACACTGAAAGATATCATTATTTATGTTTATGTATTTGAATATTTCTAAGGAAAATGGAGAAAAAGAATGGAAGAAAACACCAGACTGTCAATGTTAGTTAATTCTAAGAAATAGAGTTAATGGGGAGGGGGATATAATTTGTGTTATCTGATTTGTTACAGCAGGCATGTTTTACTTTTCTAAATTTTATTTAAAAGTCATCAGATTAAAAGTCAATTTATTAATTTTGCTGCTTAAAAATATGTACATTATCTCACACTGAATTTGCACATATACCAAATGGAAGGCGTTGCATACATCAACACTTCCAGAAATAAAGACTAGAATTCTTTGTTTAAAAAAAAAAATTATTTTAAATTTACAGACTGGTTACTGAAATTATATACGTAATAGATAGTATCAGAGAATACTTTCAATCACATCTGTTTGGTTTGAATAAAATCTGGATGTTATAAAGCATATATTTTCCTGTTTCCACTTCTTCTGCCGTCTAGAGAAATACCTTACAAAGAAAACAGTATCACTCAAAACATAACATCTCTGATATTTTAAAATGGACCAAACTACAAATAGACTACCCACTTTAAGCAGAAACTAGATGCCTTAAAATAAGCTATTCGAAACCATGAATATATATTGTATAAACATGATATATGCAACAAATAGACAGAATAATGTCTTCTTTCATATGCATAAAATTAACAGGATTCTTAAAGGCAAAGATTCAAAAAATGCTGCAGTTAGATAAGATATACATTAATCCATGTGCCTCGATATCTCTTCTTTATATGAATTACATTAATCATTTAAAACAAAAAGGCTCAGATTTTTAGAGAATCAAATATTAAAAATGCATTGTCTTATCAAATTTAAAATGAATAATTGCTTTTGTTATTAAAGAAGATAAATTAACCCATATGAGAGAATTAAAAACAGGATAATAATATATTACGCTTATCATTTATCCAGATTTCTATCACTAATATCCCATTCCTATTTCAAATATGTACGTGATTGGCATGCTTGTTATATTTCAAAGTAACAAAAAAGTGAGGAAAAACCTCTTTTTATATTGTTAAGAGCAGAAGCACCATTTTGTTCTATTTTCTTATAAAAATAGATGAAATTGTATCTTCATGCACAAATGACTCAATAATTTTTAAGTTTTATAAATTATTACTTTTTTAAATTTAGGGGGTACACAATAGATGAATATGTTTATGTGGTATATGAGATATTTTGATACAGGCATGCAATGTGAAATAAGCACATCATGGAAAATATGATATCCATCCCCTCAAACATTTTTCCTTTGAAATATAAACAATCAAATTGCATTATTTAAGTTATTTAAAAATATAATTAAATTATTGACTGTAATTACCCCATTGTGCTATCCAATAATAGGTCCTATTTATTGTTTCTACATTTTTTTTTACCCATTAAGCAGCTCTCTCCCAACTCCTGACTATGGTAACCAGTCTCTGGTAACCATCTGTATACTCTCTATGTCTGTGAGATCAATTGGCTTGGTTTTTAGATCCCACAAATAAGAGAGAACATGTGATGTTTGTCTTTCTGTGCCTGGCTTATCTCACTTAAAATAATGATCTCCAGTTCCATCCATGTTGTTTCAAATGACTGGATCTCATTCCTTTTTGTGGCTGAATAGTACTCCAATGTGTGTATGTACTCCATTTTCTTTATTCATCTGTTAATGGACACTTAGGTTGCTTCCAAATTATAGCTATTGTAGACAGTGCTGCAACAAATGAGTCCAGATATCTGTTCCATATACAGATTTCCTTTCTTTTGGGGATAAATCCAGCAGTGGGATAGCTGGATCATATGGTAGCTCAATTTCTAGTTTCATTTTGTGAATATTTTATATATTCATAGATTATTGGGAAACAAGTGGTGTTTGGTTACATGAGTAAGTTCTTTAGTGGTGATTTGTGAGATTTTGGTGCTCCCATCTCTTAAGCAATATACACTGCACCATATTTGTAGTCTTTTATCCCTCACCTCCTTTCCACTCTTTCCCCACGAGTCCTCAAAGTCCACTGTATTATTCTTACACCTTTGCGTCCTCGTAGCTTAGTTCCCACATATCAGTTAGAACATACAGTGTTTGGGTTTCCATTCTTGAGTTACTTCACTTAAAATAATAGTCTCCAGGCCGGGTACGGTGGCTCACACCTGTAATCCCAGCACTTTGGAAGGCCGAGGCGGGCGGATCACGAGGTCAAGAGATCAAGATCATTCTGGCCAACATGGTGAAAGCCTGTCTCTACTAAAAATACAAAAAATTAGCTGGGTGTGGTGGCACGTGCCTGTAGTGCTAGCTACTCGGGAGGCTGAGGCAGGTGAGTTGCTTGAACCCAGGAGGCAGAGGTTCCAGTGATGCAGTGAGCCGAGATCGTGCATCTCACTGCATATATATACGTGTGTGTGTGTGTGTGTGTGTGTGTGTGTGTGTGTGTGTGTGTATCTCTCACAGTTTCTTTATCCACCTGTTTATTGATGTGCATTTGGGTTGGTTCCATGTTTTTGCAATTGCAAATTGTGCTGCTATAAACACACGTGTCCAAATATCTTTTTCATAAAATGACCTATTTTCCTCTGGGTAGATACCCAGTAGTGGGATTGCTGGATCAAATATAAGTTCTACTTTTAGTTCTTTAAGGAATCTCCACATTTTTTTTCACAGTTGTACTAGTTTACATTCCCACCAGCAGTGCAGAAGTGTTGCCTGTTCACTGCATCCACGCCAACATCTACTGGTTTTTTGATTTTTTGATTATGGCCATTCTTGCAGGAGTAAGGTGATATTGCATTGTGGTTTTGATTTTCCTTTCCCTGATCATTAGTGATGTTGAGCATTTTTTCACATATTTGTTGGCCATTTGTGTATCTTCTTTTGAGAAGTGTATATTCATGTCTTTAGCCCACTTTTTGATGGGATTGTTTGGTTTTCTTCTTGCTTATTTGTTTGAGTTCCTTATAGATTCTGGATATTAGTTTTTTGTCTGATTGTGAAGATTTTCTCCCTCTCTGTGGATTGTCTGTTTCCTCTGATGACTGTTCCTTTAACCAGGCAAAAAGTCTTTAGCTTATTTAAGTCCCGCCTATTTATCTTTGTTTTTGTTGCATTTGCTTTTGGGTTCTTGGTCAAGAAATCTTTGCCTAAGTCAATGTCTAGAAGGGTTTTTCCAATGTTATCTTCTAGAATTTTTAGTTTCAGATTTTAGATTTAAGTCCTTAATCCATCTTCAGTTGATTTTTTGTAAGGTGAAAGATGAATATCCAGTTTCATTCTCCTACATTTGGCTAGCCAATTATCCCCCAACCATTTGTTGAAAAGGTGTCCTTTCCCCACTTTACGTCTTTGTTTGCTTTGTCAAAGATCTCAAAGGCTTTAAGTATTTAAGTTGATTTCTGGTTTCTCTATTCTTTTTCCATTGGTCTATGTACCTATTTTCATACAAGTACCATGTTGTTGTGGTGACTATGGCCTTTTAGTATAGTTTGAAATCATGTAATGCGATGCCTCCAGATTTGTTCTTTTTGCTTAGTCTTCCTTTGGCTATACGGACTCTTTTTTGGTTCCACATGAGATTTACAATTGTTTTTTTCTAATTCTGTGAAGAGTGATGGTGGTATTTGATGAGAATTGCATTCAATTTGTAGGTTGCTTTTGGCAGTATGGTCATTTTCACAATATTGGTTCTACCCATTCATGAGCATGGGATATGTTTCCATTTGTTTGTGTCATCTATGATTTATTTCATCAGTATTTTGTAGTTTTCCTTGTAGAGGTCTTTCACCTCCTTGGTTAGGTATATTCTTAAGTATTTTATTTTTATTTTTTGCAACTATTGTAAAAGGAGTCGAGTTCTTTATTTGATTCTCAGCTTTGTGGCTGTTGGCATATAGAAGAGGTACTGATTTGTGTACATTAATTTTGTATCTGGAAACTTTGCTGAATTCATATATCAGTTCTAGGAACTTTCTGGAGGAGTCTTTTGGGTTTTCGAGGTAGACAATCATATCATCAGAGAACAGTGACAGTTTGACATCCTCTTTACCAATTTAGATGCCCTTTATTTCTTTCTCTTGTCTGATTGCTCTGGTTAAGGCTTCCATTACTACATTGAAGAGGAGTGGTGAGAGTAAACATCTTTGTCCTGTTCCAGTTCTCAGAGGAAATGTTTTCAACTTTCTCCCATTCAGTATTTTGTTGGCTGTGGGTTTGTAACAGACGGCTTTTATTACATTTAGGTATGTCCTTTGTATGTCGAGTTTGCTGAGAGTTTTAATCATAAAGGGATGATGGATTTTGTCGAATTTTTTTTCTGCATTTATTGAGATGATCATGTAATTTTTGTCTTTAATTATGTTTTGTGGTATATCACATTTATTGACTCGTAAATGTTAAATCATCCCTGCATCCCTGGCATGAAACACACATGATCATGGTGGATTATATTTTTGATATGCTGTTGGATTTGATTAGCTAGCATTTTGTTAAGGATTTTAGCATCTATGTTTATCAAGGATATTGATCTCTAGTTTTATTTTTTGGTTATTCCTTTCCTGGTTTTGGTATTAGGGTAATCCTGGCTTCATAGAATGATTTACGAGGTTTCTCTCTTTCTCTATCTTGTGGAATAGTGTCAAAGGGATTAGTACTAATTTTTTTGAATGTCTGGTAGAATTCTTCTGTGAATCCGTCTGATCCTGGACTTTTTTTGTTATTGTTGATAGTTCTGAAATTACAATTTCAATCTCACTGCTGGTTTTTTAACTGTTCAGAGTATCTAATTCTTCCTGATTTGAGCTAGGAGGGTAGTATCTTTCCAGTAATGTATCCTTCATTTCTAGGTTTTCTAGTTTATGAAAATAAAGGTGTTCATAGTAGCTTTGAATGATCTTTTGTATTTCTGTAGGTGTCAGTTGTAATATCTCTCATTTCATTTCTTACTGAGCTTATTTGGATTTTTCCTCTTATTTTCTTGGTTAATCTTGCTAGTGGTCTATCAATTTTATTTATCGTTTCAAAGAACCACTTTTTTGTTTTATCTTTTGTAATGTTTATTTTTTTGTTTTTTCAATTTCATTTAGCTGTGCTCTGATCTTGGTTATTTCCTTTCTTCTGCCCGGTTAGGGTTTCATTTGTTCTTGTTTCTCTAGGTCCTTGAGGTGTGACCATAGATTGTCTGTTTGTTCTCTTTCAGTCTTTTTGCTGTAGGCATTTGGGGCTATAAACTTTCCTTTTAGCACAGTCTTTGCTGTATCCCAGAGGATTTGATAGGTTGTGTCACCATTGCTGTTCAGGTCAAATAATTTTTTAATATCCATCTTGATTTCATTTTTGACCCAGTGATCATTTAGGAGCAGGTTATTTAATTTCCATGTATTTACATGGTTTTGAAGGTTCCTTTTGGAGTTGATCTCCAGTTTTATTCCACTGTGGTCTGAGAGAGTACTTGATATTTTCTTAAATTTATTGAGTCTCCTTTTGTGGCCAATCATATGGTCTATCTTGGAGAAAGCTCCATGTGCTATTTAATAGAATGTATATTCTGCAGTTGTTGGATGGGATGTTCTGTATTTATCTGTTAAGTCAATTTGTTCCAAGGTATAGTTTAAATCCATTGTTTCTTTGTTGACTCTCTGTCCTGATAACCTGTCTAGTGCTGTCAGTGGAGTATTGAAATTCCTCACTACTACTGTGTTGCTGTCTATCTATCTATTTCTTGGGTCTGTTAGTAATTGTTTTATAAATTTGGGAGCTCCAGTGTTAGGTGCATATATGTTTAGGATTGTGATATTTTCCTGTTGAACAAGGCCTTTTACCATTACATAATGTCCCTCTTTGTCTTTTTAAACTGCTCTTGCTGTAAGTTTGTTTTATCTGATAGAAGAATAGCTACTCCTGCTTGCTTTTGGTGTCCATTTGCACAGTGTCCTTTTCCATACCTTTATCTTAAGTTAATGTGAGTCCTTATATATTAGGTGAGTCTCTTAAAGGCAGTCTGTTTGGTGAATTCTTATCCATTCTGCAGTTCTGTATCTTTTAAGTGGAGCATTTAGGCCATTTAAATTCAATGTCAGTATTGAGATATGAGATACCATTCCATTCATCGTGCCATTTGTTGACTGTGTACCTTGGTTTTTTGTTTTTGTTGTTTAAATTGTGTTCTTGTTTTATAGGTCCTGTGAGATTTATGCCTTAAAGAGGTTATGTTTTGATGTGTTTCCAGGATTTGTTTCAAGATTTTGAGTTCCTTTTAACAGTTCTTATAATGGTGGCTTGGTACTGGCAAATTCTCTCAGCATTTGTTTGTCTGAAAAAGACTGTATCTTTCCTTCACATATGAAGCTTAGTTTTGCTGGATCTAATATTCTTGTCTGATAATTGTTTTATTTGAGGAGGCTGAAGGTAGGGCCCCAATCCCTTCTAGCTTGTAGGGTTTCTGCTGAGGTATCTTCTGTAAATCTGATAGGTTTCCCTTTATAGGTTACCTGATACTTTTGCCTCACAGCTCTTAAGATTCTTTCCTTCAACTTAACTTTAGATAACCTGATGACAATGTGCCTAGGCGATGATCTTTTTGTGATGAATTTCTCAGGAGTTCTTTGTGCTTCTTGTCTTTGGATATTTAAGTCTTTAGTAATGCCAGGAAATTTTTTCTCGATTATTCCCCGAAATATGTTTTCCAAACTTTTAGATATTTCTTCTTCCTCAGGAATGCTGATTATTCTTAAGTTTAGTCATTTAACATAATCCCAGACTTCTTGGAGGCTTTGTTCATATTTCCTTATTCTTTTTTCTTTGTCCATGTTGAATTGGGTTCACTCAAAGACCTTGTCTTTGACCTCTGAATTTCTTTGTTCTACTTGTTCAATTCTATTGCTGAGACTTTCCAGAGTGTTTTGCATATCTGTAAGTAAATCCATTGTTTCCTGAAGTTCTGATTGTTTTCTATTTATGCTGTCTATTACATTGAATATTTCTCCCTTTATTTTTTGTACCATTTTCTTGATTTGTTTACATTGGACTTCACCTTTCTCTCATGCCTCCCTGATTAGCTTAACAACTGACCTCCTGAATTCTTTTTCAGGTAAACCGGGGATTTCTTCTTGGTTTGGATCCATTGCTGGTGAGCTAGTGTGATTTTTTGGTGGTGTTAAAAAGCCTTGTTTTGTCATATTACCAGAGTTGGTTTTCTGGTTCCTTCTCATTTGAGTAGGCTCTGTCAGAGAGAGGGTCTAGGGCTGAAGCCTGTTGTTCAGATTATTTTGTCCCCTGGTGTGTTCCCTTGATGTGGTACTCTCCCCCTTTTCTTATGGATGTGGTTTTCTGAGAGTCAAGCTAGAGTGTTTGTTATCTCCCTTCTAGATCTAGCCACCCAGCAAGGCTACCAGGCTCCAGGCCATTACTGTGGATTGTCTGCACAGAGTCCTGTGATGTGAATCATCTGTTAATCTCTCAGCCATGGATACCAGTACCTATTCCAGTGAAGATGTCAGGGAGGTGAAATGGACTCTGAGGGTTCTTAGCTTTGGTGGTTTAATGCACTATTTTTGTGCTGATTGGCCTCCTGCTGGGAGGTGGTACTTTTCAGAAATTATCAGCTCTGTTAGTATGGAAAGGTATAGGTGGTGAGTGGGGCCCTAGAACTCCCCAGAGTACTTGCTCTTTTTCCTCAGTTACCAGGGTGAGTAGGGAAAGACCATTGGGTTGGGGCAGGGCTAGGTATGTCTGAGCTCAGACTCTCCTTGCGGGAGTCTTGCAGTGGCTGCTGTGGGGCATGGGGGTGAGCTTCTCAGGTCAATAGAGTTATGATCCTAGGAAGATTGTGGCTGTCTCTACTGCGTTATGCAGGTTGTCAGGGAAGTGGGGGAAGCCATTAGTCACAGGCCTCACCCAGCTTTCACACAATCTGAAGGGCTTGTCTCACTCCCACCATGTCCCTCCCGATAGCACTGAGTCTGTTTCCAAGCAGTGGGCAAGCAGGGCTGAGAACTTGCCCCAGGCTACCCACCTCCCAGTTGTGAAAGCAAGTATGGATTTCCTTTCCCCACCTGTAGAGTCTGCACACTGGATTCATGCCCTCTCCCATGTTCTGGCCAGAAGGCTTCTCAATCAGTTCAAATCATTACAAAGTTCAGCTGGAGATTTCGTTCTCCCTGTGACCTTTTCCCAGCACCTCTGGTTGCCCTCCCAAAGGATCCCTTTGAGGTCAGGCAGGAATGGCCTGCTTGGGGACCCAGTGAGCTCACAGGGCCTTTCCCACTGCTTCGTCTACCTTTGTATTTTGCTCGGCTCTCTAAATTGACTCAGCTCTAGGTAAGGTAAGAATCTTCTCCCATAATCTAGACCTTCAGCTTTCCCAGTAGGAGTGTATGTTTGGAGGTGGATGATCTCCCTTTTCCACTTATGTAGTTTGAGCACTCATAGTATTTGGAGTGTCTCCTGGGTCCTGCAGGAGCAATCTGCTTCCTTCTGAGGGGCTGTGGGTCCTCTCAGGTTTCCTGGTTTATTCCTGCAGTCATTTTGGAACTAAAATTTATGATGCAAGCCTCCATAAACTGCTCTGTCTGTCTGAGTCAGAGCTGCAGTCTAGTCCTTCCTCCAGTCTGTCATAATCCCCCATTGTCTGGAAGACTACATTTAGTAATTGACCTCTTTAAGCATGTGTCTTTCTGCTTTAAGTGAGTGTTTCCTGAAACCTGCAGTGTTTGCAGTCCTCTTGGTCTTTGCTTCCCTGGCTGTATGGCCAGGAACCACTTTGGGGCTGCTCGTGCATGCTCCACGTGAGTCTGCTGATAGTGCTTCCCAGCGCACTGCAGCTGTGGGCTCAATTTTTAGTTTTTCTTAAAGAAACGTCCAAGCTGTTCTAAACAGTGGTTTTGTTCATTTACATTCTCAACTATAGTGTGCAAGGGTTCCATTTTCTCCACATCTTTGCAAGTATTTGTTATTGCCTCTCTCTGGATATAAGCCATTTTAACTTTGGTGAGATGATATCGCATTGTAGTTTTGATGTGCATTTCTCTGATGATCAATGATGTTGAGCACATTTTCATATGCCTATTTGATATTTCATGTCTTCTTTTGAGAAATGCCTATTTGAGTCTTTTGCCCAGTTTTGATTGGATTATTAGATTTTTTTTCTATAAAGTTATTTGAACTCCCTATATATTTTGGTTATTAACTCCTTATCAAATAAGTAATTGGCAAATATTTTCTTGCATTCTGAGGGTTGCTCTACATTTTGTTGAATGCATCTTTTGCTCTGCAGAAAGTTTTCACTTGATGTGATCCCATTTGTCCATGTTTGCTTTGGTCACCCGTGCTTACAGGGTATTGCTCAAGAAATCTTTGTCCGGAACAATGTCTTGGGGGGATTTCCCCAATGTTTTCTCAGAGTATTTTAACAGTTTGAGGTCTTAGATTTAAGTTTTAATCCATTTTAATTTGATTTTTGTATATGGGGAGAGATAGGGCTCTAATCTTGCTCTTCTGCATATGAATATCCAGTTTTCCCAGCACCATCATTTATTGAAGAGACTGTCTTTTCCCCAGTGTATGTTCTTGGCATGTTTGTCAAAAATAAATTCACTGTAGGTGTGCAGATTTGATTCCTGGGTTTTCTATTCTGTTCTATTAATCTATATGCCTATTTTTATGACAGTACGATGCCATTTTGGTCACTATAGTTCTGCAGTATAACTTGACGACAGATTATATCATTTCTCCATTTTTGTTCTTGCTTATAATAGCTTTAGCTATTCTGGGTCTTTTGTGTTTCCATATAAATTGTATGATTGTTTTCTCTATTTTTATAAGAATGTCATTTGTATTTTGTAGGGATTGCATTTAATCTGTAGATTGCTTTGGGTATTACGGACACTTTAACAACATTGATTCTTCCAATCAATGAAAATGAAACATTTTTCCATTTTTGGTGTTTTCAATTTCCTTTATCAGTGTTTTGTAGTTTTCATTATAGAGGTCTTTCAATTCTTTGGTTGAGTAAATTCCTAGATATTTAATTGTATGTGTGGCTATATTATTGTTTTTTTACTTTTATTTCACACTGTTCACTAGAAGTATGTAGAAATGCTACTGAATTTTTATGTTGATTTTTATTCTACAACTTTACTGAATTTGTTTATCAGTTCTAATAGTTTTCTTTTGGACTCTTCAAGTTTTTCTAATTATGAGATCATATGATCAGCAAATGAGGATAATTTGATTTTTTCTTTTTTAATTTAGATGTCCTTTATATCTTTCTCTGGTCTTATTGCTCTAGCTAAACTTTCCAGTACTATGTTGAATAACAGTGGTGACAGGTGACATTCTAGTCATGTTCCAGATCTTAGAGAAAAGGCTTTCAGTTTTTCCCCATTCAGTATGATACTAACTGTGTGTCTGTCATATATCACATTTATTATTTTGAGACATGTTCCTCCTATATCCAACTTTTTGAGGGTTTTCTTAAATCATGAAGGGACATTAAACTTTTTCAAATTCTTTTTAGCATCAATTAAAATGATCATATGTTTTATATTTCATTCTGGTGATATGATGTATCACATTAATAGATCTTGTGGATGTTGAACCATCCCTGCATTCCAGTGTTACATCCTACTTGGCCATGAGGAACAGTCATTCTAATGTGTTGTTAAAGTCAGTTTCTAGTATTTTGTTTGTGATTTTTGCATCAATATTTATCAGCTATATTGGCCTGTAGATTATTTTTATGATGTGTCTTTGTCTCATCTTGTTATCAGGGAAATACTGTCCTTGTAGTATGAGTTTGAAAGTATTCCTTCCTCCTCTATTTTTCAGAATAGTTTGAATAAGATTTGTATTAATTTTTCTTTTTATGTTTGGTAGAATTCAGCAGTGAAGCCATCAGGTCCTGAGCTTTTCTTCATTGGAAGAATTTTTATTACAGCTTTTATCTCATTACTTGTTATCGGTCTGTTCAGGTTTTGGATTTCTTTCTGTTTCAATTTTGGAAGGTTGTAGGTATCTAGGAATTTGTCCATTTCTTCTAGATTTTCCAATTTATTGGCATGTAGTTGCTTCCGGTATCCTTTAATGATCCATTGAATTTATGAAATATCAGCTGTGATGTCTGCTTTTTATTTCTGATTTTTTAAATTTGAATCTTCTCTCATTTTTTCTTATTTAGTCTGGCTAAAAGTTTGTCAACTTTAACTTTTCAAAATAATAAGTTTGTGTTTTATTGATCTTTTGTATTACTTTCCTCATTTCAGTTTCATTTCTTTCTGCTCTGATCCTTATTATTTATTTTATTCTACTAACTTCGAATTTGGTTTGCTCTTGGTTTTCCAAGTCTTTAAGATGCATCATTAAATTGTTTGTTTGAAATTTTTTCTATCTTTTGATGTGGGCACTTATAGCTATAAACATCCCTCTTAGTACTGCTTTTGCTGTATCCTTTAGGAAGGGGGAACTCAGGACTCTGACCATGCCCTATCCTGCTGTGGCTGAGCTGGTATCCAAGATGCAAGACAAAGTCCTCCCCACTCTTCTTTCTCCTCTCCTTAAGCTGAAGAAATGAGATTTTTTTTGGAGACATGAGCTGTGCAGCCTGGGGTTAGGGGAGGGGTGATACCAGCACTCCCTTGGCTTCCCCAGCTGGGGTCTTAGTTTGTTGTTTGCCCTGCCCCAAATCCACTATCTCTGGGCCTACTTCAGTACTTGGCCTTGCCTAGGAGTTGCAGTCCTTATGGGCTAGACTGCCTTTGAAGTTTACTTAGAGACTGAGAGCACTTTGGGCTCAGTGATGAGATTTTGGGGCACTCAAGTTCGAACTGCTGGGATCTACGAGAGATGCCCCTCTGGCTATGGCTGGTTTAAATGCTCCCTCTGTTGGGGGTCATTAACTGAGTTTCACTAGATTTTTCTTTGTGCTCTAACAGGACAGAACTGAGTTCAATACCTTCCAATTGCTGTGTTCTCCCTCCTCCCAGCACCCAGATGTGTTCTTTGCCACCCATTCTCCTCTACGGCTGCTGGAGAAGGGAGAATGGCAGCATCACAACAGATAGGGCTGTATTTTCTATCTCCTCATTGTCTCTCTTAGCGATAAGAAGTTAAAACCAGTAACTATGTGTGCTCACCTAATTTTTGGTTCTTATGAAGGTTTTTTGTTTTGTTTTGTTTTGTTTTTTTCTGTGTAGAGAGTTCTTAACTTGGTGTTCTTAAGTGGGGGACAATCAGTGGAGCTTTCTATTCTGCTGTCTTGCTTCCCAGAATCAGCCTAGCTTAATAATTTAAACTTAAGTGAAAAGCCAAGCACCCTTCCCAGCTTAATTAAGTTATCAGAAGATTAATTTTCTAAACTTTGTATATTTTTCTGAAATGATGTTATTGTGATTGAATATACAAGTACATTCAGTAAAGGTGTTCTAAATATTTGTACATCTTTTTCCCATCCCCATATTTGTCCCTCACCCCAGCCTCTATTTGCTACCTTTCTACTCTCTGTTTTCCTGAGATACAAATTTTTAGATCCCACATATAAGTGAGATTAAACAATATTTGTCTTTCTGTGTCTGACTTATTTTGCTGAGCATATTGTCTTCCAGTTCCATCCATGTTTTTACAAATGACAGAATTTCTTTCTTTTTAAGGACTGTATAATATTCTATTGTGTATGTGTACAACTTTTATTTATCTATTCTAACACTTTTTACATCTATTCATTCTTTGGTGGACACTGAGGTTGTTTCCAATTTCCATTTTTTGGCTATTGTGAATTATGCTGAAATGAACAAAACAATGCAGATATCTCTGTAATATATCAATTTTAATTCCTTTTTGTATACCCAGAAATAGGATTGCTGGATGTTGAGGAAAAGGTACAAAATTTCAGTTAGACTGGAGGCATGAGTTTTAGTGATCTATTGTACTGCGTGTTGACCATAGTTAATAATAATGTGTATTTCAAAACAGCTAAAACAGATTTTTAATTTTCTCTCCATAAAATTATAATAAATTGGTGAGGTGATTAATATGTTAATCAACTTTATTGACTCTCTCCATAATGTATACATAGATCAAAACATCAAATTATACCCTATAAATATACACAAGTATGATTGGTTGATTAAAAATTTAAAAATTGTGCATTTCATACAGATAAAAAATGCTATAAAAATTCTCAAATGAAAGTTTTACATATGTTTGTGTGTGATATTTATTTTCTTCAAAAATATAAAATCTAGAAAAGAGGACAGAGATGATTTAACAATGAATTGTGATAAACAGAAATAAACGTGACCTTAACAATCTGAAGGAACCTCAAACTATCACATGGTAAAGGAAAATAATAAGATAAAAGAAGCGGCACAGAATAACGTCAAGGATTTTTATTTGTGTTACGACTCGCATTTTGTAGGAATAATCATGAAACAGGTAAATTGGGCATTTAAGATTAGGCATTTTTTTCCAAAAATGTCTTACATAAGATTAGATATTGAATTGATAGCTGTAATATAATTAGTCAACCTTACTTGAGAAGTTCAGTGATCATTTGTTACTTTTGGGATTTTGTCCCTTACTCACCCACTTACTATCTTAAGTGCCCAAAGATATTTCTTCTGATTTATATACCTGCAGCACAAGAAAAAAGAACCAAAATTTGGGGTTACCTGATCGTTCCTAGATTTCTTAATCCTTAAACTCTCGTTCTTTGTTCTTCTACAAGTGTATAAATCAAAGTAAAGCAAATCATACAATGAAGAGTTAACTTTGGCAGTGGCATATACATATGTCTTTCTTGAAGAGAAGTTTGCATCAGAGTCATTCCTTTCTTGTTCATTGACTATGCATCTATTTCCAAACAGGTGATAGGAGAACTCCAAAGTTAGATAATTTTAACCCTCAATAAGATAGGACTTGGGCCTTCACAGTGAAAATCAGTACAATCAATAATTTATCTTTGCCTTTTATCCTACCTAAATTATATGCATTCTGATTAAAGTGGAAGCTATAAGTAGGATAAGGCAAATTCATCTATCTAATGTGACAAGGTTGAAGCTAGATAGGCATTATGATCCTGAAATTGCTTATGTTCTCAATTTTATTAACATTTAATTTAATGTTTTTTGTTCTCTGATAATTTCTTGTATTTTTTACTATTTTCTACTACTGCAAACAAATTTCCCACATCCTAGCAGAGCAGTACAAACATTGGAATACCATTCAGCCACAAAATAAACGAAATCCTATGATTTGTGGCAACATGAACTAACCTGGAGAATATTATTTTAAATTAAATAAGCCAGGCATAGAAAGAGAAACATCACACAATCTCACTCACATGTGAAATCTAAAAGAGCTGATCTCCTAGAAGTAGACAGTAGAATAGTAGTTACCAGGAATTAGGGAAGGTGTGGGGAAGAGAGGGTGGAGAGATATTGGTGAAGGGATGCAAAGTTATGTTTAGACAAGAAGAATAAGTTCCAGTGTTGTATTAGTCCAGTTCATGCTGCTGATAAACCCCGAGACTGGGTAATTTATAGAAGAAGGAGAGGTTTAATGGACTTACAGTTCCACATGGCTGGGGTGACTGCACAATCATGGTGAAAGTCAAGGAGGAGCAAGTCATGTCTTAACATGGATGGCAGCAGGCAAAGAGAGAATCTGTGCAGGGGAACTCCTTTTTCAAAATCATCAGATCTCGTGAGACTTATTCAGTATCATGAGAACAGCATGGGAAAGATTTGCCTTTATGATTCCCGCACGCGCCAGGTCCTTCCCACAGCATGTGGGAATTCAAGATGAGATTTAGGTGGGGACACAGCCAAACCATATCAAGTGTTCTATTAAATAGTAGGGTGACTACTAATAATGTAGTGCATATTTCAAGAGAGCTAGAAGAGAGGATTTTGAATGTTATCACTTCAAATAAATCATAAGTGTTTAAAGTGATTGATATGCTAATTACCCTGATTTGATCATTATACAATATATATCTGAATTGAAACATCACATTAATACCCCATAAATATGTACAATTACTGTGTGTCAATTATAAATATTTTAAAAGTAAATTCAGAAAAGAGAACCTCTAGTAAATGATGCTTTCTGATCATTTGGCAACACAAATCCTATTCTCTCAAAGGAATTCTTGCTATGTACAATAGATTCCTTAGAGCAATAATTAGGAATGATTAAGTGGATGATTTACTAACAAGTCATAGCAAACAGAAAGGTTTCCTCTTTTTAAAATAATAGTACATCTTGCCTAACTACAATTATATCCATTTTCACCCATATATTGTATGTACGTGATTATCTGTCTTGTTGGTTAAATTATTTAGGTAGCTTAACAGGGAATTAATTTTTCTGTGTTGTAAAAATGTACTGTATCTTGGTACCATATAATGACAAAAATAATTTATCATTTCCATATGTAACTATTTGAAATGCTACTCAGTAACTAAATATAGCTTCTTTGGATGTGAATTTAACCAACAATATAAAAACTGTAGGCTTGATTCTTTTCATCTTCATAACTTACTAATAGCTTAAACAATTAGGTCGATATTTTGTAAAAAATGATTTATAATATAAAAGTATTGAACCATCTTGTTTAGAGTAGCAAGTACCCTCAGTCCCTGGTGTGTTTATTGAAGAGCTAAGGCAGTTACTTTTTTGATAATTTGCTTCTACAACATTTATACTCATTACAAAACAGATGGAAATCATTTACTTACAAAAAACATAAAACTTTAAATGGCAACTCTTACTTTCTAAGTTATTACTATTATTATTTTAGAAGAAACAGCAGCCTGGGACAAGACCATAAATGACGTATTATCTCTCAGTTTCCACTTAACCTGATTAAATAAAAACACAATTTGTCCGTACCCACTCCCGGTAGCCTTATTTGAGCTAATAGAGCAGATATTTTTTCACCCAGATAGTCACATGATTTCTTTTCACTCTGGTGAACATATTTTGGAAACAAGCTAATGAGGCGATCTGCAACAAACACACTTGGTCCCCTTTGGCTGATATTTCTTTGTTGATGTCATTTATCCTTCATTGTTAATTAAATGAAAATAAGCAGCAATTGCTTTCCCCATATTGTACATTCAGAAATAAAGCTGTGTAATGTGGTGTATAAATTTGGTTTTTGTTGAAATGTTGAAGTTCAAGTGATGAACTTTAAGTCTGTGCTAATTGTTTAAATGAGGACACAGACATTTATGAAGACTGAAGCTCATTATAAGAAGTACTAATGTAACAAGGGTATGTTCTTAATGGAAGCTCCTTTCCATTTATATGATACAAGCATTTCTGTTAATCCTGCAGTTTATGAACCAACATATCCCTGTTGAAAATGCTAATGATCAAATGTGGTAAGAATTATCTACATAACAAGTGGCTAGACATGCTTATCTGCTGTATAAGTGATGCCCAATGTAGAACTTTATGCTTACATATGCAAGGGATGAGAAGTCTCATCAAGTTGCTGCCAGTAACTTGTTCTGAACATTTTTTTTCCTATTGGATCACTAATTAAATAATAATTATAATCCAAGAGGGTTGTATCAGAGTACTCTTAGAGGAACAGAATAAGATATGTGTGTGTATATATATACACACACACACACACACACACACATATATGTATGTCAGACTCCAAGTTCTTCAATTTTGGGACTCAGACAGGCTCTCCTTGCTCCTCAGCTTCCAGACAGCCTATTGTGGGACCTTGTGATCATGTAAGTTAATACTTAATAAACTCCATATATATATATATATAAAGGTTCAGGTCACTCCACTGGGGAAAAACCATAACCTGCTGAGGTGCTCACTGAAGGCAAAGGGAATACAGAAAGAGTAACTATATATATATATATATATATATATATATATATGTATGTATGTGAGAACTAATAAGATATGTATATATAATATATATGTATATATGTATGTACACATAATATATGTATATAAATGTATATATAAAATATATATGCATGTATAATGTGTGTGTGTGTATATATATAGCTTGTTAGTTCTCTAACATAGTTATGTGTGTGTGTGTGTGTGTATATACACACATATATAAAGAGGAGTTTATTAAGTATTAACTTACATGATCACAGGGTCCCACAATAGGCTGTCTGGAAGCTGAGGAGCAAGGAGAGCCTGTATGAGTTTCAAAACTGAAAAACTTGGAGTCTGAATTTCGAGGGCAAGAAACATCCAGCATGGGAGAATGAGGTAGGCTGGGAGGCTAGGCCCATTTCTCCTTTCCACCTTTTTCTGCCCCTTTATATTCACCAGCAGCTGAATAGATTGTGCCCACTAGATTAAAGGATCTGCCTTCCCCAGCCCCCTGACTCAAATGTTAATCTCTTTTGTCAATACCCTCACAGACACAACAAGGATCAATACTTTGTGCTTTTCAAATAAGTCAAGTTGACACTCAGTAATAACCATCATCAGTCCACCTTTATCAACTTGAACCCATACACATATGCTGAGATCTTACATAATCTTCAAATAAAGACAATAATAAGGTCATAATTTTGCCTAACATAATAGAACTATCCTTCATACAAACAGAAATGTACCAATCCTCAACCCAAATACTATTACATAAAGTTAACAATGTTTAAATGCTAATATGAAGTCAATAAATCTTATGTCACATAAAGGAAAAGGGAACAAAATGC
Organism: Macaca thibetana thibetana; assembly: GCF_024542745.1. Lineage (NCBI taxonomy): Eukaryota > Metazoa > Chordata > Mammalia > Primates > Cercopithecidae > Macaca > Macaca thibetana. The sequence goes on from NC_065598.1 coordinate 122,015,010, forward strand.
AGATTTCTTTGTACAAGTGTATACATGCACAAACATGTTTTAAACAAAAGAAGGAGGAAATACTCATGACAGTTACAATACTTGTTTCTGCAGCTGGTCACATGGTCATAGCTAGTATTGATGACTACCTTCTTCTACTACCCGTTCTGTATTGGGGAGGATGTGGAGAAATAGGAACACTTTTACACTGTTGGTGGGACTGTAAACTAGTTCAACCATTGTGGAAGACAGTGTGGCTATTCCTCAAGGATGTAGAACTAGAAATATCATTTGACCCAGCCATCTCATTACTGGGTATATACCCAAAGGATTATAAATCATGCTACTATAAAGACACATGCACACGTATGTTTATTGTGGCACTATTCACAATAGCAAGGACTTGGAACCAACCCAAATGTCCACTAATGACAGACTGGATTAAGAAAATGTGGCACATATACACCATGGAATACTATGTACCCATAAAAAAGGATGAGTTCATGTCCTTTGTAGGAACATGGATGAAGCTGGAAACTATCATTCTGAGTCAACTATCACAAGGACGGAAAACCAAACACTGGATGTTCTCACTCATAGGTGGGAGTTGAACAATGAAAACAGTTGGACACAGGGTGGGGAACATCACACACCAGGGCCCGTCATAGGGTGTGGGGAAGGGGGAGGGATAGCATTAGGAGATATACCTAATGTAAATGATGAGTTAGTGCAGCACACCAACATGGCACATGTATATATGTAACAAACCTGCACGTTGTGCACATGTACCTTATAACTTAAAGTAGAATAATAATAAAAAAGTAATTTGGATTGTAGAAGTGTCTTACTTAAGAAGAACCTCTTTTGCATCTTTATTTCCTATTATATACTTTGAAATTGCATAGCTTGTCTTCTATGGCCATTCACATTAGGTTTTAAAGTATCTTTGGAGTCACATCATCTACCACAGGTCCCCAGGCCACGTGTATGTTATACCACAGTAGACTTCTTGTTATTGCATGAACTCATGCACGATTTGAATATGTGATTTCTCTTGTGGGAAACACCCATTTTCACCTTCATTACCTAAAAATTTCTTATATAATTTAAGAAAACATTCTAATAATAATTCTTTTTCAATATTAATTTATTAATTATTTTTTCTTCCAGTATTTTTAAATTCCAACATTCTCAAGTAGTTGTTTCAGCAACCGTTTCTGTGGCACTTCATTATGATAATTGCCCACACTGTACTGTGGTGATCTGTTTGAATAGTTGTTTCTCTGTCACTTGACCATGATCTTCCACAAATAAGTGATGACAGTGTATTATTCATCTCTGAATCTCTAATATTTAACCGAATGCACCACATTCAGTAGATTTTCAACAAATGCTTGATGAACCTAAAAATACTTCATTCATATCACTGATATTTTTGACATATCTCTGAAGTTTGGTTGGTAGTGAAAAATCACTTGTAGAATTATGTTTATTTACCCTCCTCTCATTTCTAAGTGGTGTGTATGGATTCACCTATAAATTTCGGTTTCATGTACCAAAATTTGCCCCTCATAACATCTATTATAAACCATAATTCCCAAGTGTGTTCAACAATTAATTGTGTATATGCAATGATAAGCAGAAATCCATTGAAATATCTAATTAAAACCAAAACCCTTTTCTGAAGGTTCTTTGTGATTCATTTGCCTCCACGGGCTTCTGTCTAAAATTGAGTTAAATTCAGTAAATTCATGTAATTCAGAAGAACAAAATGTGGTGAATCTCACGAGGCCTAGGTAATTTGCTAGCCAGGTTCTGACACTTTTGCTGGCACTTCTCCAGAAGTAAAAATGTTTGGTTGGTCATTAAGACCTTCTTTTTCCTCTTCAGTTAATATTGAAAAGAGAAATCTAGGAGTTAGCAGCAGGAGCAATAATGCATAGCAGTTCACACAGACCATACCTGGGTGTTTCTTTTTTTCCTCTATTTTCTGCTAAGATTGCTTACAGTATATCAAGGACAATCTTAGAGAAACAAATGCACAACACACCCAGACAAGGACATGTATCTCAGAACAACCAGGAAGCAGCATATTTGGTAAAATTCTGGGCACATTTGAACACTTTAAGGCAGACATAGACCTGGAAGAAAATCTTAGAGCAAAGTCCTCTGGCGAAGACCCAGAAAAATAAAACAACCTACTTGGTTGTTAATGGCTATGAGAGACGAAACAGTAATTTAGAGAACGAATTGCCCCATGGATTGACAGCTTCCATGAACATCTTATACATTTAATAATTTATGTATGTATCCATGTATAAATTCTATTCACTGAAAGTACCTCTTTATACTTTTATATTTTTATTACTATTAAAGGGAGGACAAAAATTGTCACAGCCCTGCTTGTTTAAGGCAATTCAAAACCTGTGGTCGAGTGTAGACAGAAGAAAGAGCCAACATAAAATAATATCCTATAAATCTAATCACCCATGGCACTGAAGAAGAGTACACTGAAATAGCTGTTATCTTTCTGTTGTACGTTTTTGATGGGTATTGAGTCAGGTGTGTTCAATGTCTTAATTTGTCAGACTTCCCAGTGGGATCAAGCACATTAGATTATCAACTTTTTTTCTCCTGATTGATTTAGCATTCTACACACTTTGAAGAATTTACGTAAATGTTGTCCATGAGGTTTTCCATCTTTCAATAGACATGGAGGTCAAATATATAAAATCTCAAGAAATCTCAAAATGTATACGTTAATAGCAAGGAGCCATAAAGAACAGACATTATATGTAGGCAGTAAAGTAGAATTTAAAAAGAATATACACATGAAATAGACCTAGGAACTTTTCTGAATGATCTGCAAGGTTCAAGGTGGCCATAAAGTCTGAAAATACAGATTGATATTATTTTACTTTATTTGTTTAACCAATAGAATCTGCTTGATTACCTCTTCTAGTGTATGTCAATATCACAATTCTTTAGTGGAAAAAAAAGAGACAACTTATGAATATATGTGCTGAGATTGATAGAAATACAAGGATGCACAGTGTTCATTGTAACTGCCCAAAACAGTGACCTGGACATGGTTAATAAAGTACACCACATTGAATATACAATTTATTTTTGTGTCATTTAACTTATAATGTAACATCAATAAAATATTTATGTATTTTATCTGTTTCCAGATATTATGGTGACTGTGTATATCCAAGTATGTGTGTTTATTACAAAAAATTAAAATATGGGATGAAGAAACAAAAGATATTTTCCCAAGACTACTAGATTTGTCTCCCCCGTAGTTTCCCTGTAACTTATAATGTAACTTAACTGTAGCTTCCCTGTAACTTATAATGTAATATCAATAAAATATTTATGTATTTTATCTGTTTCCAGATATTATGGTGACTGTGTATATCCAAGTATGTGTGTTTATTACAAAAAAATTAAAATATGGGGGGAAGAAACAGAAGATTTTTTCCCAAGACTACTAGATTTGTCTCCCCTGTAGCTTCAATATATTGCATTCTAATACTTCCTTCTAGTAGAATTTGTTTACATAAAGAGGTTTTGCAACACACTCTTCAATATATGTCAAATCTTTAAAGTTGTATTATAATATTTCTCTTCAATTTATTATTTTTTCTCACTACTTAAAAGTTTTAAAAATACAACAAGAAACATTGTAATGTGTAAGAGAGATACATTTTATCAGGACACAGGACAAAATTTTAGTAAATTTTCTTTCTAACACACATTTCCCTTCTCTCTGTCTCTCTCTCTACACACATACATACACACACACACAGACACACACACACACACACACACACATACACACAGTCTCTCACTGTCTCTCTCTCCCACACACACAGTTCATTCCAAATCTCCCTATTCACTTCTCAATTACATATGTACATTAATAAAATCTTCACGAATGCAATAATATAAGAAATCTGCCTTTCAAACAGTCCACATACAATACATTGGGCTCCCATTCCCTTGTTGAATATGATTTGTAAATACAGGGAGAAAATATTACTAAGAATAAAGAACTGACCTTGGTGATATAATTTCATCTTGAACCATGCTTGATAAATAGTCTTCTTCTGTTGAGTAGTAAGAGGATACCGTAAATCCTCAAAGCATTTTTCCTCACTTTGATACAGCATGACACATATGCTTTGATATGACTGGGTGATATATCAGAACTTATGCTCAGTAAACCTTTTAATCTTACTTGCATAAGATCCTCATCTAAAATATATTTGTGAAATCTTAGGAACTCTAGTGATTGCAAATAACTTTGACTCAACTTTTGCTTTTTAGAAGTTTCTACTCTTATTAAATACAGATATTATTAAACAAGTATGCCAAACTATCTAAAAAAATACATTTTATCTAAAACATGCATTTCAGATAAGTTATATTTTAATTCAGATAATTAACACCATCTGAAATGTAAATTTCCACTATTTCACTTTTCTAAGCTCCATGTTAAAATTCCTATTGATATATCAAATGCATTTCAATTTTATATTTCTGAGAAAACATAAGGGTATGTAAATATATTTAACCTCTGTTATACAACCATAAAATAATCTCAATATAAAATTATAAAAATAACCTCAAGATCAGCATGACAAATCTGAAATTTTGAACAAGTGATAACCAGGTAGAATTTCTGCTTGTTGAACTTTGACTAACTCAAGACTATACTAAATCAATATTATAATGGTCAAATTAATTGGCCTTCATTAACTGACAATTGTGTCGTTATTTCAATACGAATACACATCAAAACACACTTGCATATGATAAGCCATACTATTCAGAGATATGTGCAATGATCTTTGGAACTCTTTTGAACCATCATCAAACCTGCATCTATTCCAGACTATTATCCAAACTAAGATAGTAAGGGTGAATGTGTGATTAAATAAGATAGCATAAATAAAATATTTTTATCTGGAGAAACACCAAAACAATTTCTTTTCCAAGCTCTGAACAGGCATTTGCCTTGGGCAGAGTCCCTATGTAAAATAGATAAAAATTGAGGTCTGTAATCAACTAAACCCTGCCTCATCAACGATAGCAAACTATAACAATTAAATATAGTAGTACTGGTAGCTTTTGATGCGGTTTCTAAGCTCTGGTTACATAGTTGTCCAGGGACTGACTGAGTCTATTTCTAGTCAATGCTTTACATTTTTACTAGGACGTAAGAGGAGTAACTTCAGTCTTTTTGAAAAGATTATCTATGAGTTAGAAGTTTTCAATTATTAATTCATCATAAAAAACCTTACAGGCTGCATTTTTTTCTAGTTTTAGCTGATATAGCTTGTATTTGAATCAATTAGACAGAAGACATCTAACTGCTGATTCTTTTGGTTATTTTTGGTTTTACTTTCTAATGTCAGGTATAATTACACATTAAAATGCCAAAACTCATTGTTGGTATGGTTTAGACAAAAGTAAAAAATTAACAAAAGGATAAAGAAGCTCTGTTATAGGCATTGCAATTTTCCAAATCAAAACAAAGTCTGTAAACAAATATCAGTGGGGAAATAATCATAACTAGCAGATGTATGAAGAGATTCAACCTCTAGTTCTTAAATTATAGCTGCTTGCAGATTAAAGCAACACTACTGATGGAGCAGCGTGCTTTATATCCTCTGGCAACATCCTTTTTTATTGCAGTAGAAACCAATGTTGAATTTCCTGAATAATTACATAAATAAACCATGCATTTCACTTATTTGTGTGCCCATATTTAATAATATATTGTGCATGTAACTTTCAGGAATATGATTTATGGCATTTTATATTACCACAGAGGAGTGTTTACTTGAAATATGTACTTGAAAATATCATATAAAATGATGTTATTTGATATATATTCAGAAATAATCTGATTTTTCAAGAAAATGCAAGCTGAAAAACCTAGCTGCAATTAAATCATTCTGAGAGTGTTCTTAATTGAATTCTCAAGTTTAAATGATGTAACAGACTAATGAACACAAACATATAAATTATATTTATTTTATCCTATGTTAAGATGCTAGGGATTAAAACAGTTCTGTGGGTTGACTGGTACTACATTCAAAAGGATATAAAGCAAATCCATATCCTGAAAGTCTAAAACTTTTAGTATATGTGAATGAATTGTTAAAGCAAATTTTGAAGGCCAGCAACTACAAATTTAACTTTATGCTTCCTTTTTGACCATTTATTTTAGTTTGATCCAACTTAAAAATAAAGGACTTCTTAAAGTTAAAAAATATAGTCACATTCTCATCGCTGCTCCGTAAGTATACATACAACAACATTAGACAGAAAGAAATCTTTCTAGACTACCATATACTAATTTAGAAAGGTACTACCTCCTGGTTCTAAACATGTTTCAGGCCAGGCATGGTGGCTTAAACCTATAATACCAGCATTTGGGGAGGCCAAGGCTGGAGGATCACTTGAGCCCAAAAGTTCAAGACCAGCACTAGGCAAAATGGCAAAACCCCATCTATACATACATACATACATACATACATACATACATACATACATAGCTGAGCATGGTAGAAAACACCAGCAGTTCCAGCTATTCTGGAAGCTGAGGTCAGAAGATTGCTTGAGCCTGTGAGGCTGAGGCTGTGGTGAACCATGATTGTGCCACTCTACTCCAGCCTGAGCAACAGAGCAAGATCCTGTCTCTTAAAAATTACAAAACATATTTCAACTTTCTTCTTAGTATATTCACTAGAGAAGGAATTCAGTGTGACACAGAAATACCTCAGATTCTCTGCATCAGATTAAATGATTGAAATACTATTGAATGGTTGGTTTATTGAATGGTTTAACTGTAGGCAACTAGTAATCATGTTAATTCACTTAAATACTTCTTTCTACTCTTATTTACCCCACTGACACATTCCTTTGGCATTTGTTCTGTGTTCCCTGTGGTCCTCTATTTCGATACTGAAAGTATCATCAAATATTTAACATCTTTATTAAACCTTTCCCCCCCCCACACACTTTTTTTCGCTCTTGTTGCTCAGGCTGGAGTGCAATGGAGCAATCTCGGATCACTGCAACATCTGCCTCCCGAGTTTGACCGATTCTCCTCCTGCCTCAGCCTCCTGAGTAGTTGGGACTACAGGCGCACACCATCATGCCCAGCTAGTTTTTGTATTTTTAGTAGAGATGGAGTTTCATCATATTGGCCAGGATGGTCTCGATCTCTAGACCTCGTGATATGCCTGCCTTGGCCTCCCAAAATGCTGGGATAACAGGCCTGAGCTATAGTGCCTGGCCTATTAAACCTTTTTAAACCTCTCTGACTTCATTAAATTTTTGCTCTCTATTGACATTGCTACTTTGTCTACAAATGCACAAAAGATTGATTACTGCATATACTAGAACAAACAGGATAAATTGGCATTCTCTTTCGTTCCCCTGCTACCACCAGACCAAAGCTCTGGACACTTCAGTCTCTTAAAATATATTTCTTGCCCTCCTATACTCCTGAAAGTCCTCCCTGAAATGAGAGATAGTGGAATTTAATGGCTGCATCCTGGCACATATTCTTTTGATCTCTTTGCAGTACTTAGTATTATTAACTTCTCTCCCATTTGGCTTTTTTTTTTTTTTTTTTTTTTTTTTTTTTTTTTTTTTTTTGAGGCAAAGTCTCACTTTGCCACCCAGGCTGGAGTGCAGTGGCACAATCTTGGCTGATTGCAACTTCCGCCTCCCAGATTCAAGTGATTCTCCTGCCTCGGCCTCTCAAGTAGCTGGTATTACAGGTGCACACCACCACACCAGGCTTATTTTTGCATTTTTAGTAGAGACAGGGTTTCACAATGTTGACCAGGCTGGTCTCAAACTCCTGACCTCATGATCCACCAGCCTTGTCCTCCGAAAGTGCTGGGATTGCAGGCGTGAGTGACTGCACCAGTCTCCTTTCGCTATTCTTATCCATTAGTCCATGCATTTGGTTTTCTTTGCCCCTGTTTGGTTCCTTCTTTGTCTCAGTCATGGATTCCTCCATGCTTTCTCCTTCTGAAAATATTGTGATCTCCAAGATTCAGCTCTCCTTCTCTTATTTTTTAATAAGCTCACTCAGTTCCAACATTATCACACTTATAAATGAGAAATGTACTCTAGATCTTTATTTCAAACTGCCTGCTTAAACTTTTATGTGGATGTTTCAGAGAACCTCAGAGTTAACCCACTTCAACCTAAGGTAAGCTATTGAACCCCTGGTTTGTGTCTTACTCCTGAAGTGCATTTCTCAATTAATGGTTTCTCCATTCTTCCAGGAATTATGGTTCACTATTAGTTACCCAGCAAACCTTTCTTTGGAAGTTACCTGAGAGAAGGAAGATAATAAAAGCATGAAGAAAAACATAAATAGTCCCCATCATTAAAAAAGTTAAAAATTATGAGAACACATGGACGCAGAGAGGGAAACATCACACGCTGGGGCCTGTCGCGGGGTGGGGGGTAAGGGGAAGGAGAGCATTAGGACAAAAACCTAATGGGTGTGGGGCTTAAAACCGAGATGATGGGTTGATAGGTGCAGCAAACCACCATGGCACATGTATACCTATGTAACAAACCTGCACATTCTACACATGTATCCCAGAACTTAAAGTGAAACATTTTAAAAAGCACGTTAAAAAAGTTACAAATTACCACAATGGCTTATTGTGCCTTTCATTATCAAAACTACCACATTTTCATGTAATTATTTGTTGAGAAAACTTTCTGCCTCACCTTAGCCTCAGCTCTTGGAGAGAGTGACCGTATCTTAATTCTTTTTGTAATCCAACAACCAAGTCTTTAGTTTTCTCATCTATTAAATGCGAACTACATGTATCCCTACTGTATAGCCACAGATTCCTGAAAACAAACTACATAAGTGATAGAAAGTATCTTTGAAAACTATAGTGCGTTTCACATAAATAAAACATCATATTTGAATAATTTATGAACTTATATTTTGTGAATACCTATTATGTACAAGTTAGTAGGCCAGGGAGGTAGAGCATTGTGTCAGTCAACAGTGCGGTTTCTATAGCCAGAATGCTTAAGTTCTAACCCATTTCTATTTCTTAACAGCTGTGTTACATTGAACAAGTTACTCCTCTCTCCTTTGGTTTTTACATTTATTAAATGAGCTACTAATATTGACTGTCTTATCAGATCATTATGAGGATTATATAAGTCAATACATATATTAATAATTATTATTATCAGCTGGGTTTGTTGTATTCCTCATTCTCAAAACTCAATTCTGACCTGAAAGCAACATACCCACCAAGTTTACAGCTTTCACATTTCTCCATCCAGGTGTGTTCTACTTCTAAAAAAGAGATTCATTTTAAACATAATATCTTTATTGATGCAAAAAGACAAGCCTGTTTATTTCGATTTTATTCCAAGAAGGGCTGTGCTAAAAGTGTCCATCTAGCTAGGAAAGACCATCAGTTATTAATTCACAGTTAATGAGTAGTTCATAGCAACTAAACTGAACGTAAGAATAGACAAAATAAAACAAATTGTTAATTTAATTTATATTTAGATTAGTACAGCCTGGTCTTAAAGGTCTGACAGGCAATTTCTCTTTCAGGTAACTTTGCTTATCTTTGTTCTGATCCATTAGTTGCTGATTTTGCAGTTTAACTCTCCAAGGAAACTGTATTTACCTTATCTCCTGACGACTAAGCTCTGATTTTTTTATCTTACCCAAATTCCTATCTAAGGGTCTAGGGAGTCATGCCCTACAAACCATAAATTCTCATCAGATGAGTTTTATTTGACTCTATATATTGTGGCTTACTTTTCAATCTGACTCTGGCATAACATTACAGACAAGCAAAAATGTTTTACCCCAAAATATACTTCCTTGTCATTTCTTGAAATTGCCCTGCAAAGTCTCTTGTGGGAATAATCTACATTCTATAGAGAATCCCTTCTCCTTTTGTTTTCCTTCCTTTCTTTCCAGATTCAGGAAATAATCAACTAAGAGCCAGGTACTCTTTTAAGTCCAATAAGAAACAATTTACAACCTGCTCTCTCTGAAGTCTTCTAGCTGAGAGATTCCTCTGCACAATACAACTTGGTCTTCACAATCCTTTATCTTAACCTCAACATTCCTTTCCATTGATATCAGGTCTTCCAATAAACTCAACCAATTGTCAACCAGAAAATATTTAAATTTACCTGTAGCCTGAAAGCCCCAGCTTTGAGTTGTCCCACCTTTCTGAACCAAACCAATGTATTTCTTAAATGTATTTGATTGATGTCTCATGCCTCTCTAAAATACATAAAACCAAGCTGTACCCCAACCACCTTGGGTACACGTTCTCAGGACCTCGTGAGGGCTGTGTCATGGGCCTGATCACTCATATTTGGCTCGGGATAAATCTCTTCAAATATTTTACAGAGTTTGACTATTTTCATCAACACTCCACATTTTTAAATGGCAATGCTTTGAAGCCTCTAAGTATACAAACAATACCCTATTTAAATTGTTATCAAAAACATAGACATATCCAGTAAATGAGGTAGGAGTCATTTGAATGCAATTGTTATGCAGTTTATGGCAGCTTTAATCTGTTCTTTTATGATGATTATAATGGTTTTTGCCTATTTTTTTCTCATTCATTCCCTCCTGCCTCCACTCAAGGCTATAGGTGATGATAACGTTGGAAAGACAAAGTTAAACTACGATGGCTCAGGGTAAGTTCTTTTCATATTTCATATTTTATGGCAACTGTTTCCTGTGTCCAGGAAAAAAAATATGATTTAATTTTAATTTGAACTTTAGCACCTGTTTTCAAATGAGTTCACCTGTCTTAAAATGACTTCTCTCAGCAAAACACAAGAAACTAACACAAAATTCAAATACTTTGCTTGCTTTCGAGTTGCTTATAAAGATTTCTTTTTCAGTAAAACTAAAATGATTTCTTATCTTTTGTGAAAACTTTATTAATATTTAGGTTTAAGCCTCCCAAGAAGGTTCCAACAACACTTTGGTACCAGACACAACTGGTTTTAATTACTAACCTCACTTACTTTAAATTAGGATGGCAATAATCTGTGAATGCTAATTTAAACCTGGACTTGTTTCTGAGCAGTCTGCATGTAATAATGAACAAGCAGCAGATTATACTCAGAAGGGCAATATACTGCACCACAAATCACAAGTTGCATTTCCTCTTTTTTTTTTTTTGAGTGCAAAATGTGATTCCAAAAAAGATGTTATTAAGCTATAACACCTTAGTCATTTTCAAGCTCTAGGCACTTAAAGTGCTGAATTTTAGATTACTTTTTTATATTCTGCCTGTGCCTAGTTTCCTAACTGTATGTAAAGTTATTAAAGTTGTCTGTTCCAATTTCTTCTCTACTTAGGAAGCGATGACAAAAAGATGAAAGAGACTACCTTTAATCTCAAAAGCTAAACTCAATGCAGAAATGAAACAGGAAAATACATAAAGACAATAGAGTACTTTTCCAAAGGTGGTTTACGATCATTGAGTGGTCACTAAAAAAACACTAAGCTGGAAGTATGTGACAACCTAATAGTCCTGAGGCTCAATTTCCTCTCTAGATAGTTGATGCTGTGTTTTTCTTTTGTTTGTTTGTTTGTTTGTTTTAAGCAAGCTATATAATTGAAATTCCACTTGTAATACAATGATTTGCTTTACATGGGATTGGGGGAGGGTGAGGACATTTGTTCCATAAACTGCCTAAGGAGAAAAAAAATATATTAAGGCTTCAGTGTCAATTAGATTCAGCAACACCTTTTCAAAAAGTACTCTTAACGTCTTTCTCAAAACCAAAAGGGAAATTTGTAGTATTATTTTTTCTGATATAAAGGTTTAAAATAAAAATGGGTTCAAAGGTCTAACAGAATAACAATCTTTCTAATTGCTTGACATCCAAATAGAGGTATGGATTTTCAAGGATTTGTATTTAGTTGCTTTAACACGTTTTAGGATTTATATCTATTTACTGGGTTTTTCAACTTCTGAGATTTCTAGAGCTGGAAGCATTTGAAGTCACATGGATCTTAGATCATAAGTTCTTGCCTTATGTTGAGGCTTTCATTATGCAATTGTATTCTCTTGGAAGTCCAGTGTTTCATTAATTTCTTCCTCATTTCTCTCTGAACCAAACTGCCTATTTACCAAAACAAGAAACCGAGAATCCGCTTGGAAACTAAAATCTCTTCTCCCAACATCTAATCAGTTAGAAAGTCCTGTCAAAAACTACTCCTCTATTTTTTTTTTCCACTGTGCAAGTGTTGGCTCTTATTATTTTCACCAAAATTATCAAAAATTATCTTTACTGGTCTTGGATTTCCATCCTTTTCTTTCAGCTATTAATAATTATAGTTATTTTGTTATAATATTATTTATAATAGTTGGCAGATTGCTCTTTCTATAACAGATTAGATAGTTTTATCCTATGGCAAAGGTAAGCAAACTGCAGCTTGCAAATGAAGAGTGGCATAAAATTACTAATGGTTGCCTATAACCTAAAAGACAAAATGTATATATTTTTAGAATAGCATACAAAATACTTGGTGATAAACTCTTACTTGCTTTCTTTCTTTGTGTTGCTATAAAAAATACTTAAGGTGGGTAATTTATAAAGAAAAGAGGTTTGTTTGGATCATGGTTCTGCAAACTATACAAGAAGTATGGTGCCATCAACTGCTTCTGATGAGGGTCGCAGTGGTGACAAGATGTGGGGCTTGAGGAAGGGTCAGTACTATGCAAATAAAAATACTATTTTTTCCTTTCACTTCTAAACTTTTTTCTCCTTGGACCTCTTCTGAGGGTAGAGGAAACTCTGCACCACCCCAGCCTAACAGATGAAGGAATGCGGAATGGATGGGTGAACGGAGGCTTCCCTGCTCCCCTCCTGGCCAGGGCAGGGATGCATGGCTCAAGAGTGCTCAAGGGCAGGCTGACTAGCACTCCCCACCACATTTTCATTGAGCCTTCCCCTCTCCAGGTCAAGGAGTCCGACTCCATGAGACAGCAATTAAGTTTCTCTTCCTAGTGGAGGAAACCATTTACATAAAAATGAGAGGCTCTTCCCCATGCCTCTTTCTTTTCTCCACCCCATCAGCAGTTAACACAGCCCTGCATTTAAGTTGCCTTTTCCTTTTCTCCACCAGGTCAGCAGTTGACTTTTAAGTGAGGATTACTTTCCTTTTAGAAGATGTTTTGCTGGGCCAGAAATTATGGGGATCAATGTTTATATTCTCTGTAGAGTTTTAATTGTAAAAAAAGATTTGTGAGGTTGGTCTTAAGCTGTAGCCAATCTGGTATGCTTTGCATGACTTCCGGTACCGCCAGTAGCAAACTTTGCTGCAGGCCTCCATCTTGTTTTATGTCCTTGGGAGCAAGACTTGCAACCAAGTGGCAATGTTTTGTTCTGGCCTCTGCCATTTTACAATGGTGGTCCGGGGTTCAATACCGGCTTAGGAAATGAGTCCTTTGCAGTTTGATATCTGTGCAACCTTTGCTATCTGTTGATTCTCTTCTGCTCAATGAACCACCTTGAATTTTCCTTTCTCTGACCCTTTGGTAAAGTTTGAAAGCCAGAAATATTGGCCACTTGGCATGGCTAAAGATGGGAAATAAGGGAGTTAAAAGAACTTTCATAAAGAGTGCTCAGCTTAATTAAAAGTGGATATCCAAGTTATAGGTATATTTAAAAGACTTTTATGTTTTTCTTTTCTTGGATCTTGTTTTGCTGGAAAGAGGGTTTTTCTCAATTGACTGAATTATTTTTCTCCATTTTGCCTTGCCACTCTCAATGCAACCATGAGAGGGGAGAATCCTCTGTTTTCTTCATGGAACCCCAGGAAATAAAAGTGGATAGATCCCTCTCAAAATCTGTTTTTGCCTCCCAGCCATGCCTATTTATTAGGCCTTATAAGCTGCATGTTTTCCTAGCTCTGTTTCATAATGGGATCCACCCAGAAGCCAATAATTCAAATAGGATATTAGCAAATGAAAGATATTATGAGGACTGGGTTTTCTTCTGCCTGTGTAGTTACATATGTGTTGTGTGTGATAGCTATTAAAAGAGCTCTAATTAATTGACCAAAAGGAAGACAAGCACTTGGATCAAATGTTTTATAAAGGGAAGATAAAAGCTCTGGTAACTTTTAATTCATGTGACTTTAATCTTAAAACAGCCTTAAAAATTATCAGTAAAAATTATTGGTAAAATATTGGTAAATAAAAACAGCCTCAAAAATTATTGTTAAAATGCAAATGTCATCAAAATATAAATACATGGACTAAATTATTATGCAGATGAGGTATTACGTTTGCTCAATGTTTTAAGGTAATAAAGTGCCTTTCTGGTTTTTGAGAACTTTTCAACTTCCCAGCTTCACAATTTGTGAGGCCTGGGGAAATATGGAATTAGCCATCCCTTTAATTAATGCTGGAAGTAGTGAAACCTCAGCTGCACCTAGCACATAATTAAAACAACTTACCAAGTTTTACGTTAAAATTAAAAATTGCTAGGAATTACCATTATAATAGGTAACTGAAACTATTGGAAAGATATTTACATCCAACATGTCTAAGAAAAGTAAAACTTTTTTTGTAAAAGATTATAAAAATGTAAATTCTTGCATAAGGTTAAAAATTTGTTTTAAATTAGATAGGATAAAGTTAAAAGTTCAAACAAGTAGTGGAAGGATTGTAAAAATTAATCTTGCAAAAATTCCGTGTGTGAACATATAAAGTAAATTCAAAAGGGTATTATATGGTTTTTCTGTAAACTGAGCATTATAAAAGCAAAACAAGGTACTTTTAAGTCACCAATCTGCTCTTTGGCAAAATTCGTAAAGGGCTATAAAAGGTTTTTGCTTTTTAAAAATTTCTGATGCATTATTTTGGCAAAATAAATACTTTATTGTAATCTGGAATTCTATTTCATAACATCAAGTGTTTTAAATCTCTAACACTTAATAAGCTTCCCAAAATCAAACTTCAGTTTCAAAATTGTCTTTTCTGATGCCTGACTTTTAGATGCTTCAGAGGGCCCCTGAAGTATCAAAAAGAGAGGTAAACGGGATTATTTGACATATTTAGGTATGTGAGATTGCCAGAATGGTGTTCTATCTTCTTTAGGTTATATTTTGGTGAATAATACTAATATATGTTCCAAAATTGTATGCGATTTCTAGAGTTCTAATGTCTTAGTATATGCTATCAATCATAATTAAGGTTATTAAGTTACTGTAAACCATGGAGATAACCAAACTTCTTTGTCAATTGTGTTTCTAACTGTAAGTACCCTGGACATTTTGTTATTCAAACGCAATTGTTTTCTGGTTTTAATCCTTTTCATAAGATAACTTATAATTAGTTATAGAACTTTGACAAGTGCTCCCAAATGCAGGTTTCTGATAACTCTGGAGATTGTAACATTGGAATAAAAGAAAAATGTACAGGACTCATGAAGAGCTAAAATGTTCAAGAATATCAAACAAAAGAAGAGTTAACTAAATGGACTGATCTTATAGAAAACTGAAGCAATCTCTTTTACTTTGGGTTGGAATATTGCTGATCCTTGTTTTAGTTTTTAGAGTCAAGGAAACTTACTTTGAATTATTTATGGTCTTTAATAATTGAGTAAAGTATACTCCTGTGAACAAAATTTGGAACATATTTCTCTCTCTATTTTTCTCTCTCTCTTCCTGGCTTCTTCATAATTTGAAAACTAGTTGCAAGTATTATTAACTTATGGCAATATAGTTGTTTGCATCAGTGCAATAAGAATTCATTTTCTTTTGCAACAGGACACAATTGGGGAAACTCGTTGTTTTACCAAGACTTTGAGTGGAACTATATGCACCCCTCTAAGGAGAAAAGCTTGACTTGCAGGGCTGATAAAATCCCTTTGGGTAGACTTGCATCAGACCTTTGTCTATGCAGTCCCTGTATAGGATTCTTGACCTGTGGTAAATAAACAACGTCGCTTTCTGACAGACCCAGGATCTCCAAGTTTATTTTGGTACCTTAAGAGGAGAGAACAAAGGTGGAGGCATTACCCTACCCAACTTCAAACAATACTACAAGGCTGCAGTAACCAAAACAGCATGGTACTTGTACAAGAACAGACATATAGACCAATGGAACAGAATAGGGAACCCGGAAATAAGACCACACACCTACAACCATATGATCTTCAACAAACTTCACAAAGACAAGCAATGGGAAAAGGATTTTATATTTAATAAATTGTGATTGGATAACTGCTTAGCCACATGCAGAAAATTGAATCTAGGCCTCTTCCTTACAACTTATACAAAAATTAACTCATGATGGATTAAAAACTTAAATGTAAAACTCCAAACTATAAAAATCCTAGAAGAAAATTTAGACAGTACCATTTAGGATATAGGCATGGACAAAGATTTCACAAGGAAAACAACAAAAGCAATTGCAAAATAAGCAAAAATTGACAAATATGACCTGATTAAACTAAAGAGCTTCTGCACAGAAAATAAACTATCAGAGGGAACAGACAACCTACAGAATGGGATAAAATGTTTGCAATTTATCCATCTGACAAAGGTATAATATCCAGAGTCTATAAGGAACTTAAACAAATTTACAAGAAACAAACAAACAACCCCCCATTAAAATGTAGGCAAAAGAAATGAACCGACACTTCTCAAAAGAAGACATTTATGCTGCCAACAAACATGAAAAAAGACAACATCCCTGATCTTTAGAGAAATGCAAATCAAAACAACAATAAGATACCATCTCACACCAGTCAGAATGGCTATTGTTAAAAAGGTCAGAAACAACAGATGCTAGTCAGGTTGTGGAGAAAAAGGAATGCATTTACATTGTTGGTGGGAGTGTAAATTAGTTCAACCATTGTGAAAGAAAGTGTGGCGATTCCTGAAAGACCTAGAGGCAGAAATACCATTTGATCCAGCAATCCCATTACTGAGTACATACACAAAAAATATAAGTCATTCTAGTATAAAGATACATGCACATGTATGTTCAGTACAGTGCTATTCACAATAGCAAAGACATGAAATCAACCCAAATGCCCATCAATGATATACCAGATAAAGAAAATATGGTACATATACACCATGGAATATTATGCAGCCATAAAAAGATCATGTTCTATGCAGAGACATGGATGGAACTGGAAGCCATTATCTTCAGCAAACTAACAGAGGAACAGAAAACCAGAGACCACATGTTCTCACTTTTTAGTGGGAGTTGAATTATGAGAAC
The DNA here is from genome assembly GCF_024542745.1 of Macaca thibetana thibetana. NCBI lineage: Eukaryota > Metazoa > Chordata > Mammalia > Primates > Cercopithecidae > Macaca > Macaca thibetana. The sequence goes on from NC_065598.1 coordinate 122,032,295, forward strand.
ACATTGACACAAAGGGGGAAACAACACATCCTGGGGCCTGTTGGTGGGATGGGGAAAGGAAGAGCATCATGAAGAGTAGCCAATGGATGCTGGGCTTACTACCTAGGTAAAGGGATGATCTATGCAGCAAACCACCATGGCACATGTTTTCCTGTGCAACAAACATGCACATTCCACACATGTACCTCTGAAGTTAAAATAAATGTTGGAAAAAATAATAAGTTAATTCTATATTTTAAAATAATTTAAAAAATATAACTGCATTATTTGTAACTCAAAGCATAAATGCTTGAGGTGATGGATATCTCATTTTCCATGATGTGCTTATTTCACATGGCATGCCAGTATCAAAATGTCTCATGTATTCCAATAATATACATACTTAATATGTACCCAGAAAAAAATTTTAAAAAGTAAAAAACAAAATGAAACCAAATGTGGTTATTAGGAAAAGTCAACACAATTAATAAATCTTCATAGAGACTAATCAAGAAAATAAAGAGGTATATGATGTCAACAAGATGGAATCACTAGCAATAATGTTTCTTGTCATCCCACAGAAACATTGAAACAAGGAGAAACTGTCAGAATCAACTTTGTCAGACTTGGAAAACACATGTAAGTGTTTATAGCAACCAAGCAGATATTGAATTGACTAAGAATAAGCTTCACAATATGTGTGGCATTCAAATAAGTCTCTGTCAAAAATATTATAGAAACTGAATATAAGATAAGGAGCAGAGCCTTCAGTGACCACACAAAAAAAGAATGGAATCTTTATAAAAATAATTTGAGTCACTGAAAATGGACTACTGTAGTCTTTTTTTAAACAATTAATCAACAGTAACAAAACCAGAAAAGCAATGTGAAGTGAGAAAATCAGATTTTTATAGTTACTATGTTAAGATATTCAAATGTCCAGCTTCCAAGAGAAAAGAAATCATAAGGCATAAATGAAACAGGAAAGTTTGATGCGTTCAAAGAAACAAAATGGACAGAAACAATCCCTGAAGAAGTGGAGACATTAGGCCTATTAGAAAAATACTTTAAAACAGTGGGTTTAAACATGTTTAAAGAGTTAAAGAAAATAGAATCAATAGCTTAAAAAATCAGGAAAATAATGCATGAACAAAATAATAATATTAATAAAGATACAGAGAATATAAACAAACTCCAGGAATGGAAAGTATAATAATTGACATAGAGAATTCACTGAAAACATTCACCAGTAAATTTAAACAGACAGAAGAAATAATTGGTGAACCTGAAGATAATATAAATAAAAGCATCAAGTCTGAGGAGCAAAGAAGAAAAGAATGAATAAAGGTGAAGAGAGGCTACCAAGCAGAATAACATATGCATTTTGTAACTCACAGAATATTAACAAACACAAAATAGTCATAACAAATATTTGAAGAAACAATAAATGAAAACTTCCCAAACTGGGTGAAAGATATGAATCCACAAATTTAAGAAGCTCAAAGAATTCTAAGTAGGATAAATGCAAAGAGTTTCACACCAAGACACCCTAAAATCAGACTCTTGAAAGCTGAAGACACAGAGAATCTTGAAAACAGCAAAAGAAAAGCAACTTGTTACATACAGAACAACTTCAGTATGATCAGTAATTTTTCATTAGAAACCTTCAAGGCAGAATGCCTGGGACAACAATGAGGTAACATTTTGAAAGTGTGGGGGGAAAAAAAACTATATATTAATTAAGAATTCAATAACTGTCACAACTTCTCAAAATGAAGGAGATTTTTCAGCAAATACCTTGCAGGCTAGAGTGGAGTTGGATTATATTTATATATTCAAAGTGCAGAAAGAAAAAAAAAAACTATCAATTAAGAATACTATACTATACTTCAAGAAAGAAGAAAATATAAAAACTTTCCCAAAAAGAAACTCAGGTAGTTAATCGCCAGTAGACTTGCCTTACAAGAAATGTCAAAGGAAGTTCTTCAGGTTGCAATGTAAGGAATTGAAATGCCAACACAACAGCATAGAAAAGGATGAAACACATTGCTGAAGATAATTATACAGAAAAATACAGAATATTGCCTTGCTGTATTGGGGTTAAATCATTTTTAATTCTAGCAAAAAAAGTTACAAAACAAAAGTATGAAAATATAAATAAAACTATATTAAAGAAACACTGTAAATGCATATAAATTATAACAGCAATAGCATAACTGTGTTGGAGGGAGCATTAAAAGCATAATGCTTTCGTATGTGATTAAAGTTAAATTGCTATTAGCTTAAAATAGAATGTTATAACTATAGTGAGTCCTCACTTAACATTTTAGATACGTTTCTGAAAACTGCCACTTTAAGCACATTGACTAGAGCAGGTTCTGAAACAATATTATATTGCTCACTCATCTCATTATAATGTTGATGAAGAAAAAATGATTTTATTATTTGTCATTTCACTTAAAGTTTCAATTTCCGAAGAACTATCTATGATGTTAAGTGAGTGCTTACTGTGTGAGATACGTTATATAAGCTCCTTGGTAACCACACACAGACACACAAACACACACACACAAAGAAAAACTATTGAAGTTACACAAAGGAAAAAAAGAAAAGAATCAAACATATCAATCCAAAAATTTGACAAAACACAAAGAAAGACAGCACGAGGGGAAAGGACTGACAAAAGAATTATAAGGCTAACATTAAAAAAGGCAACAGTTAATTATTCTACATAGATGATTACCTTAAATACAATTTGATTAAATGCCCCAATAAAAAAAGATATAGAATGGCTGAATGGGTTTAAAGAAACTCTAGTTTACACGCAAGCCAGAAGAAACTCACTTTAGCTTTAAGGACACATGTTGGCCTAAAGTAAAGAGAAGAGAGAAAGAGATTTTGTGTAAATGGCAATCAAAAAAGAGCAGGTGCACCTGTAGTTATATCAGAGAAAATAGATTTTAAGTTAGACTTCTATGCAGTTTCCTCATTGTCTTGGCTATTAACATTCAGGTCCTTTTTACTTGTTTCTGCAAGTTTCTGCAGCCGGCTTGAATTTCTCCCAGGAAAATGGGTTTTTATTCTCTACTGCATGGCCTAGCTGCATGTTTTCTAAACTTTTATGTTCTGTTTCCCTTTTAAATATAAGTTCCAGTTTCAGATACTCTTTGATCATGCATATGATCAAACATTGTTAGAAGCAGCCAGGTCATATCTTGAAAGTTTTGCTGCTTATAATTTTTTTTCTGCCAGATACCCTACATCATCTGTCTTAAGTTCAAAGCTCCACAGATTCCTAGGGCAGGGGCACAATGCTGCCAGTCAATGTGCTAAAGCATAGCAAGAGTGAACTTTGCTCCAGTTCCCAATAAGTTTCTCATTTCCATCTGAGACCTCCTCAGTCTGGACTTCACTGTTCATATCACTATCAGCATTTTGGTCACAACCATTCAACAAATCTCTAGGACATTCCACATTTTTTGTCATCTTCCTCTTGTTTTCTGAGCCATCCAAACTGTTCCAACTTCTGCCTGTTACCCAGTTCCAAAATCACTTTCACATTTTCAGTCATCTTTATAGCAATACTCCACTCTTGGTACCAATTTTCTGTATTAGTTCATTCTCTCATTGCTATAAATAACTATTTGAGATGGGTAATTTATAAAGTAAAGAGATTTAATGGACTCATGGTTCTGCAAGCTGTTCAAGTTTCTGCGTCAGGGGAGGCCTCAGGAAACTTACAATCATGGCAGAAGGTGGAGAAGCAGGCACATATTACATGGCCGGAGCAGGAGCAAGAGAGAGAGGAGGAAGGTACTACACACTTTTAAGCAACCACATCTCGGGAGCACTCACCATCATGATGACAGCACCGAGGGTCATGGTGTTAAACCATAAGAAACTGCCCCCATGATCAAATCACCTTCTACAAGGCCCCTCCTCCAACACTGGGGATTACAATTTGTCATGAGATTTGGGCAGGAAAAAAAAGCCAAACCATATCAGTAGCCCTCAATATTTGACGAATTATTTAACAACATGCACTGTGTTAACATAATTAAATTTTGTAGATGACATTTCTATACTTCACTATAAATAATTCATTTAAAAAAAAACAACAAAATATCATAAATTCACAATGTGCCATGACTGTGTCAGATAAGGGAAAACAGAAACAATAGACTTAGTATCTGCCCAGTACATAGCACCAGTTCTTTGGACTGTTGGGAAGCCTGAATAAACTTATATTTCCTATACTTTGGGGCAATTTCATTGTTCTGTAATTATTGAGAGTGGTCAAATGTTACACTTCTTACTAAAGTTTTATCAACGTATTAGGAAATACACTTATTTTAATATTAAAATGTGATAAACATATTAAAAAGCAATTTCACATTTAGGCAGTTTGTCAAATGCCCTTTAAGTCTCAGGTAATGCTACACTGCAGTGTAGTTGTGCTTTCAAAAACCACAAATAACACAAAATGTGACTATATTGTATGTGTGGACTAAGAGCAATGTTAGAAAAAAATAAGAAATTAAGAATTTCTAAATACAAATGTAATATTTAAGCAACATTAAATTTCCAATTATCCTAATATTTACTTATTAAAAGAACAATATACATGAACTATTTTTAAAATATTACTGATACAATCATACCTTCTTCATTGACTAAGATTTTGAATTTTAATAAAAGATACCAATGAATGTATTCAATTTTAACAAATTCCATAAAATAAATGCCAAAAAATGTAAATAGGGATTTTTTGAGACAGGGTCTTGCTCTGTTACGCAGGCTTGAGTGCAGTGGTGCAGTCTTAGCTCACTTAGTCTTAGCTCACTTAGTCTTAGTCACTTAGTCTTAGCTCACTTAGTCTTAGCTTAACCTTTTACTCCTGGCCTCAGGGGATTCTACTGCCTCAGCTTCCCGAGTATCTAGGACTACAGGAACACAGCACCACACCTAATTTTTTAATTTTTTTTTGTAGAGATGGGGTTTTGCTATGTTACACAGACTAGTCTTGAATTCTTAGCCTCAATCTTCCTGCCTTGGCCTCGCAAAATGGTGGGATTATAGGCATGAGCTACTGCACGCAACCCAAGGAGTCTTATTTTGGGCAAGCATTTCCTTAGTCCACATTGCTTATTGTACAAGCATTAGAATTTAAGTAAGATATATTTTGTGCACTGAATAATATATCTTAATGACCCGTATTTGCTATACTTTCAATACATTTTTAAAGGGTTAGGTTTATAATATATAGTTACTCCAGAAGCATACATTAGTCTACAGTAGATGGAAATTTCTTCAAAAGGTAATATTACCATTTTGTTCAATTTATTTTACTACTCTTCTCAAAGAATACATAATGGTATTATAGACCTGCCTTTCAATGTCATGGTTGGTAGTATGTAAAAAATGCCTCATTATTTCAAGTGAAGAAAGAAGTAATGCTTCAACAACCAAAGTGACATAAGTATATCTACAATTATTACTCTTGAACTGAATTGAAGAGATTACATTTTTACATCAAAAAGTTGTTTAACCTGCAAAATAGCCTGTGCCAAAGAAATCAGGTTGCAAGCACTGTATGCAATTTTTTTCTTCTTGAGAAAGAACTGAAGCTGCATATGAACAGAACACTATTCACCAACAAAACTGAGCAAGACAAAATAAAAGCCTAGTTGAACATGTGGAAAAAATAAAATTTTCTAGAATCTAGATGAATCTATATTAACTCCGTATTGCCATTAATATGTTAAATAGTCTTTGTGAGTATTTGGTGTAACTGAACAACTCAAACCATTTTTTTTGTAAAGTTAAAGTGATACCTACATAGAAATTTTTATTTGGTATGCATTATGTGAATAATTTTTCAATTCACCATAGTCATTAACAATGTGATCCAGAAAGTTCGGTGTAACTTATTAAAACAATTTGTTTGTATAACACAATGACTTGTTTCTATTAAATCACTGCTCTAAAATATGTAAATGCTAAAACTAAAACAAGCAATTGCAAGTGAAAGTATTTGAACGAAAATACAGCATAGTTTTTTAAAGACAGGAACAGGACTTTACAAAAACACCTTTTGAAGTTCACACTGTGCACAGTAATTATGTTCTGTAAAGAAAAACCTAAACAAACAAAGACAATAAGTCCCTCTTGGAGAACACTAAGCTGGGAAGATCATTGTCCAAGATGCCACATTTTTAAAAAATGTAAACTTATTTAATAAGAACTTAAAAAGAGAATGGTCTTCTTTGATCATGCAGACATTTGAGTACATATCCTAAGCCTCTAACACATGAAAGGTGAATAATAAAATTTTGTACATATTGCTTAATCATCCAGTGGAGGAAAAATTTCAGACATTTAGCAAGGGTTTTTACTTGCTAAAATCCTTAATGATGAAGCAATTCGTTAGGTCAAAATATTGTTAAAAATGCCTTTGCAAAACACTTCAAGTGTAATTACTTCTCTTCCACCTCCCACTGTCTCGAACAGTGGCTGATTTACTGCAGGAGGTATTCAGAATTTATGTTTTTAACAGAAATATAATGACATATGCTGAGGATTTATAAAAATCAATCATACTCATTATAACTTTTCTGCTCAAAACATGTATCTACCTTAGGCATTAATTTTCACTTAACCTGTACTTGAGTTAAACATTTGACCACTGAAACCTGGTTTCTCTTTTCATTAACCTACCTGTCTTGAGGGTGATATAATTTAAAAATCTAGGTTACTGATCTTCATACTTCTCAAGTAATTAGAGAGGACCAGATTTTGAAATCCTTCATATTGCAAAGTTCTTCAATAAGGGAATATTTGACTAATGCAGTACCTGAAAAAAATCAGCACAGGTGTTCCCACAACTAGTGAAATTATTCTGAGTGTCATGATTGTTCATTGCCATTGCTGAAAGGGTTGTCATACTATCAGTACTTCACCCTGACTGCATAAGTGGGAAAGTAAATTAGATAGGCCTTCACATAGAAGAAGGATTGCAAAAAGAAGGAAATAATACAGCTTTGGGAATTCAAAGACACTTTCTTCTTTCTCATCTACCTTTTGTAATCCCCACAATAAAAAAAAAGTATGCATTTACAATTATGACATAGTATAGAAAGGTGTCTGTTCTTCAATTCTACATAAACAACCAGTGAAATAGATACCTACTTGTGGAATCTTGGTAAAAAAAAAATGCATAGAGAATGTAAATGTTCCCCGACATTTGGAGTTAATTACAGTAAATAAATATTACTCAATACTTTTTTGTTGGTAGGTTTTGTTCCTGAGGAAAAGTTATGTCAGTGAATAAACATAGATCTCATAATATTTTCTGCAATTATTATAAGAGGTACTCAATAATCATTTAGGACTTTGAGAAATAAACCAGCATCTTTGACCCTGTTCATTTGTCATCCATACTATTCACTGACCTGCTTCATCCTGCTGTTCTTTACTGCTCAGACCTATCCCTTCTTTTATGCGCATTTACCTCTTATTTCTACTTCTATTTAATATTTTTTCATGCATTAATAGTCTAACAGTAATTAATTGATCTTACATGTGATCTTATTAATCCATAGTGCCTTTTTCCTATTCCTAAACAATTGTTTATATCAGTATTCAAGATAAATTCACCTTGTAGAGTTTAAATAATTTGCCTTTCTGTTGCCTTCTATATTAGTTTAATTTCTCTTCATTATTGCAATATATGGGGAATTAGAATGTCTACTCTTTTTTCACCACTATTTTTAGATTCAGTTTGAGAGAATTTTCTTGAAATTAATTAGCTTAGATCAAATTGCAGAAAATATGTGTGTTAAAATGACAACTTCACATTTTCACCATGGAGACACATTATTTGTATTGAAAATTCATAATTATACAAATTTATGAGGTACAAAGTGTTGTTATAGTTTATGAATACAGTGTGGAATAATTAAATCAAGATAGATATCTTACCCATCCCCTCAAATACTTAATTTTTTATGCTGGAAACATACGAAATTTAATCTCTTCGCAATTTTGAAATGCATAATACTCTATTTTTCACTATATGCAAATATTTGCAAACTATGCATCTGACAAAGTGCTAGTATCAAGAGTCTACAAGAAATTCAAACAACTCAACAAGAATAAAACAAATAACCCCATTAAAAAGTGAACAAAGGACATGAACAGACTTTAATCAAAGGAAGACATGCAAGTAGCCAACAAACATGCAAAAATATTCAACATCAAGATTATCAGATAAATGCAAGTTAAAACCACAATGAGATGTCATCTTACACCAGTAAAAATGGCAACTATGAAAAAGAAAAAGTGACAGATGTTGGCAAGGATGCAGAAAAAAAGGGTAGGCTTATACACTGTTGATGGGAATTAAAATTGGTACAACCTCTATGGAAAACAGTATGGAAATTTCTCAGATAATTAAAAATAGAATTACCATTCAATCCAGCAATCCCACTACTCAGTATTTACTAAAAGGAAAAGAAAGTATTATATCAAAAAGACTTGCAGCTGTATGTTTATTGCAGCACTATTCACAATAGCAAAGTCATGGAATCAACCTAAGTGTCCATCAATGTAAGATTGGTTAAAGAAAATGCAGCATCTATCTATCTATCTATCTATCTATCTATCTATCTATCTATCTACCTACCTATCTGCACACACACACACACACACACACACACACACACATGAACAACCACCATGTAATACATGCAGCCATAAAAATGAATGAAATCATATCTTTTGCAGCAACATGGTTTGTTTGGGAGGTCATTTTCCTAAATGACATGAATCAGAAAAAGAAAGTGAAGAACCACACGTTCTCACTAATAAATTGGAGCTAAAAAATGCATACATATTGACACATAGGGTAGAAAAACAGACATTGGAGACTCCAATAAGAGGGAGGAAAGGAGGGAGGTGAGGAAAGAGAAATTACCTGTTGGGTAGAATGTACACTATTTGCATGATGGTTACACCAAAAGCCCAGACTTCACCACTACACAATATATCCATGTAACAAAAATGTACCTGTACCCCCTAAATAAAAAAAAAAAAATACAAAACTATGTTCATCACACTGAGAAATAGAACCCAACAAAGCACAAAAGCATATTCCTCCTGTCTGTTAATTTGTGCCCTTTGACTATTATCTTCCCATATCCCCAACCCCTAAGCTCTGTAACCATCATTCTACTCTCTGTTTCTATGAGTTCATTTTATACCTCTCACTTTCAACCTTTGCCACAAGCCTTTAAAAAAAAAACTGAACTTGAACATGATTACCTATATATTTCTCCCCATAAACATTGCAAAGGCATTATGTATGTATGTTTGACGTATGTTTTGATGTATGTTTGCTGGATTTCATGGAGATCAGGGTGCCTAATTACTGGAGAATATGTTTGTGGGATCTGAAGGTGAGCAAGCAGGAAAATTATTCTTGTTTCCATCCAATTTCCCAGTCTATATATTCCTTACATATAAGTTCCATCCAGTTTTCTTCAAAGTATAAACACAGGTAGCACAACTGACAAAAAAAAAAAAAAAATAAGGGATATGAGTCGGGTTGCATAAACAAGCACAATGCCTAGAAATCTGTGATAGACTGAAAGAAGAAATCACAAATTATCAGCAAGAAACAGTTGGAACTAGGCTTGAGGTAAACAGAAACACAAACAACATGTCACCCATGATAAAGAGTGTAAATTTGAACAGATGTCACTTCTAGAGCAGCAGCAGGCAGATTATACAAAATTGGCTTTGGATGAAATACAAAGGAGAGGAAGAAAATATGAAGCCTGTAGGAGAACTGTGTCCAGCAGCTTTTCCATAGAAATCATACCTCAGCTGGGTAAAAATAAATAAACACCTATTGGAAAAAAAAAAAGAAAAGAAAAAAAAAAAGCCAGCAAAAAAAGCCATACTGATTATGAACTACAAGTATCGGGATTTATTTTTGAAAGAAGAAGATCAGCTAAAATATGAAACAAATAATGTAAATAACTAGAAAGATGTAGGTGAGATGCCCATTTGTCAACTTGTATTATATATCATAATATTTATTCCATTGATAGATATGCTACTATTGTGTCAATAGACAAAAATTTTTAGAGAAAAGTCCCATAAACACATATACATTTCAAAATGAAACTTAGGGATTTAGATAAGTTTGATAACAATTTTATGTAATTTTGTCTAGTCTGGTTATGACTCTGGAGTTAACTCAAACAAAATGACTACATACATAAACATCAACACTAACCAGGGTTGTGAATTGCAATATGATTTCAAATTACAAGCAGATTATTTTTCAAACTTCTTTTTCACTTTTCAACTCTACTTTATCAAAGTGCTCTGAACATTCTCTAATTTAATTTTTAATTAAATCAAATGTTTAAATCTTGACATACAAAATTGTATATATTTATCAAGTACAACATGAGGTTTTGCAGTATGTATACATTGTGGAATCACTAAATCTAGCTAATTAACATATGCATTACTTCACATAGTCATAATTTTGAAACTCAAACAACTCAATAGCAAGAAAACAAAAATCTGATTAAAAAATAGGCAAAAGACATGAATAGATATTTCTCAAAAGACATAAATATGGCCAACAGGTACATAAAAATACCGCTCAACATTACTGATCATCAGGAAAATTCATATATAAAAACGACATTATCTTAACTTCAGGTTTCCTATGTGAGCCGAATTGTCCATTTGTGGCTATGCCCAACTCATGAAATTTTTGTAAAAGTGATTCTAATAACATAAGTTTAAAAATTAGTAAACTGTGACATGCTAAATAAATGATAGTAACTATTTTTCCAGATACAAACATGAGGAACAAGAGGACTTTACAAGGGTCTAGTATGTGTAGTATGAACAAGACAATAGGTAGTTAATTTTTTTTTTTGTTTTGAGCAATTATAAAGGGATAAGGACAGCTAAATTCTTTACACATATTGTTTCATTTAATCTTTACAACATCTCAATGGGTTAGATACTGCTACTTTCACATTTTAAGCATGAAAAAAAAAAAAAAAACCAAACAGACTCAGGATGGCTGAGTAATGTTTGCAGTGCCAAATAGCTAAAGTAGGATGTGTTCTCAAGTCTGTCTGAATCTGAAGCCCATGCCATCCTCTCTCGCTTTCAAGTGAATGAGTGATACCAACATACAAGGTTGAGGAAACTGCAGGTGACCATAAATGAAATTCTTTACCATTTCCCTCCGGTGATCTCTCAATACAAAATATAATTTAAAATAAACATATAATTGAATTTTTTCTTATGAAACAGTTGGGTAACTTTTAAAGCTTTCTACTCTTAAAAAAAAAAACAGAGATGCATATCAGTATTTCCTGGGTACACTTTAAGTTCACACATATTTGGGAATCACCACTACAAATTCTGATTTAGTATTCTTGGTTGAGAACCACTGTCCTGTAAGAAACCAGTACCATACTAATCTAAATAAAGAAAAAAAGCTGGAGTAATGAGGTAGTTTTTTTTTTTTTTTAATTTATTTATTATTATTATACTTTAAGTTGTAGGGTACATGTGCATAACGTGCAGGTTTGTTACATATGTATACTTGTGCCATGTTGGTGTGCTGCACCCATCAACTCGTCATTTACATCAGGTATAACTCCCAATGCAATCCCTCCCCCCTCCCCCCTTTAACTGATTTCTGAGAGGAAAATAACAAGCAAATAAAGTAAAGTATGATCTCTGGAGACTAATGAAAGTTGGATAAATTTTTTTGGCTTATTGAGCAAGAGTATGTGATTGCCTTTTCATTTTGAAGAAAGATAAGCATAGGATGAGTATGTGAAACAAGGAGGAGAGATGTGTTTTTAGCTAGAAGTGGATGCAAACTAGGCACAGAGAGGGTCTCCTTATAATGGAAGAGACAACCATGTGTATAGGCTAAAGATGAGGTAAAGTAAGAGGCTGAAAAGATGGGAATACTTTTGTTATCAGAGTAAGGTTTTGGAGAAGGCTAGGGTTATGGAGAAAAGGGAAATACAGTTGAAAACAGTTCAGAGACAAATATAATGTTTAAAAATAATGATACAGGTGAGATTACATGCCATCAACTCACGGTGGGACTAATCCACAATGATTTATTGCAGTTTTTGTCTATTCTGTTGTAGTAGCTATTCAAGCATAGTAGTCATAGAAGAAGGTTCAATTGATTCAAGGCTGGTGATATACAGAAGAGATGAAAAAGCAGGAAAAGTGATCAAGAGAATTAAGTGTGATGGTAAGAAAAGGAAATGATATGTAATGGAGAATCATATTAGATAGTAAAGGAAATACATCCATGATGTCTAATAAAGTTGGAGAAAATGATGTCAAAGGTACTGACATATTCAATGAGGCATAAAGCATATGTAGTGGGGTAGAGAAGAGAGAAATAAAATAATTTGTTGGAAAGTACACTATTCAAAGTCAGTATTTCAGAAAAAGCACAATTATGTGTGAAGGCAAGATTCAAGATGTGAAAGGGAGTGGCTGAAGTGGCATGAAAAAGAAAACTGAAAGCTACTTATTGTACACGTGAACATAGAAGTCACCAGGTATGGTATCAGGGATTACAGCAGAGAGGCAAAATTGTGAGTTGTTACCAATAACATTGACGATTATTAAGGAGTGACTTCGAGGTTTTCATAAGTCATCGATAAGGAGGAGTAAAAGAGCTATACAACTGGATGCCCCAGACATCATGATAGTACTTTAACATGAGCATAAAGAAGCTACAGGTTGATTGGAATACTGGTAATAAAAATTATGTGATTCCCACCTCACAATCTTGTGGTATAGGGAACAGGCAGTTTCAAAGTGTATATTGATTAAAACTCATGACAGCAATATAAACTTGGAAAGCCCAGAACTGAGGCAAGACGGGAGATTTAGGGAAAAAGATATAATGGGAAGTCTCATTGAGAAATCATTGTTGAGATGAATAAGCGGTAAACATTTTTCACCTCTATGTTACTGCACTCTCAAGATTCAAAATCCAGGGAGAAAGAATCTGATTGGCCTTATTTGTATCACATTTAAGAGTTTGTCAGATGGAAGTGATGCTGTATATTTAATATTCACTTATACAAGCTTGAAATTCTATCCCACATATAGTGAAGAACCCTGCATCCTCTCAAATAACCTGGTCGTGGTGCACTTAGAATATTCCTGTCCATTTTTGTCACATATTCACACATAGCCATTGTATATAGTGGTATTGTTATGGAATAGAAGATTGAAAGGGAACAGGGGAAGGGAGTGAAGGAGTCTGTGCATATCAGCAATAAAAAGAAGAAAATCTGAAACTGAATACTTTACATCACCATTTGTAAAATTTTTTCTGTCTCTCCCTCCCCCACCCCGTCTTTTCATACACCCATTTTCTCCTTCCATCTAATCATTAGCTCATTCACCTCTGATTCCAAACTGAATTTCAGTTTTCATGCAAACCAGTTGAGCTAGCTACAAATCTAAGTACGGGTGTGCCTGAGAGCAACTTCACTAAAACTAAAATGAAGTTGAAATCTATATATAATTTTTAATAATAAATTTTTGTAGTCATATTTATGTATATTGTTTTGTTTCGTTTGGCCTAATGATGTTTTCTTTTTCCCATTGTTGCAGAAGTATTTTCCTACTCCAAAAACACAGATTTTTTTTCTTTTTTATCTTTTATTTTATACTTGTACCTTTTACATTTAGGTCTTCAATCACTTGTGTTTATATTTGAGAATATATAAATAGCTTTCTTTCTCTCCATATAGAAATGCTGTTTTTCTAAAACTATTTATAAGACAATGTATATTTATTACAGGTTTTTAGTACCCCATCAAATGCCTTTTTTGAACTTTCGTTTGTACATAATGTTTAAAATACAGTATTTTTTCCTGTGTACTTGTAATTAACTTCTAAGACCAGAACTCACAAGAGACTACTTTGCCTCCTACTTTTTTTTATCTGACTCTCAAGCTAGTTTCAAAAATTTTATGGTGACTTGCTTTCATTTTGGGAGGAGGCCTAGAGCTTAATTTGTTGTCGATGAAATATTGTTCCAGAAAGAGAGCTACTTGAAGATGTACCCTTACTTTCATTCAGTGTTTAGATTACATGTAGTGCTTTTTAAAGCATGGCTTGGTCCAGAGTTGGAGAGGCTAAGAGTTATTTCTATTTTTAATTCCAGGAACTTGGCTCCTAAGTAAGAGTTCTTTTGCAATCAGATTCTGATGGCACCTCAGCTAGTGGTGAAGTATGTAAGACAGGTCTATAAGAATGTATAGTATATTTTATTTCAGTTTGGTCATTTATTTTGCCTTCGATTTCTGATTTTTTTAACAGATAATTTCTGAGATGCAAGAGTGTGGCAGGCCAAGTCTCATTAACGCAGGCCTCCATAACAAATGTTTCAGTACTGATTGAGTGGTCAAGTTAAATATTAAAAGCTGTAAGAGCCAGTGCCCTTATGCAGGGCCTGGAATGTTAAAAAAAAAAAAAAAAAAAAAAAAAAAAAAAAAAAAAAAAAAAAAAAGCCCACCAACAGTTTTGCCTAGGCCTTTCCTGAACCTTAAAGCATGATTAAACAAGTTTTACTGGGGTTCAGAAAAAACTCCCCAGGCCTCCACAAACAAGGTTATTGTGGGTCTAAAGTAACTCCCCAAACCTCCATGGTTTAGCAGGAGACAAGATAAGGGTAATCACCCCAGCACCTGGACCCATTTAGATTAAGTAAATGAACTGAGGCTCCAGAGGAAGGTCTCCAAAACTCAGACCTTAGCTATAGTTTAAAAGAAGTTAATCACTTATGTCTTTAGAGGAATGCCCACTTACACACAGACGTATAGCTTACAAGCTCTGGAAAACTTTGTAATTTTAGAGTTGGTCTGGTGATAATTTCCAGGCCTTCTCCCTATAACCGGTTTCAGAAATAAAAACTCTCTTTCTCCCCAGTTCATCTGGATCTGGTTATTGGGCCATGTGAAATAGCCCAACCCTCAGTTTGGTCTGAGAACAAAATTTGACAAGACAGCCAGGAGAGATGGGGACGGTGTGTGTTCAGTGGCCAGTGGCTTGCAATGAGATAGTTTTCAGGAGGATCCCAGCAGCTGCTGGGTGGGATTTTCCCGGAACCCTCCCGAGGGCTGTCTCTTGTTCAAAATTGCACATCCTTTTCACTGCTGAGGAAGAACGGAAATCAGGAGCAGATGCGCTCCAAGGGTGAGTTAATTGTATGGTATGCCAGGAGCCTATTGTTTTCCCATCTGAGCTTATTAAGCTATTTGTCCCATACTGCCAAGAGAAGCAGTAGGACTTGCTCATACACCCGCTTTGCATTTTGGTTGAGATCAGGTTTTGAGTCTGTTTTGCCTGAGTGCACTTCCCCTTGTGTCATCCAAAATTTGTCTCCACTTGTTTGTGTATCTGTCTCATTCTTTTGGTGCCATATAAACTTGAAAATGAAAGGTACTGGGTCAATTCCTGCTGAGAGGCTACTGGGAAAGAAAAACTTTTTTATTAAAGAACTCATTGGTTAAAAGTGAATTTAATTAAAAGCTAACATGCAAGATGTGTGTATGTATGTGTGCATGTTTGTATTTTAAAAACCTTCTTTTTTTTTTTATAAATGTATGTTTATTATTCAGAGGATAATTGCTATATACTTGAAGTATATCTATCTATAAGACACATTTAGCTACACTATGGCACTGTCATGCACTGTCATGCATGTATGGTTATAATGACACATTGTTTAAAAAGCCTGTTGCCTAAAGTGGAAGACATCAGCATGTATGAATTATCTAGTGGTGCTGGAAAAATTCATAGAGTTAAATTTGTATAAAACTTTACATTTGCAAAAGATATGTGTGTAGGTGTAATACACACTTACATTTACATATGAGATATGCATATATATGTGTGTGTATATATTTACATATATTTGTGTGTGTATGTATATTTGTGTGTGTATATATATATCTTTATTTTTTTATTTTTTTATTATTATTATACTTTAAGTTGTAGGGTACATGTGCATAACGTGCAGGTTTGTTACATATGTATACTTGTGCCATGTTGGTGTGCTGCACCCATCAACTCGTCAGCACCCATCAACTCGTCATTTACATCAGGTATAACTCCCAATGCAATCCCTCCCCCCCTCCCCCCTCCCCCCTCCCCATGATAGGCCCCGGTGTGTGATATTCCCCTTCCTGAGTCCAAGTGATCTCATTGTTCAGTTCCCACCTATGAGTGAGAACATGCGGTGTTTGGTTTTCTGTTCTTGCGATAGTTTGCTGAGAATGATAAAAACCTTCATTTTTTTTATTTGTTTGTTTCTTTATTTCTCTACTAGGACTTTGTCTTTTTGAGCAAAATTTTTTTTTTCTTCTCAGTTGACTGAATTATGTTCTCTTCGTTAATAGCTATTGCAACAGAAGCTACTCTAGGGTTTCTATGAAAAAAGTATAATTTAGGCACTTAGAAAGTCTTTGTTTGGAAAAAAATATTCAAGTGCCCTGTAAAAGCATCACATGGTCTAGCCTCATAATAATTCTTCGTTTTTGAAAACCCAGGATTCAGCATGGGCTCTGCCCAGAGCTCAAAGATCTAATCAAAAGATAGGTAGTCAATATCTAAATAAAATTAGTCTCTTTATACAGTCTTGTGATACATTTCTATAATTTTATGTGTGACTTGGCATCCATCTTTAATCTCCCTTTAGCACCACCAGACTTTCTCTGTGTACATTGAGATGTAAATCTTGCCACCTGATTTTTCACCTGAGTTGTTTCCTTCAATATGCAAATTTAGGGCTATTTAGTTGACAACTGCCAGAGTAATAAACCAGGTTATCAAGAGTTTGCAAGTCTAATATAGGAAAAAGAAGGTCTTATGAATCTGTAAAATGTACTTCTATTGGCATGCCTAATAAATCTATGTATTTATGTCTTGTGTAGACCATGTTTCACCACTGGAAATATATAAAGGAGTTCTAATTAACTGGCTCAAAGAAAAATAAAAGCATTTTAATATTTTAACAGATAAAGGAAAGACTAGTCAAATGCTTTTTCAACTTTATGTGACTTAAGTAAAATCTTTAATAAATAAACGAACTTTAAAATTATTGGTAAAGTAATATTAGAAGTGTCTTAAGAGTTGCCAGCATACATTTTTGTTTGCATTTCTTGATCAAGCAATTTTATACTTATCTATGCCAAATAAGGTGTAAAATTTTGGCATAGAGGCTACACAACTATGACTCAGCCCAAAACAGAATGATCTTTGCTTGTGTAATATTTATTAAATAAAACATTAATATTGGTTTAATGAAGATAGCTACATCTTGAATTATTTAGTAAAATACTCTAATTTCGAATGTTGTGGGCTTAGGCAGTCTAGTCCACAGACATGAAGGAAGTTTGTTCTGGGAAAGGACTATTATTATCTGTGTTTCAAAGCTAAACTATAAACTAAGTTAATGAACAGAAGTAGCTTGGAGGTTAGAAGCAAGTTGGAGTCAGTTAAGTCAGATCATTTTCACAGTCTCAGTTCAAATTTTGCAATGGTGGTTTCATCAATTTAAATGATGACTATTGAAGTTTTTATAAATAATCTAGGTAAATGATAAAAAATAAATAATTAGATAAATGTAATGGGATAAATACTCATAAACAAACTTGTCATCATTTAGAATTTAAAGTTATATTATTAAATTAAACAACAGATATTTCATTATTTGGGTATTTTCCAATAAAAATATATTGTAGGAAAACATTCTTCCTAAATATTGATTCCTTTTTAAAGGGCAACAGATTTTTGTCTAATTCAAAGCTTATTTAAAGGTTATATATAAGGCAAGGTAAAAGAAACCAGGAAATAAGAGACATACAAAGAAAGTTATAAAAAGATTATTGGTAAAGTAAAAATATCCTAAAAAATGTAAGCATTTCATCTAAATTATGCAGGTCAAATATTAAGTTTGTTAAATGCCATAGGTCATAACTGCTTTTTTGACTTAAAACTTGTTCAGTTTATTTTGGAATGTTAAATTCTAAATAAGGGCTGGGGAGATATGAAATTATCCTTGCCCCTACCTATGCAAATAGGTATTTAAGAAAAGAGATTTTTTATAAGAAAGAATCTTCTATGGTAAATTCTTGTCCTAAAGTAAAATAATGGGTTGCTTAAAAAGAGAGATGTTTAGGACAAGTCAGAAAATTAAGGGATGTCATAGCCTGCCTGTGTAAGTTGTGAAAGGATGTATGAAAGGGAATTTATCCAAGAAATGTTGTACAATTTAAAGGTGATTAGGCCTGTTAAATGCTTTATGAAATGCCACCATAACTCTTAGCTATACAACTTGCCTGCTTTACAGCTAGGTAAAGCCTGGGACACATGGAGTTAAATGCTGGAATAAGTCAGACCTTGTCTGCAGTTCTGTCTAGGTCCTAGACACCACACCTAGTACATAATTAAAATCCCAAACTTACCAAGGTTTTCACCAAAATTAAAGGTTTCTAAGAGTTAAAACTGTAACATGTATTTAAGACTATTGAAGAAACAGTTTCACATGCAAGGTGTGTAAAGAAAGTAAAATATATTTTTGGTAAAAGATTATAAGGAGGCATGGGAATGTGGATTTTTACTTAGATTAAAAGGTTGAAGGATTGTTTTAAGTTGGATAAAATAAAGCTGAAGGTTTAAGCAAGTTGTAGAAGGTTGATTGTAAAGGAAGTTCTGTGTGTAAACTTTTAGCTAAAGTTAAAATGGTATCATCCAGTTTTTATGGAAATTGATCATTAAAATAAAGGCAAAATGTGTTTCTCTTAGAGCACTAACCTGCTCTTTAACAAAAATTGTAAAGTGTTGTAAAAGGTCTATAAAAATCTTACCTCATAGTTAAACATTAAAATTGGGTAAATATGTCTACAAGGTTTTATTAAGAATTGGGTTTAACATGAATAGTAAGCACACTAATGTAAAGGTGAAATTTGACTTATTTGGTATCAAAAACCATACAGGAAGCATTACCAAATATAAAATGGTGTTTGGCTTTCTTTGGGCTATATTTGTACATGCTATAATTCTGATATATCTTGGCATATATTATCAGTAATAATTATAATTGTTTTGTTAAATCATTGTGTGCCACAGAGGTAACAGATTTCCTTGTCAATTGTATCTTCAGCTATGGCTTCCCTAAAACTTTTGTCATCCATAAACAATTGTTGTCTTCTTTTGGTCCTCTTTAGAAGATGGTTTTATAATCAGTTACAAAACTCTAATGGCCAAGCGTGGTGGCTCACGCCTGTAACCCCAGCACTCTGTGAGGCCGAGGTGGTGGATCACGAGGTCAGGAGATCGAGACCGTCCTGGCTAACATGGTGAAACCCCATCTCTACTAAAAATACAAAAAAATTAGCTGGGCGTAGTGGCGGGAGCCTGTAGTCCCAGCTTCTCGGGAGGCTGAGGCAGGAGAATGGCATGAACCTGGGAGGCCGAGCTTGCAATGTGCTGAGATTGCTCCACTGCACTCCAGCCTGACAGAGAGGGACTCTGTCTCAAACAAAAAAAAAAAAAAAAAAAAAAAACAAAAAAAAAACTCTAACAGGTGCTTTTGAATGCAGGTTTCTGATAACTTTAGAGATTTGTGACATCAGAATAGAGGAAAAAACGTTCAGGGCTCTTGAGGAGCTAAAACGTTCATCAATATCAAGCAGGACAGGAAATAACTACATGAACTGAACTAATAGGAGACGGAAGTGATCTTTTTGACTTTTTGCTTACAATGTTGCTAATCCTTTGTCTGCTTTTCAGAGACAAGGAAACTTTTCTTTTGAGCTATTAACAGCTTTTAACAATTAATTAAAATATACTCCTATGAACAAAATTTGAAGCATATTTTTTCTCTCTTCCTGATTTGTCTAGCATTTGGAGTATTCTTAATTTATGGCAATATAATTATTTCCATAAGTGCAATAAGAATCTGTTTTCTTTTGAAACAGAACACAATTGGAAAAACTGTTTTGTTTTGTTTTGTTTTAACCAAAGTTTTGCCTGTAATGATGTGCTTTCCTTTAAGGAATCAAACCTGACTTATGAAGCTAATAAAGCTCCTGGAAAACTGACCTCACATTTTGTGTACACAGTCCCTGTACAGGGTTTCTGATCTATGGTAAGTAAAGAATGTCACTTTCTGAAAGGCCCAGAATCACAAGTTATCTTGGAACCTCAAGAGGACAAGAATTCACCCAACTCATATGAATTTGGTGTTGCAAATCCATCACTGGGCTTGGCTTTAAAAAGGTCTTATCTCAGATTCCTTCTATGAAACAAAGTTACATCAAAACCAATTTGAAAGGCCTATGTGAAAAAATAATTATTCTTGCTGCACTGTATACAAATAAGTAGGCCAACTATAATAAAGCCAACCAATCTTACCATCATTTGTCTTTTAATAAAAATGGGAAACTGGAGAGAGAAAAAATATGCTTTGAAAACTATAGTACACCTGTTGTTAAATTCTCGTCTTGCCCGATATTTTTCAACATTTATTATTTTCTACCGTTTGGATTAATTTCTAATTTTTCTGACTGCAATTCTCCAAAATAATATGTTCATTTTTTTCTTTTTCTTTTCCTTTTCTCCCATTTTTCCTAACTGAAAATCATTGAAACCTAAGCTGTGCTTTCTTAGAGCCCTGCAAGCTAAAGACTAGACAAATTCAACTTCAGAAGAAAAGAGCAGCAGCCTATGTATATGTGTTGCTGTTGCATACTTTTATGTTTCAGCAGGAGCTGCCTCTAAGTTCCTAAAACAGAAAGCACTACCAGGAAGAAATCGACCTCTTCTACTCCAGTGTTGTGTTTGGGTGCCCCATAATGACGACCCTTTCTCAGCAGGAAGTAGACAGAAAGATTATGATGCCCCATCTCCCTACACTCTCGTGCTAAATAAATATACAAACGTGATAGAAATCACGCACAGATTGACAGTAGGGATTGTGGCAGGCCAGGTCTCACTAACGCAGGCCTCCATAACAAATGTTTCCAGTTACCAATTCAGTACTGACTTAGTGGTTAAGTTAAATATTAAAAGCCATAAGCGTCAGTGCCCTTATGCAGGAGCTGGAATGTAAAAAAAAAAAAAAAAAAGCCCACCAAGTTTTGCCTAGGCCTTTCCTGAACCTTAAAGCATGATTAAACAAGTTTTATTGAGGGTCAGAAGAAATTCCCCAGGACTCCACAAGCAAGTTTATTGTGGGTCTGAAGTAACTCCCCAAATTTCCATGATTTAGCAGGAGGCAAGGTAAGGGTAATCATCCCTGTACCTGGACCCATTTAGATTAAGTAAATGTACTGAGGCTCCAGAGGAAGGTCTTCAAAACTCAAACCTTAGCTATAGATGAAAAGAAGTTAATCACTTGTGTCTTTAGATGAATGCCCACTTACATGTAGACATATAGTTTAGAAGGTATATAAGCTCTGGAAAACTTTGTAATTTGGGAGTTGGTCTGGTGATAATTTCCAGGCCTTCTCCCCGTAACTGGCTGCAGAAATAAAAACTCTCTTTCTCCCCAGTTCAACTGCATCTTGTTATTGGGCCATGTGAAATAGCAGCCCAACCCTTACTTTGATCCGGGAACAAGATGGCTTCCTGGCATTTCTGTTCTATTTTTTTCAGAGGCTGAAATTCACATCTAAGACAATGTATAAAGGCTTTAGAATAAACAGACTTTAAAAAATATACATTATAAAAAGGTTTTTCAAATGTCGACTTTCTTTATAATTGCCATAGATCTACAGGTGGAGAAAGAAAATATATATGGATTCTTGGGCTTTAGCTCTGAAGACTAAGATGCATTGAATTTAGAATGTGGCCTCAAAACTCACTCATTAAAAAAAGCTCTAAGAAGATTCTTACATGTGCACAGATTTAGGAAACCCTGCATCACGGTAAGTAAATAAATATGCAACTTTGAAATCCGTAAGATGAGAGATATGAGTATGTTGGATAAAAGCAAATATTGCCATGCAACTAATGTTAGTTTTTGCTATATTTATTTTTTTTTCTTTTTGGTTGTAATTAATAAGTTTGGCGCTCCTGAATGTAAATATTAAGAAAATTTTGGCTTAAAAACTGGCAAATATATCATGTGATTTTTTCAGATAAGTTTTATTTTTACTTACCAATTCTGAAATGTATTATTAAAATGATCCATATGCATTCTTTTTGTGTAGTCTTCATCAAATTATTCTGAGGACATTTCATGAAGCGTTGACTCAATTTCATGAATAGTACAAAATTGAATGACAAGTTTTACTTTTACAGAAGTAATTAATACCAACTTCCCTAGTTAATCCAAAGCTCCAGGTGGAAGATACAAAAATAGCTTCTTCATTTAATATGCATAACAGATGCCATTATATTTCTACACATCTGAATAGTGTTTTCATATTGTTAAGAATTGAATGCAATATTTCAATCTGAATTGTTGCAGATTTCTTTCAGAGCAATAATACAAGCCTACAAAATTAAAATGCACTACTTGTGTCAAACATAACAAAATTGTTGTTTGTTTATTTTTTAAGGTGCTAATAAAAAAGACTAATGATACTGCTGGATAATGAAACAATCTGCCAGGAGGCAAGTCCCAGAATATAGAGTAGCACAATAGCAGGGAGAACTCAGGCAAAAAAAAAAAAAAAAACCCAAAATTTCCTCCCTGAATACATTCAACAGAATTCTTTTTACCACTTGGCTGACATTTAGGGTTTAAGATTTTACTTTCTTTTTGTGTGTTGCTCAAATGCCTTGAAAATTATCTACCACCAGACAGAGAGCATTTGCATTTGAAAAGGTTTGTGTCAAAAAATCAATAAGGTTATTTAACCCCTATGAAAAGTCTATTTTCTAAATGAAGACACCTACACTTAAACATATTACATGCAGTAACACATCATTAATGCAGACCCCAATAACTCAAACTGATGACAGTCCAAACCAGTTACTTTCTGACGATAAAGAACGATTCTGCTTAACAAATCAAAAGTTTATTAAACTAAATGGAGAAAAGAGAAGTAGCCAAACTTTTTACTTTACCTAAAAAACAACTCCAATTGCTCTCAGTATCACTAAATTATAAGTTTTTCAACGCAAAAAGATCATTCTTTCCATTTATTGAATAAAGTCCCAAAGGGGCCCTAGCAGACAATATATACATTTGGCCTTGGGTTTTGCATCTATGTATTAAATCAACTGCAAATTGAAAATATTTGAGAAACATTACATCTGCATTGAACATGTACTGACATTTTTCTTGTCATGATTCCCTAAACAATACACTATAACAACTATTTACATACAACTTATGTTGTATAAACTATTATAGGTAATCTAGATATTATTTAAAGTATAGAGAATAATGTGTGTAGGTTATATGCAGATACTATACTATTTTATACCAGGGAATTGAGCATTCTTGGATTTTGGTAACCCAGAAGGTCTTAAAACCAATTTTTCATGGATCCTGAGAGACCATTGTACTTGATTAACAGTTATCTTGGCCTAGTAAATCTGAATACTTAGAAAATTAACTAAGCGGGGGGACAGAGCAAGAAGGCTGAATAGAACCCTCCAGCAATTTTTCCCGCTGAAGGAACACCAAATTGAACAACTATCCACACACGAAAGCATCTTCATAAGAACAAAAAGTTAAGCGAGTGATCATAGTACCCGGTTTTTATATCATATCAGAAAAAGAGGCAATGAAGAGAAAGACTCTCTTGAATTGCTGACACCACTCCTCCCCAATTCTCTGGCAGTGGTCTAATGGCACAGAGAGAGAATCTATGTACTTTGGGGAGGAAGAGCAAAGTGATTATAAGATTTTGTATTGAAACTCAGTGCTGCTCTGTGACAGGAAAAAGAAAAACAGGGTAGAATTTACCCAGTGCCCACAGAGGAAGCATGTAAATCAGCTGTAGCATTAGCGGAATCATCCAACCCAGAAGTCAAAATCTGAGCTCTGCTTAGCCTTACCATGGCAGGATATAATGCTCTGGGGTGCTAAATCAACTGGAAAAGCAGAGCTACAAGGACTACAATTCATGGGCAAGTCCTGTTGCTGTACTGGGCTCACAGCCAGTGGATGTGGCATGCACATTGTGATGGTTAATACTGAGTGTCAACTTGATTCGATTGAAGAAGGCAAAGTATTGTTCCTGGGTGTGTCTGTGAGGGTGTTGCCAAAGGAGAGTAACATCTGAGTCAGTAGACCAGGAGAGACAGACCCACACTCAATCTAGGTGGGCACCATTTAATCAGCTGCCAGCACAGCTACAATAAAGCTGGCAGAAGAAAGTGGAAAGAGCAGACTCGCTGAGTCCTCCAACCTTCATCTGTATTTCTGTATCCCATGCTAGATGTTTCATGCCCTCAAACATCAGACTCCAAGTTCTTCGGTTTTTGGACTCTTGGACTTAAACCAGTGGCTTGCCAGGGGCTCTCGGGCCTTCAGTCACAAACTAAAGGCTTCATTGTCAGCTTCCCTACTTTTGAGGTTTTGAGACTTGGACTGGCTTCCTTACTTCTCACCTTGCAAACAGCCTGTTGTGAAACATCACCTTGTGATCATGTGAGTCTATACTCCTTAATAAACTCCCTTTCATATATACAACTATCCTATTAGTTCTTTCTCTCTAGAGAACCTTGACTAATACACTCGTGAACGAATGAGACACCAACTGGGGCAGTCAAGGGAGTTTACACATCACTCCTCCCCCTATCCCAGGCAGCATAAATTGAACCTCCAGAAAAGACTCCTTCCTTCTGCTTGAAGAGAGGAGAGGAAAGAGTAAAGAAGTTGTTGTTTTGAAACTTGGATATCACCTCAGTCACAGAAGGTTATATGGCAATGAGTAGAGTCTTGGAGTCCCCATTTCAGAACCCAGCTCCTGGAGAACACTTTTAGACATACCCTAGGTCAGAAGGGAACTTACCACTTTGAAGGGAAGAATGCAATTCAGGCAGGATTCCCACTTGCTGACTAAAGAGACTTGGGCCTTGAATAAACATCAGTGGTACCCAGACAGTACTCATTGTGGGCTTTGGGGGAGACTAAAGACTATGCTGACTTCAGGTGTGACCCAGAGCATTCCCAGATTTGATAGCCATAGAGACAAACTCACCTTGAAGAAAGGAGAGAGAAAGGTAAAGGGGACTTTGTCTTACAGCATAGGCATCAGTTTGGCCACAGTGCATTAGAGCATAAAGTGGGCTCTTGGTTTCCCTGCATCCAGGTCTTCATGCCTAGAAAATATTTCTGGACCTTCCCAGGGCCAGAAGGGATTTCTCTGTCCTGAAGGGAGAGACCTAGGTCTGACAGCGGCCACCACAAGTTGACTGATGTGATTTGGGCCTGGAGTTAACATCAGTGATAGTCAGACAATATTTTCTGCTGGCCTGAGGTGATGGTAGCCATGAGGAGAGACTCCTTCTGCATGAGGAAAGAAGAGAGTAGAGTGGGCAGAATTTTGACCTGTGGCTTGGGTGCCAGCTCAGCCCCAGTAAAATAAAGCACCAAGCAGAGCTCTGAGATTCCTGACTACAACCCATGACTCCTGGACCAAATTTCTGGACAAGCCCTGAGCCAGGGGAAGCTCATTACCCTGAAGGAAAAGACACAAGTCTGGCTGAATTGACTACTTGCAGAGAAAAGAGCCTTTGGTCCCTGTGTGAACATGAGTGGTAGCCAGACAGTGGTCATGGTGGGCTAAAGGCAAGACCCAGTGCTGTGTTGAATTCAGGTCTGATGAAAGACTGTCCTAGTGATCGTGGCTACAAGGGTGTATGTGTTACCTCTTCTCCAGCTCCATGAAGCTTAGCATGGAGAGAGAATGTGTTTGGGGAAAAGCAAGGAAAGAGAGTAAGAGTCTGTGCCTGGTAATACAAAGAATTCTTCCAGATCTTACCCAAGGCCACCAAGGCCCTATCTCTAGGATTCTGCAAGATTTCCAGAGTTACTGGGCTTGGGGTGCTACTTAATGCAGAAACAGCTACAGTGACCAAAGGTATATATCCCAACAATCAATTCCTATTGAATACTTGGAAAACCATTAAAAAAAGGTATAAAAATCCCAGATAGTGAAGACTAGAAGAAATGCCTAACTCTTCAATGGCTGGACGCCAAGGAATATCATCAAGCATCAAGACCATCCAAGAAAACAGGACCTCACCAAACGAACTAAATAAGGCACGAGGGACCAATTCTGGAGAAAAAGAGATATGTAACGTTTTAGACAGATAACTCAAAATAACTACTTTAAGGAAACTCAAAGAAATTCAAGATGACACAGAGAAGAAATTCAGATTTCTATCAGATAAGTTTAACGAAGACTTTGAAATAATTAAAAGAATGAAGCAGAAATTTTGGAAATGATAAATTCAAATGACGCACTGAAGAATACATCATATTCTCCCAAAAGTAGAAATGACCAAGCATAAAAAAAGAACTTGAAGACAGGCCACTTGAAAATACACTGTCAGAGGAGAGAAAAAAATAAAAGACTAGGAAAAAATAAAGCTTGGCTACGATATATGGAAAATGCTTTCCACAGGTCAAATTTAAGAGTTATTGGTCCTAAAAAGGAGACAGAGGGAGAGAGATTGGGGTGGAAGCTTTTTTTAAAAAGATAATAGCAAAGAACTTTCCAAACCCAGAGAGTGACATCAGTATTCAAGTACATAAAGATTATAAACATGAGGCAGATTTAATCCCCAAAAACACTACCTTAAGGCACAAAATTGTCAAACTCTCAAAGGTCGAGGATAAAGAAAAGATCCTAAGAGTCACAAGAGAAAACAAACACAGACTATACAAAGGAGATCCACTACATCTGGAAGCAGACTTCTTGGTGGAAACCTTATAGGCCAGAAGAGAGTGGGTTGACATAGTCAAAATGATGAAGGGAAAAAAACACATTTTGTCTCTGAATAGTAATCTAACAAAAATATTCTGAAAGCATGAAAAAGACATAAAGACAAAAAAAAAAAATGCTGAGGTATATCATCAACACCAGACCTGTCCCACAAGAAATGCTAAAGGGAGTTTCTTTCAATTTGAAAGAAAGGGATGCTAACAAATGATAAGAAATCATCTAAAGTCCCAAAACATTGTTAATTGTTAGTACACAGTTAGACACAGAATATTACAACACTGTGATTATTGTATGTAAACTACTCATATTGAGAAGAAACACTGAAAGATGAGTCCATAAAAATAGCTACAGAAACTTTTCTAGACTTACATAGTATAATAAGATAAAAATAGAAACAACAAACATTAAATATGTGGGAGGTAAAGCTAAAATGTAGAGTCTTTATTAGTTTCCTCTTTGCTCGTTTGTTAGTTTCTTTTTGGAATATTGCTAAATTGTCATCAGTTTAAACTAATGGGTTCCAAGGTGTTATTTGAAAGACACATGGTAATCTCAAATCAAAACCCCACAACAGATAAACAAACAAAAGAAAAGGAATTTAAAATCATATCACAGTAGGAAATCACTTTTTGAAAAGGAAAACAAAAAAGAAAGACAGTGAGGAGGAAGAGACCAGAAAACCAATAACAAAATGACAATAGTAAGTCATTATTTATCAATAAAAATACTGAAAGTAAATGAACAGAAGTCTCAAATCAGAAGACACACGGTGGCTAAATGGATGAAAAACAAGACCCAATGATTTTCTGACTATGAGAAACACACTTCACCTATAAAGACACATAAAGTGAAAATAAAGGGATGAAAAAAATATATTCCACGTCAATAGAAGCCAAAAAAGAGCAGGTGCAGTTATACTTAAATTAGACAAAATAGATTTCAAGATAAAATCTGTAAAAAGAGACAAAGAAAGTCACTATATAATGAAGAAGGGGTCAATTCAGCAAGAAGACATAAAAATTATTAAATATACATACATCCAACACCGTGGCACCATGATATATAAAGCAATACTATTAGAGCTAAAAAGACAGACAGACCCCAGTACAATAAAAGCTGGAGCCTGCAACAACCCACCTTCAGCAATGGACAGATCAACCATACAGAAAACCAACAAAGACACATAAAACTTAATCTGCACTACAGACCAAATTGATCTAATAGATATTTACAGAACATTGAATCCAACAGCTGCAAAATACATATTCTTCTTCTCAGCACATGGATATTTCTCAAGGATAGACTATATATTAGGCCACAAAACAAGTTTTAAAGTATATAGTATCCTCTCACACCACAATGGAATAAAAATATAAACCAATAAACAGAGAAACATTGTGAACCATACAGACACATGGAAATTAAACAATATGTTCTTAAATGACCAGTGGTTCAATCAATAAATTAATAAAGAAATTTATTAATTTATTGCAACAAATTAAAATACAAATACATCATACCAAAACCTAAGTGATATGGCCACAGCAGTGTTAAGGAGAACGTTTATAATAGTAATGTCTACATCAAAAATGTAGAAAAACTTCAAATTATCAACATAACAATGCATCTTAAAGAAATAGAAAAACAAGAGCAAAACAAGCTTAAATTAGAATAAACTAATCAAAATTCACAGAATAAATAAATTGACATTAAAAATACAAAAGATCAATAAATAAAAGTTATTTTTGAAATGATAATAAAAATAAAAAAACTTTTAGCCCAACTATGAAAAAAATAGAGAAGGCCCAAGTCAAGTCAGAGATGAAAAAAGAGACATTACAATTAATACTGAAGAAATTCAAAAGATCATTTGAGATAATGAGCAAATATATGTCAAGAAATTAAAAAGCCTGGAAGAAACAGTTACATTCTTAGAAATGGATAAACTTTCATGATTGAATCATGAAGAAATTCAAAACCTGAATAGACCAAAAACAAGTAATGACATCAAAGCTGTAATAAGAAGTCTCTGAGCAAAGAAAAGCCTGGGAGCTGATGGCTTTACTGCTGAATTTTACCAAAAGAAGAACTAATACCATTCCTACTCAAACTATTCCAAAAAGAAAGAAAAAACTATATCCAAAGTCAAACTACAAAGCCAGTATTATCTTGATACTAAAACAAGACCAAAAATATCAATAAAAGAAAACTATAGATCAATATCACTAATGAACATTGATGCAAAAATCAACAAAATAGTAACAAACTGAATTAAACAACACATTAAAACAATCACAAATCATCAGCTAGTGGGATACATACCTGTATCAAAACATCTCATGTACCCTGTAAATGTATACTTCTACTTTGTACTTATAACAATCTAAAAGAAAAAAAAAAAAGAAAACTAAAGTAATAATGATAACGGTAAAAATGGAATCTATGTATCCAAATCCTTAGATATCATGCACAGAGCATTCTTTATGTATTTCATTATGCTAAGTCCATATAAGATATATATCATTATTTTACAGATGAAAAAACTAAGGCTGAAATATTAATGTCCCAATGGTCACACAGCTTTAAGTAGAATATAATTTGTCTTTATAACCATTGATCTAAACCAATAACTTTTAAAATTTGGCCTATGATCAAGCAGCATTAGCTGCTGATGCCAGTGTTCAGGCCCTACTTCAGACTTGCCAAATAAGAAACTCTGGAGGTCGGACACATCCATGTGTTTTCATCAAGCCCTCCAGGTGATACTGGGACATTCTAAAATTTGAGAACCAGTTATCTAAACAATAAAAGCCATTATAAATAAAAATATCTATGCATATCATATTAATCTGCTATATCACTCTCTTATATGAACCATTCACCCAATACTCAGATTAGTAGTTCATTCTTTAGTAGATTAGTTTCCTCCATCATCTAAAACCATACCTAAAACTTGTGTATTATGTAAGAATCAATGTATGGAGAACAAAATAACTGGCTTTTGGTCTCATAAGTATCAACTAAAATCTGCAAGTCTCAGTTCCTTCATATGTAAAATAACATATTTTAACTAGATAATCTCTAAACTCAAATTTATCCCTTTGTCTAAGTTCATTCCTGCTGCTAGAACAGAATTTCTGAGGCTGGGTTATTTAGAAAAAAAAGAAATTTATTTCTAACAGTTTTTGAGGCTGGGAAATGCAAGATCACACCACTAGCAGGTTCAGCTATGCATTGTGTGCTGCTTCCAAGATGGTACCTTGATGCTACATCCATTGGAGGGGAAGAATTATATGTCCGCACATGGCAGAAGGTAAAAGGGCAGGAGATGAACACCTTCTATCAAGTCCTTTTATAACAACACTAATCCAGTCCTGAATGCTTCAACACCTTTCAAAATGCCCTGCCTTTCAGTGCTGTTGCATTGGGGATTAATTTTCCAAAACTAAAGTTTAGGGGGACACATAGCATTCTGCTATAATTTTAGTAGTCTTGAAAATGTGAACTGTTGATTATAGGAATGTTGACTGATCCATGTCTTCACTGCACAGCTCTGGGTGGAAGAGATGTTGTTTATATCACACTCAATATGAGTGGTACTTGTGGATGTACAATTAAGCAAAGCAGTAGTCAGTTGTTCTGGGTGATCACTCACCTTTATTACTAAAGAAAACAAACAAGAATTCCCACAAATAACTTTTAACTCCTTAGATGTTCCACTGTCAAAGACCACAAGGGCATTATTTACAGAGACAGTTCATGCAGTGAAGAGGGCAAGTAACATGATGTAAGAGAAATGACTTCAGATTTATTCTTCTATGATTTGGTTTTGAGATCTCCAGGTAATTATTAGTCTCTCTGATATTTGTATAATTTATAGAAAAAAATAGATATAAATATTATGTTACCTAATTTATAGCAGAGTAAAAAATAATTAAATAATGACTTTTATTTGAAAGCACTTTGAAAATTTTGGCCACTATTAGTATATTGGAAAGTAAATTTTAAAGACAATTCCTTCTAAGGTATTCCATAAATGTTATTTCAGCAACTCAGATGGTTTTTTCCTCCCTTTCCTCCCAACTGCTACAAAAGAATAAAGATTTACTACATGTGAAAGTGATCATTTTATTGCTGTTACCATATTTGAAAGTTACACAATCAGGTGAAAATCTTGCACATTTTGTGGAGTGTGCTCTTGATTCTTTAAATAAATAAATAAATAAATAAAAGATTTTGTTTTATGACTCTTTGTTTTTTGTTACTGTATTTTTTTTTTTTTTTTTTAAGATGGAGTCTTGCTCTATTGCCTAGGCTGGAGTGCAGTGGTGCAATCTTGGCTCACTGCAACCTCCGCCTCGCAGATTCAAGCAATTCTCATGCCTCAACCACCCGAGTAGCCAGGATTACAGGCACTCGTCACTATGCCCAGCTAATTTTTGTGTTTTTAGTAGAGACGAGGTTTCACCATGTTGGCCATGGTTGGCTAGGCTGGTCTTGAACTGCTGACCTCAGGTCGTCTGCATCCCAAAGTGCTGGGATTACATGCATGAGCTACCGAGTCTGTCCTGTTTTATGACTCTTTGAATAGAAATATATTACTTTATTTTCTGCATCTTTTAATCTGTCAAATTTCACAATGATTGCTTCTCTTTAATCAAATTTAACACTTCACAAGCTATGATACTACAAGCCTACTTTACTCTCTGGCTTCAGGATCTTTGGACATACTCCACCCTTGTACTCGAATATTTTACCCTTCTCTTCTCATCCCCCTATTCCTTGGTCAATCTGACTCCTACTCATCCTTTAGGGTTCAGTTTAGACATCACCATCTCTTAGGTGATTTCTGGGGCACAGAGATCTGCATAAGAAAATCCTCTTCTGTGTTTGTATTAGATATTCTGCTAGGCCTTTTATATGTATGCTCTAGGTGGGCCCATTCACAAAGTGTGGGAGCAGCATTTATTACCTTTGTTTGCCACTCACACAGGCTTTTATTCTTCATAAATAATATGCCGATGCACTATACTAAATGATTTGCCATTTTTGACTTACTAACTGGAAGGACACCTTATACAAGGGCAGCAAATCTATAGTTGGTAAGGAAGCTTCATGATAGCTTGGCTGGAAACTCTTTTCCAACAGCATGTAGATTAGTAAAATCAAGTCGATTATGATATTGAAAGAGAATTTATTGGTTGGTGGCAAGTGACAAATCACAATGAACTCAAAATGAAGGTACTCTTCAAATAATATGAAGTGTCAGAAGCTGTGAGTCAAAAAAGGATTGAGGACTGGGCAATAACAAGGTTGACAGGATAATGGTAGAAGTCTTAGAAGTGGGGAAGATGAGAGAAGAGTGAAGCAACTCCATTTTTTTTTTTTTTTTGGAGATGGAATCTCATTCTTGTTGCCCAGGCTAATCTTGAACTCCTGGACTAAGGTGATCCTCCTGCCTCCCACTGAGATAACATGTCATGTACCTGAGGTTACAGGCATACATCACCATGCCCAGCTAAGAGCTAACAACATTTAGGAAAGAAAATTAATTTAACCTTGCTTAGAAGATAATAAAATAACTGAATCATTAGAGTTGTTTTGGAGTCTTCTAATTGTTCAGCTCTGTTCTAGGTCCAATGGCATTTAACTGCATGAATATTCCTGTGAGACCTGATCATTTGCCTGAGACCCTTACATAGTTATACCATTACTAGTTGTAAAAAACTGAGTGAGATTTTATTTCTTTTCCTCAAGGGTCTAATTTACAACAACTCTGCAAGACAGGAATTATTATCACTAAAACATAACTGAGGAAATGGTAAAATAGTTAATTGGCTATTTAAGGAAAAGCAGGTAGTACATAACAGAGAGAGGATTTGAACCTAGCTCTGATTCCAAAACGTAGCCTGTATTCACATAGTCTGACTTCCTTTTACTTGTTATTATTATTATTCTATTTTTATTATGAAACAGTTAAAATAGAAGAGGCAATTATAACCATGTACTTAACATTATTTTTACAAATATTAAAATAGTGCTGTATTTATTTTATAACTTTTGTTTTAAAATTATGAATACAGCTGAAGCCCAATCCCCCACAATTACGCTTCCCTTTCTTTACCATAAATACTGCTGCATGTTGAGGTTAGCATGTTTTATTTTCTTGCATTTATCTATACTTATCTTAGTTCATTTTCTGATGCTATAAGAGATTATCACAGACTGAGTAACTTATAAAGAAATGAGATTTGTTTGACTTAAAGTTCTGAAGAATGGGAATTCAAGAGCATGGCACTGACATCTGGTGTGGCTCATACAATGTTGGAATGGTAGAAGGTAGAAATGAATGCATGAGACCAAGAGAAGAAATTGGGTGAATCTCATCTTTTATATTAGGGAGACACTGCTGTGATAACTACTCCACTACGATGACAATGACATTAATTGCTACACAAGGACAGAGCCCTCATGGCCTAATCACCTCTTAAAGACCCCACTCTTAGTACTGTTACATAGTAATTAAGTTTCCAACACATGAACTTCTGGGGGACTCATTCGAATCATAGCAATACTCTTGTAATTGTGCATACAGAAACAAACAAGGCCCAGAATGCTGAAGTGATCTATTTAGTATTAATGGTTCTCAGGATTTTTGACATCATGAAGAATAAAAATTGAAAACTAAATGGATAAATAAGTAAATGATAAATAGATACTGCTAACTGGTAGTGTGCATGTGTCAAGTAAAGGCTTTTAAAATAATATTTACCATCACACACATTATAGCTGTTGTCATTTACTTTCACCCATTTTAATTCAACAATTAGAAAATATTCTCAGTCAGCGGCTGGGCGCGGTGGCTCACGCCTGTAATCCCAGCACTTTGGGAGGCCGAGACGGGCAGATCACGAGGCCAGGAGATCGAGACCATCCTGGCTAACACAGTGAAACCCCGTCTCTACTAAAAAATACAAAAAACTATCCGGGCGAGGTGGTGGGCGCCTGTAGTCCCAGCTACTTGGGAGGCTGAGGCAGGAGAATGGCATAAACCCGGGAGGCGGAGCTTGCAGTGAGCTGAGATCCGGCCACTGCACTCCAGCCTGGGCGACAGAGTGAGACTCCGTCTCAAAAAAAAAAAAAAAAAAAAATTCTCAGTCAAAAGTATAGCAATTAAAATGAAATATTTTTAGCTACGTGAAAAGTCCTCTACTTTTTATTTACCTGTAATCTGTGAAAATATTTCACATAGGCTGGTAGTCAAGTCACACCAGCTTCCAGGAGCCACAGAGACAACTGATGAATAATAGAGCTGGAACCTGAACTCAAGGTTCCTGATTTCCCAGTGCAGTGCTCTTTTTATTGTATCATGTTGTTAATATACATCACCTTTATGTTGTTGACCAAGGGCACAAAGTGATCTCCCTCAGAAACCTACAATAGTGTTCTATAACCAAGTTCTTTAAATAGGCCATTTGAAGTTCTCATTAAAAAGGTCACTGTGCTATCTGGATGTGATAACCAATACATCATTCTCATCTATTTAACAATAGTTTGTCCCATTTCCAGATTAGTAACTGGTCATTTTAGGGTGTGAAAGTATATGATCAAGGACAGGAGAAATTTGAAATCCACAGGGATTGACAATGGGTGACTAGACACAGCTAGGTGTAACAGCTGCCACCGAGGGACGGAGACAACTGACACCCTCCTAATAAATCTGTAGAGGGAAGCACTGAGAGTTGACAGAGGAAAGACACAGAAACATGGCTAACGGGGGGAGAAGCTGGGAACATTGCATGTGGCTACCATGTGTTTCTGTCCCTAAATGACTCCAGGGAAATGGGTAAGTTGAACTGGCAAGGAGTATTCTGCTCTTGCCATAGGCCTCTGGAATCCTAGCAGGAGGAGACCTCTCAATCACCAGGGACACTCGAGTTGGTAGGGAAAGTTGCCTATGGAAGTTGTAGGGGCAGCACACCAGCTGAAGGGGACCCCAGAGAGTCTGATGCAATACCATTTGTAGGGGAGCATG
Organism: Macaca thibetana thibetana; assembly: GCF_024542745.1. Lineage (NCBI taxonomy): Eukaryota > Metazoa > Chordata > Mammalia > Primates > Cercopithecidae > Macaca > Macaca thibetana. The sequence goes on from NC_065598.1 coordinate 122,067,314, forward strand.
GCCAGAGAATCCCATCTCCCTAGGCTCAACCTGCTTCCATAGGAAACTTTAGCCCAGGGAAACTGTTGCACCTGAATCTGCAGGTCGGTCTTGCCCATCAGACAGGGATGGTCTGACCTGAGAACCTCTTTATTTGCTCCCTTCTCCTGGGGCCCCAGCCTGGCAGCACTTGCTTGCAGAGTAGCCTCAGGTACCCTTGGGGGTCCATATTATAGCTTCTAAACTGGCTGACCATGCCTGACCAGCAGAGAACTCTAGCAGAGCGACTCCTATGGCCACACACCATCCCACGCACTCCCTCCAAACACGGCAGCTTCCCTCAGACACGTGTCAACACCCTTAATTGCTTTGCCAGCATGTAGGCAGGTTTTGCCTTCTTTGCCTTGCCAGCAGGCCTGTGTGCATGCACCTTGTGTCATTGCTGTGTCAGGAATGCACCTTACTGCCTCCCTAACACCTCAGCCAGAGCAGAGCATTCCCAAACTTGAGGAGTTAGAACACATATTACAGAAGTTGAGAGCTGAGTGCTGGACCCCTAAAATCTTTCTGATATGATTCCAGTCTTCTGAATCCGCCTTATACCACAATCAAACCCTCAAGATCATCAAACAGGATAAAAAAAATACCCAAAGGTCAGCAACTTCAAAGACTAAAGAAATATCAGTCCACAAAGGTAAGAAAGAACCAACACAGTAACTCTGACAACTGAAAAAGCCAAAGTGCCTTTTTTTCCTCCAAACAACCACACCACCTCTCTAGCAAGGGGTCTGAACTGAGTTTAGATGGCTAAAATAACACAAATAGAATTCAGAATATAGATAGGAACAAAAATTATTGAATGCACGTGTATGTGGAAACCCAATCCAAGAAAGCTAAGAATCAAAATAGAATAATACAAGAAGTTACAGACAAAACAGTCAGTATAGAAAAGAATGTAACTGACATGACAGAGCTGAAAAACAGACTACAAGAATTTAATAATGCAATCACAAGTATTAATAGCAGAATAGAAGAACTGAAAAAAAAGAATCTCAGAGCTTGATGACTGGTTTTGTAAAATAAGACAGTCACACAATAAAGGGAAAAAAAGAATAAAAAGGAACAAACAAAACTTTCAAGAAATATGAAACTATAAAGAGACCAAATCTATAACTCACTGGAGTCCCTGAAAGAGATGGGGAGAGTGTAAGCAACTTGGAAATAATATTTCAGGACATCATCAATGAGAACTTCTCCAATCTCTCTAAAGAGGCCAACATTCGAATTCAGTAAATGCAGAAAGCCCCAGTAAGATAATTTACAAAAAGAACATCCCCAAGACATATAACCATTAGATTCTCCCAGGTCAAAACAAAAGAAAATATGTTAAAGGCAGCTAGAGAAAAAGGGCAGATCACCTACAAAGGGCAGCCCATCAGACTAACAGAAAGTCTTTTAGCAGACACTCTACAAACAAAAATAGATTGAGGACTAATATTCAACATGCTTAAAGAGCATGAATTGAAACCAATAATTTCATTTCTGTCCAAACTAAGATTCATAAATGATGGAGAAATAAGATTATTTCCACACAAGCAAATGCTGAGGGAATATGTTACCACAATACATGACTTACAAGAACTTCTGAAAGAAGCATTAATATGAAAAGGAAAGACAATTTCCAGCCACTACAAAACACACACTTAAGTGCACAGATCAGTGACACTATAAAGCATCCATGCAAACAAGTCTGCATAATAACCAGTTAATATCATGATGTCAGGATCAAATCCACACAAATCAATATGAAACTTGAATGTAAATGGGCTAAATACCCCAATTAAAAGGCACAGTGTGGCAAGCTGAATAAAAACCCAAAACCCATTGGTATGCTTTCTTCAAGAGACCCGTTTCACATTCAATGACACCCACAGACGCAAAATAAATGAATGAAGAAAAATCTACCAAGCAAATGGAAAACTGTAAAAAAGGAGGGATTGTAATCCTAATTTCATAATAAAGAGACTTTAAACAAATAAAGATCAAAAAAGAAAACAATAGGGCATTACATAATGGCAAGGGGTTCAATTCATTAAGAACTAATTATCCCAAATATATGTGCATGCAACACAAGAGCACCCAGATTCATAAAGCAAGTTCTTAGAAATCTTCAAAGAGACTTAGACTCCCACACAATAATAGTTTGAGACTTCAACACCCCACTGACAGTATTAGACATATCATCAAGACAGAAAACTAACACAGACATCCAGGACCTCACCTCAGCACTGGGTCAAATGGACCTGATAGACATCTTCAGAATTCTGTATCCAAAAACAGCAGAATATACATTCTTCTCACTACCACTTGGCACATACTCTAAAATCTATCAAATAATCAGACAAAAACACTCTTCAGCAAATGCAAAAGGACTGAAGTCATAACAACCACTCTCTTGGATAACAGTACAATCAAATTTGGAATCAAGACTAAGAAATTATCTCAAAACCATAAACAATTACATGGAAATTGAATAACCTGCTCCTAAATGACTTTTGGGTAAATAATAAAATTAAGGTAAAAGTCTAGAAGTTATTTGAAACTAATGGAAAAAAAAAAGATACAATATACTAGAATCTTTGGAACACAGCTAAGGCAGTGTTAAGAGGGAAAATTATAGCATTAAATGTTTATATTAGTCAATGTTCTCTAGAAGGACAGAAGTAATAGGATAGATGTATATATGAAGGGGTATATATTAGGGAGTATTGACTCACAAGATAACAAGATGAAGTCCCACAGTAGGCTTTTGGCAAGCTAAGGAGCAAGGAAGCCAGTCTGAGTCCCAAAACAGCAAAAGTAGGGGAGGTGACAGTGCAGTTTTCAGTCTGTGGCTGAAGGCACAAGACTCCTTGATATGCTTTGGCTATGTCCCCACCCAATTCTTATCTTGAATTGTAGCTCCCACAATTCCCATATGTCTTGGGAGGAGCCTGGTAAGAGGTGATTGAATTATGGGTGGTTGGGTCTTTCCTGCACTGTTCTCATGATACTGAATGAGTCTCATGAGATCTGATGGTTTCAAAAAAGGGGGTTTCCCTTCACTAGCTCTCTCTTTGCCTACTGCCATCCATGTAAGACATGGCTTGCTCCCGCTTGCCTTCCACCATAATTGTGAGGCTTCCCCAGCCACATGGAACTGTGAGTTCTCCATTAAACTTCTTTCCTTTGTAAATTGCCCAGTCTCTGGTATGTCTTTACTAGCAGTGTAAAAACAGGCTAATACAGTCCCTGACAGATCACTGGTGTAAGTCAAAGAGTCCAAAACCTGAAGAACTTGGAGTTTGATGTTTGACAACAGGAAGCATCCAGCCCTGGAGAAAGATGAAGCTCAGAAGAATGAGCAAGTCAGCTTCTTCTACCTTCTTCTACCTGCATTATTCTAGCTTTACTGGCAGCTGAATAGACAGTGCCCACTCGCATTGTGGGTGGATCTGCCTCTCCCAGTCCACTGACTCAAATATTAATCTCCTTTGGCAACACCCTAATAGATACACCCAGGAATGATACTTTGCATCCTTCAATCCGTTAAGTTGACACTCAATATTAACCATCACAAGGTCCACATCAAAAACTTAGAATGATCGAAATTTAACAACCTATCATCACAACTAAAAGAACTAGAGAAGTAAGAGAAAACCACCCTCAAAGCTAACAGAAGACAAGAAATAACCAAAATCAGAGCTGAACTGAAGGAAGTTGAGACATGAAAATTGATTCAAAAGATCAATGAATCCAGGAGTTGTTTTTTGTAAAACATTAATGAAGTAGATAGACTGCTAGTTAGACAAATAAAGAAAAAACAGAGACAAGGTCTAAATAAGCACAATTAGAAATGACAAACAGGATATTACCGCTGTCACAACATAAATACAAATAATCATCAGAGAACATTATGAACACCTCTATGCACATATACTGAAAAATCTAGAAAAAATAAATAAATAAATTCCTGGACACACACACTCTCCCAAGACAGAACCAGGACAAAATTGAATCCCTAAACACGCCAATGATGAACTCCAAAATTGAATCTATAATAAGTAGCCTACTAACAAAACAACAACAACAAAAATTCAGGACAAGGTGGATTCACAGCCAGAGTCTACCAGATGTACCATTTTTAATGAAACTATTTTAAACAATTGAGAAGAAGGAACTCCTTCTTAATTCATTCTATAAGACCAGCATCATCCTGATACCAAAACCTGGCAGAGATAAAAACAAACAAAACCCCCCAAAAAACAAACAAACAAACAAAAAACACTTCAGTGCAATATCATTGATAAACATTAATGCTAAAATCTTCAACAAAATACTGGCAAACGAAATCCAGCAGTACAGCAAAAAAGCTTATCTACCATGATCAAGTAGGCAAGTTATCCTTGGAAAGCACATTTGGTTCAACATATGCCAATCAATAAACTTAGTTCAGCACATAAACAGAACTAAATACAAAAACCAAATGATTATCTCAATAGATGCAGAAAAGACTTTTGATAAAATTCCAACACTTCTTTTTGTTAAAAACTCTCAATAAATTACGTATTGAAGGAACATACCTCAAAATAATAAGAGCCGTCTATGACAAAACCACAACCAACATCATACTGAATGGGCAAAAGCCGGAAGCATTCCCCTTGAAAACTGGTGCAAATAAAGGATGTCCTTTCGCATCACTCCTATTCAATAGAGTATTGGAAGTCCTGGCCAAAGCAATCAGGTGAGAGAAAGAAAAAAATAAAGGGCATCCAAAGAGGAAGAGAAGAAGTCAAATTATCCCTCTTTGCAGATGACATGATTCTATATTTAGAAAACCCCCACAGTCTTGGCCCAACAGCTCCTTCAGCTCGTAAATATTAATAATTTTCACAAAGTCTCAGGATACTCAATCAATGAACAAAAACGACTGACATTCCTATACACAAACAACAGTCAACCTGAGAGCAAATCAGGAATGCAGTTCCATTCACAATTGCCACAAAAATAATAAAATATCTACAAATACATCTAACCAGGATGGTGAAATATCTCTACAAGGAGAACTACAAAATACTGCTCAAAGAAATCAGACATGACATAAACACATGGAAAAACATTCCTTGCTTATGAATAGGAAGAATCAATATTGTAAAAATGGCCATACTACCCAAAGCAATTTATAGATTATATGCTATGCCTGTCAAAATACTAATAACATTCTTTAGAGAACAAAAAGAAACTAATACTATTTTAAAATTCATATGGAACTAAAGAAGAGCCTAAATAGCCAAGGCAATCCTAAGTAAAAAAAAAAAGCTGGAAGCATCACATCACATACCCCAACTTCAATGTATACTACAGGTTTACAGTAACCAAAACAGTATGGTACTGGCACAAAAACAGACGCATAGACCAATGGAACAGAATAGAGAGTCCAGAAATAAGACTGGACACCTACAACCCTATGATCTTCAACAAACTTGACAAAAACAAGTAATGGAGAAAGGACTCCCTCCCTATTCAATAAATGGTGCTGGGATAGCTGGCTAGCCATAGATGGAAGATTGAAACTGGACCCCTTTCTTACACCATATACAAAAATTAACTCAAGTTGGATTAAAGACTTACATGTAAAACCTCAAAGTATAGAAACCCTGGAAGACAACCTAGGCAATCTAATTCCAGACATAGGAATGGGCAAAGATTTCATAACGAAGATGCCAAAAGCAATTACAACAAAAGCAAAAATTGACAAATGGAATATAATCGAAGAGCTTCTGCATGGCAACAGAAACTGCCAATAAAGTTAACAGACAACCTACAGAATGGGAGACATTTTTTTAAACTATGCATCTGACAAAGATCTAATTTCCAGCATCTATAAAGACCTTAAATTTACAAAAATATACAAACAACAGATAGAAAGATACAACTAGCATTCAACCCAGCAATCCCATCACTGGGTATATACCCAAGGAATATAAATTGTTCTATCTTAAAGACACATGCACACACATGTTCATGGTAGCACTATTCGCAATAGCAAAGACATGGAATCAACCTAAATGCCTGCCCATCAATGGTAGACTGAATAAAGAAAATGTGGTATATATACACCATGGAATCCTATGCAGCCATAAAATATAATGAGATCATGTCCTTTGCAGGAACATGGATGGAGCTGGGGGCTGTGATCCTTAGCAAACTATCACAGGAACAGAAATTAAAATACTGCATGTATTCACTTATAAGTGGGAGCTAAATGATGAGATCACATAGAAATATACAGGGGAATAACAGACACTGGGGCCTACTGGAGGGTGGAGGGTGGGAGGAGGGAGCAGATCAAGAAAAATAACTAAGGGGTACTAGGCTTAATATCTGGGTAATGAAATAATCTGTATAACAAACCCCCATGAAAGGAGTTTACCAATATAACAAACCTGCACATGTACCCCTTAACTTAAAATGAAAGTTAAAAACTAGGAAATCTAGAGGGATTAAAGGAAAGCAGAATTTATGCTTTAATAACTGCAGTGGGAATGTCTAACGATTTCACAAAAGGAAGTTCAATAACAAAAGGAAACTTTTTTTTTTTTTTTAGCAGTAAAATACATTTGAAGAAGAAGACTTTCTTTGAAGGGTTTCTTTCCTCCATAACTTCGTAAATTTGGAAAGCTCTGAGGCTCATTTATTAGATCTTTATTTGCTCTAATTACATTAACTCTTTTGTTGGACACATCCAATTTCAAAAAACTTCACATACCATCTAATGCTAATTACTACAAAATGTTTATTTCCCTCCTAGGTCTTTTTCTTCAAATCCAGACTTCTATATCAAATTACCTATGCGAGATGTCAATTTTAATATATAATAATCATCTCAAACTTGATACATTCAAATCCAGACTCTTGGTATTCTTCTCCAAATCTGTTCCACTTGCAGCTTGTCTTGCTTTCACTGATGTAATTCAATTATTCTGGTTGCTCAGGCCAAAAACGTTATCTTTGACTTTTTCTCATACTCAGCATCATCCAATATGTCATGAAATATTTTTGTTTTGTTTTCAAAATACATTCAGAATCTAACCAGTTCCCATCAAATTCACCACTACCAAACCAACCCAAAGCACCATCATTTCTTGTGTGAATTGGGGAAACGCCCTCATAACTAGTATCCCTTATAGCTTCTTCTTTACCCTTATAGTCTATTGTCAACGGATAAACCCAGATAATTCTTGAAAAGTTCAAATTAGACAACCTATTCCTCTATTCAATAATTTTCAACAGCCTCAAACTTCAGAGTAAAATACAAATCTTTTAAAGTCGAATATGAGGAGCTATAAGATATAGTCATACATTCTCCCAAATAAATCTAATGTGAGAAATTATGTAATTTCAGATGTTCAAATAGCCACATTAAATAAATAAAAAAGGCTTGGTGCAGTGGCTGATGCCTGTAATCCCAACACTTTGAAAGGCCAAGGCAGATCGCTTGAGTGCAGGAGTTTGAGACTAGCCTGGGCAGCATGGCAAAACTTGTCTCTACAGAAAATACAAGAATTACCCAGACATGTTGGTGCATGCCTGTAGTCCTGGCTACTTGGTAGGCTGAAGTGGAAGGATTGTTTGATTTCCAGAGGGAAAGCTTGCAGTTGAGTCAACATTGTGCCACTGCACTCCAGCCTGGGCAACAGAGTGAGACCCTGTCTCAAAAAAAAAAAAAAAAAAGAAGTTAAAAAATGGGCAATATAATTTTTGATAAATTTAATACAATATACACAAAGCATTACCTTATCACATAATCAATATAAAAATATTAATAATGAAATATTTTACATTCTCCTTTTCATACTAAGTCTTCAAATTCTGATGTGTATTTAACATTAACAGTACATTTCAATTTGAACTAAACACATTTTTGTATTTTTAATTTTTGTGTGGACATAGTAGGTGTATATATTTATGGGATATATGGGATATTTTGATCCAAGTGCGCAATGTGTAATAATCAAATCAGCGTGAATGAGGTGTCCATGACCTCAAGCCTTTATTCTCTGTATCACAATCAAACTGTACTTTTAAGTTACTTAAAAATGTACAATTAAATTATTATTCTGACTATACTCACTCTGTTATGCTGTCAAATACTAGATATTATTCATTCTTTCTAACTATTTTCTGTACCTATTAACCCTCTTCTCTTTCCCCTTACCCCCTCACTACATATTCCAGCCTCTGGTAACTATCATTCTAATCTCTATTTCCATCAATTCTATTGTTTCCATTTTTGTCTCCCACAAATGAGTGAGAATATGTGAAATGTGTCTTTCTGGGTCTTGTTTATTTCACTTAACGTATTATGCTACAGTTTTATTCATGCTATTGCAGATCACAGTTTCTCAGTCTTTTTACGGCTGAATAATATTCTACTGTGTATATGTACCACATTTTCTTCACCCATTCATCTGCGGATGAACACTTAGTTTGCTTCCAAATCTTGACTATTATGAACAAAGCTGCAACAAGCATGACAGTGTAGGTGTCACTTTGTTATACAGGTCTCTACGTTTCCTTTTTTGGGGTATATACTCAATAGTGGGATTGCTAGATGTATGGCAGCTCTATTTTTAGTTTTTTGAGGAAACTTCAAACTGTTCTCCATAGTTGTTGTACTAATTTACATTCCCACCAACAGTGTACAAGAGTTCCCTTTTCTCTACCTCCTTGCCAGCATTTGTTATTGCCTGTCTTTTGGAGATAAACCATTTAACTAGGGCGAGATGATATCTCATTGGAGTTTTTATTTGCATTTCTCTGCTGATCAATGATGTTAAGCACCTTTTCATATGTCTGTTTAACATTTATACATCTTCTTTTGGGAAACGTTTCTTTTGATCTTTTGGTCATTTTAAAATCAGATCACATTTCAAATATTCAGCAACCACCTGTGGCCAGTGGCTACCATATTGGGCAGCCCAGGTCTAAGCTCTTTATTACTTCTTTGACTTCATCTCCTGCTGCTTTCCCCTCAGTCATTCAGCTCAGTGATATTCTAGTACTTTCTTATTCAGTCACTCTAGGAAGACCCCTCACTTTCTGTTCCTTCTGGTTAGATGCTTTTCTCCCAGATACCCAAATGATTTATCGCCTCACTTTCTATAACCTTTGGTCAAATGTTACCTTCTCAATGAGGTCATCCTGACTATCCATAACGATCATTCCTTCACTTTTTCTCTCCTTCCCATGCTTTGTCTACATGGAAGGGGGATCGATAATCAATATTTAAATATATAATATAATTTATGTTTAAGATTATTTAGTTCCCCAGACTAGAATGTGAGTTCCAGAGGGCAGGGAACTTTTTGGTTGTTTTCATTTGTTGCTGTTGTATTTCCAGTACTTAGAACAATACCTGATACATAGTAAATAATTATTCAATAAATACATTTATATGTTAGCAAAATATACACAATGTAGAAGTCATTACATAGCAGTAATGCCTAATTCTGGTTTCATGTACTCTGAGGCATCTACTAGTAATCTCAATAAATCCTTTCATCATTCAGTATTTAACAAATTACTGTAGTGTACTAAGTGATGGAGACATAAGGATATGTCTAAGAGAAATTATACCTGCCTTAATGGAGTATTCAGTCTAGTTAGAGACACAACCATTAAGCAAATAATCACACTAAAGAATGATTATAAACTTTGTACAATGCTGTAAGGCTTCAAACACTACTGAGAAGTAAGAAGGAAAAATTATTTATATGCATAACTGATCAGATGAACCTCCAGGGAATTATGCTCAGTGAAAAAAATAGATATCTAAAGTTTACATATTTTAGGGTTCCATTTATGCAACATTTTTAGAAATAATAAAATTATGGAAGTGTAGACGGGTTAGTCTGCCAGGGGTTGGGGAGGTGAGGAGGGTCAAAAGGAAGTGGGTGTGGGAATAAAAGGGCAAAAAGAAATATCCTTGTAGTGATGGAAATGTTATCTGATATGGTTTGGCTGTGTCCCCACCCAAATGTCATCTTGAATTGTAGCTCCGATAATTCCCACCTGTCATGGAAGTGACTGGTGGGAGGTAATTGAATCATCGGGGCAGGTCTTCCCCATGCTCATGTTCTCATGATAGTGAATAAGTCTCATGAGATCTCATGGTTTTATAAAGGGGAGTTCCCTTACACAAGCGCTTTTGCTTGCCACCATGTAAGATAAAAATTTGCTCTCATTCAGCTTCCACTATGATTGTGAGTCCTCCCCAGCCATGTGGAACTGTGAGTCAATTAAATCTCTTTTCTTTATAAATGACCCCTTTTCAGGTATGTCTTATTTGCAGTGTAAGAACAGATTGATACTTGATCCATCTTGACTGTGTCAATGTGAACATCCTGATTGTGCTGTGGTGCCATAGTTTTGCAAGATGCTAGGATTGGGAGAAATCCAGTATAGGTATACTCTGTATTATTTCTTACAACAGAATATGGGTCTACATTTACCTCAAAATTGAAAAGAAAGGTGTGGGATGCTATGAAAACATGGAATATATCTAGTGATTAAAGAGGGCTTCCTTGAAAAGGTGACATTCAAGCTCAAATTGAAATAACATATAAAAGATAACTGGAAGTGGGAGAGGGGCACACATTCCAGGCATCAGCATCATTCTTCTCCAGTGTGGGAGATGAATTAGAGAAGAGTCAATGGTTAATGCAGGAAGATGCATTGGGTGCCCATTAATTGCTGTCTAGGCAAGAAATAACAGTAACTTTGTCTTATGTGATTACCAATGGAATGGTAATTAAATGGACTCAAATGATTCTCGGGATGTGAAATAACGTGACCGAAAAAGTCTCAAAGATAGTTGAAAATAAATTATTTAAACTTATTTAATGATAATGGCTCATGTATTTTAGCAGCGTTTTAAAACATCAGATCATTGTAACTCTGAAAAGTTTGTAACTAACCAGTACAGAGTAACACATAACTTTCCCAAATTACTTTGATTTGCAACAGATGGTATTTACACAAACACTAATTGATGCCAATTCGCCTCTCACACAATCAAAGAAAGTACTTCTTAGGCTTAATTGGCCTGGCCATCTCTGCTAGTTAAGAGTTGACCACTTGTTTTTAACACTCTCTGCTCCACTGACTCCTGCAAAACAACTGTCTCTGAGTCCTAATAATTTTGAAAGTTATTCCTTCCTGCTTTTTGTGGACCTACTTTCCCTATTCATTCCTTAAAAATTAATTTTCCTACAGCTCTGCTCTCAGAAAACTGACTGCCTCATTCTATGCAGTATCCCCATCCTTTTGTCTTTCCTTTTGAATAAAAGGATGTGATTTCATCAGAGACATACAGGCTATGAATATCAAAGATCTATCTCTAGCCCCAGTTGCTGCACTGACACCATATTCAGGACTTAACTTCTAACTTAAGTGCTTGGTGTTCTCATCCTACATTCTACAAGGCCCTCAAACCAAACATGACTAAGATTAAATTCATCATCTTGCTTCCAAAACCTGCTCTACTTCACTTATTCTGTATCTCGCCTAATGTCACAAGTACACCACTCATTCATCCCAGATAGAGTCTATCTTTGAGTCACCATCCCCAAAATTAACTGTTACGAATGTACAGAAAATCTTAAAGTATAATATAAAACCTACTTAGATATATTACAACCAGTTTTGTCATGACAATTTTTTTTGCCATCTTTGTTTCTGATCCTTGCTTTTCATAAACAAATCTTTGGAGTTTGTCAGCATACACCCCCAAAATCACATTCTCCTTCCTCTCCTTCTAGAAGTGACCACTATTTCAATTTGATATTTATGATTTTCAAGCATGTTTTTGTATTTTAATAACATATTGATGTATCCCAAAACATTATTTAAACTTTATGTAATTAGAATCATTCTGCACTTGTAATTCAACAATTTAACATTTTTATTCACCTTTATGACATTTATCCACATGCTTTTTAAAATTATGTGTGGGTTTTTGTTTCATAGTACTCAATTTTACAAGTGTACCATGATCCACTTTCTTGATTAAAATTATACTTTCTTTTTAAAAACGTTTAAGTGCTACAGTTTTACTCTGAAAATGTCTCCATGTGGACATGTATGAGAGCTTCTCTAATGCATAACTTGCATTGAAATTGCTAGGTATGCTCATTTTTTTCATTACTAGCTATTATTGCCTTACTCTCCAAAGGACTTGCGCATATTTACACACCTACCAAAGGTGTGTAAGCATCTCATTATCTATATAACATTGCAAATACCTGATATTGTGGGATTTTTATATTTTCTTATCTGATATATATGTCTCATTTTTTAATACACGATTTTCTGATTTTTCATGTGTTTCAGCATGTCTTTACATATATATTAGCCACCCAAATTCTTCACTTTTGGTAAATTACACACCCTTTTGTCTTTCCTTTTGAATTTTTATGATTCTTATTTTTTTGTGATGTTTAAAATTATTCTAGATACTAACCCTTTGTCAGATAGATGTATTGCAAATAATTCTTCTGATATGAAAGATGTTTTTCTAATATTCTTTATAGTTCATTTGCTGTAGAGAAGGGCTTAATTTTGTTGTATAAAAAGGCTTAACATAGCTAATGTATTACTCATTTTTAATAGATGTAAGTCTTTTGTGTGTGTTATATATAAAAATCTATTTCCATCTTGAAGTGAAAGATGCTATCTCAACTTTCTTTAAAAGTTTTGCAATTTTGCTTTTTATATTTAAATCTTTACTAAATCTGAGATTTATATTTTTCCTAGTGGAAGATATAAAATGAATAGAAATATTTTTATATATGTAATTCACTGTCCCTGTATTATTTATTGAAAGATTTGTATTGTTCTGTACTTATTTTAATATCCTTTACTTTTATATATCAGGTTTCTGTATATGTAAAGGCTCATATTGTGTTCACTGGAAAATGTACATCCCTGTGATAATAACATATTCCTTATACAATATTTATAATAGCTTTGAGTATTATAAGATATATCTCCTTTTTTTTCAAAATTATGCTGTCCATTCTTAATTTTTATATATCTACATATATTTTTGGATCTATAAGTAAAATTTATGTTTGTCAGTTTTCAAAATTTTTTTAGAATTGTGAGGGGAACTGCATTGATATAAAATATTATTGTCATGTATGTCATGTTGTCTTTCCTTCCAAGTAAATAGTGTATCACTCCATTAAGTTTTACATTATATCTTTTACTATATGTTTATAATTTATCCCAAAATACTTTGCTCAATTTTTAAGTTTTATTCCCTGGTACCATGTATTTTTGGTTTCTATTATAAAAGGAAACTTTATTGTTTATTTTTGGCGCATAGAAACTCAGATGAGTTTTATATTTTAATAATTGTATTCATCAATTTCTTATGCTCCCTGAACATTTCAAATAGCCTTTAAGTCTCTTGAACTTTTTCTTAATCTAGATGACTATTTAATCTGCAAGGAATGGTAGTTTTTTCTTCCAATCCTTAAATGTATCCCTTCTTTCTCTTTAAAAAAAAATTATCTTGCTTCACCAACGAAGATTTTTTAGTTCAGTGTTACATAGAAAAATGATAGACAAGATGATTTTCTCATTCTGCTTTAAAGGGAAATTCATTCAATATCCCCTAGAAGATATACTCTATCAGCTTAAGGATATTCTCATTCCTTTCTTTATTTGCTATGCCTTTGTGTTAAAATTATAAATGGGTTTTTAATTTTTTGTCAATTTCTCTTACTCCTTCAACCTGTAAATGTGGTTAATTATGGAAGTAGGTCATTAATGTGAAAACATCCTTGACATTTAAGAAGACTCCAATTTGTTCATATATCTTAATTGCTTGATTAATTTCGTTATTATTTTACTAAGGATTTTAAACTTATTTATATTCCAAAATGAAGTGACCTATGATTTTTTCCTTCACAGGTTTTACTTGTTTGGTTTGGCATTGACATAAACCTAGTCTAATAAAATAGGTTATAAAGCTTTACTTCTTTTTTTCCCTCCTTTCCTTTCCTTGCTTTTTAGCCACTGACACTACATCACAACATATCTCTTTGTTGCTGAATGCTTGCTGTCTGATTCTCCAGTATTATGATTTGTACATCTCCTTCCATTACTTAACATCATTTGGGCCCAGATATAAGACACAGGGTAAGGCAAAATTGAAGAGCCAGTCTTGGATTTAGGGCAAGGACCCTCTAGAAAGGTCATAGTAAAAAAGTAAAAAATAATACAACAAAATTAGAAACTGCTCTACTTTTCCTAAGATGAACATATGAAGATAAAAATAAGACACTAGATGTAAGCATGCACTGAAAACTTTAATGTTCAGTACAAGAGCCAGACACATTATCATTACAGGTTTATATTATAAAGAAAATGTAAATATTGACCGGGCGCGGTGGCTCAAGCCTGCAATCCCAGCACTTTGGGAGGCCGATTCGGGCGGGTCACGAGGTCAGGAGATTGAGACCATCCTGGCTAACACGGTGAAACCCCATCTCTACTAAAAAATACAAAAAACTAGCCGGGCGAGGTGGCGGGCGCCTGTAGTCTCAGCTACTTGGGAGGCTGAGGCAGGAGAATGGCGTAAACCCGGGAGGCGGAGCTTGCAGTGAGCTGTGATCCGGCCACTGCACTCCAGCCTGGGCAACACAGCGAGACTCCGTCTCAAAAAAAAAAAAAAAAAAAGAAAAGAAAAGAAAAGAAAATGTAAATATTGTTTCACTGACTTCATAAATTATTTTGGGTTAATTACTGTGTTTGGGACAAGGCTATTCAATTATGTACCAGGCACTGTCCTTGATATTTAAAATAAACCTTTGCTTCTTTATGAAACTCCAAAACAAATTTGTGACTCTTCAAAAAATAAAATAGAAAAGGAGGGAGCTCTTTCCAAATTATTCTATGAGACCCTTATTATCTAATGGCAAAACTAGACAAAGACATCACAAAAAGAGAAAAACTAGACAACAGTATCTCTCATAAAGACACAAAATTGTTTACATAATAATAGTTTGGGGTGGAAAACTCATTGTACACTCTTAGGTTCTGTGGCTGGCATAAGAATTAAATGAACATAAGACAGAGTAACAGGAGAAAAGCATACAAATTTATTTAACATTTTTTTACAGTTACATGGGAGTCCTCAGAAAGGAAATGAAGAGTAGAAGAAACCATTAGGCACAAAAGCTTATCTATATTTTTATACAGAGAATGATACATTTTGGGGATGTGACAAGACAAGGGTCTTGGGCTAGGGGCAGTAATTGTTAGACAGTAAGTATAAAATGGCTGAAAATATGGCCGAAACCAATGAATATAAAGGTTGTTTTATTAAGTTTGTTTGTACAGGTCTATTCTGGTGTTGACTCCAAGTATCTGGTGATAAGCATGTTCTCTTCCTGGTACAAGGAGGGCGCCTTTCTCAAGAGAAATGGTATGAACTGCTTTTAAGTAGAAATGGGAGGTCAGAGGCCAGGCACGGTGGCTCATGCCTGTAATCCTGGCACTTTGGGAGGCCGAGGTGGGGAGATTGCCTGAGCTCAGGAGTTCGAGATCAGCCTTAGCAAAATGGTGAAACTCGGTCTCTACTAAAATAAGAAAAATTAGCAGGACGTGGTGGCGTGCACTTGTAGTCCCAGCTACTCTGGAGGCTGAGGCAGGAGAATCGCTTGAATCCGAGAGGCGGAGGTTGCAGTGAGCCAGTGAGCGGAGATAGCGCCACTGTACTCCAGCCTGGGTAATAGAGAAAGACTCCACCTCCAAAACAAACAAGCAAGCAAACAAACAAACAAACAAATGAGAGGTCAGAGAGCCCTTCCTGCCCTTGCTATTTCTCAAGTGCCTTCAGCTCAAAATAATCAATATTCCCAAGTGGTGTATTTTGGAATGGCATGTTCTGAATCACTTAACTAGCAACTTATACCTAACAACATTTTTAAAAAAGAGTATACATTTTGGCCAAAGGAGATATATCCAAGGAATGTAAGGTTGTTTAAACAACCAAAAAGCAAAAAACGATTAATATAATACACTGCATTAATAGAATATAATATAATTTATTCCTATGACAAGGAATAAAGCAAAATATCATTTTTTAGCACAGCTATTCATCATTGTAATGGATAATTTATCTAGGGCGATCAGGCGAGAAAGAGGACTAAAATCCATCCATATTGCCAAGGAGGAAGTAAAATTATCTCTATTTGCAGATGACATTGTCTTATATTTAGAAAATCTTAAGGAATCAACAACAGCAACAAAAAGCTATTAGAGCTAGTAAATAAATGTATCAATGTTGCAGGATACAAGATCAATGTGTAAAACTCAATGCTATTTTTATACATGGCCAATGAAAACAGTGAAAATGACATTAACAATACAATTCTTTTTATAATGATATCAAAGGGATAAAGTCATTAGAATGAAATGTAACAAAATAATTGCAAGACTTGAACACCGAAAACTACAAATCATCACTAAAGATATTTGAAGACCTACATAAATGAGGAAGTCATCCATGTTCTGAGATTGGAAGATTTGTTACTGTTTACAGTGTTAGCCAAATTGATCTATAAATCAATCACAATATGGAAAAGCTGAGCCTAAAATCTGCATGGAAGTGCAAGGGAACGAAAATAGCCAACACAATTTTGAAAAAGTACTAATTTGGAGGACTCACACTTCCTGATTTCAAAACTTTCTACAAAATTACAAAGATAAAAACACTATGGTACTGGCATTAGTATAGATATATAGATCAATAGAACAGAATTAAGAATCCAGAGAATCTCATACATCTATGGCCAATTGTGTTTTAATAAATGTGCCAAGACCATTTAATGGAGAAAAAAATAGTCTTTACAACAAATGGCAATAGGGCAACTAAGTAGCCACTTGCAAAACACAAATTCTTCTTTTCCCTCATTCCATATGTAAAATTTAACTCAAAATAGGTTAAAACATAAATTTAAGAGCTAAAAATATAATTAATAGATAGAAATGGTTAACTGTTTATGGCCTTGAATTTGGCATTGGTTTCTTAAATACGGAGGCAAAAGTGAAGGAAAAAAAAATAAAAATAGAAACATTGGAGCTTATCAAAATAAAAAAACGTTTGTGCTCCAAAGGATACTATCTAGTATGTGAAAAAACTCACAAAATGGAAAAATGTATGCAAAATGTATATTAAAAAGCATATAAAGCATATATATGATAAGGGTTTAATACAAGAATATAACAATAATTGTTACAGCTCAACAATAAAAAGACAGATGACCCAATTTAAAAATGCACAAATGAGTTGAAGAGACATTTCTCCAAAGAAGATATACAAATGGCCAACATGCCCATGAAAAAATGCTCAACATCATTAGGCATCAGAAAAATGCAAATCAAAACTTCAATGAGATACTGGTTCACATCCACTAGAATAGCTATAAACAAGCAGACAAATAATAAAAAGTGTTGGTGAGGATTTGGAGAAACTGAAATTCTCACACATTGCTGGTGAGCTGGTAAAATGGTATGACCACTTTGTTAAACAAATTGGCAATTTTTATAGGAACCTAACAATCTCATTCCCACACAGATATACAAGACAATAAAAAATATATGTCTGCATGAAAGTTTGTACTTCATAACAGCCGTTAAATGAAAACATTAACCATTAAATGAAAACAACTCAAATGTCCATTTACTGATGAACTTCTAAATACAATGTGGTCTCTACATAAAATGGAATATTATTCAGCCATTAAAAGAAATGGAGTACTGATGCAGTCTACCATGTGAATAAACTTTAAAAACATTAAGTGAAAGAAGTAAGTAACAAAACTCACATATTATGTGGTTCCATTCTTATGAAATATCCAGGATAGGAAAATCCACAGAGACAGAAAACAGATTAGTGATTGATAGGGACTGAGGGTAGAGGAGAATGGAGAGTGAGTGCTAACAAATATGAAGTTATTTTAGAGTGATAAAAATAGTCTGAAATTAAATAGAAGTGATGGTTGCAAAACCTTGCGAGTATAAAAACATTGACTTTCATACTTTAAAAGGTGAATTTCATGGTTTATAAATTATGTTACAATAAAACAGGAAAACATGTAAGCCTTGGATTTTCCAGCTCTTACCTATAGAATAATCTGGGCCTGGTGTGTGCATATGTGTATGTGTGCGTTTGTGTGTGTGTATGTGTGTGATTGTGAACCACTGATTCAGGTCTTTATTATTTATAATTGTATTCACTTTTCTATTTTATATTGTCAGTTATGAAATTTTTAAAGAAAATAGTCTATTTTATCTAATTCATTGGCATAAAATCATGTTTAGTATTCTCTTTTAATGTATTATGTTTTTTCACTCTAGTGAAGAAAACCAAAATATGTCACCCCAAAATATATCTCTTTGGCATAAAAATTATATTTGAGCCTAAGGCATTTCATGTGTGTGTGTGTGTGTGTGTGTGTGTGTGTGTGTGTGTGTGTATTACAAGAAAAGTTATTAGAGGAAATAACTTAAATTTGTATAAAACTAAAATCATACATACATCAGTATGGCGCACAGGAAACATACAAAAATACATTCTTACATATAAAATTAAAAAAAATTCTTCATACTGAATGCAGAGTTAGCATATTACATGTCTAGACCTACACCCAGTTTATGTCCCTTGTTTTGCATACCTAATCAGTTTGTTCACAAACCTAACTCATCAAAAGAAGAAGCCAGTTTCATTCATATACCAGCAAAAATAACAAAATCAACAGTGTCTTTCTTCTTCTCTCCCCTGAATGATCATTAACACTAGACCCACATTTTCCAAGCACAGTGCTCACATGGAACTGCTGAGATCTTTGTAATTCCCACACCTTTCTCAACCAGACCAATGTCAGGACTTCTTTACAGAATGCAGAAGTATCATAAATCCTACCAACTGATTATTCCCTTGAGAACCACAGCTTATCTTCTTGGTAGACACTATTAACTCCTTTATGCCTGTGTGGGTGTGTCTGTATATCCAGTGTGTGTTTGGGAAGTTTTAATCAGTAAGCTGTTGCTTCAGAAACTTAAGGAGGTGGCATTCCTACTCTGACCCCAGAAGACCTTCTGCTTTTACAACAACTAGCTGCTTCTTAAAAGGAAACTTAATTTTTCATCATAGTTTTGTGTTTACCAGGTGCCGTATCTGCAAAGTATTGTTAAAAGCATGAGTTTAACCTCTCTTGACATTTAACGGGGTGACCACATACAAATATTAAAAGCTTTTTAAAAAAATCCCGAAACTGTTATTGGTAATAGAAAAGCTCATTTTGAAGCAAATTTACCTTAATACTAGTTTTCAGGTGTGTTAGTAAACTCACTTTGCCTTTTTTATTTTTATTTATTTGTTTATTTGTTTGTTTATTTATTTATTTATTTATTTATTGAGATGGAGTCTTGCTCTGTCACCCAGGCTGGAGTGCAATGGCGTGGTCTCAGCTCACTGCAACCTCTGCCTCCTGGGTTCAAGCAATTCTCCTGCCTAATCCTCCCAAGTAGCTGGGACTACAGGCACATGCCACCACACTCAGCTAATTTTTGTATTTTTAGTAGACACGGGGTTTCACTCTTTTGGCCAGGCTGGTCTTGAACTCCTGACCTCATGATCTGCCCACCTCGGCCTCCCAAAGTGCGAGAGCCACTGCGCCCAGCCCTACTCACTTTGTCTTAGGCATTTAACCCATTCTTCTCAATGCTACCAGAATAATCTTCCTGAATCACAGTTATGATGTTATTCTATTGTCCAAAATATTTTATGACTTCCAGTTGCATGCAAGGTAAAATTAACTCATCTTAAAATCAGTTATTGAGAGCTTTCTCTGAGCTAGAAATCAAGGAGATGCAAAAGAAAAAAATGTCAAAATTACTGCCTTCAAGGAAGTCACAATGAATGGGGAAAGAAGATATTGATGAAAAAGTAGTACTTTAGGTGCCACAATGTAAATATACTTAGGATACTGTGTGACCACAGAGGAGAGAGGGTTACTAGAACCTGGGGGTAAAGAATGGGAGGAGGAGGAACAAGGCGAGGGAATTAGGTAGATCTTTACAGAGTTGATGATAGTTTAACTAAGTTGTAATAACTTATTAAGTCTTCTCAAAAAAGATGAGAGAGTTCATTCATTACAAGTGATGGAACTGAGGCAGAATAGGTAGTCAAGGAAATATCCACATTCTTAGAACGTAGTAACTGTGGTGACCTTACAGTCAATAAAATAAGCCTCAGTATTCACACTGTAATTGAGTTCATTCAAGCAAAGCTATCTTTAGAAGTGACTTTCCCCTCTAGAAAGCATGCACATTTTGTAACCCTTTGCTCCTTATTAAAAACAAAAAACAAAAAACTTCTGGGGTGTACCCAGAGGAACACCCAGAACATGCTTACTAGTAACACCCCTTTCCCACCTCCTTATGAATAATCATGTAACACTCCCACAAAGGTAGTCTCCCTGATGCCACTCTTTGCTGTCTCGTCCTTATGCACAGCCTACCTTGAATTCTCTGTCTCAAGGTACTGTCTATTCTGCACCTAACTTACAAAATATCATTTTTCCTTTGCAATAAATTAGTCTATGCTGCACTTCTTTTGCTGTGTGTCTCTTTTCAAAATTATTTTAAACTAAGAAGACAAGAGCTAAGGTGTTACATCAGCTGTCAGTAGAACCACTTTGGGGCAAAACAAAGTATATTTGTCTCAACAGGCTTGAAGCACATAGGAAATGTTACTGGTTCTGTTGTCTCAAAGGAGACAGAATACAATAAAGAGGTGACTGGTGATCAGTTTGGGAAAGTGGGCAAGGAATTATCCAATTCCTTGTCCAATTCCTGAGACTTAAGTACAACACCAGGGGTTTAAACAGAATCCTTACATGCATAGATTGGTTTTTCAAAATGATAGATCTTAGAATGTGAAAAATGGACTAGAAAAGACTGAAGGTGGAAAAACCAACTAGAAGCCTGCTTCGGTGATTCAGTTAAGAAGCAATAAAGGCCTAAATTTTGGAAGCAGTGGTGTGAAAGGAGAAGAGGTAGATCTATCAGAGATTTGAAAAATAAAAATGAAATGACTTGGGGACTGTTTGGAGGTAGGATGTGAGTTGAGTTAGAGGTAAAGCGTTTAAGATAACCTTCAAATTTCTGATTTGAAGAACTCTAACTGGGTAACAAAGATAGAGAATAGAGAAGATGGAATGCCTTCAGAGAAGAGTGCTAGTTGGAGTTTGAACATGTGGAGTTTGGAGATGACCATTTACTGATGATTAGAAGTCTCTCCATGGTCTGGCTTCCATTCTCCCTTACAGCCTCCTTTCTTATTATATTTTTTTCCCAGATTCTGTGCTGGCCATACTCATTGTTTCCAAAAGCAAAAACAAAAACAAACAAACAAACCAAACTGCTGTTTCGTTTCTCTATGTTTTTGTTAAAAAAGAATAGTAGCTTTGCTTACTAGCAGGGCTCTCTAATTTATGAATTAATTCAGGCATGCATTAGAAATATTTATGGAGCACCTATGATATGCCAGGTCTTATTCTAGTTGTTGGAAATACCTCAGGAAACAAAACAAACAAAACCTCTCTTGTCAAATTTCTCTAAATATGTTTATAAACCTCAGAACATCTTTCACGAACATTTAAAAAATTATATGTTAGAATGTCTTACTATTAAATCTCTACATAGCACTTTGCTCATCCATTTTAGTACGTGCAATAGTTTATATTTAACTGTGTGCATATCCTATAGACAAATATTCTCCAATATAACTTGCTATGATGACAGAAATGATTTAAATTGCACTGTCCAATACAGTAGTCACTATAATATAGTTACTATACTGAGTGGCAATAAAACTAATATATTGGCTATTGTACACGTGGAATGCATATGATGTGACTGAGAAACTGAATTTTTAATGTTACTAATGTTAAGTAATATAAATTTGATTAACCACACATTGCTAGTAGTTACATTTTACAGTACAGTAGACTACAAACTCCTGGTGGGCAGGGACAAGAATTTTCATCTTTCAATATATTATGCTGGTTAATTATGTGAGTTTTGGAATGCTACAGAGCTGAATTAGAATTATGATTTTATTACTTGTTAGTTGGTGACCTTAGACAATTTATTTAAATTTCATGTACCTGAACTTTCTTAACTCTAAAATGAGAATAATGGTGTCAACTTCTGAGATTGTTTTGAAGTTAAAATAACATTATTGGATAAATTTTGCTTCCAGGAAATTTGATTTAAAAAACCAATATTGTTAAAATGTCCATAGTACCAAAGAAACCTACAGATTGAATTCAATCCTTATCAAAATACCAATGACATTCTTAACAGAAATAGAAAAAAAAAAATCTCCGAAAATTTGTATTGAACTAAAAAGACCCAGAATAGCCTAAGCTATCTTGAGCAAAATTAATAAAACTGGAGGTATAACATTACCTAATGTCAAAGTATACAAAGAGGTATAGTAACCAAAACAACAAGGTACGGGCATAAAAACAGACACATAGACTAGCGGAAAATAATAGAGAACCCAGAAACAAATCCATATCTCTAAAATAAATTCATTTTAGACAAAGGTGCCAAGAATATACACTGGGAAAAACATAGTGTCTTCAAAAGAAATGATGTTGGGAAAATCAGTCATCCATATGCAGAGGAAAGAAACTAGAACCCCTATGTCTCACCATATACAAAATCAAAATGAAATGGATTGAAGACAAAAATCTAAAACCTCAAACTATGAAACTACTACAAGAAAATTTTGGGGAAAATCTGCAAGACATTGGTCTGGTCCAGGCAAAAATATTTTGAGCAATACTGCAGAAGCACAAGCAACAAAAGTAAAACGTCAGAAAATACGATCGCATCAAGTTTGAAAGCTTCTGCAAAACAAATAAAGCAATCAACAAAATGACTAGATAACCCAGAGGGAAAAATATTGGCAAATTACCCATCTGACAAGGGATTAATAACCAGAATATATAAGGAACTCAAACAACTCTATAGGAAAAAAATAAAAAATCTGATTAAGAAATGAGCAAAAGATTTAAATTGACATTTCTGAAAAGTATACAAACTACAAACAAATGACAAACAGGCATAAAAAACTGTTATCAACATAATTGGTCATCAGAAAAATGTAAGTCAAAATTACAGTGAGATATTATCTCCCCTCAGTTAAAATGGCATATATCCAAAAGACAGGAAATAAATAACAAATTCTGGCAAGGATGTGGAGAAAAAGGAATTCCATACACTGTTAGTGGGAACGTAAATCAGTACAACCACTATGGAAAACATTTTGGAGCTTCCTATATAAAAATAAGTGAAAATAGAGGTATATGACTCAGTAATCCCACTGCTGAGTATGTGCCCTAAGGAAAGGAAATCAGTATATTGAATAGATACCTGCACTTCCATATTTGTTGAACTACCGTTAAAAACAGCCAAGATTTGAAAGCAACCTAAGTGTCCATCGATAGATACATGGATAAAGAAAATGTGGGACATATACACAATGGAGTACTATTCAGCTATAAAAAATGAAAGAGATCCTGTTATTTGCAATAAATAAGTAAATAAATAAATGAAACTGGAGGTCATTATGCTAAGTGAAGTTAGCCAGGCACAGAAAGACAAACATTGCATGTTCTCAATTATTTGTGTGAGCTAAAAATCAGAACAATTGGACTTATGGAAATCGAGAGTAGAAAGATGGTTACCAGAGGCTGGGAAATGTAGTCGGAGGTTGAGGAAGAGGTGGGGACAGTTGATTGTTACCAAAAATAGAAAGAATAAATAAGACCTAGTATTTGATAACAAAACAGGGTGACTATAGTCTATAATGACTTAATTGTGCATTTTAAAATAACTAAAATAGTATAATTGGATTGTTTGTAACACAGATAATGCTTGAGTGGATGGAGACCCAATTTTCCATGATGTTAGTATTACACATTGCATGCTGGGTACCAAAATATCTTATGCACCCCATAACTATATATGCCTACTATGTACCCACAAAAATTAAAATTAAAAAGAGATAATGAGAAAGAGACAGAAAAGAGAGTGGAAGAAAATGGGGAAGCATGGAGATCATGAGAGAAAGGATCTAGAGAGAAAAGGAGTGGTCTATAAGAACTCTTCAATACAGCAGAATAAACATTACAGCACTTTATGGGAAATGTGTGACATCATTGCAAGAAGCACCATCATTGTACTCAAATACTAGTTTTGAGATTGATTAGAAATTTATTATATTGAATTAATGACCGGCAAGGAACAGGGGAAATATCTGTAGGAGAGGGAATATGTTGCTCATTTTAGTATTAAAACTTTTGTGTAAAGTCATTTAACAGTCACTTTGAGAATCTAGATAGAAGGGGGCAAAAGGTGAGTTAATGATCAAGGAGGGAGTAAGTAAAAATTCATGGCATGTGTCTCTTTCTCAATTGAGAGCCCCTGGCAACATTAGTCTCTGGTTATATTAGTGCACATGTTTGGAGATGAGGGTGATGTGAGAGGCAGTGCTTACAGGAGGGTAGGAAGAGAGCAAAAAAACTTATTAAAATTTTAAAGTCAATGTTTAAACCATACAAAATTGCCATTTTAATTCATTAAATGAATGGATATGGACAATTTCTTGTCTTTCCACCTAATATATGAGCAATCACTTTATAACTCTAAAAATTCTATCCAAATATAAGAAATTATTCTGAAACATGTGACGATCCAAAACGGGGAAAAGTTATTTGGGATGAGAGCACCTCAGTTATGGTTCTAGTTCTGCCCTTTCCTAGCTATGTTACCTTTGGTGAGTGACTTCACCTCTCTAAGTCTTCTCTTTTATAAAATCAGAATATTACATTTATCCATGCCATAGCCAACTTCAAAGGGCCTCTGTGTAAAAACAAAATAAGTTATTTTATTTAAAAGTGCATGGCAAAGTGCACTATGCTATCTAAATGCAAATAAATCTTGACAAATCCTGTTCTCTTCATATATATTAAAACACATTGTGTTGATTTTAGTTGTGAGTTTTTGGTTTTTGTTTTGTTTTGTTTTTTGAACTTTTGTTTTAATGTTTTCCTTTAGTGAAATTTGAGAGAAATACCTTAACCATAAAAAGAAGATTTTTGTTGTTCTTTCTAAGGTTGCAAGTTTTTTGAGGGATTGGAGGAGAAAGGAAACATGACTCCTGCTATATGAGAAAGATAAGTTTAACATTCAATACTAATGGCAGGAATCCCACGGTCTCTCCTTAATCGCCCTCAAAAAAATCTTTCTTTGTTTTCTGTTCCTTTTAAGGCCTAAAGATACAGCAAGCTTTCCTATTAAGTAAATCTGTTTAAACACAGACAGCTTTGGGCTTCTTTTCAGCCTGTGTCATCATCTCTACTGATACGGAGGAGTTATTTAGTGTGTCCTTCAATTATTTGGCAAGTGACCAAATTACATGCATGTTTTTCTACTCGTGATCATCATTAAATTTTTTTTCATTATGCTTGTCAAAGTTAGAAAAGCTTTAAAAGTACTTCAGTGGATAAATACTTAAGTGGATAAACATTTAATGTACTTGTAGGTTGTTCTTTATTAAGAAGATTGTGCTGTGAATTTTACTTTGTTATCTGGACAGTTTAGAAGGAACAATCAGTACTCTAGCTCCACTCTGTCTTTATAACTATTTTTATCAGGGTAGGGAGGGTGTCATGGCCAGTACTGCTGTCTCCAGTTAGAGACACTGAGATTGAGCAAGACTCTGCCTGTACAAAAAGGAGACAAAACAAAACAACAAAATCAACAGTCGTCAAACAACAGACAGCATTACGAAAAACATCAATTGGTATAGAGTACTAAAACAGGTTTCATAATCAATACACTTACATAAGCATGTTTGTATCAATGTATATTGATATATATATCTCTCTCTCTCTGTCACACACACACACACACACACACACACACGTCCATCAAATTATAATGACTAAATTTGCCTTGCTACAGGCTATTTTGCTGGCTATATATAACCATAGAATTAGTGATGTATATGGATGATTTATTTCTATTGTGATGTGAATACTGCCTTTTCAAAAACTAGATTTAAGATTTTATGATAGTTTCCTAGTAAGTGGATAGAATCCTAAACCAATCTTCACTTCCATATCTGTTATGTTCAATTATATTGCAAGATATTGCCATGTGGCATTAATTGCCTTGTTTCATAGAATCAATGAAATGTATCATGTATATATGTATTTATTCTTATTTAAATAATTGGTAGAGAGATGCAGCACTATCTCTAATCCCCCTGATTTGATAGATAAAATGTCAGAGAAACCTCTGTCTAATTTTTTGGCTTGCCTAAGACTCAAATGTGTTACATTTATATAAGCAATGGATGCATAAGGTAAAGAATTAACAAATCCCTGTTATTGGTTGCTCACAAATGTGTATTTTGCATTACTTCCAATCATGGCCCATATACTGCATGCAATCTCACCTACTTATCACCTCATTTCACACCAATATTACTGCTATGTCTTCACTGATTCTATTAATCCATTATTGATTCCATTATTTTCCCACCTGCACCGCTATAGATTCATTTCTGTCAACTGCTTATAAAGCACATCTTTACTTCCTTAAAAAATGTGACTTAAATTTACTCATCTAGGACATATTGCTCATTGTATAAAAGTGAATTTGATCATTTCTTTGTTTTACATTTCCTATGAAATATTTCTTTATTGCTAAGCCATTGTTTTTTAAGTGTTCTCAAATGATTATAATTATCAGGGGAATGTAAGATAAGTTGGCATTCACCTGATAGTGAATTGAAGAAAATTTTATTAGTCACTTGCATATAGAAGCCACTGTGTTGGGGATTGTAAAGAGGAAAACAAAAAGAATAAGGAATGCCGGCACCATAAAAGGCAGAATTAAACAACCATTAAATGGATGAGATGAAAAATGCTATGAATGAATAGCAGAAAACAAGTTTATTGAATTAACTACGGTAAGCTGTATTTATATTTTTTTCATAAAGTCTTATGATGCACAAGCTTTTAATTTTTAAATTTATTTTAATTTAATCGCACTTCAGGAATATTTGCACTAATATCACAATGCCCTTTAAACCATCTTTTTATAATGTTAAGTATCTCAGGTTTCTAGTCTTCCTAATTATTTAAGAACTTTGAAGATATGGTCATTCAAACATGAAAATGTCTATATAAAGTTGATTTCAGAAGTCACAAACTTAAAATCCTTGAGCTGCAGGGACATATAGTATATAAAAATAAATGAATAAACAGGCTATGTGAAGGAAAAATAGAGATTAGTGGGAACTATGATAAACTGAAGTCCCGTGTCCTTTTTAAAAGTGAAATATTCTATCTAGCTCCAGTCAATTTTTGTTGGGTGAGGAAGGAAATCCACTATTGCCAAATCTTTTCATTTTTCAGGAGAACCTCTTTAAATTGGATTTTATGTGAAATCTCTCCATTTTAAACTGCCAACAAATGACACAAAAACATTTTTTAAAATGTGTAGGTCAAACAAACATATCTGTGGCAATATTTGGCCCATAAGGTAATCATTTTCAGTGTCACTTCTAGACAAACTAGTTAGGTACATCAACTTGATCTTTGACAATTCTTGTTCTTCCCTTGAATCCAAACACAACATGGAACTCAGTATCTCCTGTAGGTTGGCAAGAATAGAAGAAAGAGTATTGAACTGAGATTCAGATGGAATGAGTTTAATTTTTTTTCTATTTCTAACTCATTTTATGACTCTGTGTCTTCTAGGATCTTAGTTTTCCTTTCTATAAAATGAGAACATTGGATTACACATATCCATAAGCTTTTCTAGCCTTAAAATTCTGTGATTCTCAACTTATTGCAAGTAAAAATGTATCTATACTGTTTTAACTTTATCAGAGTATTTATAACTGAACAGTAATATATTCATCTGGTAAACTCACTCCTGGTAATTTGTACCCTTCCAAAATAACATACTGCCTTAATTCAATGAGAACATGTGAAAGATTGGTAGTTGTGTTGGGATTCTGTAGCACAGTGACATTCTATCAGATATTTCTAGTTCAGATATTCTCAAAAGTGCTTATTAGCATACAATAATATTTTACCCTATTGCAAGAAATCCTACAGGTTTACAACAAAAAAGTCATACATCAGTAAAATGAGATGATATGATAGATTTTATAATAGATCCTTGGTGATTCAGTCTTGTGGTTTGCGATTTTCTCTCTGCTGATTGCGTATATTCTCAATAAACATTTATTGAACTTTTCTTTGATAAGCCATCCAAAATTAGACAATAGAAATTATTGAGTCTTCTGTTCATTCATCTAATATTTATTGCTCATCTACTATGTGGCAATTGTGACATACTCCAACCATATCTACCATAGAAGGAACACAACCAATACTGATCTACTCAATTACTTTGTTAACCTCATTCCCTCACAGTAGAGAAAATTTCATTTTTACTAATCTTTCTCTTTGCTTTTCTTTTTCTTCTTTTTTTTTTTTTTTTTTTTTTTTTTTTTTTTGCATTCCAGAACATATACCATTTCCGAAATCAGATTAATCAGCCATTCTCTAAATAGCCTCACCTCACTTTTAGGTGGTCTAAAAATGTGTACTATATTCTGTCACTCATTTCTTCTGAGTTGTTATGTTCCTTGATAAGTGTATCACACATGGAAAAATATGTGTAGTTAAAAAAGGGCTGGGCAGGGTGCAGTGGCTCATGCTTGTAATCCTAGCACTTTGGGAGGCTGAGACATGCATATTGCTTGAGCCCAGGAGTTTGAGATCGGCCTGGGCAACATGGCAAGAGTCTATCTCCACAAAAAAAAAAAAAATACAAAAATTAGCTGGGCATGGTGACACATGCCTGTAGTCCAAACTACTGGGGAAGCTGAGGTGGGGTGGGAGGATCACCTGAGTCCAGCCTGAAATGTTGAGGCTGCAGGGAGCCATAATCACACAACTGCACTCTAGCCAGAGTGACAGAGTGAGACTCCATTGGGAAGGAAGAGAAGAAGAAGGGGAAGAAGAAGAAGGAGGGGAAGAAGAAGAAGAAGAAGAAGAAGAAGAAGAAGAAGAAGAAGAAGAAGAAGCAGCAGCAGCAGCAGCAGCAGCAGCAGCAGAAGCAGAAGCAGCAGCAGCAGCAGCAGCGGCGGTGGCGGCAGTGGCAATGGAGGAGGAGGAGGAGCAGCAGCAGCAGCAGGAGGAGGAGGAGGAGAAGGAGAAACCAATCTTACTGAAGTTATTGCAAAAAATCGGAATGAAGAAACTCTTTCTTAACTCATTCTTTGAAATTAGTATCACCCTGATATCAAAAATCAGCCAAAGACACAATAAAGAAAGAAAACTACAGGCCAATATCTATGATGAACATAGATGTAAAATTCCTCAACAAAGAGAATCTAACAGCACATAACAACAACAACAAAAAAATACATCACGATAAGTGGGTTTTATTCCAGGGATGGAAGATTTGTTCAACATATGCAAATCAATGTGATTCACCACATAAAAAGAAGTAAGAACAAAAAACATATAATCATGTCAATAGAAGCAGAAAGATATTTTGGTAAAATCCAATATCTCTTCCTGATAAAAACTCTCAACAAATTAGGCATCAAAGGAACATGACTCAAAATAATAAGAGCCATGTATGACAAACCTGCAACCAACATCATACTGAATGGGGAAATGTTGAAAGAATTCTCCCTAAGAACTGGAAAAGAGCGAAGATTCTTTCTCACCACTTATATTCAACATGGCACTGGAAGTCCTAGACAGAGTAATAAGGAAAGAGAAAAAATATATGGCATCCAAATAAAAAAAAAAAAGAAGTCACATTACCTATGTTCATTGATGACATGATGTTATAACTAGAAAACCCTAAAAATTTCTCCAAAAGACTCTTAGACTTGATAAATGTGTCCAGTATGGTTTCAGAATACCAAATCAATGTACAAACATCAGTAGAATTTCTATGCATCAACAATGTTCAACTGAAAACCAAATAAGGAACTCAATTCCATTTAAAATATTCACAAAAAATGAAATATATAAAAATACCTTTAACCAAAGCAATGAAAGATATCTACAAAAAGAACTACAAAACACTGATGAAGAAATCATAGGTAATACAAATAAATGAAAAAACAACCCATGCTCAAGGATTGGCAGAATCAATATCATCAAAATGACTATAATGTCCAAAACAATCTGTAGATTCAGTGCAATTCCTATTACAAACATAATTTTTCAAATAATTAGAAAAAAATTCTAAAATTCATATGGAACCTAAAAGGGCCTGTGTAGTCAAAGGAATCCTATGCCAAAAGAGAAAAGCCAGAGGCATCACATTACCTGACTTCAAATTATACTACCAGGCTATAGTATGCCAAACAGTATAGTACTGATACCAGAATAGTCACATAGATCAATATAACAGACTAGAGATCCCAGAAATAAAGCCACATACCTTCAACCACCTGATTATGACAAAGCCCGCAATAATAAACAATGAGGAAAGGACACTCCATTCAATAAATAGTTCTGGGAAAATTGGATAGCCATATACAAAACAGTGACACTATATACAAAAATTAACTCACAACGGATTAAATGTAAGATCCAAAACTATAAAAATATATAAGAAAACCTAGGAAAACCTCTTCTTGATATTGGCCTAGGCGGTTGATGTATGGCTAAGTTCTCAAAAGCAAATGCAACAAAAACAAAAATAGACAAGTGGAATTCAATTAAACTACAAAGCTTCTGCACAGCAAAAGAAATAACAGAGTAAACAGACAACCTACAGAATGAGAGAAAATATTTGCAAATTATACATCCAACAAAGAACTAATATCAAGAATTTGCAAGGAACTCAAACAACTGAAGAAGTGAAGAAAGAACCCCTTAAAAAGTGGGCAAAGGATTTGAACATTTTTCAAAAGAAGAAATACAAGTGGCCAGGAAGCATATGAAAAAAATGCTCAACATCACTAATTAGAGAAATGCAAATTAAATCCACAATGAGATACTATTATACGCAAGTCAGAATAGCTATTATTAAAATGTAAAAAACCAGAGATATTGGCATGAAATTCAGAGAAAATGGAACAGCTATGCACTGTTGATGGAAGTGTAAATTATGACATCCTGCATGGAAAACAGTATGTAGATTTCTCAAAGTACTAAGAGTAGATTTACCATTCAACCCAGCAATCCCACTACTATCTATCCAAAAAAGCATCATTTCATAGGAAAAATATCTGCACTCCTGTGTTTATTGCAACACCATTCATAATAGCAAACACATGGAGTCAATCAAAGTGTCCATTACTGTATTAGTTCTTTCTCATGCTACCATGAAGAAATACCCGAGAATGGGTATTGATAAAGAAAAGAGGTTTAATTGACTCACAGTTCCACATGACTGGGAAGACCTCAGGAAACTTACAATCATGGTGGAAGGCACCACTTCACAGGGCGTCAAGAGAGAGAATAAGTGCCGAGTGAAGGGGGAAGTCCTTTATAAAACCATCAGATCTCGTGAGAACTCACTATTATGAGAACAGCATCGGAAAAACCATTTCCATGATTCCATTATTTCCACCTGGTCCCACCCTTGACATGTGGAGATTATTACAATTCATGGTGAGATTTGGGTGGGGACACAAATCCAAACCATATCAGTCACAGAATGATTTAATAAAGACAATGTGATATATGTACATGACAGAATACAATACCACCATAAAAATAATGAAGTAATGTTCTTTGAACAAAATGGATGGAGCTGGAGGTCGTTATTCTAAGTGAAATAACTCAGAAACAGAAAATCAAGTTCTGTATGTTCTCACTTATAAGTAGGGGCTAAGCAATGGGTACATGCGGACATAAATATGAAAATAATAGACACTGGATAATTCAAAAGGAAAAATGTTGGAGGGTGAGGATTGAAACATTAACTATTGGATACGATATTCACTTTTTGGATGATGGGTACACTAGACGCCAAAAGCTCACCATTACACAATATATTACTGTCACAAACCTGCACACATACCCCTGCATCTTAAGTAATAACAATAAGGAAAATATGTACACTTATTATACCTCTGTGACCCTGCCAAAAAACTAAAGTGCCATGAATATCATGACCCAGATTTTCAGGAAAACTAAGATGAATTCTTTCACTTAACTTTCCAAAGCTTTTTGTCACTCTTGCTGTGACACTTATTAAGCATCCTATATCTCAAAGATCAGTCAGGAAAGCCGACTGACTCACAGCATCAACCTTTTCTTGCCCTAATTTCTCTCCAGCTCTGGCCTTCTCCCGAGATAGTGGTGAGACCATAAACAGTTGGAGCAACTCCTTTCTCTGGGGCCTTGATGGAGTACAGGCCTATGGCACAGTTCTTATTCTGTCACCTTTGTAGGATCACACAACCACAGCTGATATTCCTTTTGACATTTCTTTTTTGTCTTTTTTTTATTATTATTATACTTTAAGTTCTGGGATACAAGTGCAGAATGTGCAGGTTTGTTACATAGGTATACACGTGCCATGGTGGTTTGCTGCCTCAATCAACTCATCATCTACATTAGGTATTTCTCCTAATGCTATCCCTCCCCTAGCCCACCACCCCCGACAGGCCCTGCTGTGTGATGTTACCCTCCCTGTGTCCATGTGTTCTCATTGTTCAACTCCCACTTATGAGTAAGAAGGTACGGTGTTTGGTTTTCTGTTCCAGTGTTAGTTTGCTAAGAATGATGGTTTCCAGCTTCATCCATGTCTCTGCATGGAACTGGCAGTTTATCAAGTGGCAATTTAATTCACAAAATGATCTTAAAAACAATCAAAGCCATGGATGACATGGTTTAGAGGGAGAGGAGGATGTGAACTCTGCTTCTAGCCAAGAGATCCATTGATTTAGTTATTTGTGGAGTATATATATTAGTAAAAAGAAGTTTGTTATTACTGTTCTTATGTATGTATGTTCAATTAGAAAAGTATGTGTTTGTGTCTGCATTATTTATATATAAGTACCTCTCTAGTTTGTTTTGTTATTGTCATTTATCAAACACTTACTGAGTGTAAGGCTCTATACTCAGTACTTTAATCTTAACATCAACTCTTTGAGTGAGTTGTTATTCTTTCCATTTTACAAAGGAGTAGACTGAGACTGGAAGAGGTAAATAACATGTTGATATTAAACCTCTTTAGAAGTAAAGTCAGAATTTTAATTTCTTTACATTTGACTCAAAGAAGACTCGTACCTTTTACCATTGCATAACACTGCCTCACTGTGGTAAAGTTGAGTATAACTAAATTATAGCGTATTTGCAATAAGCTAGCTAAACTTGCTGTATAATGAGAACTTACCCTGAATCTATCATTTTTCAATATAAAACATCACTGTAAATGTGCACTGTAAATGTGCCTGTTTTGTATGTTAATATGAATCATGGTTTCTATAACAAACCTATAACAAACTTGATTTTTTCTGAAGAAATGTTGATATGATGCTCTTAAAAATTAAGACCCAAACATGTTTTTTGAATATTCAAAATTACTGATTTTTTTTCTTGGTGCTCTGATGTACTCACATCAATGCAGAATGAAAAAAAAAAAAAAAGATCAAGGGTCACCCGAGGGGTAGGAGACATACCATTGATTAAAAAAGATTAGTTGATGATAGCCATATTTTTGTTAAATATAAACACTTTAAACCTATTGGCAAACAAAAAACCAATTCTACATAGTTTTGTGGACACATTTAGTAGCTTAATGATTTGATTTATCTTTGATTTGGGGAAAGAAATTTGTGGAGTCTTTATGAGAACAGGAATATGAATAGTCCTATGCCTGAGCAAAAGACAAGGGGCCATATTTTGGTGTGCTTGCTTTGAAGGGACCATATTAAAAATAGAGCTCTCTCATCTATTTGCCAAAGGGCATGAGAAATGTCCATCTCTCCTGTGAGTCATGACATTCAAAGCCAAGCTTATTCTTTCTCATATTTACAAGATTAGGTCAATCTGAGCCATTCATCTAAAAATGACCCAAGTAAGAGAAAGAAAGCTCTCACAGGGATTGGACACTATAAACTGAAACAGTTGGAAAGAGGTGGCTGGACAAATTTCAGCTCCTTGACATTTGGTCTATGATCCAAGAAACTGTGAAGGTACCATCTTTGTTTGCTCTTTTGACAGAATATTGATCGATTGTGATAAATATGATGGACAGAACTTAAATGTTTGGAACCAAAGGATCTTTAGAGAACAGGTTTGGCTTTCATGGCAATACTGTAAAATCAATCAGCTGAAATGCATTTGAAAAGGGGCAGTTTTTATCCCCATCAATAAAAAAAAATTAGAAAGAGAGGGAGGAAAACTAACATTACCTTTTCAGATTTTCTTGTTGGGGTGATGATAGTATTTAATACCACATTTTTATTTATGCATTTCTTATGAAAATCTGAAAGGGCCAATCTGTCTTTTATTGTGGAAGCATACTCATCATAGACATGAAAAGAATAATCAATAACGTGTAAACATAATGGAGAATTAGGGAGAGGTTCAGAAGGAAGAATAAGAGCTACACTGAGAAACATCTTTAATTCACCTTCCTTACCCTCACACCCTAGACTGTTGTTCCTTCTGGTGCAGAACCTGATATTCATAAGATGGGATGAAGATTAGAAAAAATAGCATCAAAGTTAAAGCAGTGGTTTTTTTTTTCTTCCTTTTATGGATAGTCTAAGAAGAAGAGATGAAATGATGGTCACTTAAGCTGCAAAAATATTTGTACAAAAGTGTCATAGGGGTGTCTCTTAAAACAGTATTGATTGCTACAATAATTCACCTGTACTAGAAATGAACTGCCAAATATCACTTTTAAAAGTTACATATAAAAATGCAAAAGCATTTATCATTATTGCTCTTATACAGTGGCCATCATGCCAAAGCTTCTGAATTCTTCATTGCTTTAAGAGCACATAGCTGCAAAATAAAATGGCAAAATGCACAATGTAAATATGGGATAAACCACTTTAATGTCATTTAGCAATAAATAGCAAGAAATAGCTGTTCTTTGATATTTGTACATGATATTTTGCAATTCAAAAGATTCTGATTAACCTTTTTAAAATAAGATATATTCAAGTGTCTCCAAATAGTTGTATAAATATTATAATTCAACAAATTCCAAGTTATGTCAGATATATATGTAAATATGCCATATATATGTGTGTGTGTGTGTGTAAAGACTTATGGAAGCAATTTCCACAGTTTGGGGAAAAAAGATATTTTAAAATGGAAGTACATAGAGGACGAAGGCTAACATATGAGTCCCATTCTTAATAGCTTTTCATTTCCATAAAGAAAAACATACACAGAAATGGGAAAATTCGCATAAAAGCAGGTAGGTGCAAAGATTATTTTTGCACATGTTCATCAAGTTTCTAGTGTCTGCCAGAAATATACTAGTCACTATAAAGAATACATTAGAACACAGAGTAAGTGGAGGCAAAT
This sequence comes from Macaca thibetana thibetana, assembly GCF_024542745.1. Taxonomy (NCBI): domain Eukaryota; kingdom Metazoa; phylum Chordata; class Mammalia; order Primates; family Cercopithecidae; genus Macaca; species Macaca thibetana. Next base: position 122,103,034 of record NC_065598.1, read on the forward strand.
AGGTGAAACAACAAGCAGGCAAAGGAGTAAGTGTTCCAGTGGTAAGTGTGTGTGTAACTGCTAAGGGAAACAGTGATGTGGTCATGGAAAGAACACTGGTCTGGCACTCAGGTTAGCATCTTGTGTGTTCTCAACCTGGTTATAAACTGGTAAACTAGTAACTTTTGGCAAAATCTCAAGCAAAGAATTTAAGTTACTTTTAGGAGACATGACCAGAAGGAATGAAGAAATTAATTTTAAACAATGTCAAAGGTCCTGATTGGTCATCCTGTATAATCTCTATTTTCATATAGAAATCCTTTCTCTAATATTCATGACATATGGTCATTATTTGCTTGGTTGCTATTTGCTTGAATAATTGAGGTAAAGGAACTTCCTATCTAAAAGACAAGACAACTCATTTGTAAAAATATTTTGAATCTTAGAAAACTATCCTTTACATTGCATCCAAATGTAAAATCCTTTGGGTTATCACCACATTTTCGAGCTTTTTGTGTGTGTTACTGTGTGCATGTGTAAACAGAAATGGAGATCTTTACATTAATCATCTTAGTCTATTAAGGACAGTTTGAGTCAAAATTGTATAATAACTGTGTGTTTTGTTTGCATATTATTGGCAAATTTGATAAGCTTTCACTTCTGTTGTTATCTAAGTCACCTACAGAGAAAGAGTCAAATGACATATCAAAAAGAAACCATTCTCCTTATTGCTCTTCACTCTGGAGAAAATCTCATGCAACTAAATGTCTGTCTCTATACTTAACAATGCGTTTTAGTAAAAGTATGTCATATATTTTATCTTTTCAAACTAAGCTAAGAGCAGTCTCCATGGCTAAGGGTAATTATCTACGATAACATTCTAAACCTGGTAAATTTTAGGCCATATAGAGTTTGCTTAGGTCTCATATTGCTGAGATATGAATTAATTAGCAACATAGTAGGCCTTTCATCATAAAGAAGATCAGAAAATCCTAAGTTCACCTTGCTTAAGAACTCAGCCTAACTGAGGGGATACACATTAAATTGTGACTAGCCAGCAAAATACGAGCATTTCCCTTGAGACACTTTAAATGTGTGAAATGGAGTGGAACATAGGTGGAATGAAGGACAAATAAAAATAAATAGCAGGAAAAAAGAAGATAGAGAAGATAAAAGTTGCATTATTAGTTCGGTAAAGTCAAACTTTTCTGATCACAGTGGTGTGAAACTAAAAATCAATAACAGGAGGAAAAGTGGAAAATTCATACATGTGTGCAAACTAAACAACACATTCCTAAAGAATAAGTCGGTCAAAGAAGAAATTAAAAGGGAAGTAAAAAAAATACAGAGGATACAGAGAGACAAATGAAAATGGAAGCATAGATGCCTAAATGTATGGAATGCAGCAAAAGTAGTTCTAAGATTAAGTTTATAGTGATAGACTTCTACTAGAAGTAAAAGCAAATATCTCAAATAAACAATCTAAATTTACACCTAAAAGAACTAGAAAAAAATTAAAGTCCAAATTCAGTAGAAAAACAAAATAAAAATAATTAGAGTAGAAATAAATGAAATAGAGGCTCAAAAAAATCAATATAAAAGATCAATGAAAGTAACAGGTGGTTTTTAAAAGGTAAAATCAATGAACTTTAGCTAGACTAAGAAAAAAGAGAAATAAATAAAATTATAATATGAAGAAGAGACATTACAACTTATACCACAGAAATAAAATGATTGTAAGAGTCTAATAGGAACAATTATACAGCAAAAACTGGATAACAGAAGAAATGGATACATTTCTAGAAAGATATAAACTTCCAAGACTGAATCATGAAGAAACAGAAAATCTGAACAGACCAATAATAAGTAAAAAGACTGATTCGATAATCAAAAATCTTCCAACAAAGAAAAGCACAGGACTCAACAGCTTCACTGGTGAAATCTACCAAATTTTTAACAACAACAACAACAACAAAACACTAATCCTTCTCAAATTGAGGAGGAGGGAACGTTTTCAGACTTATTTTATGAGACCAGCATTACCCTAACACCAAAACCAGAAAACTATACTACAAGAAAAGAAAGTTTGGCTGGGCGTGGTGGCTCACGTCTGTAATCCAGGCAATTTGGGAGGCTGAGGTGGGTGGATCACTTGAGCCCAGGAATTCGAGACCAGTCTGGCCAACAGGGAGAAACCCTGTCTCTGATAAAAATACAAATATTAGCTGGGCGTGGTGGCGCATGCCTGTATTCCCAGGTACTTGGGAGACTGAGGCACGAGAATCGCTTGAACCTAGGAGGCAGAGGTTGCAGTGAGCTCAAATCATGCCACTGCACACTAGCCTGGGTGACAGAGCAAGACTATAAGAAAAAAGGGAAGGGAAAGGAAGGGAAGGGAGGGGAGGGGAGGGGAGGGGAGGGGAGGGGGGGGGGAGGGGAAGGGAGGGGAAGGGAGGGGAAGGGAGGGTAAGGGAAGGGAGAAAGAGAGAGAGAAAGAAAGAGAGAAAGAGAAGAAGGAAGGAAGGAAGGAAGGAAGGAAGGAAGGAAGGAAGGAAGGAAGGAAGGAAGGAAGGAAGGAAGGAAGGAAGGACAGTTTACAAGCCAGTTTTTCTGATAAGCATAGAAGCAAAAATTCTCCATGAAGTACTGGTAAAGTGAATTCAACAGCAGATGAAGAGGATTACACATCATTAAGTAGGATTTATCCCTGGGATGCTTTAACTTGCCCAAATCAATCAATGTGACACACCACATCAACAGAATGAAGGATAAAAACTATACAATCATCTCAATAGATGCAGGAAAAAACATTTGAGAAAATTCAATATCCTTTTATGATAAAAACTCTCAGCAAATTAGGCATAGAAAAAATGTATCTCAAAATAATAAAGGCCGTATATGACAAACCGGCAGCTAACCTAGAAAATGTGAAAAAATAAGTTTTCTCTCCAAGACCAAGAATAAGACAAGGATACTCACTCTTACCACTTTTATTCAGTATAGTACAAGAGTTCCTAGCCAGAGAATATAGTCAATAAAAAAAATTAAAATATATCCAAATCAGAGAGGAAGAAGTAAAATTTTATCTGTTTGCAAATGGCACGATCTTATAAACAGAAAACCCCAAGGATCTACCAAAAATAATCCATTAGAACTAACAAATAAATTCAGAAAAATTGTAGGATACAAAATCGATATATGGAAATTAGTAGTGTTTCTACACACTAACAATGAACAATCCAAAAAAGAAATCAAGGAAACAATCTCTCATTACATCTATTTAGTCCTATTTAATGCAATAGAATAAAAAAAAAATTCTTAGGAATAAATTTAACCAAGGAGGTAAAAGATCTATACATTGGAAACTATAAAATATTTGCAAAATACATTGAAGAAGATATAAATAAATGGAAATATATCTGGTGTTTATGAATCCTAGAATTAATATTGTTAAAATATTCATAACGTCCAAACAGATCTACAGATTCAATGTAATTGCTATCAAAACTCCAATGACGTTTTTCAGAAGATGCTCGAAAATTATCATAAGCATCATTATTTGGTTAAATATTCACTAAGTATCTTTCCTGTGCTAAGTTTTGGAAAATAAGGCAATGTAAAATGGGGTATCTTCTGTGACGGAACTGAAAATCTGGTTGAACAAACACTGCACATACATAAAGATATTAATTACAGTGCAAGGAACTAGATGCTGTGAGTAAAAGAGCATAATGGGCTATGCTATTGGAAGGTCAAAGAAGGAATAATTCAGGAAGTCAAAGACGATCTGTGAATGCTTACGAGAGAAGAAAGAGGGGTAGGAGTTAAGTGCAAAACAAGTAGAAAGTACTAGGCTACATTTTAAAATGTATCTGGTGTATATATAAATATTTATTTGAATTTAACATATAAAACTATGCTGCCACTTCTATCTCATTCTTTCTTTTATTTTTTCTCTTATTGAGATATAATTCAAAAGACATATGTATTATTTTAAAATGTACAATACATAGTGTTTAGTATACTCACAAATTTGTTCAACTCTCACTAGTATCTATCTCTGATCATTTCCTTACCCTCCCCCACATAACCTATATTAGCAGTTTTTTCTCATTTTCCCTCTCCCCAGTCACTAGCAACCACTAATCTATTTTCCGTCTCTATAGATTTGCCTATTCTAGACATTTCAAAAAATTGAATCATACTATATGTGGTCTTTCGGAACAGATTTATTTCACTTAGCATAATGTTTTCATAATGTTTTGCATCTGTGGTGCAAAATGTATCAGTACCTCATTCCTTTTATGGCTGAATAATATTGCATTTGTATGGATATATCACATTTTATTCATCCATTCATCAGCTGAGCATTTTAGTTATTTCCGCTTTATGGCAATTATGAATGATGCTATGTATGAACATTCATGAACCAATTTTTGTATGGATATATATTTTCAGTTCTCTAGAGTATATACCTAAAAGTGGGATATAAGGCACCTCTATGTGCAACTTGTATAACTTTTTGAGGAACTATAAAGCTGTTTTCCAAAATGGCAATAGCATTATTTATGTATCACCAAAAATGTATATGAATTCCAATTTTCCACATTCTCACCAGCACCTCTTACCGATTGACGTTTTTAGAATAGACTTGCCTGTAGATACAAAGTGGTACCTTATTACATTATAGTTTTGATTTGCATTTCCCTGATGGCTCATGATGTTGAAAACCTTTTATGGGACTATTGACCTTTTGTGTGTCTTCTTCGGAGAAATGACTATTTAAAATCTTTACCAATTTTTAAAAAATGAATTGTTGCTTATTTACCAAAGATGTCACCATTTTAAAAATAGAATTTATTTTTTGAATAGTTTAGATTCACAGCAAAATTGAGTGGAAAGTATAGAATGTTCCCATTACTTATCGCCTCTACATATGCATAATCTGTCTCACTATCAACATTCTACCCCAAAGTAGAATGTTTATTACAATCAGTGAATCTACACTGACACATCATCATCACCCAAAGTCCACATTTTATATTAGGGTCACTCTTAATGTTGTACATTCTATGATTTTGATACATGGATAATAATATGTTCACACTATTAGGGCAACACAGAGAGGTGTCACTGCCTTAATATTCCTCTGTGTTCTCCCTCTTCACCCCTCCCTCCTCCTCACCCCTGGCCAACACTGAACTTTCTACTGTCTCCATAGTTTTGCCTATTATGGAATGTTATATAGTTGAAATACTACAATATGTAAACTTTTCAGATTGACTTCTCTCACCTAGTAATATACATTGAATATTCCTCAGTGTCTTTTCATGACTTGATAGCTCATTTATTTTTAGTGCTTAATAATATTCCGGCTGGGCACGATGAGTCACTCCTGTAATCCCAGCACTTTGGGAGGCCTAGGTGGGAGGATCACTTGAGGCCAGTAGTTCAAGACCAGCCTGGCCAAAATGGTGAAACCCCGTCTCTACTAAAAATACAAAAATTAGCCAGGCATGGTGACACAGGCCTATAGTTCCACCTACTCAGGAGGCTGAGGCAAGAGAATCCCTTGAAGGCAGAGGAGGAGGTGGAGGTTGCAGTGAGCTAAGATTGCGCCACTGCACTCCAGCCTGAGCGACAGAGCTAGGCTGAGTCTAAAAATACATATATTCTGTTGTCTGTATGTACTATAGTGTAATTATCCATTTGTCTACTGAAGGGCATCTTGGTTGCTTCCACAGTTTGGCAATTATGAATAAAGCTGCCGTATATATCTGTGTACAAGTTTTTGTGTGGATATACATTTTAACTCCTTTAAACATCTATCAAAAAGTATAATTGCTGCATCCTTTGTTAAGAGTATGCTTAGCTAAGTAAGAAACTGCCATACTGTCTTCCAAGGTGGCTATACCATTTTGCATTCTCACCAGCAGTGAATGAGAATTCCTGTTCCTCCTAATTCTTTCCAGAATTTGTTGTTGTCAGTGTTTTGGATTTTGGTCATTCAAATAGATCGTGTAGTGGTATCTCATTGTTGGGGATTTTTTGCAATTCTTTAATGACATATTTAAAACAAGTACATATTAAAAATATTGGACAACTTTTAACATGTTTACTTGTTATGTATATATCTTCTTTGGGGAGGTATCTGTTGAGATATTTCATATATTTATTAATCCGATTGTTCTTTTTTATTGTTGAGTGTTAGGTGTTCTTTGTGTACTTTGGATAGCTTTTCCTCTTTAAAAATTTTGTTATTTATCACTTTTGATTGAATTGTGTTGTTTATATGTTCCGGATACTAGACTTTTATACTTTTTCTGATGCTATGCATTCTCTTTTTACTTTCTTGATAATATCATTTGATGCACAAGTTTGTAATTTTGAAGAGTTCTGAATTATCTATATTTTCTCTTGTTGCTTGTGCTTTATATATCATATATAAAAAACCATTGCCTAATCTATAATAGTGAAAACTTACCTCCATGTTATCTTCTAAGTTTTAGCTCTTCCATTTATGTCTTTGATCTACTTTCAGTTAATATTTGTATATGATTTGAGTTAAGAGTTCAAATTCAATGTTTTGCATGTGGATATTCATTTGTCCCTGCATCATTTGTTGAAAAGACTATTTTTTCTCTCATTGAAGAGTCTCAGCAACCTTGTTGAAAATCAATTAAACATAAATGCATAGGTTTCTTTCTCTATCCTCAATTCTATTTCATTGATCTTTATGTCTACTCTTTTGCCTGCACAACACATGTTTTTTACTGTAACTTTTTTTACTGTAACTTTGTGGCAATTCTTGAAATTGTAAAGTAGGAGCCCTTGAAATTTGCTCCTCTTTCTCAACATTATTTTAGATATTTTGAGTCCCTATTTAGAGAGTTTATTCTGGGTTCTATATGAATTTCAGCATTACCGTGTGAATTTCTGTAAAAAATCTAGTGTGGATTATAATAGACTTTGCAATGAATCTATAGATAAATTTGGAATGCATTGCCATGTTAACACTATTAAGTCTCCCTATCCAATAACGCACAACTTTTTTTGTTTATTCACATTTCCTTCGATTTATTTCAATGATATCTTGCTGTTTAACTTATACAAGTCTTTTACTTATTTGATTAAATTTATGCCTAAGTAGTTCATTGTTCTTGTGTTATCAGAAATGGTATTGTTTTCTGAATTTCATTTTCTGATTGTTCATTGCTAGTAATTTTGGGTACTGATCTTGTACTCTGCAACCTTGCTCACCTTGTTCATTGGCTCTTATATTTCTGTGGTGAATTCATTTGGATTTTCTGTGTATATGATTATATTACCTTCCAGTAGAGAGTTTAACACTTTTTCCATTCTTTACATTTCATTAAGACTAAAAGTTTCTACCTGAAACTTCCACTACAATATAGAATGGAAGTGGTAAAAGCAGGCATTCTTGCCTTGTTGCTGAAGTTAGGGGGAAATCCTTTGTAATTATTAAATAAGCTGTTAGCTGTATGTTTTTCATATTTTTTAAAAAATCAAGTTGAAATAAGGAAGTTCCCATTCACACCTAGTATTAAGAGTCGTTTATCATAAAAGGATGTTGATTTTTTTTCCAAATGTTTTGTGTGGCTATTGAGATGATCATGTTTTTTATTAATATCATGCTGTATATTGATTTACTTTTATATATTGAACCAACTTTACATTCTTGGAATAAATACCATGTGTTTCTTCATGGTATATATTTCTTTTATATGTTGCTGGATTTGTTTTGTTAATGTTTTCTTAGAATTGTTGTGTTTATATTTATGAAGGACGTTGGTCTATACATTTGTTATCTTGTAATGTTTTTGTCTGATTTTGATATCTGCGTAATACTGACTTTATAGAATGACTTGCTATGTGGTCCTACCTCTTCTATTTTCTGAAAAAAAGTTTGAAAGGAGTTGGAGTTAATTTTTTGCTTACTGTTTAGTAGAATTTACTAGTATTACTAGTAAAGACATCTGGTCCTGGACTTTTCTTTGTGGGAAGTGTTTTGACTGCTATTTAAATTTAGTTGCTTGCTATTCTATTCAGATGTTCTTGTTCTTCTTGAGTCAGTTTTAGTAGTTTGTGTTGTCTAGAAATTTTTACATTTCATTAAGACTAACTTATTGGTATACAATTCTTCATAGTATTCTACATAATACTTTTATATATATAAGAGCAGTAGGAATGTCAACTGCTAATTTTATGAATTTGAGTCCTTACTCTTTTTTTCTTATTAATCAAGCTAAAGATTTGTCAGTTTTGTTGATCTTTTAGAGCAACAACAAGATTTTGCTGATTTCTTGTTTTTTAAAATTATCTATGTCATTTATTTCAGCTCTAGCATTTATTATTTTTCTTTTTCTGCTTGCTTTCTATATAGCTTGCTCTCCTTTCTCTAAGGTGAGCATTTACATTACTGATTTAAAGCTTTATTTTATAACAGGCATTTAAAGGTTTATTGTTTTTCTCTTAGCATTGCTTTAACTGCCACCCATTGACTGTGGTATACTATGTTTCATGTTCATTCATTTCTAGTATTTTCTAATTTTTCTTGTGATTTCTTTCTCGAAAAGTTATTTAAACTTGATTTTTAAAAAATTTTCCATAACTTGTCAATTTCACAAATTTTCTCCAGTTACTGATTCTAATTTTATTCATTTTAGTCTGAAAATTATTTTGTATTATTTTAATCTTTTAAATTTATTTAAACTTCCTTTAGAGCATAACATATCGTCCGGACATTGGGAATGCTCCATGAGAACTTGAGAAGAATGTGTAATCTGTCTTTGACTAGAATAATCTATAAATGTCTATTAGGTCTAGTTTTTTTGTACTAAAGTCTCCTACTATTTATCTTCCATCTAGTTGGGGTTTTTATATTTTAAAATTAAGGTATTGAAGTGTCTAAAAATTATTATTATTATTATTTTAAGATGCAGTTTCCCTGTTGTTGCCCAGGCTGGAGTACAATGGTGCGATCTGCGCTCACTGCAACCTCTGACTCCTGGGTTCAAGCGATTCTCCTGCCTCAGCCTCCCAAGTAGCTAGGATTACAGATGTCCACCACCATATCTGGCTAATTTTTTTGTATTTTTAGTAGAGACGGGGTTTCACCATGTTGGCCAGGCTTGCCTCGCACTCCTGACCTCAGGTGATCCACCCACCTCGGCCTCCCAAAGTGCTGGGACTACACATGTTGTTTCTTTAGACATAGTTTTCTTTTGTTCCCTGCACATATTTAAAGTAATTGTTTTAAAATCTTGTCTCTACATTCATATCTGGTCTTCCTCAGGGAAAGTTTCTATTTACTGTTTTATTTCCCATGCATAGATCATGCATTCTTGTTTCTTTGCATTTTTTGTAATGTTTTTGATAACCAGATATTTTATATAAAGTAGCAACAATAGAAATCAAATTCTCTACTTCTTAAAGTTTTATTTTTGCTTCTGTTTACTGATTTTGCTATTCTTCTGTTTAAGTGACCTGACTCCACTAATTTTTAAATTCTGTATTCTTTATATTGTCTGGCCATTACAATCTCTATTCAGACAGCTTCATGGTCAGCTAATGATTGGGCAGATAGTTTCTTAACTGCATAGAACCAGTAAGTCTCTGTCTTTGCCGATGGGCTCCATATGAATACTAAAACATACCTTTAGTACTCAGCCAAATTGGGTGTTTTCACTGTTCTTTTGGATATTTGGCTGTTTGTTTATTTATTTATTTATTTATTTATTTATTTATTATCCTTTAAGTTCTAGGATACATGTGAACAACGTGCAGATTTGTTACATATGTATACATGTGCCATGTTGGTGTGCTGCACCCATTAACTCGTCATCTACATTAGGTATTCCTCCTAATGCTATCCCTCCCCACTTCCCCTCCCCACAACAGGCCCTGGTGTGTGATGCTCCCCTTCCTGTGTCCAAGTGTTCTCATTGTTCAGTTTCCACCTATGAGTGAGAACATGCGGTGTTTGGTTTTCTGTCCTTGTGATAGTTTTCTCAGAATGACGGTTTCCAGCTTCATCCATGTCTGTACAAAGGACATGAACTCATCCTTTTTTATGGCAGCATAGTATTCTATGGTGTATATGAGCCACATTTTCTTAATCCAGTCTGTCATTGATGGACATTTGGGTTGATTCCAAGTCTTTGCTATTGTGAATAGCACCACAATAAACATACATATGCATGTGTCTTTATAGCAGCATGGTTTATAATCCTTTGGGTATATACCCAGTAATGGGATGGCTGGGTCAAATGATATTTCTAGTTCTAGATCCTTGAGGAATTGCCACACTGTATTTCACAATGGTTGGACGAGTTTACACTCCCACCAACAGTGTATAAGTGTTCGAATTTTTCCACATCCTCTCCAGTGCTTGTTGTTTCCTGACTTTTTCATGATTGCCATTCTAACTGGTGTGAGATGGTATCTCATTGTGGTTTGGATTTGCATTTCTCTGATGGCCAGTGATGATGACCATTTTTTCATGTGTCTGTTGGCTCCGTAAATGTCTTCTTTTGAGAAGTGTCTGTTCATATCCTTCACCCACTTTTTGATGGAGTTGTTTGATTTTTTTCTTGTAAATTTGTTTAAGTTCTTTGTAGATTCTGGATATTAGCCCTTTGCCAGATGGGTAGATTGCAAAAATTTTCTCCCATTCTGTAGGTTTCCTGTTCACTCTGATGGTAGTTTCTTTTTCTGTGCAGAAGCTCTTTAGTTTAATTAGATCCCGTTTGTCTATTCTGACTTTTGTTTCCATTGCTTTTGGTATTTTCATCATGAAGTCCTTGCCCATGGCTATGTTGTGAATGGCATTGCCTAAGTTTTCTTCTAGGGTTTTTATAGTTTTAGGTCTTACATTTAAGTCTTTAAACCATCTTGAATTAAAATTGTGTAAGGTGTAAGGAAGGGATCGAGTTTCAGCTTTCTACATATGGCTAGCCAGTTTTCTCAGCATCATTTATTAAATAAGGAATCCTTTCCCCGCTTGTTTTTGTCAGGTTTGTCAATGATCAGATGGTTGTAGATGTGTGTTATTATTTCTGAGGGGTCTGTTCTGTTCCATTGGTCTATTTCTCTGTTTTGGTACCAGTACCATGCTGTTCTGGTTACTGCAGCCTTGTAGTATAGTTTGAAGTCAGGTAAGGTGATGCCTCCAGCTTTGTTCTTTTAGCTTAGGATTGTCTTGGCAACGTGGGCTCTTTTTTGGTTCCATATGAATTTTAAAGTAGTTTTTTTCCAATTCTGTGCAGAAAGTCATTGGTAGCTTGATGGGGATGGCATTGAATCTATAAATTACCTTGGGCAGTATGGCCATTTTCATGATATTGATTCTTCCTATCCATGAGTATGGAATGTTCTTCCATTTGTTTGTGTTCTCTTTTATTTCATTGAGCAGTGGTTTGTAGTTCTCCTTGAAGAGGTCTTTCACATCCCTTGTAAGTTGGATTCCTAGGTATTTTATTCTCTTTGAAGCAATTGTGAATGGGAGTTCACTCCTGATTTGACTCACTGTTTGTCTGTTATTGGTGTATAGGAGTACATGTGATTTTTGCACATTGATTTTGCATCCTGAGACTTTGTTGAAGTTGCTTATCACCTTAAGGAAATTTTGGGCTGAGACAATGGGGTTTTCTAAATATACAATCATGTCACCTGCAAACAGGAACAATTTGACTTCCTCTTTTCCTAATTGAATACACTTTATTTCTTTCTCCTGCCTGATTGCCTTGGCCAGAACTTCCAACATTATGTTGAATAGGTGTGGTGAGAGAGGGCATCCCTGTCTTGTGCCAGTTTTCAAAGGGAATGCTTCCAGTTTTTGCCCATTCAGTATGATATTGGCTGTGGGTTTGTCATAAATAGCTCTTAGTATTTTGAGATACGTCCCATCAACAACTAGTTTATTGAGAGTTTTTAGCATGAAGAGCTGTTGAATTTTGTCAAAGGCCTTTTCTGCATCTATTGAGATAATCATGTGGTTTTTCTCTTCGGTTCTGTTTACATGATGGATTACATTTATTGATTTGCATATGTTGAACAAGCTTTGTATCCCAGGGATGAAGCCAACTTGATCATGGTGGATAAGCTTTTTGATATGCTGCTGGATTCTGTTTGCCAGTATTTTATTGAGGATTTTTGCATCGAGGTTCATCAGGGATATTGGTGGAAAATTCTCTTTTTCTGTTGTATCTCTGCCAGGCTTTGGTATCAGGATGATGCTGGCATCACAAACTGAGTTAGGGAGGATTCCCTCTTTTTCTATTAATTGGAATAGTTTCAGAAGGAATGGTACCTGCTCCTCTTTGTACCTCTGGTAGAATGTGGCTATGAATCTGTCTGATCCTGGACTTTTTTTGGTTGGTAGGCTATTAATTATTGCCTCAATTTCAGAGCCTGTTATTGGTCTATTCAGGAATTCAACTTCTTCCTAGTTTAGTCTTGGGAGGATGTATGTGTCCAGTAATTTATCCATTTTTTCTAGATTTTCTAGTTTATTTGCATAGAGGTATTTATAGTATTCTCTGATGGTAGTTTGTATATCTGTGGGGTCTGTGGTGATATCCCCTTTATCATTTTTTATTGTGTCTATTATTTTATTCTTCTCTCTTTTCTTCTTTATTAGTCTTGCTAGCAGTCTATATATTTTGTTGATCTTTTCAAAAACCAGCTCGTGGATTCATTGATTTTTTGAATAGTTTTTTTGTGTCTCTATCTCCTTCAGTTCTGCTCTGATCTTATTTCTTGCCTTCTGCTAGCTTTTGAATGTGTTTGCTCTTGCTTCTCTAGTTCTGTTAATTGTGTTGTTAGGGTGTCAATTTTAGATCTTTCCTGCTTTCTCTTCTGGGCATTTGGTGCTATAAATTTCCCTCTACACACTGCTTTAAATCTGTCCCAGACATTCTGGGATGTTGTTTCTTTGTTCTCATTGGTTTCAAAAAATATCTTTATTTCTGCCTTCATTTTGTTATTTACCCAGTAGTCATTCAGGAGCAGGTTGTTCAGTTTCCATGTAGTTGTGCAGTTTTGAGTGAGTTTCTTAATTCTGAGTTCTAATTTGATTGCACTGTGATCTGAGAGACAGTGTGTAATGATTTCTGTTCTTTTACATTTGCTGAGGAGTGCTTTACTTCCAACTATGTGGTCAATTTTGCAATAAGTATGAAGTGGTGCTGAGAAGAATTTACATTCTGTTGATTTGGGGTGGAGAGTTCTGTAGATATCTATTAGGTCCGCTTGGTGCAGAGCTGAGTTCAAGTTCTGGTTATCCTTGTTAACTTTCTGTTTCATTCATCTGTCTAATGTGAACAATGGGGTGTTAAAATCTCCCATTATTATTGTGTGAGAGTCTAAGTTTCTTCTTAGGTCTCTAAGGACTTGCTTTATGAATCTGGGTGCTCCTGTATTGGGTGCATATATATTTAGGATAGTTAGCTCTTCTTGTTGAATTGATCCCTTTACCATTACGTAATGGCCTTCTTTGTGTCTTTTGCTCTTTGTTGGTTTAAAGTCTGTTTTATCAGAGACTAAGACTGCAACCCCTGTTTTTTTGGTTTGTTTGTTTGTTTGTTTTGTTTTCCATTTCCTTGGTAGATCTTCTTTCATCCCTTTATTTTGAGCTTATGTGTGTCTCTGCACGTGAGATGGGTCTCCTGAATACAGCGCACTGATAGGTCTTGACTCTTTATCCAATTTGCCAGTCTGTGTCTTTTAATTGGGGCATTTAACCCATTTACACTTAAGGTTAATATTGTTATGTGTAAATTTGATCCTGTCATTATGATATTAGCTGGTTATTTTGCTCGTTAGTTGATACAGTTTCTTCATAGTATCAATGGTCTTTACAATTTGGCATGTTTTTGCAGTGGCTGGTACTGGTTGTTCCTTTCCATGTTTAGTGCTTCCTTCAGGAGTTCTTGTAAGGCAGGCCTAATGGTAATAAAATCGCTCAGCACATGCTTGTCTGTAAAGGATTTTATTTCTCCTTCACTTATGAAGCTTAGTTTGGCTGGATATGAAATTCTGGGTTGAACATTCTTTTCTTTAAGAATGTTGACTATTGGCCCCCACTCTCTTCTGGCTTGTAGAGTTTCTGCTGAGAGTTCTGCTGTTAGTCTGATGGGCTTCCCTTTGTGGGTAACCTGGCCTTTCTCTCTGGCTGCCCTTAACATTTTTTCCTTCATTTCAACCTTGGTGAATTTGACAATTATGTGTCTTGGGGTTTCTCTTCTCAGGAAGTATCTTTGTGGTGTTCTCTGTATTTCCTCAATTTGAATGCTGGCCTGCCTTGCTAGATTGGGGAAGTTCTCCTGGATGATATCCTGAAGAGTGTTTTCCAACTTGGTTCCATTCTCCCCATCACTTTCAGGTACACCAATCAAACGTAGATTTGGTCTTTTCACATAGTCCCATATTTCTTGGAGACTTTGTTCATTTCTTTTTACCCTTTTTTCTCCAAACTTCTCTTCTCACTTCATTTCATTCATTTGATCTTCAATCACTGATACCCTTTCTTCCACTTGATCAAATTGGCTACTGAAGCTTGTGCATGCATCACATAGTTCTTGTGCTGTGGTTTTCCGCTCCATCAGGTCATTTAAGGTCTTCTTTACACTGTCTGTTTTAGTTAGCCATTTGTCTAGTCTTTTTTCAAGGTTTTTAGTTTTCTTGTGATGGGTTTGAACACCCTCCTTTAGCTCAGAAAAGTTTGTTATTACCGATCTTCTGAAGCCTACTTCTGTCAACTCGTCAAGGTCATTCTCAGTCCAGCTTCGTTCCGTTGCTGGCAAGGAGCTGTGATCCTTGTTGATGTTGATGCTATTCCTTTCTGTTTGTTAGCTTTCCTTCTAACAGTCAGGACCCTCAGTTGCAAGTCTGCTGGAGCTTGCTGGATTTCAACTCCAGATCCTGTTTTCCTGGGTGTCTCCAGCAGAGGCTGCAGAACAGCAAATATTGCAGAACAGCAAATGTTGCTGCTTTATCCTCCCTCTGGAAGCTTTGTCTCAGAGGGGGTCCCGTCTGTATGAGGCATCAGTCAGCCCCTGCTGGGAGGCGTTTCCCAGTTAGGCTACTCGGAGGTCAGGGACCCACTTGAGGAGGCAGTCTGTCCATTCTCAGAGCTCATACTCCATTCTTGGAGAACCACTGCTCTCTTCAAAGCTGTCAGACAGGGACGTTTAAGTATGCAGGAGTTTCTGCTGCCTTTTGTTCAGCTATGCCCTGTCCCCAGAGGTGGAGTCTACAGAGGCAGGCAGCTGCAGTGGGCTCCACCCAGTTGGAGTTTCCAGGCCACTTTGTTTCCTTAGTCAAGCCTCAGCAATGGCGGATGTCACTCCCCCAGCTTGGCTGCTGCCTCGCAGTTCAATCTCGGACTGCTGTGCTAGCAAGGCTCCATGGGCATGGGGCCTGCTGAGCTAGACATGGAATATAATCTCCTGGTGTACCATTTGCTAAGACGTTTGGAATATTGCAGTATTATGGCAGGAGTGTCCCGATTTTTCATCTGTCATGGCTTCCCTTGGCTAAGAAAGGGAATTCCCCAACCCCTTGTGCTTCCTGGGTGAGGCAATGCCCTGCCCTGCTTCAGCCCACACTCTGTGGGCTAAACCCACTCGCTAACCAGTCCCAATGAGATGAACCCCATACCTCAGTTGGAAATGCAGAAATCACCCGTCTTTGCATTGCTCACGCTGGGAGCTATAGTCTGAAGCTTTTCTTATTTGGCCATCTTGGCTGCCTTTTGATTTTCTGTTTTTTCTTAAATGTTCTCTAGATTTTTGCAACCCCTTGGTAATTTTTAATGATAGTTGAAAAATTTGGTCATAGCTTTTACTTCCTGTTTATACAGAGCCTTAAGCTCAGTCAGGGTAAGACTTTAGGTCATTCTCAGATCTACCCTGGATATACTGGATGTCTTGTAGATATCCTGGACATTTCTGGGTATGCATATAGCCCCATACATATACATGGCCTTAGTTTCTGAGGGATATGTTGGAGATTTTGGAAGGCCCCTGTAGACATCTGATTTTGTAAGTTTTTCTTTTTAGCTGTTTTATTTGATTGCTGTTTGCTCCAACTGTTATCTCCACCTGAAGCAGCTATGATATTAAGTAATTGCTTCTCATGTTTATTTTTGCGTGTCAACTTGACTGGGCTAAAAGATGTCCAAATAGCTGGTAAAACATTGTCTACTGTGTCTCTGAATGTGCTTCAGGAAAAGATTAGCATTTTAATCCATAGAAAGAGTAGACTGCCATCACCAATGTGTGGAAAGTGAATGGGCATCATCCAATCCATTCAGGAGCCAAATAGAACAGAAAGGTAGAGGAATGGTAAACTCATTTTGTCTGTTTGAGGTAAGACATCTATTTTTTGCTCTCAGATAGTCTGTGTTCCTGGTTCTCAGGACTTCAAACTTAGACTAGGAATCACACCATTGTCCCCTCATCCTCCAGAGATCCACCCCCCACC
The DNA here is from genome assembly GCF_024542745.1 of Macaca thibetana thibetana. NCBI lineage: Eukaryota > Metazoa > Chordata > Mammalia > Primates > Cercopithecidae > Macaca > Macaca thibetana. The sequence continues at coordinate 122,119,519 of NC_065598.1, forward strand.
ACATTCTCAAACATTTGGACTCAGACTGAATTACACTACTGTCTTTTCTAGTTTTCTAGTTCTCTGGCTTGCAGAGGGAAGATTGTGGGACTTCTGGGCCTTCATAATTACATGAACCAATTTCTTTACTCTCTCTCACTCTCTCTCTCTCCATACACACACATACATAGATACATTGATGCTTTTCAATTTACAGTAGGGTAGTATTCTGATAAACCCATTGTACATCAAAAATATTGTAAGTTGAAATACATTTAATGCACCAAACATACCAAATATCACAGCTTAGCCTAGCCTGCTTTGAGCGTGTACAGAGCACTTATATTAGCCTGCAGTTGGACAAAATCATCTGCCAGCACAGTATACTGTAGATTATCAGTTGTTTACCTTCCTGATCATGTGGTTGACTGAGCTATGGCTTGCTGCCACTACCCAGCATTGCAAGAGAATATTGTGTCACATGTTGCTAGCCCATGAAAAAAATAAAAATTCAAAATTCAAAGTATAGTTTCTACTGAATGTATATTGCTTATGCACCATCATCATGTTTAAAAATCATAAGTTGAACCATCATGCGTTAGAGACAATCTGTGTGTGTGTGTGTTTGTGTGCGCACACGAACATGTATGCCATTATATATACTCTTGGTTCTGTTTCTCCAGAGAACCGTGACCAAAACACTGCTGAATATTTTGACAAACAGCTTTAGAAAGTTGGTCATGCTCGTTGAGCTCTGAGTCAGGCCAAATAAAAACAAGCCTTGTGAGTAAGAGTTTCCAGGGAACTGCCAGAAAGGTCAAATGATGGCAATTACTTGAAACCAGGCCCTTGAAAGAGCTTCAACATATTCTGATTCCTACAGTATCCCTAGTCTGCTGGTTTTGACTGTGATTTCACAATTTATTTTTTAATTTAATTTTTTAAATATTTTGTTTAATGCATCATGATTTTTGTGTTGTGTCTAAACTCTCATTGTCAAACCTAAGATTACCTAGATTTTCTCCTGTTATCTCTAGAAGTTTTATAGTTTAGTGTTACAGATTTAGGTCTATGAACTATTTAGATTTTTTTCGTTGTTGTTAAAAGGTTTAAATTTGGTGTCCGGATTCTTTTTTTTTTTTTTTTTTGCATGTGAATATTCACTTGTCCCAGTACTATTAGTTGAAAAGGCTCTCCTTTCTCCATTGAATTGTCTTTAACTGAAGATTATTTGACTATATTAATGTGGGTCTCTTTTGAGATCTCTATTATGTCTCATTAATGTATTTTCTTTCACCAATACTACATCATCTTGATTACTGTGGATTGATAATAAGTTATGAAATTGGATAGCATCTGTGCTCCAACTTGATTTTTCTTCTTTGATAATTACGTTGATAATTCTAGGTCTTTTGCCTCTATATATAAACTTTATAATCAATTTGTTGATATCCATTAAGTAACTTGCTGATATTTTGATCAAAATGGCATTCAATCTGTGGATCCGTTTGGAAAGAAATTTTATCTTTGTGCAGTATTTATTCTTCATATCCATGAGCATATATTATACCTTCCAAGACTAATGTTTCTTTCATATGCTCTGATCTAATTTGTTATATAGAAAAAAATCTTCTTTAAATATCTGACACTATAGATAACCAGACACTTGCTTGTTACTCAAGATGATAGATAACTACAATATTTTGATTATTCACTGTATACAGTGTTGATGCTATTCAATGACGATATTGAGAAACATCAGTCTAAGATATATTACCATGACTTGCTCTAGCCTGGCATCTGAATAAAACCATGGCTTAGTTTGATAATTCAGTGAATATTAATATTGTCCAAGCATCCACTACATATTTAATGTGAAACACTATTGTTTTTTACTGTGTGATATAGTGAACAAGAGTGTATTAAGCCAGTAAACTAGGAAACGTGCTTTTTTAGTAATCCAGAAAAGATGGTAATTCCTAGTTATTTCATTTTTCATTGTGAGGGACTGAGGGTAAAACATTGCATTTTTCATTTGTGGAATGTGCAATACTCATAATACCCCGACTCCCAGAGCATCCTGGAGATATTTAATAGAAATTACTTGAGAGGTAGCAAAGGCTTTCTTTGTATTCTTTCCATACCATATTATAAGGGAGCTATCAGTCAAATTATATCTAGCTACACTTTTGGTGGGATAGTAAGGCTGATTGAGAAAAAGTTAGAATATATTTTGATGGCCCAAGATTACTAAAATTATTTAGCAGAGAAATATTCCTCTAATCAATGATATCGGTACAGAAAGTTTGACATATGTCCATAGCACATAAGTTACTCCCATTAGCTTGGATACACACTAAGAAAAGTGCAAAGCTGCTTTCCAGTTTTCTATCCCTGCCTGTTTAATTGGGAGAGGAAAAATAAATTAACAATATTCTTCACTATTCAGAAGACATAGAAGATCAGGGTTAGAATTGTAAAGGTTTAAGTGTCTATTAACTAAAATTAATAAGTTACTTGCATATATTCATAAAATTTTTCTGGTTAAATGTGTAAATACTCTTAAAAATATGATGAAAGAGTTAGCATGTCCAAGATTTAGTAATGTGGTTATATGTTCTTTGGTGTCATTGAGATAGAAATATAATTAGAAAATTTTTAACTGAAAGTACCGAGTGTTAGCTGAATGCCATATTACAATATTTAGGTATATACAGAGAAGATTAAGAAACTGCCTACGATATGTCTCAACTTTCTAGCTCTCTCAGTAATGAAAATCTAGTTATTCAGCAATCACACTAAAGTTACAAGTTACCTTGAGCCATTAGTAGAATCAATGTATATAGAATACAGTATACTCCAAGAATAAAACTCTATTATATACTATTCGGTTTACCTGTCTAAAGAAATGACTTCAGAAATGTGAGCATAATTCTTAAATTAAGTGAACACATTTTGTCCCTGTTTCAGTAGTTGAGTAAAAGTATGATCATGGCCAGCAATTCATTGACTATTACAGAAGCTGTAATAGTCCACTGGCTGAGCTATCCTTTTAACTAGCAAAATCTGACATTTAAGTGGGTACTATCCTTTTAAATTGCTTTATCTTGTATTTTTGTAACACTTTTTTTTTTTTGTCTTGGCACACAAGGTCCTTTCTTCATTGAAAATCACATATGCATTTCCTGGAAGATCAACAACGTTAATAGTGGAAATATAAAATTAATTTCAGTTATACAAACCAAAAGAGATACGGACCACAGTCATTAAAGAAGGATCTTGTTTGCTGGATTTATTATCTTTTGCTCCAAGCTCATTAAGAAAGAGTCCAGCAAAGGGCTAAGGTCTCAATTAATTTTAATGGGCATGACCAAAGTTTAATAGAGTATGTGTTTTAATTGCCTTGAGATTACGTTAAATTGTAGCCTTAGTTGTCTATTGATAGAAATGAGATTTTGATCAAGAGGGACAAAACACTTTTCTAAAAGAAATTGATAAAGCTGTTTACCTATGTAAAAGTGCATTGTTTTGCCTAGGAATTGTATTCATTAATACGAACTTCTACAATAAACAACGAAAACTGGCCCAGCACCAAATATTATATGATCAATTTTCAAATGCAGATGCTGATCCAAATATAGCAGGTGTTGAATACAAAAACCCATCTGCCGTCACATTCTTCATGACTATATAGGTAAATCATACAAGGCTCAGACTATCTGTGTCATGGATGGCAAGCCATATAATTTAAAAACACTTTAAAATCCCCTTCTTGTAGCCTTCAATTATCAAACTAGCCAATCAAACATTTTGGTGGGACATGAGTGTTACCTTCCAAAATAGAATTGGGTAAAATTAAAAAAAAAAAAAATTAAGAGGCTTGCAGTTTTGTTTAGGAAGTTTGGCCAGTTGCCAATAAAATGAATGCCGTAATGAATAAGTTCATCTTCAGGGTTACTGGCTAAGCAAAACTGCCTAAGCACTTTAGACATTTTGGAAAGCTAAACTTCTGTGAATAATAGAGAATGAAAACAATCTGCTCATAGGAATATGATTTCATTCTCAGTAGATAAACAAATTAACTGTCATATAATTATTTTCAGTGAACAGAAGAGCAGAACTATCGGAAAGACACTAGGGAAAGTTCTATATTTTCTAATAATTCATGATTTTCATTACTAAAATGAGTTATTTAAAATTGTATTTAAATATCTCAGTTGTTTAGAACACAGCAATAATGAGGCCAGTGTTTTTTGCTTATGTATGTGTATGGGGGGAGGGGGAGCTTATGGGTAAATTTAGTGTGTCAATCTGGTTAAGCTATGGGGTCCAGTTGTTCAAACACTTGTCTATATATTGCTGTGAAGCTATTTCTGTATGTGATTACAATTTATAATCAGTTGACTTTAAAACAGATTACCATTCATAATATGGATAAGTTTTACTCAATCAGTTGAAGGCCTTAGGAACAAAAGATTTGCTTTTCCAAATAAGAAATTCTGACTCAAGTCTACAAGTGTAAATTACAAATTACAGATTGTAAATATTGTCTAAGTTTTCTACTGGCCTGCTCTATGAATTTTGGTCGCAATAATGCAACATCACCTTTTACTTGAATTTCTAGTCTGCTGGCCTACCCTATAGATTTTAGATTTGCCGGCCTCCAAAATCATGTGATCATGTGAGCCAATTCCTGATCTAGTAATTGAGACAGTTAAATTTGGTGAATGTCAAGAACACCTGTACCTGACCTCACAGAAGTAAGGAAACACCTGCCTTGGGTTGTCTTAACTAGTTATTATGTCTTCCACAATCCCTGGGACTTATTTTGAATTAACATTCATATTCAACTTGCCTTGGCAAACCAGTACAAAGATTAATTTGTTATCAGGCACTTTATATTTTGGGTGTGTGACTTCTCCAGGTAATGGCAAAGTTAGGGCAATGGACTTGGATTATTTTGCACTAACTCTGACAATGTCAAATGTGTCTGTCTACATGGTGAGTGTTCCTTTTTGGTGCTCAGGCTGAGCTTGGTAATGACTATAAAATCAACACAGCTATTTATAAATGATACATGGAATTTAAAACTCTCTGTCAACTGCACTCAGGGAATGCAGAGTGGAAAATAGCTGCTCTGAAATTTAGTTTGTGCATGTCTTTATATGATGCCATATCAAGAAAAGGGATACAGAAACTCAGCAAATTTGGGAGCACTAAACTTTATCGCAATCTTTCATATTTTTGTTTGACTCTTTTCTATGTTTATTTAAAAATATAACATATGCTTTAATTGTGAAATTTAAAACAATAGTAAATGTTAATGCATAAATCTTTGAAAACAAGAAGAGGAAATTTAAAATTTAAAATTTTTGTCAGGAACAATTGATTTCCCCTCAGAAAGGTCCTTCTCACTATCTTTTATTAAATGACCTGAATAGCATAGATCTGCTGGTCTATATACATTTAATTGTCTTCTTACATTTCATTATTTTATTTTTCTATGTATGATCAATACTAATGCAAAGTATATTAACTTGATATCTCTTGAGTCCATACATTGAGTGGAATAAGCAGTCAGTTTGCGGAAGGGAGAAGAGAATGAAGTAATTTTCTTAGTCAAAACTCAAGTCAGTATCTTTTGGGAGAGTCTCCTTTCTGATACCTCAGAATAACAGAGTTGTTGAGAGTTTAAAAACTGGAGATTGCCAGGGTCTGAATTCTGGCTCCAACATTTACTAACTATATGTTCATAGACAAATTAATAGCATTTTTTTTTTGCTTTGGTTTTTTTACCTATAAAATTGTCATATATTAGCACTTACACCTTTATTGTGAAGATTATTTGGAGGATGAAATGAGATGTTTAATACCTGATGTGCAAAGAGAGCTGAGTAACAGATGGTATTACTGTTATCCTCTTCTACTAGAACCTTGTGAAGTATCAGTATAGCAAAGAAAGAAGATACATAAAATGAGAAACACATTTCAAAATTAAACAGTGCTTTCATCTTCACATACTTTTTGTTCTATCTTAAAACTTTATATGGTTAAATAGATATATTAGTCAAGGTTGATTACATTTGATACTTTACTTTTTCCTATATTAAAAATAATGCTATTGTAATTTCGATTTCACTGGTGGTAATAAATAGTGTTAAATAAAATATTTTTAACACCTTTGTGACTTTGCTTCAAAGACATATGACAGAAGCTGAGATTGAATATGCCTGAAATCTATAAAAGTTGCAAATGCTATGGATTAGGCAAAAATAAACTGGTTCATAATATCCCTGAACTTCAAAATTAAAGGATTCATTTTGGAAAACTCAGTAGTTGTTCTTTTTTTTTTCTGTATGAGACAGAAGTCACACTGTCATTCAGGCTGCAGTACAGTAGTATGATCTCGGCTCAATGCAACTTCCACCCCCCAGGTTCAAACAATCCTCCCACCTCAGCCTCCCGAGTAGCTGGGACCACAGGTGCACACCACCACGTCGGGCTAATTTTTTGTATTTTTGCTAGAGATGGGGTTTTGCCATGTTTGCCAGGCTGATCTCAAACTCCTGACCTCAGGCAATCTACCAACCTTGGACTCCCAAAGTGCTGAAATTACAGGTGTGAGCCACCACGCCCTGGCAATAGTTGACCTATTTTATACAGCAAATATTAAACCGATGAAACTTATTATCCAAGGAGAACTCACAGAATAGGAATATATATTTACTGTGAATTGTTTAGTAAATTTATAGTTTGTAAAGACAAAATAACATCCTTTAAAAAACTAGAATTATGTGAAAGAAACATATACTCTCCCCAACATGACCTTCCAAAGCTTCAGTCAAAATCTTTATGAACAATGATGAAGACATAGTAGATCCACAGTGAATATGGTGTTTTTAGAAGCTCACAGTAGTTTTGAATTTTCTTATTTACTGGAATACTTTGGGTAAAATAAACAGCTCCTTTGGAAATAGATGCAAGGATGTATATTTAGAGGCAGCCAAAGTCTTTCATTTTCTTTCAAAAATGGGATGTTGGTGAACATAATCTTAAAACATGCAAAGCTTTAGAAAGTGTTCTGATAATGTAGAAAGAATTTGAAAATGGATGCATTAACCATCACAAAACACTTTTAAATGAAAAGATGATTTTAAATAACATTTTAAGAAATTATTCTTAAATATTGGAGAAATTTGATGCATAATGTCAGATATTCTCTCTTCCAAATGGAAGTAGCATTTATTCATATAATTGAAAATCACTTTTGAAAACAATTTACTTTAAAAACTGTATTATGTTATTCTATAATAGTTTATTTTTAAAATTTGGTACTTGTATTTTTTATAGGTAGGTAGTACATGTATATATTCATTAGGTACATGAGATAATTTGATACAGGTATACGATGTGTAATAATTATATCAGGGTAAACTGGATATACATAAGCTCAAGCATTCACCATATCCTACTGTTACAAACATCCCAATTGTACTCCCTCAGTTATTCTAAAATGTAAAAAAATTATTGCTTACTGTACTCATCCTGTTGTGCTATTGAATAGTAGATCTAATTCATTGCATGTAGCTATATTTTTGTACCCATGAACCACTCACATTTCCTTCCCCCTCCCAACTACCCTTCTCAGCCTCTAGTAACCATTGTTCTACTCATGATCTCCATGAGTTCAATTGTTTAAATATTAGTTCCTATATATAAGGGAGAACATGTGAAGTCTGTCTTTCTGTGCCTGGTTAACTTAACATAATGAATAATCAGATCCATCCATGTTGTTGCAAAAGACAGGATCTCATTCCTTTTTACAGTTGAATAGAGCTCCATTGTGTATATGTAGCACATATTCTTTATCTATTTCTCTATTGATGGACACTTAGGTTGTTTCCAAATCTTGACTGTTGTGAATAGTGCTGCAAGAAACATGGGCGTTCAGATAACTCTTCAATATGCTGATTTTTTTTTTTAATTTGGCATATACCTAAGAGTGAGATTGTTGGATTGTATGGTAGTGGAGGAAACTCCATAGTGTTTTCCATAGTGATTGTACTAATTTATATTCCCACTAACAGTGTACAAGTGTTCCCTTTTCTCCACATACTGGACAGCATTTGTTATTGCCTGTGTTTTGGATATAAGCCATTTTAACTGGGGTGAGATGGTCTCTCATTGTAGTTTTGATTTGCATTTCTTTGATGATCAATGATGTTAAGCACGTTTTCGTGTACTTGTTTGCCATTTGTATGTCTTCTTTTGAGAAACGACTATTCAAATCTTTTGCCTATTTTTTTGATCAGATTATTAGATTTTTTTTTTGATAGAGTTGTTTGAGCTTCTTATTTATTTTGGTTATTAATGCCTTGTCAGATTGGTAGTTAGCAAATATTTTCCCCCATTCTGTAAGTGTTCTCTTCACTTTGTTGATAGCTTCCTTTGCTGTGCAGAAGCTTTTTGACTTTATTTAATTCCATTTTTCTATTTTTGCTTTGGTTGCCTGTGCTTGTGCTGTATTAATCAATAATTTTTTTTCCCAGAAAATCAACAATTTTCTCAATATTTTTTTGTAGTGGTCTCACAGTCCTTGGTCTCAGATTTAATATATTTTGAGTTGATTTTTATATATAATGAGAAATAGGGGCCTAGTTTCCTTCTTCTGCATATCTATACACAGTTTCCCCAGCACCATTTGGGAAGAGACTGTCCTTTACCCGATGTACCTTCTTGGCTCCTTTGTTGAAAATAAGCTAACCATAGATGTATGGATTTTTTGCTGGGTTATCTTTTCTGTTCTATTGGTTCATGTGTCTGTTATTATTCCAGAACCATGCTGTTATTTTCACGATACCTCTGTAGCACAATTTGAGGAGAGGTAATGTGATTCTTCCTGTTTTGTTTTTTGGCTCAGAGTGGCTTTGACGCTTCTGGGTCCTTAAATGGCTTGATAGAAATATCAGAATTAATTTTTATGTTTCTGTGAAGAATATCATTGGTATTTTGAGAGGAATTGCATTGAACCTGTAGATTGCTTTAGGCAGTATTGACATTTTGACAATATTGACTCTTCCAATCCATAAACATGGAATAGCTTTCCTTTCTTTTGTGTCCTCTCCAACTTATTGCATCAATGCTTTATCGTTTTCATTATAGAGATCTTTCATTTCCTAGAATAAGTTAATTCGTAGGTACCTTTTTAAAAAAAATCAGTTTTATTTTATAAAGATAAAAAACATTTTTGATACTCTTCAAAACATAATTTAAATAAACACACTTATAGAAAGGCTACAAGTGAGGATAAAGAACATTTTTTCTATACCCCTTGAGAGTTAAGTTGACAACAAGATACCCTTCTGTCCCAAATACTAGCTTTTGTTTTTGTTTCTGTTTTGGTATGGTACCTGATTATCAGAGAAATGCAAATCAAAACCACAACGAGATATGTTACTCCAGTTAAAATGTCTTTTATCCAAAAGACAGGAAATAATAAATGCTAGCAAGGATGTGGAGAAAAGGGATCCCTCATACACTGTTGGTGGGAATGTAAATTTGAGCAACTATTATGAAGAACAGTTCATAGCTTCCTCAAAATACTAAAAATAGAGCTATCACATAATCCAGCAATCGCACTACTGGGTATATACGAAAAAGAAAGGAAATCAATATATCAAAGAGTTATCTGCACTCCCAGGTTTATTGCAGTACTACTCACAATGGCCAAGATTTGGAAGCAACCTAAGTGTCCATTAACTTACAAAGGGATAAAGAACATGTGGTACATATACACAATGGAGTATTACTCGGCCATATGAAACAATTAGATTCTGTTACTTTTTAGTAGTTATGGTAAATGGGATTATTTCCAATTTGATTATCAGATAGTTCACTGTTGGAATATAGAAATACTACAGATTTTTAATGTTTATTTTGTATCCTACAACTTTACTTAATTTTTTTATTAGTTCTTAGAGTGTTTTATTGGAGTCATTAGATGTTTCCACATATAAGATCATATCATCTGCAAACAAGGATAATGCAATTTCTTCCTTTCCAGTTTGGATGCCCTACATTTCTCTTGTCTGATTGTTCTAGCTAGGACTTTCAGTAATATCTGGAATAACATTGATATAAGTAGGTATAAGAATGACCCACTGGTCTTTCAGGAGCATATTGTTTAATTTCCATGTGTTTTTGTGGTTTCCAAAATTACTCTTGATGATGATTTCTAGTTTTTTTTTTTATTGTGGTCAGAAAAGGTACTAGATATATTATAATTTCATTATTTTTGAGTCTTTGAAGACCTGTTTTGTAGCCAAACATACGGTCTGTCCTTGAGTATAATCCATGTGCTGAGAGGAAGAATGCATATTCTGCAGCTATTGCATGAAATGCTCTGTAAATATCCAATAGGTTCATTTCATCCATAGTGCATATTAAGTCCGATGTTTCTTTGTTGGTTTTCTGTATGGATGATCAATACAATGCTAAAAGTGGAGTATTGAAATCTCCAACGATTATTGTGTTGGGATCTGTCTCTCTTTTTAGTTCTAATAACATTTGTTTACATATCTGGGTGCTCTACTGTTGGGTACATATATATTTAGAATTGTTGTGTCCTCTTATTGAATTGATATTTCTGAATTTCTCATTATATAATGACCTTATTTGACTCTTTCTATAGTTTTTGTCTGGAAATCTATTTTATTCAATAAATAGAGCTATTCCTCCTCTTTTTTGCTGTCTCTTAGCATGGAATATCTCTTTTTATCCTATTATTTTCATTCTACATCTGTTTTTGTAGGTGATCATTTGGTCTCATTTTCTTTTTTTTTTCCATTTATTCATACACTCTATGTCTTTCAGTTGGACTTTCAATTTTGTTTACCTTCAATGTTACTACTGATAAGTAGGTACTTTGCACTGTCATTTTGGTATGCGTTTTGTTTGTTTTGTGGTCTTCTCTTTTTTCCTTCCTTCCCATCTTCTATTTTTGAAATTGTTTTTTTTTCTGTTCTTATGTTTAAATTTCTTAATTGATATAATTTATGTATCTGTTTCTGGTTTTGCAATTTGAGGTTACCATAAAGTTTCCAAATCATATAACCCATTATTTTAAGCTGATGATAACTTATCTTTGATGGTAATGACAGTTAAACTAACAAACAAATAAAGAGAAAACTAACAAAAACTCTGCATTTTAACTTTATTTGTCTGACTTTTTAACTTTTTTTTTTCTATTTATATATCATTATACTGTCTATGTCTTAGAAAGCTGTAGTTATCATTTTTGGTATATTCATCTATGAGTCTATCTACTTAAGATATAAGTAGTTTACACAACACAATTACAGTGTTACAATAATCTGTACTTGTCTGTGTACTTATTATTACCAGTTTGTTTTGTACCTTAGGATGATTTATTTCCTCTTGTTCATTAAGATCTTTGTCTTTCTTTTTTAATTTTTATTTTTATTTAATTGGGGAGATATAGATGATTTTTGGATAAGTTCTTTAGTGGTGATTTCTGATATTTTAGTGTACTCAATCATCTGAGCATTGTACACTGTACCCAATATGTAGTCTTTTAACCCTCACACCGTCTCCCAGCCTTACCTCCAAGTATCAAAAGTTCATTATATCATTTTTATGCCTCTGCATCCTTATAGCTTAGTTCCTACTTGTAAGTGAGACCATACACTACTGGCTTTTCTGTTCCTGACTTACTTCATTTTGAATAATGGCCTCCAGCAGCATCCAAGTTGCTGCTAAGACATTTTTTGTTCCTTTTTATGTCTGAGTAGTAATTCATGTTGTATATATACCATATTTTTTGTCAACTTATTGGTTGATGGGCACTTAGGTTGATTCCATATCTTTGCTATTGTGAATTGTGCTGCTATAAACATGAGTGTGCATGGATCTTTTTTATATCACTTCTTTTTTTTCCTTTGGGTACAAAACCAGTAGTGAGATTGCTGGATCAAATGGGAGTTCTACATTTAGTTCACTTGGGAATCTCTATACTGTTTTCCATAGTGATTGTACTAATTTACATTCTCACCAGCAGTGTAAAAGTGTTCCCTTTTCATCAAATCTATGCCAATATCTATTGTTTTTTAACTTTTTAATTATGACAATTCTTGAGAGAGTAAGGTGGTATCTCATTGTGGTTTTAATTTGCATTTTCCTGATGATTAGTGATGTTTAGCATTTTTTCATATGTTTGTTGGCTGTTTGTCAGTCTTGAGAATTGTCCATTCATTCCTTTGCCCACTTTTTGATGAAATTATTTTTTTTTCTTGCTGATTTGAGTTCCTTGTAGATTCTGGATATTAGTACTTTGTTGGATGTGTAGTTTGCAAATATTTTCTCCCATTCGGTGGATTGTCTGTTGATCACTTCTTTGGCTGTGCAAGGGCTTTTTAGTTTAATTAGGTCCCATTTATTTATTTTTGTTATAGTTGCATTTGCTTTTGGGATTTTAGTCAGGAATTCTTTGCCTAAGTCAATGTCCAGATGAGTTTTTCCAATGTTATCTTCTAGAACTTTTAGGGTTTCAAGTGTTAGATTTAAGTATTTGATCCATCTTGAATTGATTTTTGTATAAGGTGAGAGATGGAAATCCAGTTCCATTCTTCTACATATGTCTTGCCAGTTTTCCCAGCACCATTTATTGAAGAGGGTGTCCTTTCCCCAGTTTATGTTCTTTTTATGCTTTTTAGAAGATCAGTCAGCTGTAAGTATTTGCCTTTATTTCTGGGTTCTCTCTTCTGTTCCATTGGTCTATGTGCCTATTTTTATACCAGTACCATGCTGTTTAGGTAACTATAGTTTTGTAGTATAATTTGAAGTCTAATAATGTGATGTCCCCAGATTTGTTCATTTTTCTTAGTATTGCTCTGGCTTGTGAACTCTTATTTTGTTCTATATAAATTTTAGAATTGTTTTTTTCTAGTTCTGTGAAGAATGAACATCTTTTTCTTCCTGATTGAAGTACTTCCTTTAGCATTTCTTTTAGGACAGGCTTGGTGTTCAGAAAATCTCTTAGCTTTTGTTTATCTGGGAGTGTCTTTATATCTCTTTTATGTTTGTTGGATATACTATTGTAGGTTTTTTTTTTCTTCAGTGCTTTAAATATATCATGCCACTCCCCTGGCCTGTACAGTTTCCACTGAGAAATTTGCTGCGAGATGTATTGGTGCTCCATTGTATGTTATTTATTCTTTTCTCTTTCTACTTTTAGGAATATTTCTTTATAAATGACCCTTGTGAGTCTGATTATTAAATGTCTTGAGGTATTTGTATTTCAGTTAAATCTCATTGATGTTCTATAAACTTCTTGTTCTTGAATATTGATAGGAGAATAGAGCTTTGAAAAGTTCTCTTTCATTATCCCTTTGAATACACTTTCTATTTTGACCTATCTACCTCTTCTTTAAGGTCAATAACTATTAGACTTGTCCTTTTAAGGCTATATTGTAGATCTTGTAGGCATGCTTCATTGTTTTATTCTGTTTTATCTCATCTGAGTGTGTATTTTGAAATAGTCTGTATTCAAGTTCACTAATTCTTTTTTCTTTTTGATCAACTTACTTGTTGAGAGACTGGCATGCATTCTTCAATTTTTCAATTGAACTTTTTATCTACAGAATTTCTAAATGATTTTTCTAAGTTATTTCAATCTCCTTGTTAAATTTATTTGATAGGATTCTGCTTTCCTTCTCTGTGTTATCTTGCATTTCATCGAACTTCCTCAATAACAGTTATTTTCAATTCTCTGTCTGAAAGATCACCAATCTCTGTCACTCTGGAGTTGTTCACTGGTGACTTATTTAGTTCATTTAGTGAGGTCATGTTTTCCTGCATAATCTTGATGATTGTTGATGTCTGGGCATTGAAGAGTTAGATATTTATTTTAATCTTTGGAATCATGACTTGTTTGTAATCATCATTCTTGAGAAGGCATTCCAGGTATTCCAAGGGAGTTGAGGGTTGTAGTCTTTGGTCACTACAGTCTTATGTGCATTAGAGGTCATCCTAAGCCCAGTGATACTGTGACTGTTGCAGATGCATGTAGAAACTACCTTGATGGTCTTGTGTTAAATTTGGGAGAATTTCCTGGATTATTAGAGAGATTTTTTTGTTCTCTTCCTTTACTTTTCCCCAAACAAATGCATTATTCTTTCTGTGCTGAGCTGCCTGAATTTGGGGGAAAGCTGATGCAGGCACTCTTGTGTCCTCCACTACTGAGATTGTGCTTGAAGCCCAGTACAGTACACAGCACTGAACTGGGACCCACCGAGGCCTGTGTCAGTAATTTCCTGGCTATTGCTAATGTTTGTTCAAGACTCAAGCGTTGCTCTTCAGCCCGCAGATGATGAATCCTGCCAAGACTGGGTCTTTCACTTCAGATGAGTAAGTTCCCTTTTTTCCCAGGGTAGGTCTATGAATGCCATCCAGGAAATAAGGCCTGACACCGAGGGCTTTAGGAATCTGCTTCCTGCTTTATTTCACTCGGGCTGAGTTGGCACCCAGATTGCAAGACAAAGTCCTTTTTTATTTTTATTTTTTAGAAGGAGTCTCACTCTGTTGTTCAGGCTAGAGGGCAATGGCACAGTCTTGGCTCACTGCAACCTCCACCTCCCAGGTTCAAGCCTTTCTCCTGTCTCAGCCTCCTGAGTAGCTGAGACTACAGGTGTGTGCCACCACACCAGGCTAATTTTTGTGTTTTTAGTAGAGACAGGATTTCACCGTGTTGGCCAGGCTGTTCTATCTGCCTGCCTCAGGGTTCCAAAGTGCTGGGATTACAGGCATGAGCCACCGCACCCAGCCCAAAGTCCTCTTTAATTAGTCTTCTCTTTTCCTTAAGCGAAGAAGTCTCTCCCCTGGCCACCACCATCCTAGATCCATGGCAGGTACTGCCAGGTACTGTTGCTTATTCAAGGCTCAAGAGCCCTTTAGTCAGCAGATAGTTAAGTCCTGCCTGACCTGGACCTCAGCCTTTAGGAGAGTGGGTTCCATTCTGGCCCAGGGTAGATCTAGAAATGCACGCCAGGAACTAAGGCCAGGAATTGGAAATTTTAAGAGACTGCTTGATACTTTGTCTTACTGTGACTTAGCTGGTGTCCATGTTGTAAGATGAGATTCTTTTTACTCTTCTCTCTCCTTTCCTCAAGCAGAAAGAGTCTCCCCCCATGGTCACCATAGCTGGGAATGTCCTGGGTCACTTCTGAAGCCAGTCTGGCGCTGGGTCTCACCCAGGGTCCATAACGAGTACTGCCTGGCTACCACTGATTTTCAGTTAAGTCCCAAGGGCTCTTAAGTCATCTTTTGGTGAATGCTGCCAGGCCTGGGACTCTGCCTTCAGGGCAATGGAATCCCTTCTGGCCCAGATAAGGTCCAAAAATTCCACCTAATAACTAAGGCCTGAAATTGTGGCCCCCAAGAAACCACTTGGTACTCTACCTGACTGAGGCTGAGCTGGTACACAAGCTGCAAGACAAAGTCCTCTTAACTCTTCCTTCTCGTGTCCTCAAGAAGAGGGAAGAAGTCTTTCCTGGAGCTGTGAGCTGCACTGCCTGGGACTGGGAGAAGGGTGACATAAGCACTCCTTTGGCCAACTGTCCTGGTATCTCACTAAATTGGGTGCCCCTCAAGTCCACTGGCTCTCAGCCCAGTACCGCAGTAGGACTTGCCCAGGAATTGCAGTCTTGGAGTCCTAGACTGTCTTTTAAGTTTATTTTGAATCCCATAGCACTTTAGCCTACTGTCGTGGGGTTAAGCAGAACTCAGGTTCTGACCTCTGGGATGGTAATTCCTCTTTGGCTATGACTGGTATAAGTGTTCTCTCCATGGGTGCTGGCTGTATTCTACCCTGGAATGTTTTCCACTGTGACAGGGCAGCACTGAGTTCCAATGAAATGTTCCATCATCACTTTACCTTCCCTCCCCCAAGCACACAGTTTCTCTCTCTGTGCCACATGGCCATTGCCAGGGTGGGGAGAATGTGGGAGGGTTGACGTTGGCAATTCAAGACTGTCTTTCCTACTGTCTTCAGTTTTTCTTAATAGGATGTTAAAACCAGGTACTGTGCACACTCGCCTGATTTTTGGTTCTTATGAAAGTGCTTTCTTATGTGGATAATTGTTCAATTCAGTGTTCCTGTGGGGGACAATGATTGGTGGAGGTTTCTATTCTGCCTCTTCCTGTATTAATTCAAATAGTTTTTGCTCATATAGATCATTTCAAATTTTATCACTACAAAAAATGCTTGTACTAATATATTCATGTATCACTTAAAGACAGAATACATTCTGAGAAATGCATCTTTAGGAAATTTTCATTGTTGTGTGAACATCATCGATTTTACTTACACAAACCTAGAGTGTGTAGCCTACTACACACCTAGACTGTATGGTATAGCCTATTGCTACAGGCTACAAACAGGTACACTGTAGGTAATTGTTTATTGTACACTGGTAAGTATTCTTGTATATAAACATGTCTAAAGATAGAAAAGGTACAGTGAAAATATGGTATTATAATCTCATGTGACCACAGTCCTATACATGGTCTCTTGTTTGCCTAAATATCATTCTGTGGGACATGACTGTACGTTTAAGATTTTTTCACATTTTGGATTAGTTTTCTTAGGATAGATTTCTTGAAGCAACATTACTGGATATAAATTACTATATATATACAATAATTTATATATATGTGTGTGTATATATATGTATGTGTGTATATATATGTGCATATATATATACTCTGAATTACTAAAATGTCATCCCACAAGCAGTCATTGAGAAATTCTCTCTCTATGATTTCACCCCCACCAGCATTGAATTTCATCTTTTTAAAACTTGATAAAAGATGCAGCAGATTTGACTTGACGTTTTCTATGATATCCAACTAGTCTAATTCTAAGAATTAAAGATCAAATAGAATAATCTGAAATCATTATAATCTGATATAGGTTAGCATTCTCTTGGTTGCAGTTAACCAACTTAAATTACCTTAAGCAAGATGAAATTGATTTATTGTAAATAAACAGGATTTATCAAAGAACCCAACTACAGAAGGAAACCAGAAAGTAATGCAAGAATGCTATCAGTGTTTTCTTTCTAGTTTGTTTGTACTCTGTTCTGTGTGTTTTCTTCATTTTTCTTTTTATTTGCAGAATGACTTTCTTTGCTTCTGTAGTTCACATGACTGTGTTTATTTGGTATACAACAATCAGGAGATAAATTGATATCGTTTCTTTCATTTGCAATTAAATTTTCTGGAAAAGAGTCTCGGATTAATCCAGCTTGAATCACATACCCATTCATCATTTGTTCAACTGTGTTTGTTGTGGGATCACATAATAAAGTCTGCCAAAAGTCTTGCCACTCTAAAATAATGTTTCCAGAAAATTAGTAAATGGCCAGATACTCCAATAGATTTCCAATGCAAAAATTTCAATGATTGAGACCCTAGTAGCATTAGATGTGCCAGTTATCCTCGAAAACTGTCCAAAGTCTCAAAATCTAACGTTTCTTCTTCAGCTATGATTAAAGAAAATTTTGTCTTGAGTATAAAATTTTCCATAACTAGAGAGTCTTTCTTTTCCCAACTCTCTTGAGTGTGAAGTGGTTATAACTTCTGGAAACTATGTATTCAAATGTCATATTATGTCTGTTCTTTGAGTTCAACTTTTGAATTTCACAGTGAAATCACATGATGGTATAGTTTTCAAGTCATTCACAGAAACTATTGTAGAAATAGAATAAAGCATGGATATACTTTTGTAGCAGGTATTAAAATAATATGCTTATGTTTTCTGTATAACTTTCCTCTTTATTTACTCTTTCTCCCCTAGTTTCGCATCCAAAATCATACTTTCCAGAAAAGAAAGCTAAGACCCAAAGATGTTAATGATCTGCTGAAGACCCCACATATATGTAGAAGCTATGTCAGGACTAGAAGTTGGTTGCTTGATTTTATGTCACTGCTTTCTCTGACACATAATAAAATTTATGTTTTATCCTTTAGTGGGGAAAAGTGTTATTAATGTATCATAAATATTTTGTTTAATATTTTCCAATAATTCATAGAGGCACATACACAAAATTTAAAATTTACAAAAAGAATCTAGTTGAAGGGAAATGTCAGGTCAAAACACATGTATGCACAATGATGAGATCCCTGGATATCTCCCTTCATTACACTTCTAGAACACTGGAAGCCAGGATTTTACCCTTTAGTACAGAGAGGGAGAGCCTTCTTTGAGGAATATAATCAGTTCAAGAGGAAATAAATAACTGACATTGAGAAATTAGCAGTTATCTGAAAAAAAGCCTCTATAAAAAAAGCAGTCATTAAAAAACAAACAAACAAACAAAAACAGGAAAACTTAAGGATAGTGTCATAGTCAGCATTCTCCAGAAACAGACGTTGAGATGAGATTTTTGTAAAAGTGATTAGTGTAGTGGTGCCTGCAAAGGAAGAATATTGAGGCTT
Organism: Macaca thibetana thibetana; assembly: GCF_024542745.1. NCBI lineage: Eukaryota > Metazoa > Chordata > Mammalia > Primates > Cercopithecidae > Macaca > Macaca thibetana. The sequence continues at coordinate 122,138,011 of NC_065598.1, forward strand.
TGGACTGGGGGAAAAAGCATAGCAAGCCTTTGGACTTAAAGCCTCGAGACTATAAAGCTTAGTCCCAGGAGTAGCAATGAAACTTAAAGGTACCATAGGTTTGGTCTCACCTTGGAAAAATGTCAAGGGCTTTTTGTTATTTTTCATGTCAGTCAATCAGTAAAAACTGGTTGGCTGCTTGAAAAAGGGTATAACTTTCTGGGAAAGATTTCCACGAAGGCAATGTTGATAGGGCACCAACAGCATATGCTGCATAGAGATTTTAAAAGAAGGACACACACCTCAAAAATTGTCATTACATTCTAATAAAAACAAGTTTGCATTAGTAAGATTCCCTATATGACATTGCAAAGAAACTGTAATAGCATGTTTCCTTTTCTTTTTCCTTATCTCAAGTAAACCATTTTCCATGTTTCACCATTGAGTTTAATGGTTGCTGAAAAGACTTCTTTTTTTTAAGAAATTCTTTATTATATAAAGAAGTTTCCCTTTATTCTTCATTTTCTAAAAGTTTGTTTTTAATGAATTTGTGTTATATTTATGTCCATTTTTTAACATATATTCTTATGGTTATTTTATTTTCCTCTTATTTTGTCAAGGTGAACTGCATTGTTTTGGAGATGTGATGTAATACCCTTTTTATATATCACTGAATCCAATTTTCTATTATCTCACTAAGGATTTTCCATCAGGTTTGTGGAAGCGTGGTCTTCAATCTGCAGAAACATAATGTCCTTATTCGATTTTGCAATCAGAGTTATTTTGACGCATAAACAGTTACTAGCTTCGGAAAGAAAGAAAAAAAGGAAAAATCATGACCAAACTACATTTTCTTATGTTCAATAAAAAGAAGTTAATAGACAGCAAAAATAGATAAATCCAATTATAGAAAATATATAATAGTCATATCTATTAAATAAATTAAATTTGTTACTTGAAACTTTCCCACATAGAAATCCCCAAGCTCAGATGGCTTTACTGTGCACTCTTCCAAAGAATAAATAAACCCAATTGTACATAAACTCTTCCAAAGAATGGAAAAACAGTAACTACTCTATAGCTTATCAAGGGAATCCTAACTAATGTATAAAGTAAGAAAAGGAAATAAAAACAAAGATTTTAAAATTATATGTATTTTTTCATTTGTAGATGATATGTTTGTATATGTAGAAAATCCAAAATAATTTTTAAACTTTTATTATGTATCAGCTAGTTTAACAGGATTTCTCAGTAAGCATTTAGAATAAAAATCAACAAATAACTAAAAAAGAAAATTTTAGAAATTATACCATTTGAAATAGCATTAAAAATAAAATACCTAAGAATATGTTGAACAAAATACGTGGATTACAACTACACTAAAAGCTATAAAACAATATTGAGCAAAATTTTAAAAAGTATGGTACAATAAAGGGATATATTTTGTTGACAGAGTAAAAGACTCAGTATTGAACAATTGTTAATTGTTCCCAAATGAATCTAAATATTGAACATGATTCTAATTAAAATCCTGGAAAATGACCAGTAATAGCCAAGTTGAACATGAAGAAGCTCAAAGCTAGAAAACATACACTACTGGATTTTAAAAACTATTGTAAGATTATAATAATTAGAACGGTGTGTTAGTGGTGCAAAGATAAACAAACTGAATAATTGAATAGAATAGAATTCAGAAACAGACCTATGATTTACAGCAACCTGAATTTCTATAAAGACAACATTAAAAAACAGGGGAGATGAATGAATTGTCTTTATAATAAATTGCATTGGGTCAATAGAATATCCATCTGGAAAAATGAATTTTAATGATACCATATATAAAAATCAATTTCAGAATGATTGCATTTTTAATGTTAAAGGTAAAAAATGAAACTTCTATAGAAAACTTGTAGAATGTATCTATGAACTTCTGAGAAACAAAGATTTCTTAAACAAGGCAGAAAAAATAACTAACCATAAAATAATAAAATATATATTTAATTATATGAAGATTATAAATCAATATAAAGATACCAATAAGAAAATTAAATAAAAACTCACAGGGTGAAAAAGGATATGCATACCTCTGAGAAAAAATAAATGTATCCAGGATACATAAAAAACTCCCGTAAATACAAAAAGGATACAACTTACTAGGAAAATAGACAAAAGACTTAAACACTTTTCAAAGGAGGATAACCAAATGGCCCCAAAACACACACACACACACAAAACCCATTTCATTATCTAGAAGGAGTAAATAAATTAAATGCACAATGCAATATCACCATATTCCCACCAGAATGGTAGTTGTAAGTAATAAAGCACCAAATGATGGCCTTACATTGAATTATACCAGTCTGCCTAACTAACATTATGTACCATTTCTTCACTCATTACTTGTACTCCAGCCTTGTCGTACTTATTTTTGTTCTTCAGATTCACTCTTCTTGGAATTCGCATTTGGATCTTCATATAGCTGTGTCCTAGTCATCGTTCATATTTTACTGTATGTGTTACCTTTTCAAAAGAAACGATTGCCTCACTGATTTATTTTCTATGTTTGATGCTTCCTTCTTTCAACTTAGCTTATCTCTTTATTTATGTCTATTTTGCCCCACTAGAATGTGAACTCCATGTGATGAGAACCTCATCTCTCATATATACTACTGTGTTCCATTAACCTGATTGTGGCCCCAAAATAATTTTTTGAGTGAAACAACAATGAATAAATAAAATGTATATCTCTGTTGTGGTTTGAATGTTTGTCCCCTTCAAAACTCATGTGTTTGAAACTTCGGTCTCACAGTAGTGTTTGGAGGTGCGTCCCAATGGGAAGTGTTCAGTTAATGAGGGCTGTACCTTCCTGGATGAATTAATGTTACAATAAAAAGGACTTTTGAAAGTAGATCCACCCTCTTTTGCTCTTCTATCATGTGAGGAACAGTGCTCCTCCCTCTGGAGGATGCAGCTTCCAGGTGCCATCCTGGAAGTAGGGACTCAGCCCTTAAAGACACCAAATTTAGTGGCACATTGATCAATTGTCTGTTTAATATTTCCACCTGGTTATCTCAAAAGCATGCAAAACTCAACATATTCAAACAAAATCCGAATAAATTGCTATTAAATTTCTCCTATTTAAGTCAACAGGACCATTATATCCCCAGTTTTTCATGTCTTGGAGTCATTTTTGACATTAACCGACCTCTCCTTAGACACCACATCCATCTAATTGGTTGCCAAGTCTTACAAATTTTATATTCTAAACATTTTTGAATTTATCCAAATTTCTCCATCTTTATCACCACAACCATTTTAATGCAAACTACCCTCATTTCTAGCATCAACTATTACAATTGTCTACCAACTCTCCCCCCCCTAAACTGGCATCTGGTCTTATTTCTCTCCAATCCATTCTCCACCCTATATTTCAAGAGTTTCTTGAACTACAAATTCAGTTGTAGCGTTCCTTACTGCACCCCTCCAAGAATAAACTTAAAATACTTTAATGGTTTATTATTGTACTCAGGATGGTCTTGTCTTTACCAAATCCCCAGTTTTTTCTTTTTTTTTTTTTTTTCATGAACTCCCTTCTTCAGCCACATTGAAATTCCTTTAGTTCTTTAATATTTCTTGTTCTTTTCTGCCTAAAAGTATTTTGGCTAGTTGCTTTTTCCTAGTATTTATGCTCACTCCCTGCCTAGGAGTGGAATTCACATTTGGATCTTCACATGGCTCCCCTTCTTTCAGATATTAGTAAAGCATCACCTTATCTTATATGTCAGATCTCTATATTATAGCCTTGTCTTCATAGACATTTATCATAATTTTAATCATATATTTGATTGTTTACATATGTAATTTGTATCTCCCATACTAGACATTGAACTTACTGAGGGCAAGGTTTATCTCTTTATTGATCCCCTACCTAAGAATTGTATCTCCAATGCCTAGTAAAGCATCTGACACGTAGCAAGAGTTCAGGAATTATGTCTGAGTCAAAAAGTGCATTTGCCTTATACAGAAATTGAATCAAGTATTATTTAAGTGTTACGTTAGTCAAATCAAAAAATAACCCCACTTAGAATACACACATACACACACACACACAAATACCTAGAAATACACCTAACCAAGGAAGTAAAATATTTCCACAAAGAGAACTACAAAATACTGCTGAAAGAAAGCAGAGATGACGCAATCAAATGGAAAAACATTTTATGCTCATAGATTGGAAGAATCAATTTTGTTAAAATGGCCAAACTGCCCAGAGAAATCTATAAATTCCTTGCCGTTTCTATCAAACTACCAAGGCCATTTTGCACAGATTTAGAAAAATGATTCTAGAATTCACATAAAACCAATAAAGAGGCTCCAAAGCCAGAGCAATACTAAGCAAAAAAAAAAAAAAAAAAAAAAAAGCTGGAGGTATCACACTATTCAACATCAAACTGTACTATAAGTTAACAGTAACCAAAACAGCATGATACTGGTACATAAACAGACACATAGACCAATGGAACAGAATAGAAAATTCAAAGAAAGAAATAAAGAAGGAAGGAAGGAAGAAGGAAGGAAGGAAAGAAGGAAGGAAGGAAGGAAGGAAGGAAGGAAGGAAGGAGAGAGAGAGAGAGAGAGAAAGAAAGAAAGAAAGAAAGAAAGAAAGAAAGAAAGAAAAGAAAAGAAAAGAAAAGAAAAGAAAAGAAAAGAAAAGAAAAGAAAAAAGAAAAGAAAAGAAAGAAAGAAACAGAAAGAAAGAAAGAGAAAGAAAGAAACAGAGGGAGGGAGGGAGGGAGGGAGGGAGGGAGGAAGGAAGGAAAGAAAGAAAAAGAAAGAAAGAAAGAAAGAAAGAAAGAAAGAAAGAAAGAAAGAAAGAAAGAAAGAAAGAAAGAAAGAAAGAAAGAAAGAAAAGAAGGAAAGAAAGAAAGAAAGAAAGAGGAAAAGAAGAAAAGCAGGAAAGCAAGAAAGCAAGAAGGCAAGAAAGCAAGAAAGCTAGAAAGCTGCACACCAACAACTGTCTGCTTTTCAACAAAGTTGACAAAAATTAGCAATGGGGAAAAAACTCCTTATTCAATAAATGGAATAACTTGTTATCCATATGCAGAAGAAGAAAACTGGACCCCTACCTATCACCACATACAAAAATAAACTCAAGATGGATTAACGATCCAAATGTAAAACCTCAAGCTATAAAAATCCTATAAGAAATCCTAGGAAATACCATTCTGGACATTAGTCATGGCAAATAATTTATGATTAGGTCCTCAAAAGCAATTGCAACAAAAACAAAAATTGACAAGTGGGACTTAATTAAACTAAAAAGCTTCTGCAAAGCAAAAGAAAATATTAACAGAGTTAAGAAACAGCTTGCAGAATTGGAGAAAATATTCACAAACTATGCATTTGAGAAAGTCTAATATCCTGAATCTGTAAGTAACATAAGCAACTGGACAAGCAAAAAACAAATAACCCCATTAAAAAGTGGACAAAGGACATGAGCAGGTACTTCTCAAAAGAAGACATAAAAGCAGCCAACAAACCTATAGAGAAATACTCATCATCACTAATCATCAGAGAAATGCAAATCAAAACCACAATGAGATACCATCTCAGAATGACTACTATTAAAAAGTAAAAAAATAACAGATATTGATGAGGCTGCAGAAAAAAAGGGAGTATTCATACACTGTTGGGTGGGAATGTAAATTAGTTCAGCCATTGTGGAAAGTAGTTCTGGTATTTCTCAATGAACTTCGAACTACTCGACCCAGCCATCCCATTAGTGGGTATATAACAAAAGGAAAATGAATCTTTCTACCAAAAAGGCACATGTACTTACTTGTATGTTCATTGCAGGACTATTCACAATAGCAAAGACATGGAATCAATCTTGGTGCCCATCAAATGGTGAATCTGATAAAGAAAATATGGCACATATATACTGTGGAATACTACATTTCCATAATAAAGAATGGAATCATCTACCTTACAGCAACATGGATACACCTGGAAGATATTATTGTAAGTGAATTAATACAGGAGCAATAACCAAATACTGTATTTCCTCACTTCTAAGTGGTAGATAAACATAGACTACACGTTGACATAAAGATGGAAACAAAAGACACTAGGGATTACTAGAGGGGAGAGAGATAAGAGTGGACAAGGGCTGAAAAACTACCTATTTGGTACTGTATTAGGTCATTCTTGCATTGCTATAAAGAGGTACCTGAGACTAGGCAATTTATAAAAAGAGGTTTAATTGGCTCACAGTTCTGCAGGTTATACAGGACCCATGGCTTCTGGTGAGGCCTTAGGCAGCTTTTACTCATGGAAGGAGGCAAAGTGAGAGCTTGAAGGTCACATGGCAAAAACAGGAGTAAGAGAGTGAAAAGGAAGGTGCCACACACTTTTGAATTACCTTATCTAGCAAGAACTCAGAGCATAAGCTCATTTATCACCAAAGGAATGGTCCAAGCCATTCATGAGTGAGTGATCCAACCCCATGATCCAAATACCTCTTCAAAATATAGTCTGAATAAGTCAAAATTTCATGTATTATTTTGTTTGGAGAATGTTTCACCTACATACATTTTGTGTTTGCCTCCTTTCATACCTGTAACTATATAAATACTGGCAGTAAGTGTCTACAATAGATATAATTATACAGGTCATGTAAGAACATGGTATGGAGTAAGAAAAATAATAATTAAAATATTTAATATGTTTTCATTATAAAGCTAAGCCCACAAAACTTTCATATAGGATCAACAAGTCCAGTTGATAAAAGCAGAATGATAATTTACTCCTGGTAAACTCATTTACTTATCTTGGAACCATTATAACTTTCCAATCTAATTTTAGGTATTTACACTCATTGTTTCTGAAAATAAAGTCATAAGAAATGAAATAGGAAAATGAACAGGTACATTTGTTCAATATGACACATTCGACCATAGGAAGATGAAAATGACATGCCTGACCTTAAAATGTAACCATCCTTTTTATAGATAATTCTGTTTTGTTAGGAATGCCAATCAAGTATTTCATGAATATATTTCAGTAGCTGTGAAATTTGATTAAAATTTAATGTAGCCTCACTTCTTCTCTAAGTCTGAAATAATTTAGATGGTCAACTGTCTGTGAAATTATGGTTTTACTTGTTAATTGTTCATGATCTTTATAAGAAGAGAGTTACTTTTACTTTGCTCTAAAAACTGATGGATATTATATTAACCAGATGACAATCTTATTCTTTTCATATTTCTAACATGGCTTTTAATAAGAAAAAAATTAATGATAAATACATTGTCTTCATGAAGGTCACACACACATACACACACACAAACACACACACACCCCCTTCTGAAAATTGTTTCCAGAATATTCATATGTAAACTGAGGATACAAAAAATTATTGCTTAGTGAACATAAATATTATAGAATTTCTTGAATATTTGTAAATTATGAGATATTGAGATCTGAAAGAGAAGGCAAAAAAACATTTTATGTTATTTACAATAGGAAGCTCTCTAAGGAAAGTAAGTAACTACACAATAGCTAAAAATGGATATGGAATTATTGTCTTTACATACAGGGTACAAGCATAAGTAATCACTCAGAAAAAAAGAGAGGAAATATATTTTGCATCCTGAGTGGCATTGGGAAAATACTTGTTACCTCCCTTAAATAGAATTTTTTTTTACCATGACGTTATTCTAAGCCCATTATATTAGCTTTAAATAATCTTGAACCTTACTTGGGGAAATACATTCAGAAATATAAGGTGGGGCAAGCAGAAGTATAGGTGGATCTTAGTATTTCACTTATTTAACTGTTTCTGATCTTGAACGTTTCCTCTGTGGACTGGGTGCTGTGCTAAAGACTTGATTTTATCCTTCAAGTGGCTTGCAATTACCTAAGGAAGGTAAGGCACATGAAACAATTACAAAACAAGACAGTGTGCTAATTTTTTACTGCTGTGTAACAAATTATCACAGACTTAGTCGATTAAAACAACACTCATTTATTAACTTATATTTCTGTAGGTTAAAAGTTCAAGCAGGCTCAACTGGCTTTTCTGCTTGTGGTATCAACAGGGCAAAATCAAGGCGTTGGTCAGACTGGACTCACACGGAGGCTCTGGGGAGAACACACTTTAAATAAAAGTCATTGAATAATTTACATGTTTGCAGTTTTGAAATTGAGGTTCTACTTTTTTGGCTGGTTGTCAGTGGGGGTGGGTCCTACTTTCATTTTCTAGAGGCCACCTGTTATTTCTTGGCACAAGACTCTCCCCAATTCAAGCCAGCAAGGGTGTTTTGAGTCTTATTCATATTTCATATCTCTCTGGCTTCTACCACAAGACAGAGAAAACTCTCTATGTGGTACACTGTTTCCTATCTTTTTACTTTCAACCTATTTTTGGCTTTAGATATAAAGTGTCTCTTATAGACAGTATGTGTTTGGATCATAATTTTTGTGCTGATTGCTAATTTTGGAGTGTTTAATCCATTTATATTTAATAAAAGTATTGATAAAGAAGGATTAACATCTGCTGTTTTTCTACTTGTTTCTGTATGCCTTGTGTCCTTTCTGTTTCTCTAGTCCTCCATTATTGCCACCTTCTGCATTAAATAGATATTTTATAGGGTATTATTTCCATTTCCTTGTCATTTAACTATATTTTTTAGTTATGGTGTTAGTGTATTTTTCCAGTTTACAATTAACATTATAACAAACACTGTAGTTTCTATGAATACCAACTTTAAATAGTATAGAAAAACTTGGCCCAAATAAAGTTCCATTTCTTCCTCCTCTTTTTTTTGCTATTATTTTCATTAAAATGATACACACACACAAAGACACACACACACACACAGTATTTTGATCAGCACAGACATATATTTATTATTTTATGTAGTTGTTTTCTAAATAATTTAGACTGTTGGAGTTAAAAACAGTAAATTGATTAATGTTGCCTTTTATTTTTACGTATGTAGTTACCTTGATTTGTGTCCTTTATTTTGTTGTGAAAATGTCACTGTCTTATGTCCTTTCATTTAAGCCTGAAGAGATTCCTTTAGTATTTTTTTCGGAGTAAGTCTGTTAATGATTTGTTCTCTCAGTTTTGGATCATCTGGAAATGTTTTAAGGTTTCCTTCATTTATGAAGGACAGTTTGTGGGAGATAGAGTTCTTGCAGAATTCTTGATTGAGATTCTTTTTGTTTCAAAATTTTGCACGTATCATTCCACTGCCTTCTAGTTTCCATGATTTCTAATGAAAAGGTGACTGATAATTTTATTTGTTTTCTTTCTTATTTATTTTATGTTAGCTTTATCAAAGTATCATTTATATGTTAAAATTATACACGTATGACATATATATCTTCATGAGTTTGGACATATTCAGGTTGACTGATAATCAAATTGAGGATCTCTTGTACATGGCAAGTGATTTTCTTTTGCTTCTTTCAATATTATTTCTTTTTCTTTTCTTTTAGTAGTTTGAGGCATGAATCTCTTTGTATCCTACTTGAAGTTTGCTAAACATCTCAGATGTGGGTATTAGTTTTTTAAAATGAAATTTGTATAAATCTAGACCATTATTTTAAAAATATTTGTTCTGCCCTTTTCCTCTCTCCTGCGTATGTTGGTATGCTTGATTGTGTCCTACAAGTTTTGGAGGCCCTGTCCAGTTTTCGTCATTCTTTTTTATTTCTTTCCCTCATACTGGATAATCCCAATTATTCTATCTTCAAGTTTACTGATACATTCTCCTGACGACTTAATTCTGATTTTAAGCACCAATAGTGAATTTTTCATCTCATATTGTACAATTCAACTACAGGATTTCTATTTGGTTTGATTTAATAATTTTTATCTTTATATCACTATTTTCTATGAGATGATAAATCATCTTATAATCCCTTTAATTCATTTGACATGATATAATTTATATACATACATTTATATGTATCATTTGTATCTAGTGATTTGAACATCTGGGCTTCCTCAGGAATAGTTTCTATTGACTGATTTTTTTCCCTGTGTATGGGCCACATTGTCCTGTTTCATTTCAAGCCTTTTAATTTTTGGTTGAAAATTGGACGTTTAAAATAATTAAATGTGGCAACTCTGGAAATAAGACCTTACTCAACCACGTGTTTTTTTTTTTTTACTATTATTGTTGCTTTTGTTGTTTTGTTGTTGTTACTATTTGATTTTTTATTTACTTTCTTGGAGTGATTCTGTAAAGTCTGTATTCTCTCTCGTATGTACACATTACGGTCTCTGATCAGTTCATTTAATGGTAAGCTAGTGATTGGAAAGGGATGTTAAATGTCTTGAATCAGTAAGTCCCTTTGTTTGCCAAGGTGCTCCGCATGCATGTTTAGGCATGTTTTCAATGATTGGTAGGCAACTCACAATTCTACCTTAGCTTTTCATTTCTGCTTGTACAAGTATGTAGTCAGACAGTGATGGGAGATTTGGGCCTTTTCAGGACTTTCTTGGGAGTTTGCATGATGCCGTGCAGGCAAGTTGCCTTCTAGATGATCAGGAAAGCAACTTTTGAAGTTTTACTTTTGTTTTTTATTTATTTATTTATTTACTTTTGTTGTTTTTCTTTCCCTTCCCTACTCTATTGGAGTTTACAAAACCCACTGTGGGACATCTCATTACTCAGATCTTCCTTTTAAATTTTGTAGACAGCCTCCTATTTATCCCAACTGGTGTCACCAACTCAAGCAGCTGTGATATTAAACAACAAACTCTAATTGCTTTCAACAAAATGCCCTGGGGAATGGGATTTTCACACTGAAATAACTCTGAGTCATATCAAATAACAAGAAGCACTGTAAATTATTCTTTTCCAGGGAGCATCAAGACAAGTTAAATAAGAACAATTCTCTTTAGATAGGTCTTTTTAAACAAGATTCAAAACTATTCTTCCCCTTTGAGTGGCTACTATAATTCTGACTTTCATAGCTATAAAGTTTGCATAGCTAGTCATTTTTAGGGTTACTGTGTTGATGGGAGAACGGGATGAGAATAGGACAAGTTAAAATGCCATAGAAATCCCTAAGGTTTGGCTGAGGTGTCTTCTTTTGTTTTGTTTTTTAAATAACTATGTATATAAAAAAGAAATATGAGCATTCCTATTGCGGCAATCTTTTATTTCCAACATTATAAAAGATTTGATTTTGACAACTTTTGCTAGTGTTCATACTGTTTTAATGGAACAGGTGATTTTCAGAGCTCCTACTCCATAATTTTGACCATTTGTCCCATGTAGTTTGAGTTACCATTCCTAGTCGATGTATTGACTCTCTTAGAATGGTAAAGTGTCTCTCTTTGTCTCTAGTAACACTCCGTGTCTTGAGATATATTTTAATTGACATTAACATACTCACTCCAGTTTTCTTATGCTATTGCCTACTGCATCTTTCCCATCTTTTTAACTTTCAACACACTTGTGTCTTTGTGCTTAAAGTAAGTCTCTAGTAGGTAAAATTTAATTGCTTGCTGTTTTTAATCATGCCTAAAATTATCTGATTTTTTTTGTCATATTTAGTTTTGACATCCTGCTATTTGCTTCCAATTAACTTTATCTTCCTTTGCCTCTGACCCTCCTATTGTACTTTCATTAGTATTAATTACCTAGTTATAATATTCTATTTAAATTTTTCCATTGGCTCTCCAACAGTATCTTTTTGTTTTGTTACTTAATGGTTGTTCAAAGATTTTAACATATATATTTTACTTGACACAATCTATATAGTTTTAATATTAAATGACTTCTAAAAATTTAAAGAACATACAAGAATCTTGGACAAGTGTATTTCCATTGAGTTCCAATTATTATTACTATTGTCACTAAGAATGTATTATACATATTAAATGTTATAAGTTATAAATCCTTCAATACAATTAAAATTTTTGTTTTAAATAGTCAAATAATTTTAATGAACTTTAAGAAAAAAGAAAAATATGTTTGTATGGTATTGTATATTAATACAGATGTTTGTCATGTTCAATGATGCTCATTCATGTAGACTTGAATTGACATCTAGTGACATGCCATTCTCCTTCAGCCTAGGCCTGTTTACTACTTATGATATTCAAGGCCTTAGGGCTCTAGAATCAGCAGGAGGCAATGACAGTCAGGCTTGTGTACTTCCCTTCAGGGAAACAAGTTTGCCCCAGTCCTGGGCAGGTCCAGGGATGCCATATGAGAGCCAGGGCCTAGAGTTGGAAGCCTTAGGAATCTATCTAGTGCTCCATTCTGCTGCTGACCTGGCACCCCAGACACAAGACAAAGTGCTTCCCACTCTTCCCTACCATTTTCCATAAGCAGAGGTGTCTCTCCTCATGGCCCCAACCACCCCAGGCCCATAGCAAGTACTGTCTGCATACCGCTGATGTTCATTTAAGGCCCAAGGACACTTCAGTCAACTTGAGGTGAATGCTGCCAGGCCTTTTACTCTTCTTTCAGTACAGTGGGCTGCTGTCTGGCCCAGAGCAGGTCTGAAAATGCCATCCAAGAGCCAAAGCCTGAAATCCAACCTACTTGGTGCTCTACCTCACTGTGGCTGAGCTGGTACCTATGCTGATTTTGGGTTCTTATGAAGGTGCTTTTTTTGTGTGCATAGTTGTTCAAATTCTATTTGGAAATCTTGCTTTGCCTTCTCTTAAGTTTGGATATAGTTAGAGTTAGTTCCTTCTATTGAGTTTTCTATCCTTGAAAGCAGATTACACTTTCCCGTATCTTTGAATATCTAGGAAGTTTTGGAAACTAGATAGTTTAGTTTAGATGATATGTTTTGGGTACTCTGGGTTCTGCTTTGTTCTTCTGGAGATTTTTATTGTTCTTATTCTTATATGCAGTTACCTTGCTTGGACTCAAACATCATGCTTTGTACATCCTACAGAGTGCAGCAGCTAATATCTCTGCATCTTTCAACTGCTACATTTTTTTTAACTAGCTCCCTGGGTTTTCCCCTGCAAATGTAGTTTGTGGTTAGCCAAAATTTTGAACTGGATTATGGTTTCTTTGCTTCTGTGAATTTTCTTTCAAATCTTCATCTGATTGGCTGGCTTTGGACTCTATCATCTAATACTTAAGCCAGTAAGTCTTCACGTTTTTACTTTCCAAGATGGCCATTTTTGGGGAATTAATGCGGTTGAAAAATGAGTAACCTCAAAAAAATTCATCCAGTGCAGTCCTGTCTTCTGGTGAAAAATTCCTCTCTAGTCTTTCTAAGATTTTGTTTGTTTGTTTGTTTTTGAGGTGGTTTGTTTGTTTTTGCTGTGTCACCAGGTCTCTCCCTATATACATGCAGTTTCATGGACAATGGTAGAGTTACACTCAGATTTGGGATCTCATTTTTTCTTATGTTTCTTGCTTCCAAGATTTTTCCCATAGATTTCTGGCTGCTCTTCCAGTTCTAAATTCTGTTCCATTCTACCTTAATCTGGTAAGGTTACTGTTTTATCTGCACTATGGCTGTGTAGTTTTGGAGCTCTCTCCGATAAGAATTCAAACTTTCAGTTCTTGTCCTTTACAGATAGTTTTTTTTTTTTTTTAAAGGAAATACTCTCCTCTTACCTCATTCTGCTTTTGTATGCTCTCCAGTACCTTTTAAATAGTTGCTTTTTACTGTTTGTCAAGATTTTATCATCACTATCTGCACACTACCTCTTCAACTCATTTTCATTATGAAAATTATTTCTAAGAAATAATTCTCCCGAAAAAAAGTTTGTGTATAAACAACCTTATTGTAGCATTTTATATTAGTAAAATTTTAATAGCAAAGTAACAGGACAAATCATATCAGTGCACTATTATGCAGGAAATAAGATGATTATGAAGACTGTGCATTAACATAAAATGTGTACTCTATAATATTAGGTGATTAGAGAAGAATACAGAATTATATCTTCATACACACACATTGACAATAGTTAATAGGAGATGTGGAAAACTGGTAATTATTTATTTTATGAATGTAAAATTATAAAAAGCTTATTAGTATTCATTCATCCTTTCAAAAATTATGGTGAGTACTACTAAATATCACTGTACATATATAGTTAAAACAAAAATTATCACTCTTAAGGAACTTAAAATCTACCAGAAATGCTTATACAAATTAAAAAAAATTTTATAATGAACAAAATGTGCAAATGTATAAGCTATAAATTACACAATGGTAGTAGAAACAGATCTTAAGTCTTCATTCCTTTTTCTATTTGAAGCAACTGGATTTCTCATTCAAAGTGTAATCCATGCTCGTTTTAGAAAAGAAAATGGACATACATATTCGCAGACCAGGTGTAATCTCAGCTGATATTTGAAGGAAGATAAGACTTTATCAAGTTGGTTCTGAGTTAGAGAACAGAGAGACAATTATTGGTCTTATTTATGGTTTACATTAAATTTGTTATAACTGAGCAATACGACATTTAAGTCGTTTCATAATAATATGCAGATTATATGCTACAACCCTAGCATATAGGAAAATAGACCTCACATTCATGGCTTGTGCTTTCTGGTTGTTTACAAACTGATAGTACTCATTTGAGTTAAAGTTATGTGAGGGATAGCTTACAGAAAATATAGTATTTGGAAGCTGAAATATACATACATAGATGTACACACACACACACACACACATACACACACACACACACAGTCTATTAAATTTATCATTTTATTTGACCTAAACCTTCAACTATGGCTTCAATAAAGAAGACATAACTAAAAATAAGCTGATTCTGAAATTATGAACTTAGAAGCAAGGTAGTATTCTACAGCTGGTATTGTACCTGATAGCATACATCTTTTTTAATTTCACTCCTTTTTCCATGGTAAGCTTCTTGAGGGAGTGAACCATATAGGATTGATATTGTTACTCTCTACATAGTATTTGCATAATGCCTTACATGTAAAATCCATTAAACAAATATTTCATGAATAATTTTATACTAAAAATAGAAAATATGCTTCCAAAGAAATATAAAGCAGAAAAGATCATCTTTATTGTTTAATTTGCTTGAATAATGCAATAAAAATATGTGAAACCACTTTAACCTCTATCACTGTCTTGTTTGTTACTTTCTTCTCCCCTCTCTACCTCTGTTCTCATTTTAAGCTATAGTCAAATGGCTTCTCTTGTGGACTGTACATATGCAGTAAGAATAAAGATAACTTAATGTAGCTGAAACTGAAAGGAGAAATAAGAGCATGTGTGAAATAAATCCAAAGTTAAAATATTTTTAAACCAATTAAGTGTATTCCTCAAGGCTATTTAAATGGAAGATTCATTCCTAGCTGTTTATGCATTCATAAAGATAAAATTGTTTTGATGAAAGATTTTTTAAAAATTATTTGGCCAGGTGCGGTGGCTCAAGCCTGTAATCCCAGTACTTTGGGAGGCCGAGACGGGTGGATCACAAGGTCAGGAGATCGAGACCGTCCTGGCTAACACAGTGAAACCCCGTCTCTACTAAAAAATACAAAAAACTAGCCGAGCGCGGTGGCGGATGCCTGTAGTCCCAGCTACTTGGGAGGCTGAGGCAGGAGAATGGCCTAAACCCGGGAGGCGGAGCTTGCAGTGAGCTGAGATCTGGCCACTGCACTCCAGCCTGGGCGACAGAGCAAGACTCTGTCTCAAAAAAAAAAAAAAAAAAAAAAAAATTATTCTTGGTTGAGAGCACAGGCCTAACCATTTGGATTCAAGACCCCAAAATAAAGCCTAGACATTTTAGTGTTTCTCACAAATGATTTGAGGTTTGAGTTAAAGCTCAACCTTGGTAGATGAGTATAGCAGATTTCAGTCTCACTACAAGTGATTCACAACTATCCGTTAACAAATATTTACTATGTCTTAATATGTACCAGGTTTGATGGTAGGTGTTGTGGTTGAAAACGTGAAATAAACAGACATAGTCCCTATCCTCATGAAGCTTACAGTATAGCAATCTTAACTAGTCTAATCATTACCTTTGATTATAATAATCAATAAAATACTCATGTAACCTACAAAAGTTAGCACAGAACTAGAAATAAATAACAGTTACTGGAAAAACCTAAAGACTTTCAACTGAAAGTCATATTTAGACTGGTTTTTTTACTAATTGTGATAGTAATAACAGCTGATATTTAATGATTGCCTACCACTTGCCACATAGTGTTCTAAATCTCTGATAAGCATTGATTTATTTAATCATCACAATAAATGTTGGTAGTCTGCACTATAATTATCTTCATTTTGCAAATGAGGAAACTGAGTCTTATGAAGTTGGTAAGCTGTCCAAGTAATCTAGTTAGAAAGCAACAGATCCACTGCAAGACAAGTACTCCAACTCCAGTGTCAGTGCTTTCCAACACTTTGAAGCTCACTATGTGTCTAGGACATCCACAGATCCACATAGAGCACAACTTGTTTATTTTCCAAATGGATAAAGGGATATTTAAGAATGCTTTAATTTTAGAAGAAACAAATTTAAAGGCATGTGTGTATGTGTGTGTGTGTGTGTGTGTGTGTGTGTGTGTGTGTTAAGGATTGAAAGAAACTATTGTAACTTCAATAAATGTACTACTTTGTTATTTAGTTTTATATGAATTTATTACAAATAACGTAAATGGTGAAGGGGCTAGAAATTCATAACTATTGTTTTAACAATACAAAACAAAACTGTCACAACATAGTAATTTTGTGACAGCTATTGTACAGAGTGGATAATGTTCACAGAGTTTATTATTGCAGGTAATGATAATATCATAAACCCTTTTGATGCATATAAACTTTTTGTAAGAGACATACTTGGTAAGATATGATGTAGTCATTCTAGACTGCTTTCCTTCTGTGTCCTCACATAGTGAGGACAAGATAATCTCTCTGTCTCTCTCTTTCTCTCATTCTTCTTATAAGGTCACTAATCTCATCATGAGGGCCCCACCCTCATGACCTCATCTGACTTTAATTTCTTCTCAAAGGCCTCATCTCCAAATATCACATTGGAAGTTAGGACTTCAACATATGAATTCTGGGCAGGGGATGAACATAATTCAGTCCATAACAAGTCTTTATTCCATATTTTTTACATAAATCAGCACTCTTACACAAAGTAAATTTCTCTTTCTTAGTTACTCAGCCTACAGTTGGCCTTATTTAAAACATCTTCTCTTAAAACATTTTGATATTGATATTTATGTATTATTTAGTCAACTTGGTTTTAAATAAAGTACAAATAAATAAAATAAATTATCTCAATCTTCACTATAGGCTAGGGAAATTTTATTCTAGCAAGAGGATAATAGCTGTTCAAATATACCTTGCAAACATTTCTAAAAGCCACCAGGTTTCCCAAAGTCACTGTGAAAAATATATTTGTTGAACTTCCAAAACAAAATCTTTCATAATAGAGCTGAAAATGGACTTACTTAGTAACTCATTTAACAAAAATACATATTCTTTATGATTATATTAATGGATATTATTAACAAGTTTATTGAGCGTGGGTGTTCTAATATCTCATGAGATGCTTGACAATCCCATCTGCTGATGGGTGCCAAATAAAGAAACTAAAAAGGACACAGGTGCCTTTGGATTCACTGTAAACATACCATCACCCCAAAATCATGCAGCCTAATGCTATCTGTGTATTATCTCTGTCTTTAAAAATATGTCATACTGGAGAATATATTTTATACATTACATTGTTGCACAAAATTCCTACTTGGAAAAGAGAAATCCATACCACCAAAATAATTTTCTGTAACTAATGTACATATTACCCCATGCAATTTAGGAATATGCTCCTTCTTGAAAAGATCAAAATCATATCTCATGAGTGATTGTATAGCCCCTTTTTAACTTGAGGTGCAAGAAAATGAATAGCAGCAATTTTCCCTTCAATAGACAATTTTAGATAAGAAAGTAATACACAGATTTACTTTAAAAAGTCACCCAAAATTAGCCCATGTGGCTGAGGCAGTAATTTTTTTTTTTTTTTTTTTTTTGACAGAGTCTTGCTCTGTCGCCCAGCCTGGAGTGCACAGTGGCAGGATCTTGGCTCACTGCAAGCTCCGCCTCCTGGGTTCACACCATTCTCCTGCCTCAGCCTCCCCGGTAGCTGGGACTACCGGTGCCCGCCACCACACCCAGCTAATTTTTTGCATTTTTAGTAGAGACGGGGTTTCACCGTGTTAGCCAGGATGGTCTCGATCTCCTGATCTCGTGATCCATCCACCTCCACCTCCCAAAGTGCTGGAATTCCAGGTATGCACCCGGCCCCGAGGCAGTATCTTTACACATATACATAAAATAAATCTGATTAAGAATGCCTGTTAGTTTTATTATGATATTTGCTCCTTGATTGTAATCTTAAACATGTTAAATTTTAAAACTAAATAGAAACTTCAAAAGCCAAAATAAAGTTTTTGTCTAAAATAGTAAACTCCCTCAACCCTACCCATCCAAGATCCAAATTTGTTTTTAAAAGTTTTCTGATTCTCTCCTAATGTATGACATATTTTTTTCAGATACTTGCATTTGTTCGAAAGACTCTCTGCTCTGATTGACTCTTACACATTATAAAAATAAATATTTTTCAATTACATAAGAGTGAATCTTATGAGTCTTAAAAAATCGAAATCATGTGTCTGAGCGTAACCCGTAATGTCCCTTGGCCCATTTTATTTATTTATTATCTATAATACTGTGATTACTCTTAGGTGTAGCAAAGGTACAATCAGTCAGAAAAAGAATACAAAATAATCTAACTTTTAAATGTTCTCATCCCCAAATCTTTCATAACAAATAGAACTTCTAGCTTTTTTTTTTTTTTGACACATCCAGAAATAAGTTTACCTTGTCAATATGTTATTCAGGAGGGCATTGCTTCTTTAGTTCAGCACCCAAGAGAAGGGTTGCATCTGTTTTCTAGTAATAAGCAACCCACACAGCAGGAAGAAGACAGTTCATGTACTTTTGAATTTGATTATGTAATGAAAAAATATGCATCGATCTGGATTGATGGTACATTTGTGTGTATATTATCTTTGCCTGTGTACTCAAATAGGGCATCTGTCTTTAATCTGACAGTATGGCTCATGAACATCCAAATTGAGCAAGTTTCAGATGCAAGCTAATCAAGTTCTTGCTGACAACCTCAGCAATCTTTCTGTTTTTGGTGGGATGACATATTCATCTTCCTCAATCACGCTATGACTAATGTATGAGAATGTTAACATCTTTCATTCTTTATATCTATGTAGAGATAATTTGGAGAAGAGAGTAGGTACTGTGCTCCACATTAGAGCTTGTTTTGCTCATTCTTCAGACAATTAAAAGGAGACAAGTGAATATAAAATATGACAATGCTAATATTTATTTTCAGCAGTAACGTTTTCACTTGAAAGCCTCCCTTTTGAGTGGGAGATTCTTGCCAACTCATTTGTGTATCATATTTCTATTTAAATGAATGTTCGTCGTCTACTGTGTGTTATGTGCTATGCTGAGATCTTTGGTACCTCTTTTCCAACAAGGCAGTCTCTAACTGGTTAAGCATCTCTTCTTTGAAATAGTCAAGTAGAAAACTATACTAACTCAGATATACAAAAGGCAATTGCATTAGTACACTTTGTGCTGTTATATCAGAATACCTGAGATTGGGTAATTTATAATAAACAGAAATTTATTGATGCACAGTTGTGGAGGCTGGAAAGTCCAAGATTGAGAGACTGGCACCTAATAAAGGGTTGCTTGCTGTGCCATGCCATGAAGAAAGGATAAAGAGAGGGTAAGAGAGACCGAGGTGGGAACAAACTCATCCTTTCATAAAACACCACTCTCATTATAATGAACCTATAGTCATAATAATGTCATAATTTCATTTTTGAGGTTGGTGCCCCATGACCTAAACACCTCAATTAAGCCCTGCCTCCATATACTGGGGGCCAAATTTCCAACACATGAATTTTGGGGAACACATTCACACCATAGTAGTAATATAAGAACCTATGGTAGACTGGGGATTCCTTTTAAGGAATGCTCAAATTAATATGTTGAAAGACAAGAATGTTTTGGAATGTTTTAAAGGAGTTTATTCTGCTAATTGTTAAAGTAATAGAAGCTACATTAAGATCCTATTCCAGCCCCTGGCAAGCATCTTTCTACTCTCAGGGGGGGGGGGGGGGGGGGGGGGGGGGGGGGGGGGGGGAGGGGGGGGGGGGGTGTTCCTATAAGACTACTTTAGATTCCACATGTAAATGAGACTGTAGTATTTCTCTGTGTCTAGCTTATTTCACTTAGCATACTGTCCTCTAGCTTCATCCATGCTTGTGCAAATGACAAGATTTCCTTATTTTTTAAGGCTGAATTTTGTGTGTGTGTGTGTGTGTGTGTGTGTGTGTGTGTGTGTGTGTGTGTGGTGTATGTCTCATTATCTTTATCTATTATTCATCAATGGACACTTTGGTGGTTTCCATTCCTTGGGTACTATGAATAATGCTGCAATAAACATGGGGGGGGCAGATGTGTGTTCAAGATACCAATTTTGCTTCCTATAAATAAATACCCAGAATTAAGATTACTGGATCATATCATAGTTGTATTCCTTTGGGTTTTTGAGGAACCTCCATACTGTTTTCCCATAATGGCTTACCAATATAAAATCCCTCAGACACTGTACAAGGGTTTCCTTTTTTTCTTTTTTTTTTTTTTTTAACTTTCTCCCTATCTTTTGACTTTATGGTAATAACCATGCTAACAGGTGTGAGGTATCATTGAGGTTGTAATTTGCAATTTCTTGATGATTAAAATTAGTGCTATTGAATACTTTTTTATATACCTCTTGGCCATTTGTATGTCTTATTTGAAAAAAAAATTTCTATTCAGGCCCTTTGATCATTTTAAAATATTTTTTTTCTGGTATTGACTTGTATGTATTTCCCCTTAATTTTGAATATTAGGCCTTTATCAGATAGATGATGTGCAAATATTTTATTTCATTCCATAGATTTCCTTTTCAGTTCGTTGTTTCCTTCACTGGGCATATTTTTTGAAATTTCATGTAGTCTCATTTTTTAAAATTTTTACTTTTGTTACCTGTGCTTTTGGTATCATATCCAAAAAATAATTGCAAAGTCCAATATCAGGGACATTTTTCCTGTGTATGCTTTTAATATTTTTAAGGTTTCAGGTCTTAGATTTAAGTATTTTTTAAACTATTTCACTTGATTTTTGTGAAATGTCTAAGATAAAGTTCTAATTTCTTTCTTTTATATGTGGATATTCAGTTTTCCCAGTAACATTTTTTGAAGAGACTATTCTTTCTACATTGCATATTTTTGGTGCCATTTTTGGAGATTAATTGACTATGTCTAACTAATCTCTTAAGACAGTTAATGGTGCAAAAAATACAAGAGAGACTGGTGCAAAAAAATACAAGAGAGACTCACAAGATCTAGTGGAAGAATATACTGGTCAAGCTCATTGAAGTTGCAAGGAAGAGGAAAAATAGATTAACTTTAGTTTTGGAGATGTATTACAAAAATACGCAAGAATGATAATGTGTTAACGGTCACTTTATCAACTGTCTAGTCTGAGATGCACAATACAACTTATGAAAACTGGAAAATTTGCTTAGTGTTTCTTTTTCTGGAAGCCAGAGCTTAAATAACGTATTTTCTCTTTGTAATTCTTACACAATTGCCCAAATGAAGAATGCAACTGAGTTGATTGATTGCTATCCTATATGGAATAACTCATGTTCAGTTAGCCTTCTTCAAAACAAGGCCATATACTGTTGCTGCCCTCAAACAAGCACTGGGGTTTTAGTATATTCCTAAGTTTAGGGAAGCAGGAATAATTTCAGTTTGAGCTAGTGTCAATACTATGTCATTGTGGTCAATGCATGAGAGAGGACACTAAAACATAAATCATTAGTAAACAAAGTTATATAAAAATAGCATTAAATGTCTGCTACAGTATTTTCATGCAGATGAACGTATTTTAATTTGCCTCTGTTTTCCACTTTATTTCCAACAATTTTGAAACTGGTTATTTAACAGATATATTAATAAAAAGTTTTGTACAAAAGCTTTGCTTATTTTAAACATTGAACAACTTCAGTAGGTCTCCTTTACATTGAACTTGTCAGAACTTTTAATATGTACTGTAAATTTTCAAAGGAAAAAAGGATTCCTTTATTTTGTTTGTCATCTTTTATTTCTTTCTATGAAACTGTTTGTTCTCAGTGTACACATTAACAGGCATTTGTTCTTAAAGTACAATTTGGGAAAGCACAGTAATTTAAAGTGTAATATTTCCTTTTGTCAGTTTTAACGTAATAGTCAAACTCTCCTCAATTCCTAATTTGCTAGTGTATTACAAAGCAGAACTACATAATTATGAAGAAACGTAGACATAGAAATATAGACAATATCACAGTGGATTGCTTCACTCATCTAATTTATCCTGCATAAATTAGTGGGTTTTTTTTTTTAATTTTACCCAAGAATACCTCTGGCATTTATTATTCTGCATGTAGTTGTCATACAGTATTTTTAGATTATTTCTCAGGAAGATTTTGAAACTCTAAAGGAGGAAGAAGCCATGCGAGTCTCGTATTAGGATCTAAGTTTGTAGTTTGGCAATTGCTGGGATCATACTTTGCATTCTTTGGCTATAGTTTTTGGCAAAGAGCTGATTCAGGTAACTTTCTTCAGAAGGATTTATGATATTTAGCAAGTATTTTGAGGTTTCATAGTTATTACCTGAAACACATGCAGTTCAAAGAAATAACGTAATTAAGGAAAGATTAATGATTTTTGGTTTATTTTCTTTCCTAAAGATACTACGAAGAAGAGAAATAACTGATGGAGCAAAACTCCAGATTAGTGAAGACAGAGTGAAATAATACAGTGGTTCTGCTATCCTTGAGTTCTAAATCAAGTTCTTGAGAGTTCCTGGAAATGACCAAATTACTATATAATCTAGTATCCATTTAGATAGATGACCATCTGTTTAGAAATATAAATGGCTGTGGGAGGGGCCAAGATGGCCAATTAGATGCAGCTGTGTCCGAGGCTTTCACAAAACGGATGTAAATTCTGTACCTTCAATTGAGGCATCCAGGTTCTCACATTGGGACTGACTACACACAGAGGGCTCAACACACCAAGAGCAAGGAAAACTAGGTTGTGGTTATGGCCCACCTGGGAGTGGCACAGAGACAGGGTAGCTCCCACCCCCAGCCAAGAGAATCAGTGAGGGATTCTGAGACCCTGCCCAGGAAAACATGCTTTTCCTACATATCTTTGCAATCTGCGATCAGGAGATTCCCTTGTGAACCTATGTCACCATTCTTGGGTCTGAAGCACAGAGCTGTGGGGTGTCTCAATGGGGCAGCCACTCGCTTCATTGACTGGGAAACCCAGGAGTTTTGCATACTGTGGCCCAGGAATTCCAGCAAGGTGGGAGATCCTGTGCATTCCCCCTAAAGGGGGCTGCATCTAGAGAGCCAAGTGGCATCGTTCTGTGGGCCACACTCCCACGGCACCTCACAAGTTAAGTCACACTGACTTGGAATTCCAGCTGGCCAGTGGAGCAAACTGGAGACTGTATGAGACATGAGACAGACCAAGTTCCCAGGGGGAGGAGCAGCTGCCATATCTGCCATTCCTCGGGCCCTTTAGTCTGCCAACATCAGGGACTTGGAGGAATTTCCCACAACACAGCACAGCTGTTGTGCCTAATCATGGCCTGTCTGCTTCTTTAAGTGGGACACTGATCCATCCCTCCTCACTGGGTGGGACCTCCCTGCAGGAATTTCATCAACTACAGTCATGGTTATACAGGCAGAACTCTAATCTCTCACTGAGATGGAGTCCCTAGGGAGAGGGGCAGCTGCTGACCCTGCGATTCAGCCAACTTAGTCTTTCCAGGTCCCTGAAAATGTTCCTACTGATTGCGTAAAACCACCCAACAGGGCTTTCCAGACACCTCCTAAAGGAATGTCCTAGTTGGCATTAGGTCAGTTTCCCCCTGAGACAGAGCTCCCAGAGAAAAGAACAGGCTGTCATCTTTGCTATTTCACAGCCTTCACTAGTGATACCTCCAGGTGTGGGAGGGACTGAGAGGACTAGGATCTGGAATGGATCCCCCAGCAAACAGCAACAGGTCTATGGAAAAGTAACTTGATTGCTAAAGGAGAAACAAACAAAACAGAAAGTGACAATGACAGCATCAACAAAAAAAGCTATACCCACAAAAACCCTAATCAAAGGTCAGTAACCTCAAAAATTGAAGCTAGATAAGGCCACAAAGATGAGAAACAATCAAGGCAAAAATACTGAAAACTCAAAAAGCTAGAGTGCCTCTACTTCTCCAAATGACTGCATCACCTCAAGCACCTACAGAGCTGGACAGAGGCTGAGATGGATGAATTGAATAGGCTTCAGAAAGTGGGTAATAATAAACTTCACTGAGTTTAAGGAGCATGTTGTAATCCAATACAAAGAAGGTAAGAATTGTGATTTTAAAAAAAAGGGCTGATAACTATTATAGGCAATTTAGAGAGAAGCATAACTGACCTGATGAAGCTGAAAACCACAACACAAGAACTTCACAATGCAATCACAAGTATCAACAGAAGAATAGACTAAGGGGAGGAATTAATCTCAGAGCTTAAAGACGATCTTTCTGAAATAAGACAGGCAGACAACAATAGAGAAAAAAGAACAAAAAGTGGTGAACAAAACCTCCAAGAAATATGGGACTATGTAAAAAGACTGAACCTATGACTGATTGGGGTACCTGAAAGAGATTAGGAGAAAGGTACCAAGTTGGAAAACATACTTTAGGATGTCATCCAGGAGAACTTCCCCAACCTAGCAAGACAGGCCAACATTCATATTCAGGAAATCCAGAAAACCCCATTAGGCCACTCCAGGAGAGGATCAACCCCAAGACACATAATCATCAGATTCTTCAATATCAAAGTGAAAAGAAAAAATGATAAGTTCAGCCAGAAAGAAAGACCAGGTTACCTACAAAGGGAAGCCCATCAGACTAAAAGTGAACCTTTTCAATGGAAACATAGCAAGCCAGAAGAAATTGAAGGCCAATATTCAACATTCTTAAAGAAAAGAATTTCCGGCTTCCGTTCCAAGATGGCTGAATAGGAACAGCTCCAGTTTGCAGCTCCAAGCATGATCAATGCAGAAGATGGATGATTTCTGCATTTCCAACTGAGGTACCTGGTTCATCTCATTGGAACTGGCTGGACACTGGGTACAGTGCACAGAGGGTGAACCGAGCCAGGGCGGGGTGTTGCCTCACCTGGGAAGTGCCAGGGGTCAGAAGATTTCCCTTTCCTAGCCAAAGGAAGCCGTGACAGGCTGCACCTGGAAAAATGGGACACTCTCGCCCAAATAGTGCACTTTTTCCACCATCTTAGCAACCAGCAGACCAGGAGATTCTCTCCCATACAGGCCCTGTGCTCACAGAGCCTTGCTCACTGCTAGCACAACAGTCTGAGATCAACATGTGAGGCAGCAGCCTGGCGGGGGGATGGTCGTCCACCATTGCTGAGGCTTGAGTAGGTAAACAAAGCAGCCAGGAAGCTCGAACTGGGCAAAACCCACCACAGCTCATCAAGGTCTACTGCCTCTATAGACTCCAATTCTGTGGGCAGGGCATAGCTGAACAAAAAGCAGCAGAAACTTCTGCAGACTTAAACTTCCCTGTCTGACAGCTCTGAAGAGAGCAGTGGTTCTCCCAGCATGGCATTTGAGCTCTGAGAATGGACAGACTGCCTCCTGAAGTGGGTCCCTGACTTCCATGTAGCCTAACTGGTAGACACCTCCCAGTATGGACCGACAGACACCTCATACAGGCAGGTGCTCCTCTGGGATAAAGCTTCCAGAGGAAGTATTAGGGAGTAATGTTTGCTATTCTGCAGCCTCAGCTGGTGATACCCAGGCAAACAGAGTCTGGAGTGGACCTCTGGAAAACAACAGACCTGCAGCTGAGTGACCTGACAGTTAGAAGGAAAACTAACAAACAGAAAGGAATAGCATCAACATCAACAAAAAGGACATCCACATCAAAACCTCAACTGTAGGTCACCAACATCAAAGACCAAAGGTAGATAAAACCACAAAGATGGGGAGAAACCAGAGAAAGGGTATCAGCGATTGAAGATCAGATTAATGAAATCAGAAATACGGGACTATGTGAAAAGACCAAATCTACGTTTGATTGGTGTGCCTGAAAGTGATGGGGAAAATGGAACCAAGATGGAAAACACTCTGCAGGATATCATCCAGGAGAACTTCCCCAACCTAGTAAGGCAGGCCAACATTCAAATTCAGGAAATACAGAGAACGCCTCAAAGATACTCCTCAAGAAGAGCAACTCCAAGACACATAATTGTCAGATTATGTCACACCAATCAAACATAGATTTGGTCTTTTCACACAGTCCCATATTTCTTGGAGGCTTTGTTTGTTTCTTTTTACTCTTTTTTCTCTAAACTACTTGTCTTGCTTTATTTCATTAAATAAATAAAGAAAAGATCAACAAAATTGATAGATTGCTAGCAAGACTAATAAAGAAGAAAAGAGAGGAGAGTCAAATAGATGCAATAAAAAATGATGAAGGGAATATCACCACCAATCCCACAGAAATACAAACTACCATCAGAGAATATTATAAACACCTCTACGCAAATAAACTAGAAAATATAGAACAAATGGATAAAATCCTGGACACATACACTCTCCCAAGACTAAACCAGGAAGAAGTCAAATCTCTGAATACACCAAAAACAGGCTCTGACATTGAGGCAATAATTAATAGCCTACCAACCAAAAAAAGTCCAGGACCAGATGGATTCACAGCCAAATTCTACCTGAGGAACAAAGAGGAGCTGGTAGTATTCCTTATGAAACTATCCCCAGCGATCAAAAAAGAGGGAATCCTCCTTAATTAATTTTATGAGGCCAAATCATCCAGATACCAAAGCCTGGCAGACACACACACACACACACACACACACACACACACACACACGAGAATTTTAGACCAATATCCGTGATGAACATCAATGCAAAAATCCTCAATAAAATACTGGCAAACTGAATCCAGCAGCACATCAAAAAGTTTATTCACCACAATCAAGTTGGCTTCATTCCTGAGATGCAAAGCAGGTTCAACATATGCAAATCAATAAATGTAATCCATCACATAAACAGAAGAAAATGACCAAAAAACACATGGTTATCTCAATAGATGCAGAAAATGGCTTCAACAAAATTCAACAGGGATTCATGCTAAACACTCTTAATAAACTAGGTATTGATGAAATGTACCTGAAAATACTAACAGCTATTTATGACAAAACCACAGCCAATATTATACTCAATGGGCAAACGCTGGAAGCATTCCCTTTGAAAACCAGCACAAGACAAGGATGCCCTCTCTCACCACTCCTATCCAATATAGTGTTGGAAGTTCTGGCCAGGACAATCAGGCAGGAGAAAGAAATAAAGGGTATTCATTAGGAAAAGAGAAAGTCAAATTGTCCCTGTTTGAAGATGACATAATTGTATATTTAGAAAACCCCATCATCTCAGCCCAAAATCTCCTGAAACTGATAAGCAACTTCAGCAAAGTCTCAGGATACAAAATCAATGTACAAAAATCACAAGCATTCCTATAAACCAATAACATACAAACAGACAGCCAAATCATGAGTGAACTCCCATACACAGTTGCTACAAAGAGAATAAAATACCTAGGAATCCAACTTACAAGGGATGTAAAGGACCTCTTCAAGGAAAACTAGAAACCACTGCTCAACGAAATAAAGGAGGACACAAACAAATGGAAGAACATTCCATACTCATGGATACGAAGAATCAATATCATGAAAATGGCCATACTGCCAAAGGTAATTTATAGATTCAATGCTATCTCCATGAAGCTACCAATTACTTTCTCACAGAATTGGGAAAAAAAACCCACTATAAAGTTCATACGGAACCAAAAAAGAGCCCACATTGCTAAGACAATCCTAAGCAAAAGGAGCAAAGCAGGAGGCATCATGATGCCTGACTTCAATCTATACCACAAGGCTGCAGTAACCAAAACAGCATGGTACTGGTACCAAAACAGAGATATAGAACAATGGAACAGAACAGAGTCCTCAGAAATAACACCACACATCTACAACCATCTGATCTTTGACAAACCTGACAAAAACAAGAAATGGGGAAAGGATTCCCTATTAAATAGCTGAAACTGGATCCCTTCCTTACACCTTATACAAAAATTAATTCAAGATGGATTAAAGACTTAAATGTTAGACCTAGAACCATAAAAACCCTAGTAGAAAACCTAGGCAGTACCATTCAGGACATAGGCATGGGCAAGGACTTCATAACTAAAACACCAAAAGCAATGGCAACAAAAGTCAAAATAGATAAATGAGATCTAATTAAACTAAAGAACTACTGCACGGCAAAAGAAACTATCATCAGAGTGAATAGGCAACCTACAGAATGGGAGAAAATATATGCAATCTACCCATCTGAGAAAGGACTAATATCCAGAATCTACAACAAATTTAAACAAATTTACAAGAAAAAAAAAAACAACCCCATCAAAAAGTGGGCAAAGTAGATGAACAGACACTTCTCCAAAGAAGACATTTATGCAGCCAACAGACACATGAAAAAATGCTCATCATCACTGGTCATCAGAGAAATACAAATCAAAACCACAAAGAGATACCATCTCACACCAGTTACAATGGAGATCATTAAAATGTCAGAAAATGACAGACGCTGGAGAAGATGTAGAGAAATAGAAATGCTTTTACACTGTTGGTGGGAGTGTAAATTAGTTTAACCGTTGTGGAAGACAGTGTGGCAATTCCTCAAGGATCTATATGTAGAAATACCATTTGACCCAGCAATCTTATCACTGGGTATATACCCAAAGGATTATAAATCATGCTACTATAAAGACACATGCACATGTATGTTTATTGCAGCACTATTCACAATAGCAAAGAGTTGGAACCAACCTGAATGTCCATCAATGATAGACTGGATTAAGTAAATGTGACATATATACACCATGGAATACTATACAGTCATAAAAAAGGATGAGTTCATGTTCTTTGCAGGGACATGGATGAAGCTGGAAACCATCATTCTCAACAAACTATCACAAGGGCATAAAACCAAACACAGCATGTTCTCACTCATAGGTGGGAATTGAACAATGAGAATACTTGGACACAGGATGGGGAACATCACACCCTGCGGCCTATCATAGGATGGGGGACTGGGGGAGGGATAGCATTAGGAGAAATACCTAATGTAAATGACAAGTTGATGGGTGCAGCAAACCAACATGGCACATGTATACCTATGTAACAAAACCTGCACGTTGTGCACATGTACCCTAGAACTTAAAGTATAATGAAAAAAAAAAAGAAAAAAAATTCCAACATGGAATTTTGTATCCTGCCAAACTAAACTTTATTAGTGAAGGAGAAATAAGATTCTTTTCAGAAAAGCAAATGCTGAGGGAATTTATCACCACCAGGCCTGCCTTGCAAGAGCTCCTGAAGGAAGCACTGAATATGGAAAGGAAAAGCTGTTACCAGCCACTACAAAACCACACTGAAGTACACAGAGCAGTGACGCTATGAAGCACCCACATCAACAAGTCTGCTAAATAACCAGCTAGCATCATGACAGCATGAAATTCACACACAACAATATTAACCTTAAATGTAAATGGGATAAATGCCCCAATTCAAAGGCATAGAATGGCAAGCTGGATAAAGAGTTAAGATCCATCAGTATGCTGTCTTCAAGAGATCCATCTTACATACAAAGACACACATAGGCTCAAAATAAAGGAATGGAGTAAAATTTACCAAGCAAATGGAAAACAGGCAAAACCAGGGATTGCAAATCTGTTTCTGACAAAACAGATTTAAACCAGCAAAGATCAAAAAAGACAAAGAAGACCATTACACAACAGTAAAGTGTTCAATACAACAAGAATAACTAACTATCCTAAATATATATGTACCTAATACAGGAGCACCCACATTCATAAAGCAAGTTCTTAGACACCTTTACAGAAACTTAGACTGACACACAATAATAGTTGGAGACTAACGCCCCACTGACTATGCTAGACAGATCATCAAGACAGTAAATTAACAAAGCTATTCAAGAACTAAACGTAGCTCTGGATCAAGTGGATCTGATAGATATCTACATAACTCTCCATGCCAAAACAACAGAATATACATTCTTCTCATCTCCATGTAGCACTTACTCTACAATTGATCACATAATCGGAAGTAAAACACTCTTAAGCAAATGCAAAATAACTGAAATTATAACAGTCTCTCAGGCCACAACACAATCAAATTAGAACTCAAGATTATGAAACTCACTCAAAACCACCCAACTACATCAAAATTGAACAACCTGCTCCTGAATTACTCCTGGGTAAATAATGAAATTAAGACAGTAATCAAGAAGTTCTTTGAAACTAATAAGAACAATAGGACAACATACCAGTATCTCTGGGATGCAGCTAAAGCAGTGTTAAGAGGGAAATTTATAGCACTAGATGCCCACATCAAAAATCTAGAAAGATCTCAAATCAACAACCTAACATCACAACTAAAAGAATTAGAGAACCAAGAGCAAACAAGCCCCAAAACTAGCAGAAGGCAAGAAATAACAAAGATCAGAGCAGAAGTGGAGGAGATAGAGTCACAAAAGCCCTTCAAAAATCAATGAATCCAGGAGCTGATTTCTTGCAAAAATTGATAAAATACACTGCTATCTAGACTAATAAGAAAGAAAATAGAGAATAACCAAATAGACAAAATCAAAAATGAGAAGGGGGTTTCAGCAATGACCCCACAGAAATACAAACAACCATCAGAGAATACTATAAACACTTCTATGCAGATAAACTAGAAAATCTAGAAGAGTTGGGTAAACTCCTGGGAACATATACCCTCTCAAAACTGAATAAGAAAGAAATTGAACCCCTGAATAGATCAATAACAAATTCTGAAATGGAGGCAGTAATAGCCTACTGATAACACAAAAACACCCAGGATCGGATGGATTCACAGCTGAATTCTACCTGAGATACAAAAAGAGCTGGTACAATTTTTACTGAAACTATTCCAAACAATTGAAAAGAACGGACTCCTCCCTAAATTATTTTTGTGAGGCCAGCACTATCCTGATATCAGAAGTTGACAGGAATACAACAAAAAACGAAAACCTTAAGCCAACATCCTTGATGAACATAAATGCAAAAACCCTCAATACAATACTGACAAACCAATTCCAGCAGAACATCAAAAAGCTTATCTGCCATGATCAAGGTGGCTTCATCCACAGGATGCAAGGTTGTTTCAACATATACAAATCAATAAATGTAATTCATCGCATAAACAGAACTAAAGACAAAAAACAGATAATTATCCCAATAGATGCAGAAAAAACCTTAAATAAAATTCAACATCTCTTTATGTTAAAAACTCTCAATAAACTAGGTATTGAAGGAATATACCTTAAAATAATAAGAGTCATATATGACAAACCCACAGTCAATAGTATACTGAATGGGCAAAATTTGGAAGCATTCCTTCTGAAAACTGACACAGACAAGGAGGCCCTCTCTCTCCACTCCTATTCAACATAGTATTGGAAGATCTGGCCAGGGCAATCAAGCAAGAGAAAGAGAGAAAGGGTATCCGAATAGAAAGAGAGGAAGTCAACTTATCTTTGTTTTCAGATGACAAAATCCAGTATCTAGAAAACCCCATCATCTTAGCTCCAAAGTAACTTAAGCTGATACACAAATTCAGCAAAGTCTCAGGATACAAAATTAGTGTGCAAAAATTGCTAGCTTTTCTATATACCAACAAGAGGCAAACAGAGAGCCAAATTATGAATCAACTGTCATTCACAATTATCACAGAGAGAAAAACATACCTCGGAATACAGTTAACAAGGGAAGTGAAGGAACTCTTCAAGGAGAACTACAAACTACTGCTCAAATCAATCAGAAGACACAAACAAATGGAAAAATATTCCATGCTCATGGGTAGGAAGAATTAATATTGTCAAAATGGCCATAATGCCTAAAGTTATTCATAGATTTAATACTATTTAAATTAACTATTAAACTACCATTGACATTCTTCACAGAATTAGAAGAAACTATTTTAAAATTCATGTGGAATTTAAAAAGAGCCTGCACAGCTAAGACAATCCTAAGCAAAAAGAACAATGCTGGAGGCATCACACTACCTGACTTCAAACTACAGTACAAGGCTATAATAACCAAAACAACATGATATTGGTACAAAAACATACACATTGACCAATGAAACAGAATAGAGAACTCAGAAATGAGACCACACACCTACAACCATCTGATCTTCAACAAACCTTACAAAAGCAAGCAATGGGGTAAGCATTCCCTATTTAATAAATGGTGCCAGGAGAACTGGCTAGCCATGTACAGAAAATTAAAACTTGACCTGTTCCTTACCCCTTATACAAAAATTAACTCGATATGAATTAAATACTTAAATATGAAACCTAAAACTACAAAAATCCTAGAAGAAAATCTAGATAATACCATTCAGGACATAGGCAATGGCAAAGATTTTATGATGAAAATGCCAAAGGCAATAGCAGCAAAAGCCAAAATTGATAAATGAGATCTCATTGAACGAAAGAGCTTGTGCAGATCAAAATAAACTATCATCAGAGTGAACAGACCACCTACAGAATGGGAGAATTTTTTTTTTCAATCTATCCATCTGACAAAGGTCTAATATCCAGACTCTACAAGAAACTTAAAGAAATTTACAAGAAAAAACAACCCCATTAAAAAGTGGACCAAGAGCATGAACAGTCACTTCTTTTTATTATTATTATTATTATTATTATACTTTAAGTTCTAGGGTACATGTGCATAACTTGCAGGTTTGTTACATATGTATACTTGTGCCATGTTGCTGTGCTGCACCCATCAACTCGTCAGCACCCAACAACTCGTCATTTACATCAGGTATAACTCCCAATGCAATCCCTCCCCCCTCCCCCCTCCCCATGATAGGCCCTGGTGTGTGATGTCCCCCTTCCCGAGTCCAAGTGATCTCATTGTTCAGTTCCCACCTATGAGTGAGAACATGTGGTGTTCGGTTTTCTGTTCTTGTGATAGTTTGCTAAGAATGATGGTTTCCAGCCGCATCCATGTCCCTACAAAGGACATAAACTCATCCTTTTTTATGGCTGCATAGTATTCCATGGTGTATATGTGCCACATTTTCTTAATCCAGTCGAACAGTCACTTCTTAAAGAATACATTCATAAGGCCAACAAACATGAAAAAAACTCAACATAATGATCATCAGAGAAAATCAAATCAAAACCACAATGAGATACAATGTTATGCCAGTCAGAATGGCAATTATTAAAAAGTCAAGAAACAGCAGATGCTGGTGAGATTGCAGAGAAAAAGGATCACTTTTACACTGTTGGTGGGAGTGTAAATCAGTTCAACCATTGTGGAAGTCAGTGTGGTGATTCCTCAAAGACCTAGAAGCAGAAATACCATTTGACCTAGCATTCCCATTCCTGGGTATATAACCAAAGGATATAACTTATTCTGTTATAAAGATGTATGCATGTGCATGTTCGTTCCAGCAGTATTCACAATAGCCAAGACATGGAATCAATCCAAATGACCATCAAAGATAGAATGGATAAAGAAAATGTGATACATATACACCATGGAATATTATGCAGGCATAAAAAGGAACAAGATCATGCCCTTTGCAGAGACATGTATAGAGCTGGAAGTCATTATCCTCAGCAAACTAATGCAGGAACAGAAAGTAAAACACCACATGTTCTCATTTATAAGTTGGAGCTCAACAATAAGAATATATGGACAAATGTCAGGGAACAGCACACACTGGAGCCTGTTCACTGGGGCTAGGGAAAGAAGAGCATCAAGAAGAATAGCTAATGGATGCTGGGCTTAATGCCTGAGTGATGGGTTGATCTGTGCAGCAAACCACCAAGGCACACCATGACTTACGTAACAAATCTGCACATCCTCCATATGTACCCTGGAACTTTAAACAGTTGAAGAAAAAACAAACAAACAAACAAACTAAAAACAAAAAAACAAAAAAAGAAATACAAAAGGCCATCAACACTTCTTATAAATAACATTTTTTCAGTTAGCTTTATACATAATTTGAATTTGCATTTTAACTCTTATTCATTAACTCTAGCTTCCAATAAATTTTTAAAGCCAAATTTCTGAGTAATTGATTTATTAAAAAAACCAAGATGGTTTTCACAAGTTAGACAAAGCTTATTTGTTTATTTGAGGGAAGGCAGAAAATTATCAAACACTAGTAAACTGTTTTGTACTTGTACCTGATACAGTTCTAGATTCTTTATATATATATATATATATATATATATATATATATAAATTCATTTACTACTGACAACGAACTATAATTAGGCACCATCATTCCTGTGGCAGTTTTAAAATATTCACACAAATTCTTTGATATTTGTTCCTATAAGAGGTGGAATTCAATTCTTCTTCCCTTGTGAATAATCTAGATTTAGTGATTCACTAATAGTGAATAAAGTTATTCACTAATAATGAATAAAGTAAGACAGAAATGACACATCTCAGGTTAGGTTTTAAAAAAAGCATTGTGACTTCTCCTTTGTTATTTCTCTCTTTGACCATTCATTCTGGGGTAAGTTAACTGTCATGGCATGAGGACAGTCAAGCTTCCCTTAGGAGAAGCCCAGTACTGAGGACTCTTCCCAATTACTATGTGATTGTGTATGAAAATGTATCCTGCAGGCCTAGTCAAGCCTGCAGATGACCGTATCCTCGACAGATGACCGTATCCTCGACCTTTATCTTGACTTCAATCTCAAGAGTAAAGTGAACAGCTTGCCTCAATTTGCTCAGGACTTTCTTGTGTTTTAGCACTGAAACTCCTGCATTCCAGGCATCCAGTTTGCATGACCAACTTTTTCCAGTTTAGCAAGGAATATCCCAATTTTAAAACTAAAAAGTCCACGTTGTTGGTACTCCCTCAGTCCCAGGAACACCAGGAGAGTTGGTCAGCTTTTCATGAGGAATCTTGAGCCAAAATCACCCAGCTAAGCTGCCCCCAAATTCCTAACCCATAAAATATGTGATATGATAAATGTTGATTGTTTTACAGTACTATGGTTTGGGGTAACTTTTACATAGCAACATATAACTAATCCTGTATCCATTTTACTGTTGAGGATCAGAGGTACACATTACATATTCAGAAAAATTCCCAATTATACAGTTGCTTGACTTCAATATTTAGTATAAACATGCATTATATTTTATGTGAGTGTGGATGAGCTACTAGGAAATAATGTCTGTTAAAGTGATATAAAATTTTTAAAATGTAAGCCATTGATAATCGAGTCCTCAGCAAAGGCCTGGGATTTCAAAGAGAACAAACAAAAACATCATCGGTTTATTAAGCATCAAAACCTTCTGATATCTTCAGCCTTTACTACTCAGGAAGTTTATTAATTAGCACAACTTTGAATAAAATAAGATAGCTTGCTCTCTTCAAGTCATCAATATTTTGAATAACTCCACTCAACAGCTTGAGTCTTCCTTAAGACTACTCATGCAACAAAACGAGTTACCTATATTTGTGTTTAATGCAATTAAGCTTCCATAATAGGCCTTATTTTCCCTGTATTTGGAATAAACAATTAAACATACTCAAAGTAGATGCATATTTTAGCAGATATTCTGTCTTAAAGTAGCCCAATAATGAAGGTTTTATTTGCAACAATACCATTTATTGCATTGCTTCTATTCTTTTATGTTATATATAAGACTATAGCCAGAGGCCTTTTGGCACTCGAAGAAATGAGAAAAGCATCTGCCTTTTAAAACTATGTGGCTGGAAAACTGAAAGTTTATCATTTCATATTCTCTCTGTGTGTAAGTTAGATCTGCATTAAAAATTCACTTGTTTTGAATAAGAGATAGAAAAATCTAGTTAGTTCACACTTGAATCAATTAGGAAATACAAAAGTTAATGAAGTTTATTTAGTTTAAATATATATTTTCAGGTAAATGTAATAGCTTTAAGGTTAGATTAAATTGAGCTTGGATGTAAAGTTAATGACTTTGGGCTTTGAGTTGAAGTCCAGCAATTCCTCAGTCTTGCCTGCACTTCAGAATGACCTAGGAGCTTCAGAAATAAGACTCCAGCACTCTAACCCAGACTCAGAATTCTGAATAGCCAAGATAACGATTTTTTTGTTTTGTTTTAGATTTTTATAGTAACATGATTTAGATTTGATTTTGATTTAAATTTATAGTAACATGATGGAAGTGGTGAAAGTGTTTGAGGAAAATAATTTTAGGCCAATTGTATAAGATGAATTGAAGTGAAGATAGAGTGGGGAGGGAGTAGGCTCTTGAGAGGCAGTGGCAATTCCAGTAAGGGGTTTTTGAGATGATCTTAGGTATTAGACTGCGTGTGCCAAGATTAGAATAGTGGTAATGGTGATGGAAAAGCATGCTACTAGTATCAGACGTTCCCACATGTTTGTTTCTCACAGCTATTTTTGGTTTGGTTTTATCTTCTCTCTTGTGTTCTTCCTTTAAAGGCCAGATAATGTTAAATTTACATCTGTATTGAATAAACCACAAGAAAGTTGAAGTTAGAAATGTCATCCCATCAGCCTGGGTTCTGCTTTGAAGAGACTTTCAGTCAAAAAAGAAAAAAATAAATCTTAAACTTCCTCTGAGATTTTATTTGATCCTCAAACCTTACTCTTCCCACCAAAGAAAAATAAGAGGAAAATTATCAACAAATGCTTTCTGCAAACCACCAGTGCCCAAACAGAGGGGAGAAGATAAGCAAGGTCAAGAGAGAAAAGCCTCAAATAAGAGTAGTGATATGTACAAAATAATATTACACATCATTCCTGGAGCTGGAGGTATATTAGATGAAAGCATTCTCATTTCATTAAAACTGGAGCAAGCAGCCCCAAATCATCTATGGAGTTCTCTTTATGTATGTTGATAATGAGTGACAACTTGCTATTCTTTGTGTTCAATCAGATATTCTTGGCAAGTGTTCTTTGTACTTAGCCCAATCCTGAACAGTTTTGTCCACATGTCAGCTAAGGAGATATTTTGATATGCAAAAAGAAACATATTATCTACCAAAAGCAAATAGAATGTATAATTTTACTGGAAACAGTGATGCACCATAAGCCAAAGTTGTTTTTGTTTTGTTTCCCACAAAACTAGTTATTTGATATTATTGGTAATACCACTTCCCTGCTTTTGAATGACTACCTGAACTTCTATGGTATGTTCAGAATAAATATCCAGGTAAAAGTTAGCTAGATGTGTCAGTTGTGGAAAGGATATCTAGAATACTGCTCACCCAGAGGAAAGTTGAAACATCATTTGTGGTTTAGGTAAAAAGGGTATATAATATTAACATTAACCTTTGTGAAATTTTACACTGGATTTTCTTGCACATTTGTTATTATGTTCTGAAAGTTACTACAGTATTTACATTTATGAATCAGTTGCAGTAATTTTAATAATAGTGAAAGCAATGATAATAGCAATGGTAATAGTGACAGGTTATTAAAAACTTATTTTCTGTCAGCTAGCTTTAGTATTTACATAAACTGTGTGAGAATACAGAGTTTTGTCTGGTTCTTGCTATAATCTCAATGCCTATAACTGTGCCTGGGGCCACATTATAGGCTCCATAAATATTGCTGGAATAAATAACCATCTGTTATGTGCTCAGTCTTGTACTGAGTGCTGGGGATAAAAAAGTAAACAAGAGAAATAAAGTGTCTGCTTTCATGGAGTGTACAATCTAGCAGATTGGTTTCCTCTTGAGTATATGTAGATAAATGAAAAAAAATGTACAAGAATGGGTTTAAAACTTGTGTATTTTATCTTTTTTAAAAATGCATTCATTGTGTGTTTCTCCCCATTAGAATACAAGTTCTATGTGAACTGGGACCTTGTCCATCTTATTCATCAAGTTTCCTTATGCGTAGACAGAATCCTGCATATGATACTCAATAAATAGTAGTTGGATAAATGACTTTTAAACTTCTGATAATTCTACCTAAACTGGGTTTAGGTCATTTCCTGGATGTTTATTAACTTAGGAAAGAGGTGAAAGTACATTAAAGCTAGAGTAAAAAATTTTCTGAGTAAAAATTAATCACAAAAATGTGTTGAAAGGTAGGAAGGGGAATTCAATATAGATAATTTTTTTAAGTGATTGGAAATGATAAAATTATAGAAATGGAGAACAGATTAGAGGGTTCTGGGTGTTGGGGTAAGGCGAGTGGCAGAAAAGTTGGTGTAGCTATAATAAGGACACTCACAGGATCCTGGTGACAGTGGAATTTTTCTGGATCTTGACTATTTCAATGTCAATATCCTAGTTGTGATATAGTAATGAAGGTGTTGCCATTGGGAGAAACTGATTAAACACGAGACTTTCCTGTGTTATTTCATGTCACTGCAAGTGAGTTTACAATTATCTCAAAAGTAAATATTTAGTTAGAAGTCACTGAAAACGAGTTAGAAGCAATTCACAAGAAAAAATTTAGTTTTTTCAATGTATGAGAATCAGTAGCATTTCTATACACCAACAGGTGTTCAAGCTGATAGCCAAATCAAGAAGACAATCCCATTTACAATAGCCACAAAACAAATAATATACATAGGAATGCATTTAACCAAGGTGGTAAAATATCTGTACAAGAAGAACTACAAAACATTGGTGAAAGAAATTAGAAATGGCACAAACAAATGGAAAAACACTCCATGCTCAAAGACTGGAAGAATCAATATCATTAAAATAGCCATATTGCCCAAAGCAATCTATAGAGTAAGTGCTACTCCTATCAAACTACCAACATCATTTTTTTACAGAATTAGGAAAACAATTTTAAATTCATATGGAACCAAAAAAATAGCCCAAATAGCCAAAGCAATCCTAAGCAAAAAGAACACAGCCAGAGGCATCACATTATCTGACTTCAAATGATATTGTTAGTCTATAGTAACAAAAACAGCATGGTACTGCTATAAAAACAGATGCATAGCCTAGTAGAACAGAATAGAGTACCCAGAAATAAAGCTACACACCTACAATCATCTTTGAAAAACTTGACCAAAATTAGCAATAGGGAAGGACTCCCTACTCAATAAATGGTGCAAGGATAGCTGACTAACAATATGCAGAAGAATGAAACTGGGCCCCTACCTTTCACCATAAAAATTAACTGAAGATAAATTAAAGATGTAAATGTAAGACCTCAAACTATAACAAATCCTAGAAGAAACCCTAGGAAATACATCTCAGCATCAACCTTGGTAAAGTGTTTATGGCTAAATCCTCAAAAGCAATCACAACAAAAACAAAAATGGATAAATTTGCTGTTCAGATGCTCTTTAGCTAACTAAGAATTGTTTAACTAAGCTAAAGAGCTTCTGCAAAGCAAAATAAACGATCAACAGAGTAAACAGACAACCTACAGAATGGGAGACAATATTTGCAAACTATGCATTTGACAAAGGTCTAATATCCAGACTCTATAAGAAACTTAAATAACTTCACAGGCAAAGAACAAATAACCCTATCAAAAGTGGGCAAACACATGAAGAGACACTTCTCAGAAGAAGACATACAAGTGGTTAATGAAAATTTAAAAATGCTCAGCATCATTAATCATCAGAGAATGATAAATCAAAACAACAATGAGATAACATCTCACACCAGTCAGAATGGCTATTATTAAAAAGTCAAAAAATAACGGTTGCTAGCCAGCCTGCAGAAAAAAGGAAATGCTTATACACTGTTAGGAATGTGCATTAGTTCAGCCATTGTGAAAAGCATTTTGGTGATTTCTCAAAGAACTTTAAAGCAGAACGACCATTCAACCCAGCAATCCCATTACCGGGTGTATACCAGAGGGAAAATAAATTGTTCTACCAAAAAGACACATACACTCATATATTTTCATCACAATAGCAAAGACAAGGACTCAATTTCAGTGGCCATAAATGGGGGATTGGATAAAGAAAACGTTGTACATATACACTGGGGAATATTATACAGCCTTAACAAGAATGAAATCATGCCCTTTGCAGTAACATGGATGGAACTAGAGGTTATTATCCTAAGCAAATTAACACAAGTACAGAAAACCAAATACTGTATGTTCTCACTTATAAGTGGGAGCTAACCACTGGGTTTTCATAGATATAAAGATTGGAATAATAGGCACTGTGAACTATTAGAGGGAGAGGAAAGAAGGGAGAAAAGAGCTGAAAAACTACCTATTGGGTACTATGCTCACTGCCTGGGTGATGGGATCATTTGTTCTCCAAACCTCAGCCTCAAGCAATATTATCATTTAACAAACTTACACATGTACCCCCGAATCTAAAATAAAAGTTGCAAAAAGAACTACCAGTTCTTTTTCAAAAAATTTTAAAAATGAGACAAAAGTTTTGCTCACCCATAGCATGCTTCACTTCTAACTTTATTTTCAAAGGATTGATAGAGACACCTCAGAAGCCCAAGCCAGCAATTACTGACATAAGATAAAGTGGTGTACTACATAAATATGTGTTTTACCCATCTCTATTGCCATAAAAATATTTCTAAAATCCAAAATGTCATGTTTTCAAGTTATTCTCAAAGCTGCTGGCAGTTGTAGCTGTTTGTAACATTGATTCGCAGTCTGAAGTCTTTGCTAAACAACTTGAACATGGTTCTGGGATTTGGCATGTAGGTCTGTTAGCTCTTTTCAATGATTTTGGATGACATCCAAGCCAACTCATAAATGTAATATTCAGAACATACTCCTTTTTTTCTCTAGCCTTCTAGTAGGACATAAGTCACGTTTGTGAGGGTATGTCTGGATTCTTCCAACCTCTCCTCACTTTAAACAAGACGGCAAGTCAAAAATACTGTATATCCTCTGGATCAACATTTATATGAGAATTTTGTCAAAAAGGAATACAGTTTTTAAAATCATAGCCTGGTACATAGGTCTCCCAGCATTGCAGTCTTCAACTCCAGAGCAGCAACCTTTTGTGTTTGTTTGGTATCGTAGGAAAATAACACTTTACAAATATAAATATCTATCACGTCTTGTACCAATGTTGAGTCCCAACTGGCCACTCTATTGAAATCTTATATAAAAGTTATAAACTAAATTCTCAAGCTCATATTTTGTTTTTTTTTTTCATGAGATTAACTCACATAAGTGACAACATAATTATACACACAATATGGTCACTGTAAATAGAGTGTGTGTGAAAGACATTTTAACTCATGAAACCTTTGTGAGACTGTCACATTTGATAAATATTTAAATATATTCCTGTTATGCTACTTAAAAGCTTCCGTTTATAAATTTGTTATACACACTTACAAAAGTATGCATGTTAATGATTGCTAAGCTGCTTCAACCTCATTAAATTCAGAATTCTTTTCCAACTGGTATGAACATAGCATATTTCATAATTTTATAAACTA
Organism: Macaca thibetana thibetana; assembly: GCF_024542745.1. Classification (NCBI taxonomy): domain Eukaryota; kingdom Metazoa; phylum Chordata; class Mammalia; order Primates; family Cercopithecidae; genus Macaca; species Macaca thibetana. Next base: position 122,179,721 of record NC_065598.1, read on the forward strand.
GTTATACTACCTGTAGTACAAATTATCCCCTTGATAATTGTTTCTTTCTTTTCATATAGCTGCTTGACAACCATTATTCTTAAACCTCCTTTTCCAAATACAAATATAATATATTTATACTGAATATAAAAGTATGTAAAACATAGAAAAAGAAAAAATGCAAAATCATAGGCAGTGCCATTAAACAAGGACCGCTATTTAGCTTTTTAATTACTGCTATATACATTTATATACGCATATTTTCTGTACATAGTATATTTTGCATTTTGATGAAATAGATTGGATTCACATTTCTTTTTGCTTTTCACTCCCTAGCTGTGTGACTTTTCAACAAGTCATTTAAACTCTCTGTGCTTTATTCTTCTCATCCGTAAGATTAGAAAACTATCATCTACTTCTCTATATAATCATGAAGATTAAATGAAATGATCCATGCCTGGCTTTGAATAAGAATTCAATGAATACTTAACTGCTGTTACCACTGGTACTACTAATAACACCATCACCAATACCACCACCACCACCACTATGTGCTTTTGTGTTCTGCCATTATTTCCTTTAAAGTTATTATAACAAACATTTCCCCAGTCTATTAGGACCTTTGTATGAACAATTTGAGGGCTACATACAGATGTGTTTAATTCACTTTAGTATTCTTGCTTGTATCTTTTATAAACAACATCTTGATGAACCTCTTTGGACATAAAACATCTAAAGTTTATTTTATTTTTAAAATAATCCATAACCCATTCCATCTAGTGGTGGTCTCAATTGCTTTAATTCATTGCTGAGTTATATAGATTATATAAATTTTTGTTATCTGACCTTGGAAACTATATTATTGTTATACAGGAAAAGTAATTCTACATTTCAATTACTGAAGTAAACAATGCCCTTGGAAACTAATTACTTTATAAAGTGGTGATTGCTTATAGGTATGAGTTTTGTCTTCATGTTTGCACATACATGCATATCATTCTATTTATCTATATCAATACGTATCTATTTATCTGTCTATATCCCTATTTACACATGCATCTTCAGTCTTATAGGAAGGTCGCTACATAAAGAGTTACTGGCAGATGGATTATGTCTGAAGTATCAAAGAGAAATCTTCAATATTTAAAAAATCCATATCACTATTCACAGCTATTTTATGTTGTTAAATGAAATTTTGGAACTGGGCCACAGCTGGCAGCAGTGATGGAAAGAAACAATGAAAAGAGAAAGCAATTGGTCAAGCTACTAATGAACTGATTTGACACAGTGTTTAGCACACAGAGTTCATTATAAACCTGTAGATGACAGATATTTTAAAATTCTATGTGACAGTATTAAGCAGGAAAATAAAGCAGTGTTTGTAGTTGATATTGCAAAATCATCTACAATGATAAAAAGGTCAAATATACTTTGTAAAACTACATATCTCTTAATGAACCAAGAATACATAGGTAAACTAGAAGTTTAATAATATAGCCAAAACTCTTACCAGAAGGGAAAATATTTGAAAAATGGTTTATAGCATCTTAAAAATATAAACATTAGAAATATATCAAGGCTCTCTTAATTTAAATGAGTTATATAATATTTATTATTATAGATACAGGAAGATAAAATAATTTATCTAAATAAATATATTAAATAATAATAAATTAATTAATTAAATAATAATTTATTTAAATAAATATTTAAAGTAAAAATAATTTACTTTAAAAATAAATTACTAATTTATTTAAATAAATATTTAAAGTAAAAATAATTTACTTTAAATTGGAGAAGGTAAATGGACTCGCTAAGGTATAAAAGTTTCAAAATATAAATTGTGTGGAGTCTTCTAGACTTCAAATTTTAAAAAGGAATGAAGAAAGTGATGCTCACTGCATTCAAAAATCATCCCATAACAAGATTCCAACAAAAAATTCCTGTTAATTGTAGTAAAATTACAAGATTTCCATAACTTCATGCCGCAATATGTCAGGAAGGGCTGCCAACGCAGAGAAACTCAGAAGTCTCCTAGAAATACAGCTACAAAGAAAGTCAGTGGTTATGAATATCAAAGAGACAGAGTTAAAATTGCCAACATGTGTGACATTTCCTGAAGGACAAAAGCAAATTCTGTTGTTTAGAAAGGCAAACATAGCCATCCAAAGAGTACTTTTCTGTACTCCCTGTATTCAATTAGGCATAAACAGAAGCCAAACAGATTGAAACATTAAACAACAAACAGTCTATGCTTAGTTGCAGAGAAGTAAAATGTTAATGTTAAACACCTCACATACAACACTGTTTCATAAACAAATGATCACTCCTCTAGCCCCTCCTCCATATAAACGCCTATCAATTTCTGATCTATGAAGACTTAGTTTATTCAAAGATAAGTAATCACCGATCAGGAGCCAGCAGCAGATATATATAAATACGCCATAAGGCAACTATAAAAATAGGAACAGAAAAAAACAAAATGATAAGCAGGGATAGGTGGAGCGAGATAGCAGAATAGAAAGCTCCACCAATTGTCCTCCCTTCAAAGACAACAATTTCACAAGCATCTATATGGAGAAAAATCACCTTCATAAGACCCCAAAATCATGTAAGTACTCACAGTACCTAGTTTTAACTTCATATCACTAAAAGAGGCACTGAAGAGATAGAAAAAACAGTCCTGAATATCGAAAACCACCCCTCCACCACTGCTCGCAGCAGCTGTGGACTATGGAAAGCCTCTCTAGGCACTGGCGAAGAGAGAGCACAGCAATTGTGAGACGTTAAACTCTGTGCAGTTCTGTTAGAGCAGAAAGGAACCTGGACCCACCTCAATTGGCACCCACCCACAGAGGCAGCACTTAAACCAGCCCTAGCCAGAGGGAAATCACTGCAACTGCCAGAACTCAGGACCCGCAAGCCTTACCAATGCAGGCTAAACTGTTCAGGGTCTCTAGATAAATGTGAAAGGCAGTCTAGGCCACAAGAACTACATCTCTTATGCAGATGCTAGCACTGAAATAGGTACAGAGCCAGTGGACTGAGGGAGTAGCAATCTACTGCGATGACAGCAGAGGCAGCAAAAGAGAGTGCTGACATCACCTCTCCCCTAAACCCAGTCAAAAATATTGAAATTGGCCGGGCGCGGTGGCTCACGCCTGTAATCCCAGCACTTTGGGAGGCCGAGGCGGGCGGATCACAAGGTCAGGAGATCGAGACCACGGTGAAACCCCGTCTCTACTAAAAATACAAAAAATTAGCCGGGCGCGGTTGTGGGCGCCTGTAGTCCCAGCTACTCGGGAGGCTGAGGCAGGAGAATGGCGTGAACCCGGGAGGCGGAGCTTGCAGTGAGCCGATATCGCGCCACTGCACTCCAGCCTGGGCGACAGAGCGAGACTCCGTCTCAAAAAAAAAAAAAAAAAAAAAAAAAAAAAAAAAAAAAAAAAAAAAAAAAAATTGAAATTCTATAAGCTTGATAATGGTATTTCAAAATATACAAAGCAGAAATAGATGTACAAAGATAAATAGAAAATTTCACGGCCGGGCATGGTGACTCACGCCTGTAATCTCAGCACTTTGGGAGGCCGAGGCAGGCAGATCACGAGGTCAGGAGATCGAGACCATCCTGGCTAACATGGTGAAACCCTGTCTCTACTAAAAATACAAAAAATTAGCCAGGTGTGGTTGCGGGCACCTGTAGTCCCAGCTACTCGGGAGGCTGAGGTAGGAGAATGGAGTGAACCCTGGAGGCGGAGCTTGTAGTGAGCTGAGATTGCACCACTGCACTCCAGCCTGGGCCACAGAGCAAAACTCCATCTCAAAAAAAAAAATTAAAAAAAATAAAGTTCACAAACATGGTGGGTTTCAACATACAATTAACAATAACTGATTTTAAAAAGCAGACAAAATACTAGTAAAGGTATAAAGTATTTGAACAACACAATTTAGCAAACTGGGCCTAATTAATAAGTATGAACTGCATTTAACAGTAGTAGCATTCACATTCTTCTCAAGAATAAGTAAAATACATAGAAAAATTGTTCTTATCTATAAAGCATACCTCAAAAACATTCAAAATTTTAAAATCATACAAATATGATCTCTAACCACAATGAAATCATGGTAGAAATCCAGCAAGTATGAAAACACACGAAACATTTTTATACATTTGAAAATTAATGAATACACTTCCAAATAGCCCATTGACCAGAGAAACGTAACACATTAAAAGTTAAGGAACATTTTGAAGTAATAAAAATAAAAATATAAGATATCAAAACATATGGGATACAGCTAAACTTTGTTTATAGGGATATTCGCAGACATAATTGCATACATTAGAAAAGAAAATTGTCTGAATATCAATGATCTGAGCATCCACCCAACAGCAAATGGGTTTATCCTGGAAATACAAGCTTGATTTTGCTTTTGAAAATTACTATAGTTCCCCACAATGTCAGAATAAAAGGCAACATTACTAATTATTTTATAAAGAGTGTGCATTCCTGCAACAATACAATAATGGACAGATCAAACATAATGGAAAGTTCACAAACAATCTCATACATTTATGGACAATTGATTAGTAGCCAAGTTAACTTCACCATACAATGGAGAGAGGATGCTGTTTTTCCAAGAAAATGATGCTGGTTCAAATATAAGGAAAATTTTTATGAATAAGAAGATACTTGGTCTTTACCTTACACCACACCACACACACATACATGCCATATAAAGTATTTATCTCAGTGCTAAAGGCAAATAATAAAGTTTTTGGCAGATAGCATAACACATCTTTATGATTGAGAGGAGAAGAGATAGACATAACAAAATGATTGATAAATTCTAGCTATATTAAAATTAATAACTCTTGTCAATTACCTGTATGATAATGTAAATATATACCAGAATGAAAGTATATACTCAAAATACTGATCGAGAATTCATATCCAAAACTTACTAATACAAAAGGACAAAAAATCACCCATAGTCTAAGAAAAGACACTCAACCTTATTAGTAATCAGTAAAACAAAATTACAGTTGGACACTACTCATATCAGTCAGAATGGCCAAAATTAAAATGACTGATAATTTCAACTGTTGAGAAAATCTAGGTGAACTCTCAAATGGTGGGAGTATAAATTTATACTGGTGAATAGATATATAAAATGTGGAAGGAGAATAGAAATGGGACAGAACAAATATTGTATAAATATCAAAATGTATAATCCCATCATATGAGACACATTTAAGATACATAATACCCTACACCTCAGCACATACATACAATTATTGGGATATACCCTATACATATGCTCACATATGTGTAAAATATCCAAGGGCATTCATTACAGTGTATTTATAGCAGCAAAAGACTAAAAAAATGTTTATCAATTAGAACTGGTCAAATAAAATGTGATACTTCTTTGCAATGTTAACTATATAGTTGTTGAAATGCAAATCAAAACCACAGTGAGATACCATCTCATACCAGTCAGAATGGCGATCATTAAAACGTCAGGAAACAACAGATGCTGGAGAGGATGTGGAGAAATTGGAATGCTTTTACACTGTTGGTGGGAGTGTAAATTAGTTCAACCATTTTGGAAGACAGTGTGGTGATTCTTCAAGGATCTAGAACCAGAAATACCATTTGACCCAGCAATCCCATTACTGGGTATGTACCCAAATGATTATAAATCAATCTACTATAAAGGCACATGCACGCTTATGTTTATTGTAACACTATTCACAATAGCAAAGACTTGGAACCAACCCAAATGCCCTTCAATGATAGACTGGATAAGGAAAATGTGGCACATATACACCATGGAATACTATGAAGCCATAAAAAAGGATGAGTTCATGTCATTTGCAGGGACACGGATGAAGCTGGAAACCATCATTCTCGGCAAACTAAGACAAGAACAGAAAACCAAACACCACATGTTCTCACTCATAAGTGGGAGTTGAACAATGAGAACACATGGACACAAGGAGGGGAACATCACACACCGGGGCCTGTCAGGGCATGGGGGACTAGGGGAGGGATAGCATTAGGAGAAATACCTAATGTAGATGACAGGTTGATAGGTGCAGCAAACCACCATGGCACGTGTATACCTGTGCAACAACCCTGCAAGTTCTGCACATGTATCCCAGAACTTAAAGTATAATTTAAAAAAAGAAAAAAAGTTAATCATTAGATGTTTAGGGCAGTGAAACTACGCTGCATGGACTATAATGGTGGATCCGTGCCTTTTTACGTTTGTCCAGACCCACGAAATGTACAACGCGGAAGGTGAACCCTAAAATAAACCATGGCCTCTGGGCGATGGAGATATAGCAATGAAGGTTCATCAATTGGAATAAACGCACCACTCTGTTGAGGGATGTTGCTAGCTGGGGAAATCATGCATGTGTGGGGCCTGAGGTGTATGGGAAATCTCTGTACCTTCCTCTCAGCTTTGCAATGTACTTAAACTGGTCTAAAAAATAGGTCTATTAGTTAATAGATAAGTAACCAAAAAAAAAAAAAAAAAAGAATGAGGTAGTTCTAAATCTACCAATATAAAATCATATGTATGACATATGAAAATTAAAAGCAATATGCAAAACAGTACATAATTCTTAAAGGTGAGCCATCTATCTATCTATCTATTTCTTTGTGTAAAATTATTTTACCAAAAAAAAAAAAAAATAAGCGAAAGGAGTTGCCTCTGGAGAAGAAAACTGGTACCTTGACAAGAAGGATACAATAGTTTGCTAAAGTTATTATGAGGAATTTTTTAATGGTTTGACTCCAATTCATGTCTTAATCTTCTGCAGTCTAGGTTCAAACTATGTAATCGTTTCACCTGTTATTCTTGAAATGCAGCTAAGGATTGAATAGTGAACTGAATAGACATTTGATTTTGCTATGTCATCCAGTGACTGCAGGTGTAACTAAATTCATGTCTATTTTGTCTTCAGTTCACTACCAAAAGCATGTCTTTTAAAAATCTAGATTTCTTAGATATGAGCTGGGAGGAGTCAAAAAATTAAAATAAATGCAAGTCTGCATTTATCATGTAAATTAGGAGGAGCATATCACTTTTGTGTAGCAACCAGAAATTTGATTTTCAAAATGGATATGACATTCTATGTTTACAGAGAGGTAAAAAGTAGAATTTTTATATGTAATGAAAGTTAAAAGAACTGCTTTTCATGCTTTGTGCATGCTTTTGAATTTTAAAATTTCTGAAAATTTTCCAAAGTTCCTATTCTAAGGTATATTGGAATTTACTGCAAACAATTGCTACTTAGAAGAGCTTAATTCATAAGTATAGTGGGACTCATATTTGCAATGAGCATTTCCCTGAAGAATTGTGCATATCGTAAATTTTTAAAAATTAAATTACACTTTGTATGTATTAGGGGAGTTTCCTACTTAGGGACAATCTTTCATTTGTCATTTGAGCTTATCAGGTTTGTTTAATTAAATTTAGCATAATAGATATAAAATTACCAAGTACTTGGCATTGTTACCCACCACCAAAACCAGCATTTAATTAAAAGAAAAATTCTTATAGATGTTTGAATTTATCAATTTATTCTACAAAATTGATTAAGTAGCCCTTTGAAGAAAAAATAAGAATAATGAAAAAGTAGTAGCCTATGAGATAATATACAGGTTATACTCTTGAGAAACTTACACTGTGGAGTTGGGAAAAGAACAAAATCCTTTATTCAAACTATAACAAACAAAATATTTAGCAAGCAATGTTCAGAGCAAGTGATCAATGCAAGGTTATATATGCCACAGAACATCTTACAATACATAGCTCGGAAGTGAATACCCTGGACAAGCTTTGAAGAAGCTACTCAACAAGAAAAGATTATCTGTTAACCTTGATTTTGTAACATTTCTACTTTATTCCTATCGACATGCATACTTTTCCTCTTCTCTCATCCTTTTTACTTATTTCTTTCTCTCTCTCTTCCTCTGCCTCTCTCTCTCTCTCTCTCTCACACACACACACACACACACACACACAGTCTTTTACTGCACAGTACCAATAAATACAATTGCAAAGACTTTTCTTTCCTGATGAAATTTCCAAGTTAAACTTAGTTTGTGCTCAAGACCTTTAAGAGCTTGGAAGCATTTTTATATATTGTTCCCTGGTGTCTTTGATCTAATTTCTGGAAACTATTTGAAAATCTCAGGGGTCTGAATGCAAATTTTATCCTTACAGTTCATTAATAGCTCTATAAAAGTTAAATATATGAGCTACTGCAAAATGGATCAGCCAAACTATTTGCTTAATGGATACATAGCCTGGGTACCATAGTACTAAGAGAAATATAAGGTCACAGTGTCAATTTTACTTGCTCATTTATTATTTTTTCTTTCATCATTCCTGCTTCTCTGCATTAAGAATGCAAATTTATATTAAAATATATATGACCAAACAGAAAATAAAATAAGAAAATAGAAACACTGTTGTGGTCAAGTATTAATTTGGGAAAATAGATAATATTAATTTAACATGGGATCTGCTATTGTGTTAAATGCTTCACATATATTATTGCATTTAAAACAAAACACAATAAGTTAATTATTACTATCATTTTAAAGATGAAAAGAAACAGCAAAAGACTCAATGACTTGTCCAATGTCACAGAGTTAGCAAGCAATAAATCTAACTCCAAAATCTGGATTATTCAAACTCTTTCTCATTAATTTGGAGTCAGATAATCCAGGTTCTTTCCTTGTCTCTGCGACTGAACTGTGTGACCATGGAAAAAGCAGGTAACATTTTTGTGCCTCGTTTTGTTTTCATCTTTAAAACAAGGACAATAATAGGACCTACCTCAGGGTCATTCTGGATAATAAATTAGTTGATATATGTGCAGTGCTTATAAGTATGGAATAAGTGTCAGCTATTATATTAGCATTGTTGTTCTTTCGATTACTAATTAATTATTTGGGGAAGGGAAGGAGATATATTACCCCATTTTTATATTCTAAAGGGGCTTGATATGACCGATTTCTTTGGCAATCCATCACAGTTGGAGCATGGAATGTTCTGGTTAACCTACTATTCTGTTTGATAAAGTGTTATACAATTCATCTTATTCAGATAATAGATTACCAGATAATTTTAAGATACTGGATACACTATACTAAATTTATACTTCAGAAATTTTATCTCATAAATTAATCAGAAAATGCTTCAGTACATTTTTGGACTTTGCTCTCATAAATAATAAATGTACTTACCATTGGTATTTCAGTAGTGAAATGTAAGAAAGGAATCTAATGTGATACAGGACAGGAAATAGAGTTTACTCTCAATAAACAAACTAAATTTGATTCTTCTGAGTTTACTAAATGAACCTTTTTGAAAGCAAATTGTCATATCAAGTACTATACTTGCTGTTAGAGAAAAAATAAAAAGATGTCATTCTCTTTGAAAAAATACATAATACCATAAATGTAGGTACATTTCCAAATAAACAGGCCTTCCATACAAGAGGCAGCGTGTTCTTCAGTTCTATCTGCTTTGGCTTGGCATAACATCTCACTCAGAGCTTTAATTTCAAAGAAAAATCTTTTTCTATCTAACTTCCTAAAAAGCAAACAAAGAAGGCTGTGCACTGAGGTATATTAAGTTCACATATACTAAGTGTTGCTTAAATTGTCTCTGCAATATAGAAACAAATAGCTATTTTTACAGGATTAATGCACAAGGCATTTCAGTTAACAGAAATCATTAAAATGAAGGTTCCACTTTCCGCAGAAATCTGGATAGTACTTTAAATAAATACTCCAATTTTTCAAATATTTGCATGAGGATTTAGCTGTATAATTTCATTTAAAATTAATGAGGTTCAGACATCAGGACTTCTACTTCAGGATAGGATAAACTAAGAGACCGAATTTACTACCGCTCCATCTGCCCAAAACAATAAGAAATAAAACAAACAAAAACCTTTCTAAACACATAAAATGATGGTTTACGAGACAATTCATATCAGACAAGAGAGGATACTGATTCTGAAGAAATGAGAAAGAAAACAACCCAAAACAACAACAAAAAAAGTGATTCTTATGAATGCTTCACCCTATTGCCTTAGAGTTTTCAGATTACATTGCAGATAGGAGGACCACAGGCTGAATCTGACAAATTGCCTCCGTTCAAGTGATGGAGCTGAGAGTCTGGGGACACCAAAATGACTAGAATTTTCATGACAGAGTAACAGATCAGAGAGAGAGACAATGTCAGAAATCCATAGATAATTACCACTGAGCGTTTAGCAGAGTACTGATTAGTACACGCATGTAAGGAAGACAGGAAAAGAGCCAACAGAAAGTATTAGAGGGAAGACTGTTTAGCAATCACAAAGGGCAGGAAATAGTGCTGCTCTAACAAGCCAGAATGGAAACGTCTATGAGAGGTGTTTTTTGTTTTTTGTTTTTTGCTTTTGTTTTTGTTTTTTTTCCCTCAGTGCAACCAATTCCCCAGTTCTCTGACACCAACTGGGTATCTTACAGTTCAATTCAATTCTGACACTAACTATTTGAAGGTCACTCAGAACCCACAGGTTAAGGGTTCAGTCCCACAAGACTCCTCCCACTTCAAATGCCAACTACACATGGGGTGCCTCGCCTATCCACATTTCTGTCTGATTGACTACAAATTTTGGGTTTAAAATCCCCTTACATTTGACCATTCACTACTATAACCCACAGGAATCAGGAAAGTACTTTGTTTACCATTACCTGTTTATTATAAAGAATATAACTCAGGAACAGTAAATGGAAGAGATATATAAGGCAAGGTAGGGGTTGAAAGGAATAGTGTGGAGCTTCCATTCCTTCTAAGGGTGCACCATTCTCCCAGGACCTTGTGTATTTACCGACCTGGAAACTCTATGATCCCCATCATTTAAGTGTTTTATAGAGATTCATTACATAGGCATGATTGACTGAATCATTAGTTATTGGTGATTGACTCAATCTCCAGCCCCTCCCTTCCTGGACGTTTGGGGGTGGAATTAAAGCTCCAAGTTTTTTTATCAAGGCTTGAAGCTATCTAGGGGTCCACTAAGAATCAACTCATTAGTACAAAAGAGGCTCCTATCACTTTTATCTCTAAGGAAAGTCCAAGAGTTTTAAGAGCTCTGGGCCAGGAGCTAGAAACAGAGACCAAATATCTTCTTTAGATACCAAGCTTCATCATTCATGGGACAGTGGGTGGGAAACTGAGAAAGGTTGTGTTTCACTCTTGAGAGTAACTAGACTTGGACTATTTGGATCTGGCTAACTCATCTCGAAAGCAGGACCCAAAGGGATAAAACTATTTCCAAATATTGAAATGTTGAAAATCATTTGACCATATATGGTATAGTTTATTTCTGGGCTTTCTGTTTTATTCTATATGTCTGCTTTCAGTCTACTACCATATCATTTTGATTACTGTAGTTTTATACTAAGTTTTGAAATCAGGAAGTGTGAATTCTCTAACTTGTGTCTTTTTTCAAGATTATTTTGGCTATTCAGGGTACTTTGAGATTCCATGTAAACTTTGGGGCGAGGGTATGTTTTTTTTCAGCAAAAAAAAAAAAAAAGTTGTTGGGTTTTGATAGAGATTGCATTGAATCTAGATCACTTTGGGTAGTATCAACATCTTATATCTTAATGATTTTAAGTCTTCCAATCCATAAACATAAGATGTCTTTTATTTATGTATGTCTTCTTCAACTTTTTTCAGCAATGTTTTATGTTTTATAATTTTTATTGTATGACTTTGTTTTATTTCCTTGGTTAAATTGCTTCCTAAGCATTTTATTATTTATGATGCTATTGTAAATGAGATTGTTTTCCTAATTTCCGTTTTGGATTGCCTATTATTAGTGCCCAGAAATATAACTGATTTTTGCAGGTTGACTTTGCATATTACCACTGCTGAATACTAATTATTTATTTTTTCTAACATTTTTTGTGGAAACTTAAGGATTTTCTACATATGAGATTATACATATAGTGAACATTGCACCTAATAGGTTCTTTTTCAACACTCGACCCCACTCCAACGATTCCACATTTTGGAGTCTCCAATGTCTATTATTCTACTCTGTATGGGAATGTGTATCCATTGTTTGGTTCCCACCTGTAAGTGAGAAGATGCACTATTTAACTTTATGTTTCTGGGTTATTTCACTTAGACTAATGGGTTTTCACTTAAACTAATGGTCTCTACATAGATTAATGTATACATACACACACACACTTCTATATGTATACACACACATGTATACACATCACATTTTCTTTATGTAATCCATCATTGATGGACATTTAGATTGATTTTATATTTTTGCTATTATGATACATTATTGCTAGTGCTGCGATAAACATGTGAATATAGGTATCTTTTTGATATAATTTATTTCCCCCAGTAATGGGATTGCTGATTTGAATATGAGTGCACTTTTTCTTATATAATTTTTTTCCTTTGTGTAAATATCCAGTAGTGTGATTCCTGGGTTGCATGGTAGTTCTATGTTCTTTGGAAAATCTCCAAACCATTTTCCATAAAGGTTGTATTAATTTGCATTCCTACAGCAGTGTGTAAATGTTTCTTTTCTTTTTTTTTTTACATTTTTGCCAACTCCTGCTGTTTTTTTATTTTTTAAATAGCCTTTCTGACTGTGCAACAATATCCTTAAAAGATATTTGTCTCTCCTTGTAGTGTCTTTGTATGGTTTTAGACGATGGTGGCCTCATAGAATGAAATAAGAAGTGTTTCCTTCTCTTTGATTTTTTCAAAAAGTTTGAGAAGTATTGGTGTTAGTTTTTCTATAAATGTATGGCAAAATCCTCCAATGAAGATACATTAATCACTTTTATTTGTCAAGAGGTTTTAGTTTGTTGATTCAATCTCCTTACTAATTAAAGCTGTATGCAGATTTTCTATTTCTTCAGGATTAAGTCTGCGTAGGTTTTATGTTTGTAGAAATTTGTCTACTCCGATTAGTTTGTCAAATTTGTTGGCATATATTTTTTGTAGTACTCTCTTACAATCTTTTTATTTCTAGAGTTGATATTTATATCCCCAGCTTCATATTGGATATTCATAATTCAATTCTTCTCTCTTTTTTTTCTTAGTCAATCCAATTTAAGTTTTGCTAATTTTGTTAAACTTTTCTAAGATCCATCTTTAGATTTTATTGTTTTTTCTCTATTGTTTGTCTATTCTCTACTTTTTTTATATCTGTTCTAATCTTTATTATTTTCTTCCCCCTGTTTTGGGTTAGGGTTCTTATTCTTTTTATCATTCCTCAAGTGTAAAAAGCCTTTGATTTGTAATCTTTCTCTATTTTAATGTAAATATTTATAGCTAAAAATTTGCTTCTTAATATTGCTTTTCCTGTGTCCTATAAATTTTAGTATGCTGTGTTTTATGTTTTCATTAACTTCTAACAATTCGCTAGTTTCCCTTGTGATTTCTTCTTTGAACAATTTACTGTTTAAGAGTGTGTTAATTTTCACAAATTTGTAAATTATTCAGTTTATTTCAGGAATTGATTTCTAACTCATTATGTGTGCAATTGTTATAATTGTTATATCTACATGCTGCAGTATATATTATATTAATATGTGATGTTCTTGTTTGTCTTTACTCTTTTTTGGTTTAAAGTCTATTTTTCTAATATTAATAAAATTATCTCTCTTCTCTTTTTTTACTGTCTTACGGAATATACTTTTCCATCCTTTCACCTTCAACACATTTTCTCTATAGAGAGGGATCATGTTGTTTTTTTCATTCATTGTACCAATCTCTGTCTTGATTGGAGAGTTGATTAATATTTAAAAGACTTACTTATGTTATTTTTCTATTTGCTTTGTATGTGATTTAGATAATTTTGCCCCTCCTTTTATGCATTATTTTCTTTTTCCCCACAATTGAAATAATTTTATTTTTTTGAAGATACATACTTTTTCACAAAAGCTTTCTTTTCATACTACATTTGTTCTATTTTCTGTTTCTTTGCTTTCATTTTTTGTCTTTCTGCATTGTCCCAAGATGTGAGACAATGAAAAACAGTATTGTGAGCTCTTTGTGTCTGAATAAAGTTTGTGTAATCATGGACCTGACAATGAGCAACCAGGGAGAAAGTTGTGTTGTCTCTGTGGGATCTATAGATGTCACTATCTTGTCTTTGGGGCTAATCAGTCTTCTCCAAATAAAAATTATCTGTTTTCCTGTGGATATAAGTCTGGTTTCTGTGACCTGGTTTCTGACATTCCGGAAGCAGATGGGTATCCTGCTGTTGATGATTTCTATTATCCATATGTACTTCCTCAACCTGAGGTCTTTCCAGTTTATATTCTTCAAATCATACATTTTTGTATCTTGGCAGAGGAGGACAGCAGTAGGAGACATGCTGTCTCACCAGTTTGTGAAGTTAAGTCCTGTCCTCTCCCTATCTCCACCTCATCTTGTTCTTCCAATTGTAGAACTTTCTGGGATTCTGTTGGTCAGCAAAAACATGTTCTTCACAGCAATTTTCTTTTAAAAAATATTTTTATTTTTATTTCAATAGTTTTTGGGGTACAGGTGGTTTTTGGTTACATGGATAAGTTCTTTAGTGGTGATTTATGAGATGTTAGTGCATCCATCACTCAAGCAGTGTACACTGTAACCAATATGAAGTCTTTTATCCCTCGCCCCTCTCCCACCCTTCCCTATTGTGTCAGCGATGTCTGTTATATCATTTTATGCCTTTGTGTCTTATAACTCAGCTACTACTTATAAGTGAGAACGTACACTATTTGGTTCGCCATTCCTGTGTTACTTCACTTAAAATAATGGCCTCCAGCTCCATCCAAGTTGCTGAAAGACATTATTTTGTTCCTTTTTATAGCTGAGTAGAATTCCTTTTGTATATATACCACATTTTCTTTATTCACTCATTGGTAGATGGGCACTTAGGTTGGTCCTATATCTTTGCTATAGTGAATGGTGCTGCTATATACATACTTGTGTATGTGTCTTTTTCATATAAAGACTTATTTTTCTTTGGGTAGATGTCCAGCAGTGGGATTGCTGGATCAAATGGTAGTACTACTTTTAGTTCTTTAAGGAATCTCCATACTATTTCCCATAGTTGTTGTACCAATTGACATTCTACCAGTAGTGTAATAGTGTTCCCTTTTCACCACATCCACACCAACATCTACTGGTTTTTGAAGTTTTAATTATGGCCATTACTGCAGGAGTAAGGTGGTATCTCATTGTGGTTTTAGTTTGCATTTCCCTGATGATTAGTGATATTGACCATTTTTAATATGTTTGTTTGCTGTTTGCATATTTTCTTTTGAGAAATGTCTATTCATCTCCTTAGCCTACTTTTTGATGAGATTATTAATTTTTTTAGTGGAATATTATTTTTAATGTGATTAATATTTATGATTTTATTTATTTATTTATTTATTTATTATTATTATACTTTAAGTTCTAGGGTACATGTGCATAACATGCAGGTTTGTTACATATGTATACTTGTGCCATGTTGGTGTGCTGCACCCATCAACTCGTCAGCACCCATGAACTCGTCATTTACATCAGGTATAACTCCCAATGCAATCCCTCCCCCTTCCCCCCTCCCCATGATAGACCCCGGTGTGTGATGTTCCCCTTCCCGAGTCCAAGTGATCTCATTGTTCAGTTCCCACCTATGAGTGAGAACATGTGGTGTTTGGTTTTCTGTTCTTGTGATAGTTTGCTAAGAATGATGGTTTCCAGCTGCATCCATGTCCCTACAAAGGACACAAACTCATCCTTTTTGATGGCTGCATAGTATTCCATGGTGTATATGTGCCACATTTTCTTAATCCAGTCTGTCACTGATGGACATTAGGGTTGATTCCAAGTCTTTGCTATTGTGAATAGTGCCACAATAAACATACGTGTGCATGTGTCTTTATAGCAGCATGATTTATAATCCTTTGGGTATATACTCAGTAATGGGATGGCTGGGTCATATGGTACATCTAGTTCTAGATCTTTGAGGAATCGCCATACTGTTTTCCATAATGGTTGAACTAGTTTACAATCCCACCAACAGTGTAAAAGTGTTCCTATTTCTCCACATCCTCTCCAGCACCTGTTGTTTCCTGACTTTTTAATGATCGCACTCAATAAATTCGGTATTGATGGAACGTACCTCAAAATAATAAGAGCTATTTATGACAAACCCACAGCCAATATCATACTGAATGGGCAAAAACTGGAAAAATTCCCTTTGAAAACTGGCACAAGACAGGGATGCCCTCTCTCACCACTCCTATTCAACATAGTGTTGGAAGTTCTGGCTAGGGCAATTAGGCAAGAGAAAGAAATCAAGGGAATTCAGTTAGGAAAAGAAGAAGTCAAATTGTCCGTCTTTGCAGATGACATGATTGCATATTTAGAAAACCCCATTGTCTCAGCCCAAAATCTCCTTAAGCTGATAAGCAACTTCAGCAAAGTCTCAGGATACAAAATTAATGTGCAAAAATCACAAGCATTCTTATACACCAGTAACAGACAAACAGAGAGCCAAATCAGGAATGAACTTCCATTCACAATCGCTTCAAAGAGAATAAAATATCTAGGAATCCAACTTACAAGGGATGTAAAGGACCTCTTCAAGGAGAACTACAAACCACTGCTCAGTGAAATAAAAGAGGACACAAACAAATGGAAGAACATACCATGCTCATGGATAGGAAGAATCAATATCGTGAAAATGGCCATACTGCCCAAGGTAATTTAGAGATTCAATGCCATCCCCAACAAGCTACCAATGAGTTTCTTCACAGAATTGGAAAAAACTGCTTTAAAGTTCATATGGAACCAAAAAAGAGCCCGCATCTCCAAGACAATCCTAAGTCAAAAGAACAAAGCTGGAGGCATCATGCTACCTGACTTCAAACTATACTACAAGGCTACAGTAACCAAAACAGCATGGTACTGGTACCAAAACAGAGATATAGACCAATGGAACAGAACAGAGTCCTCAGAAATAATACCACACATCTATAGCCATCTGATCTTTGACAAACCTGAGAGAAACAAGAAATGGGGAAAGGATTCCCTATTTAATAAATGGTGCTGGGAAAATTGGCTAGCCATAAGTAGAAAGCTGAAACTGGATCCTTTCCTTACTCCTTATACGAAAATTAATTCAAGATGGATTAGAGACTTAAATGTTAGACCTAATACCATAAAAATCCTAGAAGAAAACCTAGGTAGTACTATTCAGGACATAGGCATGGGCAAAGACTTCATGTCTAAAACACCAAAAGCAACAGCAACAAAAGCCAAAATTGACAAATGGGATCTCATTAAACTAAAGAGCTTCTGCACAGCAAAAGAAACTACCATCAGAGTGAACAGGCAACCTACAGAATGGGAGAAAATTTTTGCAATCTACTCATCTGACAAAGGGCTAATATCCAGAACCTACAAAGAACTCAAACAAATGTGCAAGAACAAAA
Organism: Macaca thibetana thibetana; assembly: GCF_024542745.1. NCBI lineage: Eukaryota > Metazoa > Chordata > Mammalia > Primates > Cercopithecidae > Macaca > Macaca thibetana. The sequence goes on from NC_065598.1 coordinate 122,197,237, forward strand.
CAAACAACCCCATCAAAAAGTGGGCAAAGGATATGAACAGACATTTCTCAAAAGAAGACATTCATACAGCCAACAGACACATGAAAAAATGCTCATCATCACTGGCCATCAGAGAAATGCAAATCAAAACCACAATGAGATACCATCTCACACCAGTTAGATTATTAATTTTTTTCTAGATGTTTGATTTCCTTGTAGTTTCTGGATATTGGTCTCTCAGCATTTGTTTGTAGCAAAAAGACTTTATCCCTGCTTCATTTATGCAGCCCAGTTTTACTAGATACAGAATTCTTGGCTGAGAATTATTTTTGTTTAATGAAGCTAAAGATGGGACCCTAATCCCTCCTGGCTTTTAAGGTTTCTGCTGAGAAATCTGCCGTTAGTCTGATAGGTTTTACTGTGTAAGTTATCTGATGATTTTGTCTCACAGCACTTAAAATTATTTCCTTCATCTTGATTTTAGATAGCCTGAAGACTATATGCCTTTGTAATGATCTTTTTGTGATGAATTTCCCAGAGGTACTTTGACCTTCTTATATTTCATTGTATAGATCTTTAGCAAGGCCACAGTTTTCCTCAATTATCCTCTCAAATAATTTTTCCAAACTTTTAGATAGATTTTCTCCCTCAGGAGCACCAATTATTTTTAGGTTTGGACATTTTACATAGTCCCATATTTCTCGGAGACTTTGTTCATTTTAAAATCTTTTTTCTTTGTCTTTGTCTGATTGTGTCAATTTGAAAGCCTTACTTTTGAGATATCAAATTCTTTCTTCTACTTGTTCTTTCCTATTGTTGAAACTTTCCACTGAATTTTGTATATCCCTACGTGTGTCTTTCATTTCCAGAAGCTCTGATTATTTTTTCTTTATGATATGTATATTTCTGGACATTTTATTCATATTCTAACTTAAAAATTTTTTTAATTGCCTTTTACATTTCTCCAGTATTTCCTTGAGTAGCTTAATAAGCAACCATCTGAATTCTTTATCTGGCATTTCACAGATTTCATCTTCACTTGGATCCATTGCTTGGGAGCTAGTGTGACCTTTTGAGGGTGTTATCAAACCCTGTTTTGTCCTATTACCAGTATTACTTTTTCTGTTCCTTCTCAATTGAGTATAGTATTTCTGAAAATTGCTCTTAAATTTATTTTTGATAGGACTGTGCTTTTTAATACTTTTTCATTTTAAGGATCTGACTTTATGGCTTATAGTTTATTATAGTCTAATTTAATTCTAGGTACTTTTAGGGGTGAAAATTCTATATGAGTTTCTTAGTTATATTGAGTCTTTGTGCACTGGATTTCCCAGATTCTGGTTGTAGTGGTGACATAGTTTGTGTGTGGGCAAGTTCAGTGTCTCCTATTGCTTTGGTATGTGGTATGGCAGGGATCTCTTGAAACTTATCTAATTCTCTCACAGTGTGTACTTTACTTAATTATTTAATACCCTCCTCAGTATTTTATTTGCTTAGTTGATGATTCAGACTTCAGGGCAATAGGGAAGGTATCCCTGGGTAGGCACCAGCTATAGCTAAAGCAAGTATGAAGGTGGTGAAGGAGGCTGGATTAGCTCTCAATTAGATGTGCTGAGATTTTATCAGGGTGAAGGGTGGGAGCTATCTCAGCTCACCTGCCATGTCGGCAGGAAATATGTTCACCTCACAGTCTGACCACTGTTCCAGTGTTCTGGCTATTCACATCAGACAGGCACCTCTTTTCATCTAGAGCAATATTGATGTTCCAAGTAGGGAGAAATTGTGACTTTGCCTCTCATGCAGGCCTGAGTCTGGAGAGTGCTCCTCCTGTGGGGCTGCAATCACCCTGAATTGTTCCAGGAAGGCTATCTATACATGCAGCCATGCTGTGTTCCTGTGGGAGAAGCTCCAGGTGTGTCTGCAGTGGTGTACCAGAGGACACACCAGTGGGGAATAAGGATGCCTTCTCCAAGACCCTTCATCATCATAGAGGCTGTCTGCCAGTTGGGGTAAAGTTGCAGACTTTCCCTCCTGCACCCAGCAGTGCAATTGTGTTTCTACTGTGAGTAACTTTCCACCAGCAGAAAGATCTTGGACTCAAGACCTGCCATTCGAATTATGTTGTCCCATGGGGTGTTCCCTTGATATGGTGTTCTCCTCCTTCTCCTGAAAATAGGACTCCTGAGATTCAGACTTCAGTGATTGCTGTTGCTCTTCTGGGTCTATCCAGCCTGTAGGGTTTCCAGATTCTTGGATGGTTCTGGAGAATGTCTGCAAAGGATTCAGTGATGTGACATTTCTTCAAATATCCCAGCAGTGTGTACTAACACCTGCTCTGATGGATGTAGAAGGGCAATGACATAGCTTCTGTAACATGCTTTGGTTGTAGATAGGCTTGGTGTGATGGCTTTCTTGAATGCTGGTTATACTGGTAGTGAACTTGTCACGTGGACAAACTCAGGATTTCTGTTTAGCCAGAGTGTTGCAAACAGTGGCGTTAGCTGAGACCACACAGCCATTTTCTCCTTCCTGGACACAGTGTTATTCAACTGAGAGGTGTTTAAATGATGTGTGTTGGTTGACCTTCAGCCTGGAGGTGGTGCTTGCAAGAGAGCACCAGCTGTGTTAGTAGCAGTGAGATTTGAGCTTTTCCTAAGTTGCCCAGGGGAAGTATTCTGGTTTCTCGGGCAATGGGCAGGGTCATAAGGCTCCCAAAAGTTTATGTCTTTTGTGTTTAGCTGCCAGAGGTGGATAAATGCCACCAGATGGAGAAAGGTTTATGTGGGTCTGAGCTCATATTCTCCTTGGGTGGGTCAGGTTGCAGCCCCTATGGAGATGGGAGGTGGTTCTCAGGCCCCTGGGATAATGTTTCAGAAGGGAGTATAACTGCCTCTGTTGTGCAGAAGAGTTCACAAATTGAAAGGGGAGTAGCGGGCAGCAGTAAGCTTCACTCAGCTTCCACACAGTTTACAAGGCCAGTTTCATTCCTGCAATGCCCCATTAACATTGCCCAGTTTAGATTCGGCAGCCTGAGCACACAACTTACACTTGCCCCAGGCCATAAGCTTCCCCGCAGAGATAGCAACCATGGCTTTTAGGCCACATCTCTCCCCATCTGCTAATAAGGCTGGGCACCCATCTCCTGTACTCATTTCTGCAGTGCATATTCTGCTCACCACCCCAACCCAGGCTATGTTCAAGGGAGTTTGTCCCCACTTGAGATTATATCACAAAATTCAGTTGGGAGCTTCTTTGACCCTGCAAACACCCCCTGAGCTTGTTGGCTGACTTCTCTGAGGGCCCCTGTGAGATATAGTCAGGAATGCCTTCCCTCAGTGTATGCTGGAGACTGGAAATGCCTACAAGTCACTGCCCGTTGCTGCTTCTACTTTTATATTTCATGCAACTCCCTAAATTTGTTCCAGCTCTGGATAGGGTCAAGGCCATCTTCTGTGGCCTAGATTTTCAGATTCCCTGGCAGGGATGTGTGCTCCTCAAACAATTTTTTGATAACAAAATATTTTGTTATGAAAATGATTTGAACAGCAAGCCTTTCACACTCTGGAAACTTAAAATTTTTCACCTGTCTTATGGAGTAGGCTGAAGCCTGGTGCTTCATTCAAAGAGCATGTGGATTCTTTCAGTTTTTTAAGTTCCTATGGTGGTTCTTGGAAAAAAAAAAAATAATCGCAATGTGAATCTCTACCTGCTATTCTGTCTTTCCACACGGGAGGGGCACACTAACATTGTCTCCTAGCCATAATCTTGAAAAAATATTATTTTCTTTTGGGTTTAGTTTATTTTTTGTAGTAAAACATTTCATATTTTTTCTCATTTCCTTTTATGCATATTATATAGGTATTTCCTCTATGGTTACCATGAGAATTACATTTTACATATTAAAATTAAAACACTCTAATGTGAATTTTTATAATGTAGTAACTTTGCAAATCAGGATTTCCCTCTTTTCCAGGGATTTATTTATTTATTTATTTATTTATTTATTTATTTATTTATTTATTTTTAAATTTGTAGACTGCATCAGTCCAAGGCATAAGCTAAATTTCAATAACATATAAAGAGTATGCTTCTATGAAGCTATGTCCTACCACCTTTAGTTTATGTCATGAAACTATACCCCTATACGTCATGTGTCTAAAAACAGACTAATAATTTTAATTCATTAGTTTCTTAAATCATGTAAAAACAAAAAGTGTAATTATAAGCCATAGTAATTATATTTTTAGATTTTATAATTAGACACCATTTCCTGTGATGCAGGGGACTACTTTTACTTGGTTCCAACCTGATTCCAGTTGGGGTTTGGAGTGGTAGAAACCTTTCCGTCTATTCTCTATGTGGCCATCCTGAGTTTCTGTGTTCACCAGGATTTCTATTACTTCTCTCGTACAGTCCAGCACTCTCTCTCAGCTATTTTCATTTAAATGTAATTGTTTATTCATTGTCCTGGCTGCCTTTGTGAAGGGGGATTAGGACTAGCAGCTTCTAGTCAGCCATCTTGATAATGTCACCTGCCCATATATTTTCTTTACCATGATCTCCATTTCATTAGAAATCTTTGAGTTTTTGAGTACTATTCTTTCATTAAAGGGAACACTCTAATATTTCTTACAAGATAGGTCTGGTGGTAACAATGTCCCTCAGCGTTTTTTTTTTTTTTTTTTTTTTTTAATCTGGAAAGTTTTAGTTTGTGTCTCTTTTTAAAGGAGAGTTTTGCCAGATACAGGATTCTCAGTTGATGATTTTTTAGTGCATTGAATATATCTGCCCATTTCCTTCTGGTCTTCAAAATTTCTGATGAGAACTCTGCTGCTAAATTAATTGAGAATCCCTTCGTTGTGATGAGTCATTTCTGTCTTGCTGCTTGCTGTCAAGACTCTCTGTTTTCCATTGTCTTTTGATAATTTGATTATAATTGTGTTCCAATGAGAATATCTTTGAATTTATTTTACTTGGGATTTTGTGAGCTTATTTGATGTTTATAGTCAAATGTTTCACCAGATTTTATCCAATTTTGGCCATTATTTCTTCAAATAATATCTCTCCTCCTCTTTTTTCTTGTTTCCTTTGAAACTGTAACAATGTATATTTTTGTTTGCTTGATGGTGTCACACAGGTCCCTTAGGCTCTGTTCCCATTTATTCAATTTTTATTTCTCTCTTTTTTTCAGACTTGATAATTTCAATTGTTATATCTTTAATTTCACTGGTTCTTTCTTTTGCCTGCTCAAATCTGTTTATTAGTCCCTCTAGTGAATTTTTTATTTCAGTTTTTGTACTTTTTAATTCCATAATTTTTGTTTCTTTTACTGTTTTCTCTCTTTATTGATATTTCTATTTTGTTAATACATTATTTTCCTCACTTTCTCTACTTCTTCTTTAGTTCATCGATTATTTTCAATACTGGTATTTAAAGTGCTTATATAAGTCTTTATCATAAGATACAGTAAGATACAGTAAGTCTGTATCAGGTTTTTGTCCACAATAGTTTCTGGACTTTTAATTTTTCTTCTTTGAATGGGCCACATTTTTCTATTTCTCTGTAGGCTTTGTGATTTTTTTGTCAAAGATGCCTATTTGTATCTTATAGTGTGGGAACTTTGGAATTCAGGTTTTCCCTCTTCCCCAGGTTTTACTGATTTATTTATTTTTACAAATCTTGTAGGCTGTATAATTCTGAGGTGTAAACTTCAGGCCTTTTCAGGTATTTTCTGATCTTGTGCCTTTGGTTGGGCATGTGTGGTGAATTTCTAAATTTTTCACACGTGGGTGCTTTTGAATGTCCCAGTTCTTAAATGTCTGGTTACTTACAGGGGAAAAAGAGAGAATGAATTCAGGGAGGGAGGAGAATTACTTCAGCCAGAGAGGAAGAAGTTGCAACAAAGTTGGTGAGGGTTGCAATAATGGCTGCTCACCTCTGTGTCTGCACGTCTGCAATCAGAAGCAGCAATCAGCAATCAGAACATAGATCTCATTCATCGGGAGTGGAGCATCCATATTTCCCATTCTGCCTCTGGAAACTGAATGCAAGCTGCTCCAGGAACACACACATAACTGTCTGCTGCAGGGCTGGTGGTGGTGGATGTCTATGTACTACCAATGTAATAGCTGAAATCGACTGAAATTAACCCTAATTTACAGTCTAAAACTTCATCTGTAAGTTGCATGCCTTTGAATTGACTCCAGAGCTCCAAAATCATTACATCAGACATATTCTGCCAGTGCAATTGTCGTCTAGGTGAAGAAATGGATTTCTCGTGCTTCAAACTCTGCAATTATTCCAGAATCTTTTCCTCCATTAACAACCGATTTTTGACAAGTATATGAAGGCAATTTAGACAAAGGATAAATAGTCTTTTCAAGAAACCATGCTAGGAAAATTGGGTATCCAAATGCAAAAGAATAAATTTGTATCCATGCCTCCAACATGTTTGTTAATTAACTCAAAATTGATTCTAGATTCAAATGTAAAACCTTGACATGTAAACCTACTAAACAAAAACTTTGAAGCAAATATTTGTGACCTTGGGTTAGGTAACTATTTCTTGGATATGATACCCAAAACCCAACGTGTAAAAAGAAAGCATTATCAAAATTGAATGTTGCGAGAATTCAGGGTCCCTGAATGGAGGGACTGACTGAAGCAGCGGCACAAGAACTTAAATTGTGAAGATTTCATGGACATTTATCCCTTCCCCAATCAATACTCTTGTGATTTCCTATGCCTGTCTTTACTTTAATCTCTTAATCCTGTGATCTTCGTAAGCTGAGGATGAATGTCACCTCAGGACCCTGTGATGATTGTGTTAACTGCACAAATTGTTTATAGAGCATGTGTATTCGAACAATATGAAATCTGGGCACATTAAAAACAGGATAACAGCGATTTTCAGGGAACAAGGGAGATAACTTTAAAGTCTGACTGTCTGCGGGCCAGGCGGAGCAGAGTCATATTTCTCTTACTACTGTAAATGGGTAAGATAAATGTCGCTGAATTCTTTCCCCAGTAAGGAATATTAATAATTAACAGCTGTGGGAAAGAATGCATTCCTAGAGGAGGCCTCTGAATGGCCGCTCTGGGAGTGATTGCCTTTATGCAGATGTAGATAGGGATGAAACACACCCTAGTCTCCTGCAGCGCCCCCAGGCTTGCTAGGATTAGGAAATTCCAGCCTGGCAAACTATAGTCAGACCGGTTCTCTGTTCTTGAACCTTGTTTATCAATGACAATGCATGCACAGCTGGACATGGAAGTTCATTAGTGATTCTAGTTTCACCCTGACCTTGTGATCTCACCCTGACCTCCTGCTTTGTGATCTTTTGTTACCCTTAAAGTGTGTGATCTCTCTGACCCACACCCTATTCACGCACTCCCTCCCCTTTGAAAATTACTAATGAAACCTTGCTGGTTTTACAGCTCAGGGAGCATCGCGGAACCTGCCGACATGTGATGTCTCTGCTGGACACCCAGCTTTAAAATTTCTCTCTTTTGTACTCTTTCCCTTTGTTTCTCAGACCAGCCAACACATAGGGAAATAGAAAAGAAGCCACATTGAATATCAGGGATGGGGTTTCCCCTGATAATTGAAACCATTTGTTTTCTAAGAGACACTGTTTACATAATGTTAAGAAAACCCACCAACGCAGAGAAAATATTTGCAATTAATATTTCTTACAATGGTCTTGTATAAAGAACATATTTTTTAAAAAATCTCAAATCTCAATACAGGTTGAGTATCCCTTATCAGAAATGCTTTAGACCAGAAGTGTTTCAAATTTGGGATTTTTGCAGACTTGAAATATTTGAATTATTTGAATATTTGAATTCAGCATCCATAATTCAAAAATCTGAAATCCAAAATGCTCCAATGAACACTTCCTTTGATTGTCATGTCATTGCTCAAAAGATTTTAGATTTTGTAGCATTTCGGGTTTTTTTTTTAATTTTTGTATTAGGATACCCAAACTGTAATAAGAAAAACAAGTATCTCCAATATAGACATGAATCAAAGGAGATATAGCTTAAGCACATATAATACTGATAAATATGCTTAACTGTCAGGGAAGCGCAAATTGAATCCACAATGTGATACCACTACAAATTAATTAGAATAAATAAAATTTAAAGACTAATCATATTAAGTTTTGGTGAAGATGTGGAAAAATGGGAGCTCTCATACATTGCAAAAGGGTACAATCACATTTGAATACAGTTTGACAGTGTCTTAAATATTTACACATTAATATATCATTTGACCCAGCCATTTCACTTCTAGGTATTTATCCATGACAAAAGGAAGCATATATCCTTACAAGCATTTCTACCTGAATCTTCAGAACAGCTTTATTTGTATTAGCAAAAAGTGAAAGTAACCTAAATACACATCAATATGTAAATGTATAAACTGAGGTGTATCCCTATAATAGAATACTTCAAAGCAGTAAAAATAATAAAACCAGTGTTAAATGCAGGCACATAAATAAATCTCAAAATAATTATACTGGATAGAATTGATTCCACTTATATAAAACTCTTTAAAAATGTAACATAATCTGCATGGTCAAATTCAAAGCATTGCTGACCTGGGGAGAGGGAGAAAAGATGGGACAAAAAAAGTTACAAAAGTGTATAAAACTTTGGGGGGTACATATGTTTATTATCTTTATTGTATTTGTTATTTCATGACAGTGTACCTTATGTCAAAACTTAGATTGTACTCTTTATATATGCAATATTTATTAAACCTCAATACAGTTGTTGAAATATAGTGGCTATTGCTCAGACAGTCAAAGAATGTAGATGTTCCAAATTTCTATGGTTTATATATAAAGATGAAACTACAGGCTTTCCATTTTAGAAGGTCTAAACTTTGAACTGGGAACATGTACATACATACTCTCAGTGCCACTGCACATAGTTACGGGAATCACTTATTGCATCATTGTACTTTTATTTTAATTTTCACATAGTTGCTCTTTGATTTTGTGCTGGGCTTGCATATTACTTATTACACCTACCCTGAACTTGTATTTTTACCTATATTTAAAGTTTACTCTTAGCCATCTACTTTCTTTCCTATAGTACAACCTTTAGAAGGAGGTGCATACTCTCTTTTAATATGCATTACAGTGTATTTTCCTCAAACATTTACAACGTAATGGGTGAATTGTATAGATGTTTTCATGGTTTTTTTTGTTTTTGTTTTTGTTTTTGTTTTTTCTTGGCAGAGTCTTGCTCTGTCGTCAGGCTGGAGTGCAGTGGTGTGATCTCGGCTCACTGCAACCTCCGCCTCCCGGATTCAAGCAATTCTCCCGACTCAGTCTTCTGAGTAGCTGGGACTACAGGCATGCACCACCACATCTGGCTGATTTTTGTATTTTTAGTAGAGACGGGGTTTCACCATGTTGGTCAGGCTGGTGTCAATCTCCTGACCTCGTGATCTGCCCACCTCGGCCTCACAAAATGCTAGGGTGACAGGCATGAGCCACTGCGCCCAGCCCTGCATAGATGTGTTCTTAATGGGATAGATCAATGCTTCTCAAACTCAGCTCTACTGGGATTTTAGGCCGAATAACTTTCTTTAGTGGAGCACTTTTCTATGCATTGCTGGATATTTGCAGTATCTCTTTGCCTTCACACACTGTATGCCTGTAGCATCCACCTGCTGAGTTGTGACAACCACAAATATCTGCAGACATTGTCAAATCTCCCTGGGGAGACTGCAGAATTATCTCCGGTTGAAAACTTGGCATAAAATTATTATTATTGATCTTTGTGTTCCTATCACCTAGAAAATTGTCTAGTGTGATAGTTGTTTATTAAGTACTGAGTAAATAATTTTGAAAAGAATGCTGGAAATTAGAGGAAAACATTGGGTACTGATAATATAGAACACAGTGAACTCCCATATCTATTGAACTCATGGTAATGGCTTCTGTAGGAAACAAAGTCTTGGTTGACTTGGTTAAAAACCAGTGACGATTACTGGGTTAGGTATGATAACAATTTTCACATGATCAATAATAGAGGTAGATCTCTGTTATTGACACTGCAAAAAAAAAGTTAAAACTCATGGAAAAAAAAGCACATTCAGGGTGTTGTTCAGGATCTTAAAAAAAAAAGAAAGAAAGAAAATAGAGCACAAATTCTTAGATCCTAGAAGCATCTTGTAAATTGTATAGATTCTAGAATGTTCTATTATTTTGTAGATTAATAAAAGGAAAATTAGAGGAAGAAAATGGTTAGCTCAAAGTCATAGACTATTCACAGTACCAAGTCCTCGTGGATCTTATTATTTTCTAAGAAGTGGTACAATCCATTTAGAACCCAGATATATTTACTTGGTGGTATTAAAGGGCAAGAGAGCATTAGTCTTATATTCTGGATCAGATTTTTTTTGAAGTAGAGAAAATTTGACTTATTTAAATCTGAAATAACTGGGGAATTTGGGGAGAAAATGGGGTGGGTGGGGAAAAATGTTTTAGGATACAAATCAACCTGAATAATCCTCTACAAAAATTGTCTGCTTTCTGTGATTCTAAAGTTAACTGTAAGATTGGAAAGTAGCCTTGAAAACATGCCATTTATTATTACAATGCTAATTTCACACAGAAATGTGCAAAGCCAGATGGACGCAGGACGTTATCTCCCATGAAAAACGTATTTGATATAATCGTAGAGGATAGGGAAAGTTATAGGGGAGAGCAAGGTATCCACTATATGGTGGAAATATGAAACAAAGATCAGAAATAAGGATATTTTGTATCATATGGTAGTTATACTTTTTGTCCTTAATAGCTGTACTAACGTTTTTACCAAAAGTGTGTAAGAGTTGCTTTTTATTCACATTCTCACCAGTAACTGTTATTATTATTATTATTATTATTTTGTATTTTTGATAATAGCCATTCTAACTGTGGTGAGGTGCTAATTCATTGTGATTTTTTTATTTGTATTTCTCTGATGATTAGTGATGATGGGTATTTTCTCATATACCTGTTGGCTATTTGTATGTTTTCCTTCAGGACACGTTTATTTAGATCCAGAGTTGTTCCTTATTTTTAGTCAGATTATATGTGTTTATTTGCTGTTGAGTTGTTTGAGTTGCTTATGTATTCTGAATATTAACATCTTCTCAGAGACACAGTTTGTGAATATTTTCTCTTTTTCTGTAAGTTTTCTTTTCAGTTTGTTGTTTCCTTTGCCATACAGAAGCTTCTTCATTTGATGTAATCCCATTTGTCTATTTTTGCTCTGTTGCCTATATTTTAAAGCCTTATCCAAAAATTCTTGTCTACACCATTGTCCTGAAATGTTTCCACCATGTTTTCTTCTACTACGTTCATAGTTTAAGGCCTTAAATTTAAGTCCTTAATCTATTTTGAGTTGATTTTTGTGTGTGGTGAGAGATAAGAGTCTAGTTTTGCCCTGCATATGGATATCCAGTTTTTCCAGCAGTATCTATTGAAGAGATTGTTCTTTCTCCAACATATGTTATTGATGCCTTTGTCAAAAATTCAATTAGCCATATATGTGTGGATTTCTGCATTCTCTATTTTGTTCAATTGATTGATATGTATATTTTTAATTGAGTACCATGCTGTTTTGGTTACTATAGCTTTGTAGTATATTTTGAAGTCAGGTAATATGATGCCTTAAGCTTCTGCTCAGGATTGCTTTGGCTATTTGGGTTTTTTTGGTTCCATAAAATTATAGAATTGATGTTTCTGTTTCTGTGAAAAATGTCATTATTATTCTGACACTGATTACATTGAATCTATAGACCATTTGGGGTAATATAGACATTTATATTAAATTAATTTTTGAAATTCAAAAACACAAGATATATCTCCATTTATGTGTGTCTGCTTAAATTTTTTTCATCAATGTTTTATCCAAAGTAAATAAAATCAGTATGTCAAAGAGATATCTGCATTCACATTTTTATTGCAGCAATATTCACAATAGTAAAGGTATGGAGTCAACCTAAGTGTTTAGCAACAGATGAATTGATTTTTATTTGTTTATTTGTTTATTTTTGACACAAAGTCTCACTCTGTTGCCCCAGCTGGAGTGCAGTGGCGTGATCTTGGCTCACTGCAACCTCTGCCTCCTGGGTTCAAGCAATTCTCTTGCCTCAGCCTCCTGAGTAGCTGGGACTACAGGTGTGTGCCACCAGCCTGGTCAATTTGTTGTTGTTGTTGTTGTTGTTGTTGTTTGTATTTTTAGTAGAGACAGGGTTTCACCGTGTTAGCCAGGATGGTCTCGATCTCCTGACCTTGTCATCTGCCCACCCCGGCCTCGCAAAATGGTGGGATTACAGGCGTGAGCCACTGCACTAAGCCAGATGAATAGATTTTAAATGTGGAATATATAAACAATGGAATACTCTTCAGTCATAAAAAGAATGGAATTCTTTCATTTGTGACAACATGGATTAATCTATAGGACATTATGTTAACTGAAATAAACCAAGTATAGAAGGACAAATACCACATGAGTCCACTTATATGTGGAATCTAAAAATGTTGATTTTAAATAAGGCGAGAATAAAATTGTGGTTTCCAGAGCCTAGAGATGGTAGGGGAGGGGGAAATGGGGAGAGGTTAGTCAACAGGGACAAAGTTACAGTTAGATAGGAGAAATAGGTTGTAGTTTTATCTTGTGCCGTAAGGTGACTATAGTTTACAACAATACATATTTCAAAATAGCTACAGGAGAATTTTGAATCTTCTCACCACAACATGATAAATATTTGAGGTGATGTATATGCTAATTACCCTTATTTAATCATTACACAATGTATACAGGTATAAAAATATCATACTGTACTACATGAACATGTCCAATTATGTCAATTATAAACAAAATAAATCATTAAAAAGTGGGAATTTTCAGAAACAAATTTCAGGTTAAAATTCTTGATAGAAGTTCAGCATGAAAGTTAAAGGATAAAGCTAAAAAGATTATTTTAACAAAAGGCATTTTCTTATATACTCAGTATCCCTTGCTAATAAGTGCTTCTTTGAGCACAAGTGTTTTTGATTAAAAGGAATAAATAGGAGACTATTTTAAAATCTCAAACATATGCCCATCCAGCTGTGCAGCTGTTCAGAGGATCTTCCAGCCACGCCAATTTATTATTAATTGGCAATTAAAAAGTGGCAATTATTAAGAAAATTAAGTAAAGAAGTCAAATAAACAAAATAATACAATTTGGATTCCATAAGAACTCTCAGTTTAATGCTCTAGTATTGAACAGAAAATATTTTCACCATCAAGACAAGAAGAACCAACAACTACTATCTTTACTACTTTTTGTGTGTTGTGTGAGTTCATGTGTGTGAGCAGACAATCCAAATAAGTAAGTGGGTTACTTACTTATCAAGTACACAAAGAAAATCAAGTACCCATTTCTTTGGAAACAGATACAGAGTAAAAGCTAAGATTTTAGGCAAGGGGTCAGTTACTAGAAAGGATGAGCCTATCAATTGCATTTTTAGATTTTTCATTTCTACTATTTAGAAATACAACTAATTTGGTATATTGACCTCATATCCAGCAATCTCACTGAGCTCATTTATTCGTATTAATAGCTTTTTCAGGTATTCCTTGGGATTTTTAATATATAAGATCATTTCAACTGCAAATATATTTTTTTCTTACTTTCTAATCTACATGACTTTTATTTCTTTGATTTGCCTACTTGTCTTTGATAGAACCTCCAATAAAACATTGAAGTGGCAAAAGCACATATCCTTTTCTCGTTCTCAAATTTAGAAGAAATGCATTCAATCTTTCATCAATAAATATGATGTTATGCATGGATTTTTTATAGGTATCTCTCAGCTTCTTATTTCATAATAGACTGATCTACTCATTTAAAAAATGAGTATTACAACAGTACTTACCTCAGATAACTAAGAAATATGTAATACATATGTAACTACTCTCAGAGTGTCTGGAACACATTAAGTGCTAAATAAATGGTACAAATGTTTAATTATTATAATTCACACTAATAGCATGAGCTCATTTACTCTAATACACTAAAGCTAGCAATAAAATTTATTGATATACCCTTTATTCCTTTAATATTCTTGTCTCTTTTCTTATAAAATTAAACTCCATGGTTAATTATTTTAATCATTCTTTTTATTTACGCTTCAGCTTCTACTCTTTGCCTTTCCTAAACAAAATTGGCCAAACTAAATGCAGTTACCTGTTTATTGCCCATCAGTACACTGCAGCTGAATGTGACTAGAGGAAAACACACAATCTATAGACTGATCTCCCTTTAAATTCAAGAACACAAACCTAAAATGAGCCCTTAATGATGTCATATAATGACAGCTCTCCTTTCTTCTAGATAGCTACTTTATACCTTTTTCCTCCTCAAATACTAATATCTCTTCCATCTTTACTTTTGGTTGATTCTGTTTTACTAAGAAAGTTGAAATGATCAGAAGAGAATATATTTTAATGTAAAACAATTAAAAATAGCGTTAGCTTGCCAAGTGATTATGAAGTTTATTTGAAAGAGTGAACGAGAAAGAATGACATAAAAATCTGTAATAAAGAATAATGAGAGTGGGCTAACCCTAATAAACCTTTAAACAGACTGAAAACTTCTTTTAAAATCAAGTGACTTTGGTGCTTCAATAGACAAATTAATGAGATAGAATTTTTTAACTTCCCCAGTTGGCTCAAGCTCACGTGGAAATTCAATAAATGATGAAGACAAAATCTTCAATCTGTAGAGAAAAGAGGGACATTTTAATAAGTGATATTTTTAAAAGCCAGATAGCTATATGGAATAATATAAAACTGGATATAGTCTTCATATGATGCACTAATGTAAATTCCAAATGTATCAGAGATCTATAAGTAAAACATAAAAATATATAATTATTAGAAGAAAACGTGGGTCAATTTCTTTATCATGGGAAGCTGTAGTAATCTTTCAAATGATGATCCCCAAATCCAGAAATAATAAATGAAAACAATGAAACATTGTTCTATATATAGTTTTTTAAAATTTGCATGGTAAAAATACCATATACAATTATAAAATACAAAGAAAAGGCTTACTGATAATTTTGGCTTAGAGACAAAAAGCTAAAATTTGTATATATAAAGATCTCCTCCAAATTGATATTATCAACATCCTGACAGAAAAATTGGCAAAAGATGTGAAGAGATGATAGAAAAAAATAAAATGGCCCTCAAACTTGTGAAAAAATCTTAAGCAGCATTTCAACTATGAGAAAGGCAAATAAAAATTACATTGATTACAATGTATTAGCATCTATCAGATTACCAAAAATACTAATGTTTGACAACATATTTTATTAGAGACATACACTCTTGTATATTGCTATTAAGAGTGCAAAATGGTAGAAACCCTTATGTGGAAAATTTGGCAGTAACTAGCAAAACATATCTGCATTCATCATTTGAGCCAGCAAATCCACTTCTAGAAATCCTTCCCAAAGTTACTCAGGTAAAAAACACTAAATGACATATGAACAAGCACATTGATTACAACACTATTTTTAATGGCAAAGGCATGGAAATAATCCATATGTTCCCAAATAAGGTAAAGTCAAATAAATTATAATAAATTCACACAATGAAATATCCTAAATCTGTCCTCCACAGTATGTTATAGAATGATACTTAAGTTATATGTGAAAAATGCAAGCGGTACAACATTGTTTTTTAAAATGAAAATAATGGCATGATTAGACTATAACTAACACACGATTTTTATAGTGGAGAGAAAACATAAAGTGAATATAACTTCTTTATAATTTTGTCTTTGGGACCCTCTCAATGTTTTACATAATTGTAATAAAAAATTAGAGAGAGGAAAATCCAAACGTTAACAATTGAAAACAAAGTGAAACAAATTATTACAACTGTATATTAAGATACTTATAACCATAAATAGAAGAGTTTTTTAAAGTAATTTAAAACAGATTATTTTTTTCTGTATATTATGGTGGCATATAGCCTAAGAATGGCAAGGAAATCTTGAGGTATATTTTGTAACCCTGTTGTTAATATAAGTATCAGTGTTGTTACTTTGGATCTATCATTAATATATTGTGTAACAAGTCACATAGTTATGTGAATGTCATAGGGTAAATATTTTTAGTGTAAAAAGATAAAAATATAAAATCAAAGAAGAGAAACAAAGTCCCGTACTATTAATTATTAAGAAGAGATAGAAGAATTCACAATTTATATTTTATTTTTGTAAAATTATGAAACATTCTACCAATGTTGACTGAGATATCCTACAAGCAATGAAAACCCAATAATAATTAGCATTCTTTTTGACCAGAATGTGATTTCTACATACCATTTCTCTCTAAAGGGACCTAGAAGTCCTTTCCATGGTCTTTTTCATGTCTGAAGCAGAAAAATCACATCATGAGACTGGGTGATAGCATTGTGCCAGGAGGTAAGGAAACTATCAAACAGATTATTTCACAAGCTATACATATATCAAAATATCACATTTTATTCTATAAATGTATACAATAATTATTTGTTATTTAAAAGAGAACAAAACTTAAAAATAGCAATGGGATTAATCCAAAAGAACACAAAAGCCAATTTAAAAGGACTCTGTCTTTGCCTAAATATTAGACAATTGGAACATGAAAAAATAATGTCTAAAATGTGTTAAAGCACATGAACTTTACTTTAAAATTCTGAGAGTTTATAATGATTCTTCAAAGAGAAATCTGATAATCATAGAAGCTGCTAAGCACCAAATCATTACTTTAAAATTTTGATAAAGAAAAATAGTTAAGCATTTATCCTGCCTTTACTATGTACAAGGTAATTGAATAATTAATGATAGAAAGTTATTTCATATGGAACAATTCCAGCTAATAAAAAAATACAAAGAGAATGTTAGAATTGGAAAATATCAATTTTGCTATCTTAAATGAAATAATGGATGTAAGCAATGAATATTATTGAGTGTCAATCTATTGGGTGAAAAGTTAGTATTTATAATGAGAGGAGAAGATTGACACCACTTAATCTCATT
Organism: Macaca thibetana thibetana; assembly: GCF_024542745.1. Taxonomy (NCBI): domain Eukaryota; kingdom Metazoa; phylum Chordata; class Mammalia; order Primates; family Cercopithecidae; genus Macaca; species Macaca thibetana. The sequence goes on from NC_065598.1 coordinate 122,214,302, forward strand.
AATAATTTTAGAATAGATAGAAATGGAACAATAAGTCATGATGGTTTAATTCGATGAAAAGTGCATAACAAAGCCTATTAAGAATTCTTGCCAAAGAAACAGAATAGAATGTGAATCAATCTATCATTCAGATTCAACTATTAGTGTAAAGAAAACATATAAGCAAGAGGAACATAAGAATGGAAATGAACAAATACAGAATATAGAAAATTTTAGAGCATGAATGGCCTGGATTCTTCAACAAAGAAGAGGTATTTAAAAAACATGGTATACATTGAAATAGATTAAAGAAACATATTAACTAAATGCAATTTGTAGACCTTGTTTTGATCATTATTTATACAGTTAAATGTAAATAGACAGTTTTCAGATAATTGGCGAAATTTGAACGTGAAATGAAATTTGGATGATATTATTTTAAAATTTCTTATGAAAATGAGATGATAGTTATGTTCAAAGAAAAGGTTCCATTAGTAATTATATATTAGAATAACTACTGAAGAATTTATGAGAAAAATGATATGATGTCTGGTTTTTAAATTATAGTAGTCTAGCAAAAAAGTGTGTTTTTTTATGTAACAAGATAGGCAAGATGATGCAATCTTTTTCTCTTTTTATATATATATTTGAAAGTTTCCATAACAAAATGTTTTAAAAAACAAACTTCCACAGGTTCCCATTACCAGATCTATCCTCCAAATTAGCCTCTATACCCTTATATTCCCTGATGATATAGATGAGCTATCCATGTGCCTGTTTATATCCAGAACCTCTCTATATGCACTAGATTTTCTTTTACACCCACTGAAGAATAATGCTACAACAATTCTTCCCTTTTTCCTTCATTATACATTGTTTGCTTCCTACTGCATTCACATTGACATACAAGCATACCCTTCATCCCACAATCTTAACAACAAACAAAAAGCTATTATTCTTGGCTCATTTTTTAGTTATTGCCTTGTTTTTTGTTTCCCACCTACAGCAACATTTCTTGAAACTATTGGCTATCCATAGTGCCCTATCCATAGTAGGCTATCCATAGTGCCCCAAATTATTCTTCTCTCACTCTCCCGTAAGTCCACTGCCATTAAGCTTTCAGAAAAGTTCATTGGAAATGTGAAATATGAAAAACTATGAATATATTTCAAATTTTTGCAGCAAAATAAATTTTTACTAACTTGTTATAACATGTCTAAACAGGATCTAGTTTGAGGCACTAAGAAGGAAAATATATCAATTTAAAGGGTTCCTATCAGAGCAGCATGGATTCTGCTAACATAGAAGCAAGAAAAAACATGAAATTTATGGCAAAGCTTGGAAGGAATAATGGTGAAATCAATGATGCTTTATGCAAAGTTTATGGGAACTACTCCCTAAAGAAATCAGCAGTTTACGAATGAATAACTCATTTTAAGATGGAAAGAGACAATGTTTAAGATGAACCCACAGCAGCTGACCATCCATACCAATTTTTGAGGAAAAAAAAAAATCTTTATGCCCTAATTTAAGAGGACTGATAACTAACAGCAGAAACAATAGACAACACCATAGACCTCTCAGCTGGTTCAGCATACACAATTCTACTAAATTAAAATTGAGCAGGCTTTCCACCTCATGGGTATCTAAGCCATTGGACCTTGGTCATCTACAGACAAGAGCAGAGCTTTCAGTAGAAATTTTAAACAAATGAGAATAAAAGCCTGAAGCAGTTCTTTGAAAAATTGTTACAGGAGATAAAATATAGATTTACCAGTAGGATCCTGAAGACAAAGTACATCAAAACAATGGCTACCAAGAGATGGAAGTGGTCCAGTCAAAGAAAAAGCAGATGAATCAGAAACAAAAGCAATGGCAACAATTTTCTTGAAATGCTCACGGCATTTTGCTTTGGCTTTCTGGAGGGCCAAAGAATAATAATGTGTGCTTATTATGAGAGTGTTTTGAGAAAGGTAACCAATGATTTAGCAAAAAATACCCAAAAAAAATTCACCAGAGCTTTTCTCCACAACAGTGCTCTTGATCATTCCTCTCACAAAATAACAGCAATTTTGTGAGAATTCCAGTGGAAAATAATTAGGCATCCATCACGCAGCTCTGATTTGGATTCTTCTGGCTTCTTTTTTGTTTTCTAATCTTATTAAAATCCTTAAAGGGCATCTATTTTTCCTCAGTTAGTAATATAACAAATACTGTAGTGACATGGTCAAATTTCCAGAATCACCAATGCTTTAGAAATGTACTGTGACTGGTATCATTACTTACAAAAGTGTCTTGAAATTGATAGATCTTGTGTTGAGAAATAGAAGTCATTTTTAATTTATATCTTATAGTAACTTTTTCATGAACTTTTAAAAATCCCCTCATGTAGATATTATTATTTCTATTTTTTTTTTTTTTTTTTAATGATGGAATCTCGCTTTATTGCCCAGGCTGGAGTGCAGTGGCGTGATCTTGGCTCACTGCAAACTCCGCCTCCTGGGTTCACACCATTCTCCTGCCTCAGCCTCCCGAGTAGCTGGGACTACAGGTGCCCGCCACAACACCCGGCTAATTTTTTTTCTTTTTTGTATTTTTAGTAGAGACGGGGTTTCACCGTGTTAGCCAGGATGGTCTCAATAGGTGAGAAAAATGATTTATCAAAGTAAAGAGCTTGCACGAGAATTTTTTTAATTTAAAAAATATTATACTTGTATTTGAATTAGGATAACTTTCATGTTCTCAAAATTCAGCCCAGTTAAAACAACAGAATATAGGGGCAGGGTGCCGTGGCTCACACCTATAATTCCAGCACTTTGGGAGGCCACGGCAGGCGGATCACAAGGTCAGGAGATCGAGACCATCCTGGCTAACACCGTGAAACCCCGTCTCTACTAAAAATACAAAAATATTAACCAGGCACGGTGGTGGGTGCATGTAGTCCCAGCTACTTAGGAGGCTAAGGCAGGAGAATGGAATGAACCTGGGAGGCAGAGGTTGCAGTGAGCCGAGATGGCGCCACTGCACTCCAGCCTAGGAGACAGCGAGACTCCATCTCAAAAAAAAAAAAAAAATATATATATATATATACATATATATACATATATAAAATTATATTGCGAGAAAACTGCAAAGGAGTTTTTTTTCCCACCATTTCTACTTTGCATCATTATTTACACTTGATACATCAGTTTTTTTAAATCACCTGACTTTTCCTCACTACCTCATGCTCATGATTTGTTTAATTCGTTCATTTCATAGTGGTCTTAAGAGGTTTTTAATGTATTTTGACTAGATGGTAAGTCTGAATATGGAAGGAGATCTTAAATTTTCCATTTCTCCTTCTATCTTACAATATGCTGGGAGAGAAATAGTGAAACAAGATAAAATAAAATAAGAGAACAGAAAGTCAATTTGCTTCATGCTTCAACTCCCTAAGAAAAGTAGGAAAAAATCACATGCATAACAGCAACCTTAATAATTCACCTGTAGAAAATTGAAGAGGCTGTGTGTAAACAGGTGTAATTATGAGCCATAGTTCCATCTATGGATAACCCTCTTAATGGAGGCTCCTTGAGCTGGAATCCACAGACTATCACCACAGGCTTGGGGTAGATTTTAGGTATTCCATATTATTTTCTTTCTTGTAAATGTAGGCAACAAGCCACAGTATTGTTGGTAGATCCTGTGATGTTTGTCACCAGTAGAAATAGTCTATTTTTTTATACCAGTGATACAAAAATTTTCTCTTGGAAGCTTTGTCGGACTTGCAGCAGGGGCACCCCATCTATCGACCTGCTGCACTCAGCCACTTGCAGGAGGGAATATGAGTGAATGAGTGTGGGATCTGGCCAGCCACTTCCAGAGCCAACACAGATTTTCTTTCTAGGGCTTCAACCTGAAGCTTAGAAATGAGTTTAGAACAAAAAAGCTGCCTCAGGGAGTGCATGGATTCATTTCAATTAAGTCCCAGGTGGCCCTGGCTACATTTGCAGCCACCAGCTAGCAGGGCTGCTCCTTTGCTGCCTCCTTATCATAAGCCAAATGCTAAAGTGAAGCTGTGGATCTGGGTCTTCCTCAAACAAGAGAGAGAAAAGGAAGAATTGGAGAACTGACCTAGTAAGACGCTTTCCAAAAGGGAAAAACAAAAACAAAAACAAAAAGTCTCTTATAGAAAATCTCCCTGTACTCACACATATGTGTTAACTCCTGACATGATGGAGAAAAGAAAAAAAAAAAAGCATAGATGATAAATGTGGGGGTGGGGGTGTGATGGTTAATATTGAGTGTCGACTTTCTTGAATTGAAGGATGCAAAGTATTATTCCTGGGTGTGTGTGTCTGTGAGGATGTTGCCAAAAGAGATTAACATTTGACTCACTGGACTAGGAGAGGCAGATCCTTCTCAAACTGGATGGGCACCATCTAATCAGCTGCTAGCATAAAAGCAGGCATGGAAAGAGCAGACTGGTTGAGTCTTCTGGCCTCCATATTTCTCCCATGCTGGATGCTTCCTGCCCTCAAACATCGGACTCTAATTTCTTCAGCTTCTGGACTCTGAGACTTCCACTAGTGATTTGCGGGGGACTCTCAGGCCTTCAGCCACAGACGAAAGGCTGTACTGCCAGCTTCCCTACTTTGAGGTTTTGAGACTCAGACGGCTTCCTGGATCCTCAGCATTGCAGATGGCCTATTGTGAGACTTCACCTTGTGAACATGTGAGTCAATTCTCCTAATAAACTCCCCTTCATATATTTATCTATCCTATTAGTTCTTTCCCTTTAGGGAACCCTGTCTAATACAGATTTTGGTACCAGAAGTGGTTCTACAGGAACGAGATTTTAAAGATGAATTTCTTTAGTTGGTTTTGGGATTTCTGGAGTTGGCTGCTTTATATGATTAGATCAAGAAATGCTAAGGACTCTACTTCTAATAGTAGAGAGAACAGTGGTAGTCCTTGGCATGAACTATTTAGAGATTTATGTAAAATAAATGCATTTGATACTCCCGATTCACTGCTTGTGAGAAGTAAGGAGTTTAAGGACTCTATACATAATACTTTTGACCAAACGTAGGGAAGCAAGGAATATAATGAAATTGGTTGGTTGGTTGCTCCTATGTTTGCTGGACAAAGTGATGAATGAAAACGATGAACTCTGGGATTCTGACTCCCAGATCCAGAAGCACATACTGAGCCTCAAATCTTCTAAGATTGCTCTGAGTGAGAGTCTTATCTCCTGTCGAGAAAGAGCTGAAATTGTGGAAAATCAGACACAAGCTTTTATCATGCAAGTGGTTGACCTGCAATTAAATTTGCCTGGGGGGAAATGCCTCTTGCTTTATGTAAATGGGTTCCTTCAACAGGAGAAAAACTCTTAATCACTGTAGCTTCCTTGCCAGATGGAAACCCGATTTTTATATTTATTTACTTATTTATTTATTTATTTTGAGACAGAGAGTTCCACTCTTGTTGCCCAGGCTGAAGTGCAATGGCGCCATCTCGGCTCACCGCAACCTACACCTCCCAGGTTCAAGCGATTCTCCTGTCTCAGCCTCCCAAGTAGCTAGGATTATAGGCATGCGCCACGACGCCCCGATAATTTTGTATTTTTAGTAGAGACAGGGTTTCTCCATGTTAGTCAGGCTGGTCTTGAACTCTCGACCTCAGGTGATCCGCCCTTCTTGGCCTCCCGGCCTATTATTTTGAATTGCGTATCTGATGGCTGGGCTGAATGCTCAGTCCACCTAGTAATATCTCTGCAGTTTGCAGCAACACCCTTACTATTATAAAAGGATAGGAGCCATTTCAAACCATCAAAGAAGAAAGGAAAAATACCAGAAAATTTTGGGGGTCTTGGCTGATGTCCTAACTGGTGGTTGGGGACGGAGCCAGTCCAGCGGCTTACTTTTCAGCAACACCAAGGCGTGTCCTCAGACGGATGCCTTCAGTTGCCCCAAGACATTATTCTAGTCCTACACCACGGCTAGACCTTCGTGATAGGAAACAAAGCCAACATTTCTTTCCCCGCAAAGAGAGAGAGAGAGGTGGCAGGGTTGCATCCTGTCTTCCGTAGCTGCGCCATTTGCTTTCAACAGGCTAGTCAGAGGTTCTGCGCTTCCTCTGCATTCAGAAGAAAGTCTGAGGAGAAGCAGCCTTGGAAAAAAGTGAAGAGTTTAGGTCCACATTTACTCACCATTCAGGTATCCCAGATAAGTTCCCAAAATGATGCAGAATTTTTCTCTCAGCCCCTTTTCCGGACTCATAGCAGGGTCACCCTGTCAACTTAGCCTGCTGCGACCAGCCCCTTGCAAGGCCGGAGCACGTGAGTGAGCCAGTGCAGGATCTGGTGGGGCCCGCCGCCAGACCAGGCGTGTCACCTAGAAGGGAATGCGGTGGTGCCCAGGCAAGGATGCTCGCGACCCTGAAGCCCCAGAGAGGATGTTAGTGTGCTAATTAGCTCTTTTAATTCCACCATCCACATCCTGATAGATGGTGGTATGTTAACAGTTCAGTCGCCCCCTGACTCTGTTGCATGAGGCACCTGCCCTCCGCTGGTGGGGGCCAAAGGCCAGTGTGACTGCCTTTCTGGGAACCTGCACTCAGCGGGTCCCAAGCTCTTGTGCAGTATCCAAGAAGAATGAGCATATGCTGACAATCAAAGAGGGAACAAGGTGCGGAGTTTTATTGAGTGATGATACAGTTTTCTGCTGAGAGGAGATGCGGGGGCTGTCACCCTACCCGAAAGCAAGAATGTCCCCCCAATTTGGGTGAGCCTAGGACTTTTATAGGCTCAGAACAGGGGAGGGGCAGGCCATAGATAGTGCTGGAAAAGGCAACATTCGATTAATTAAAAGACATTATTCAGAAATAATCAATCAGGAAAGGGCGGGCTAAAAAGGAACAGAAGGTCTCACTCTGGGTCTTGGGTTTCATCTGAAACCAGCAGTCTGGTCTTTTAGCTTTTCAGGCTGTTTTTTGTCTTGAAGGTGGGAATGTCACTGGGGACTCATCTCTAGCTGCCTAGGCATTTGGCTGCCTCCCGTCTTTACCAACATTTCAGTTTCAAAATATCATTTACGCTCATTATTATTTAAATTGTGGTAGTTTTTAGACCGGCCATGAGATTGCTCACTATTTCTCCTTGCACAGTATTACAAAGGTTATAGCACAGCTATCTGCACTGGAAGAGATCAAGATGGTTTGGGAACAGAACAGTGAAAAACACTTAGAAGTAGTTTTTTATTCAAATGCTGTGATATGTTTTTGAGGGAGGTCATCAAGGAATGGGCATCCTCAACATTCACTTTCACGATGTAACTAGATGAAACAATAGACACCTCTCAGTGTAGCCAACAGCTTGTTGTTGTTCACGATGGGCACACTGACACTTTTAAAAAGAGAAATCGCATTTTTTGAGTGGTCCCTTTTGAATATTGCAAGGGCTGATGATGTTTAGAAATGGTAAAATGTTATTTTGCCAAATAAATATTTGACTAAGAAAAAAAAGTCTTCACACTCTTTGCACAGATGGAGCTTCTACAATGACTGGCAATACATCTGCTTTTGCTACTTCAGTGAAAAAAAATCATCTTATGTCATTGTCACACGCTGCTTTTTACAGAGACATGCACTGGCAACAAAAGCTTTTGCAACAAACCTGAAAGGAGTTTTGTCAAGAGCCATAAATGTTATCAATAAAATCAGATGCAGATCTCTGAGTCACCTTATTTACATTTTTTAAAAATAGAAATATAATGTTATATTCATCTCTACCATATGGAAATTCAATGAATTTCAAGACAAGCCTTGCTGTTCTGGATCAAATTACAGCAGAAATTTTACTTTTTTGAAAAAAAAAATTACTCTTGGATCATTTTGGAAGAATGCATTTTATCTATTGGTTGATTTACCTGACAGGTATTTTTAACCAAATGAATAATATAAATCATTAAAAATTCTGAAGTCACCATATGGACACTTCTGAAAAATTTCAAGCTTTCTTGACTAAGTTGCCAAAAAGGAAAAGTAGAGTCAGACATACGTATGTCTGACTTTAAATTCTGAGGGAAATATTTTAACATAATTGAATGGTTTTATATAATGTTCTGTCAATTTATTTGAAAAGAGAAGTTTACAAAGACCCAGAAACACATCAGAACATTTTCAAAAGGTATTTCTGCATTGATAGCATTATAGATGAATCATAGATTCGCAATCCTTTCTTCTGATGTAAACTGTTTCAAAGATGTTGAACTAGCCAAAGATGAACTCATTGATGTTACAATTGGAATTTTACTCAAGCAGCCCTGGACAATCCTAATGTTCATTGTGACAAACGAGTCCTTGCATTCTAAAGGGATATATATATATATATATACGAAAGCTTTAATTTCATGTTCAATAATATATCTTTGCAAATAGATATTTTCTGCTCTTGTAACCATCAAAATAAAAATAAAAATAAAAATAAATTAGATGTCCATCATAAAGTATGTGACTTCACATGTTAATGGTCTTATTCAAGCTAAGCAGCATCTACTATTACAGTAAAACGTTAAAAAATAATCTTAACTTGTATTTAATACATATTCTTTTGTTATTGATGCATTAATAAATGTGTATATTACCATATAATAAATATAGTTTTTAATATTTAGTAAGTAATTCAATATACTTTTTCTTTCAAATCTTATCTATTTTTTAATCTATTACAAACATTAATCTGAGAAATTCATACGCTTTACTTTACAGCTACATCTATACCTTTGAATGCAAGGACTTTTTTGCTTATCTGTGGTGGTGGATATCACAAAAATTATACACGAATCTTTATTTTTTAGCTCACCAGCTATTGTTAGTGTTAGTGTATTTTATATGTTGTCCAACACAATTCTTCTTGACATATGGCCCAGGGAAGTCAAAACATTGGACATCCGTGCTTTAACAGATTGTTATGGCTCAGAAATGGTTAAGAATGCCCATCTCTTCTCTACCATTTTATATATATATGTGTGTGTGTATGTGTGTGTGTGTGTATATATATACCGTATATAAATATATAACCATATATATCTATAGGGTATATATATATAACTATATATATATATATATGTGGTTTTCTGGCCTCCAATTGATAGGTTATATATTCCCTTGATTTAATATAAAAACCACTTACCAATATTCTGAACACTGAGCAAAAATGTACATCACTCCCTATATTGACTACAATTTTTTCCATCCATAGTTTAATGCATTTACAGAAAATAATGAAATACAGATGTATACTTAGATATAAAATATTTTCAAGTCACAATTTTCACCAGCATCAATTGACAATAGGTATCGGCTAGAGTTCATAGGCATTCTTGTATTGTTAGTCTGTCCAGTACAGGGTTTTAATACTTACTTTTTGTCTGCATACTGCTACTTCTTTTCCAAACGAATTCTGTGGCATGACCTTGAAAAAAATCTTAATCTTATGTCCACAAGTTTATTTCAGTTGCTATTGTTGCTCTTGAACTGCACCACACTAACCTGTGAGTCGTCAAGTCCATTTGTCTGTAATTGACTAAATTAAACATCTCAAATCCAATTTACTCGATCCTTCTACCATCAAGGGAGAAAATGATGCTTGTCTGTCAGTTAAAATGAAATGGGCTTAAAATGACAACCAAAAAGAAATGAAAAGAACAAAAAAATGAAAAAAACCAATTCCTTAAGGAATTCAGTGGCATTACTCTCTATTGCTAAAGATAAGATATGCAGATTACAAAATTAAAAGAATAATTAAAAAGCCATATAAAATAGCTCCACTCTGAATACATTATACTGTTTCTGATAAAGTGAAGGAAAAGTTAAAATAGGGAGCCTTACTCCATTCTCTCAACCGCAGTCATGTCTATGATAAAATCTAAGAATCCTATGCATGACTCTCTTTTGTCTTTCCCATGAAACTTTTAATTGACCATTATGTTTCTGACAATATTCCTTTTCTCTTTTCAATCCATTTGTTCAATTTAAAGTCTACTTGACTCCTTTGTTACCCTTAGCCACTATTCCCAGAGCAGTTCTTAAAGCGCAGTCCCTGGAATGAAAACAGCAGCATCATTTAAGAACTATTTAGTAATACAAACTCTTGGGCCTCACCCCAGACTTACTTGCTCAAAAACTCTGGGGGACAGAGCTCATCCACCTCTGTTTTAGGAATATCTGTTTTAATTCAATAATTCTTAACATTAGTAAGTACTAATACTAATAACGTAGCTTCTAGCATTGTGTGGAACATATTTAACAGAAGATGAGTGTTAATTTGATGCACTTGCACATAGTAGTTATTGGATACAAATCAATAAATTTCAACTGATATTTTTCTGAAGTATCAGTTGACATAAATACCAAATTCTGATGTAGATTTTTCCTGGGCTGCCCATTTTGTTTCTTTTTAAAATTCAGCCAATATCAAATTGTTGTAGAAGTATATTTTGCTTTCTTTAGACTAACAACTGAAAAATATTCTACTTATTTGAATTTTAAGAATATATGATAGGGTGACTATGGTAAAAAATAATTTAATCATATCTTTTAAAATAACTTGAAAGTGTAATTGTCCCATTGGTAACTTAAAGAATAAATAATTGAGGGGATGGATAGCTCATTCTCCATGACATGTTTATTTCACATTACATGCCTGTATCAAAATATCTCATGAACCTCATAAATATATACATGTACTGTGTACCACAAACACTAAAAATCAAAAAGTATTTGTGATTACTTTTGAGAAAACACATTTAGAGTTGCAATTTAGAATCTCCTTAAAATGTCCAATCACTTTTAAATTTTACTGTTGTATGTTCACGGCACAATCACTGATTATGTTGAACTATTTAGAAACTATTTTTATGTCATTGTAACCTATAATTTCTCAGAAATGTTTTGTAATTTTTCATTAATGAACACTTTCTACATAGAGCTCAAGGTAATTCATACATTATATTTTCTTTATAGACTTTCTTTTCCCCTATGAGCGTCATAGAACATAAAGGAAATTCAGATTCTTTTTCAAAAAATTGTGTACAGGTCTCTGTAACACTCAACAGTTTTTTCTTCTTAATGTCAAATAATTCCCCATTTCTTTAAAAAGTTCCTTCTCAAGTTATTCATCCATAATGTTTTCCAATGTCTTGCTTGGGGGTTTGATAAAGATTTGAATAATATGACATTTTGTGAAAATAACTGGGTAGCTTTCAGATTAATGTAATAAAACATGAAAACACATAAATTGTACATTTCTCAGGATATATAGTGAAAAAAGCACTGATCATGGAATCAAGAAGCACGTGAGCCCTGACAGCAAATGTATTTGTAACCTTGGGCAAGTTTTTTAACCAATATTAAAACTTCTTACCTGTTAAATTGGTTGATGTGAAGATAAGATCATGTAATGTGAATATAAAGTCTGTATGAATGCATCAGTTTGTTTCAGATGTTGTCTTACATTAAATTATGGTTACAGAACTCTGACAAATATACTCATGCTTTTCTGAAAGTATATATATATGTTTATCTCCAAATTTCCATCAAAATTCCTTGTTAAAAAGAGATCCTAAGTAGAAAGGCTAACTAAGACACTTGCATTTTTATTTGATACTACAAAATTAAGGCCAAAATTATAGAAAACAGAAGCACATGCAATTTGACATGATAAATTATGATGTATTAAATCTAACAATTTACAATAGCTTCAATTTTTTCATTATTGATTTGACTATGTGATAGTACATGCATAGAGCAATATATATACTTCTGCATACTTGTGAATGCATCACTATATTTAAAGCATTTCACAATTTTTCATAGTTATCATCCTCTAGAGATATTCAAATTATCTGCAACATTATAATTCTACTTGAACTCGTTAAGTTCAGAGAAAGACGAGATGAGAAACAAAAAAAAACCAGTGCTAAGCTTGAGTGTACTTCCCACAGAAGGCAAAAAAGGAAGAATTCGGCACAACAAACATAAATCTTCTGAAAATAATAGGGATGTACTTAATAAAAAATTAGATGGTCTATATAAGATGTAACTTCCGTGTATGCATAAAGATCTGTTTATATAGGGAAATTAAACTTATACTTGACTGGGAAGAGTCAATAGTTTCAAACCGTCTATCCCTAAATTAATAATAAAATTTAACCAATTTGGCAGTCCATATTTACAAATAAAGCTTAAAAGATGATAGTAATATCTTCTTCATAGGTGATATTTGGAATCAATACAACGTCCTGTAGAATAATCACATAAGAACTCAGCCATTTTTGAGAGATCCATAGGTATTTGTGCCTAATATTTGATACGTGAGGAGCCATTTAGCTACAAGGATGCTCATTATAGTAACAATGTAGTGAAAAATTAGAACTATCAGAAATGCTCAATGATAAGAGGTTGATTAGATACCTTGGGTTACACTGATATAGGCATTATATATATTTTAAAATATTATGCCATAGAACACAATTTTGACATAGTAATGCTGCCATATTAGTACTGACAACTCATACTTTTCCAGAGCTTGTTCACATATCAGGCACTGCTGGAAGTACTTCCTATATGATAATGAATTTAATCTTTGTGAAAGCTTTATGCGATAGGTACGACCATTATTCTTCCTATTTTACAGATGAGGAAACTGAGGCACCCAGAGGTTCTTATATCACATAACCAAGTTTATAAAACTATTGAGTGGAAGAGCCTGGTAGTCTAGTTCTGGAGTCTTTGCTCTTATATTTTAAGGCATATAAAAGGACAATTCAAAATAACACTCCATGTACAGCATGATTCTAAATGTGTATAGTAATTAGGTGAATAGACATACAGAATTATATACATAACTATATTTAGGGAAAAATTGAAATTTATAAAGCAATATTTTAAGAGACATTAGGAATGAGTTTTTTAAAAGTTTGTGAGCATTTTTATTTTCCAAATTTCCTGTGGTTAGCCTATACTTCGTTGGAGCTCATTTTTTGAAATACTAAAACAGAAACTTTGTAAGTCAGCCAACACCTTAGTAACACAGGACTTGTCACCAAGTAAATAATTAAGTAATAGGTCATCTCAGTAAGACAGTTTCAGCAACAGTTTATGAGAATCCAATTGCATTCATTACATATAAATATTTGTTAAAGTGCAGATGAGATGAGACAAAAATGGGCATGCTGTGAAAATGGCATGCTGGACATATGAAAGTGACATGGGGCAGACACAAAAATGTTCAAGAGGGAAAAAATTAGAAAAGAGAGATAAATCATGATTTTTACGATAATGTGAAATGAGAAGCTTAAATTTAATCATTAGTTTGAAGGCAAAAAAACTGAATAAACTAAATTTTAAAATGAAACATTTGTGACTGTGTAATAGATTTACTTCAAAACTGATTTTAATTTCTACATGTCAATTATGTTTTCATTTCCTTTTATTTAAGTTAAACTCGACATTTACTCATTTCTGGACTTGTGGGAAAGAGATCCCCAAACTTAAAAAAAAAAAATCAACAAAAAAAGTCACAGCAATAGTTACAAAATGCAATATTTTGTTTGAAAATATCAGCTGTGAATGTTATAGACAAGATTCCTACACTGTGAGGTAATTGGACTAAATGACCCTAAAGTGTCATTAAGTTGGAAACACTGTGATTATAATTATAAGCAAGAAAAGAAATGATAACCGTAAGACTAATACTAATAGTGACACTAAAACTAATATTCATAGCAATGAAAGATCAACGTTAACATCAATACAAATGTTTATATTAAATCCACTATCAGTTCTAATTAATATCAATATGAAGCAAGTGACCATCATGCATGATGTTGAGTTTTACATGAACTTTTATTAAATCCTGACAATAATGTTGTAAATAATATATTATTATATTTACTTCATAAATAAGAAAAAATGAAAGTCTATATAATTAAGTAACTTGTCTGATGTATGACAGTTAGAAAGTGAATGTCTCAAGATTGCCCATTTTCAGAGACTATGCTTCCCCAACCAAATATTAGTTTGGCTTGGGTCTTTTAACACAGAATTACTGTCATGCTAAGCCATCTCAAATTATAACTTACCTTGTATTATACCAAAAATAGCTTCTCCATCAAATTTTATGAAAAGTTTTAATCCTCTTTTGCTGCTTTTAGTAGAGCTGTGATTTTCCCCCCAGATTCATGCTACAATTTCCTATTAGCAATTTCAAATCAGATAAAATAAAAACATATTTTGAATAAAGCATTTCTTTGGCTCATGGGAAATACTAAAAGTTAATTTTCTACTAGCACTGTGGCAAACACAATGAACTCTTGATGTTCAGTGGCATTTCACTAATATGGTTTTGTCTCTAGAGTTTCTGCTTCTTCACTAGCAATTACTATTTTTTTACTCCACAATTTCTTTTGTTTTATTGTGCTATTCTTACTAAATTCTTTCCTAGTGTTAATGCATTTGAAAATACTATCATAAAATTTTATATGCCAATAATAATAAAATATTATTGATGGGCTGGTTAATTGAAATCAATTATTAATAAGTAAGTGAGTGGCCTGAGCATGTCTATTAAAGATCAAATTGCTTTATGCTTTAATTGCTTTTCAAAATTCATTTTGATTCCTTAGATAAATAGAGATCAAATTGTGTAGCAAACAAGGCTTACACATCACTTTTTTGACTTTAATACCAGCATTTATTTATCACACTTTAAAATAAAATTGTTAAGATGGGCTTATGCGTAAGTATTCTTTGCTATAACCACTTGATATTTCTGAAATAACAATCAGTGAGAACGAACTGTCTTTATTCAAGGGAACTAGGTAGCTCTAAGTAGGACGCATTTATCTTTCCTGCTCATAGCTCCATGTGATCAATAACAGCTATTTGACTAGACAGTTGTTAAGGGTTCTGTGTGCAGATTCTGTCATGAAAAGTGCAATTCCAATTGATCCACCTGGGGACTGATGGGTTACCGGTGGTCTCAATAGTATGAAGTGGAAAAACTGAACTAACTGGACACAGACTAAAAGCAATTTTCTATTCCTCTTAGAAGGAGGATGCATAGATATATGGTCATTTAAGCCCTGCTGTTTTTCTTCTATTTAATACATGTATTAAACACTTTATCTTATTCATAAATTACAGATTTTGTTAATATATTCTTAATTTTCACTACCTTCAAATCAAGTTTGATATTAGAACAGTGCTTTTGAACAATGTATTTCTGATTTAGTTACTTCCCCACATTAAGAAAAGTAAAACCGAAGGAACCCATTTAAAAATAGAAAAAAAAAATGTGTAAAATTTAAAATACCAGAAAGACTTTAACCCAAAATGTTTACACTCTACAACACCAAAACTTCTCTTTTGTTTTTGAAGATCTCCTTGCAACAAGGACTGACCCAGCCCTTATATTAATTGATATTCCTGACATGCTCAAATTACTTGCTAAGATTTAAAGAAAAAAATATCTCAGTCCATACCCCAACCGATGACCCCAGCCAGGACAAATAGCCTGTCTGTTCTGCCATTTTCCTATCTCTGAAATGGAAATGAAAATAGTGAATTGGTACTTGTAATTATTGTGAAAAATTACTGCAAACCACTTAGAAAAATACAAAGTGCTACCCAAATTGTTGCTAATTATAATAATCACACTACATGTGGGTGTCCTATGCACAAAACCATAAGTTCAGAAATGTAAGTAAATTATTGAGAAACTCTACTGAAAAATTTGTCTTGGCCAGGCGTGGTGGCTCACACCTGTAATCCCAGCACTTTGGGAGGCCGAGGTGGGCGGGTCACCTGAGGTCAGGAGTCCGAGACCAGCCTGACCAATATGATGAAACCCTATCTCTACTAAAATTACAAAAATTAGCCGAGTGTGGTGGCATGTGCCTGTAATCCCAGCTACTTGGGAGGCTGAGAAAGGAGAATCACTTGAACCTGGGAGGTGGAGGTTGCAGTGAGCCGAAATTGCGCCATTGCCCTCCAGCCTGGGCAACAAGAGAGAGAAAAAAAATTTTCTTGATGGACAAAACCAAACCATGTTAGTTTTTTAGAAGGCCTGGATCAGCAGAAATAGTGATACACTGACAATAGAGAGAGCTGTGGTAATTAGTACAATCCTCAAAATCTGTTGAAAAACATTAACGTCAATATAAATCATAGTGGGAGAATGTAGTTTTGTCTTTCTCATTTGATACAATCTGACATTTTTACCATTCTTAAATATGTGATTAGGGTCTATAATTGCCTTTATTTCTGTGCCCATTTCCTTCTTACTGTAATAGCTTTAGTGACTCTTCTTTCCCTTTCTCTATTCCCCAAATGAAGTGAACTCCTTGAAGTCTTGTGAGTCTCAATAACTGAGTTGTTGGAGGTGATATAGGTTCTGCTCCATTCCCAAAGTAAGAACTCTTCAGATCCCATACTTTATTCTCATGGACACACTATTGACTGATAGCCTACCTGCTTCTATTATCAACAAGATGACTCTCCTTTTTTCTTTCAGTGTTACAGAGAGGCTGGATTGGGAAACAGTGATTTAAACCAAGTCACATTTTTGTAGATGACTCTGAGTCCTGGAGCTCCCCATCATGACTTTGTAGGAGTATACCATAAAGGAAAAAACAAAGTTATCTTCTAGACATCTGCATAGGTTACATATTAATAGCATCAACTGTTTCATTCTCAGAATCTAAACATGCTTGTAATTATAAAGCACTGGAATATTAATTGAAGTGAAAGAATTTCACTGCCAACTGTCTTCTGCTATTTTAGTAAAATAACATTTCAGGATGCACAAACAAGCAAAAACTGTAGTGGATTCATGCTCTTTTGCGAACCGTAATCAAAACATCAACGTGCTTCAAGGACCACTGAGTTAATAATAAAAAGGGAGCAAGTATTTCTGTCCTTGTTATAAAGGCCAAGTGCTAATTGCCATTATTATTATATATACTTATAGTTTCTTTTTAACAACATTATTGAAGTAAACTGCACCTACCATAGAATTCACCCTTTTAAATTATACAATTCAGTAGCTTTAGTATATTCATGAAGTTGTGCATTAATAATCACAATCTAACTTCAAAATATTTCTGTCACTCCAACATAAACCTCACATGCTTTAACAGTCATTCCCTATTTCTTCCTCTTGGCAGCCCCTGGCAACCACTAATATATTTCCTGTCTTTATACATTTTTCTATTCTAGACAATTCATATTAATGGATTCATACCATATGTACACTTTTATGTTTGGCTTATATCATTTAGTATATTATTTTCAAAGTTCATCCATGTTGTAGGATGTATCAGGATGTCACTTATCTATGTTGGTAAATAATAGTGCATTGTATGTATATACTTCATTTGTCTTGTCCATCTCTTGAATGATATTTGGGCTGTTTCTGCTTTTTGGTTATTGTGAATAATGTCACTATAAACATTCATGTGCACCTTTTTATGTGGTCATTATATTATAATTTTTCTTGTCTATATATCTAGGAGTAGAACTGCTGGATCATATGGTAACTCCAAGATTGAATTTTGAGGAACTGAGAAACGGTACTCCACGGTAGTTACATTACTTTACTTTTTCAATGTCAATCCACGAGAGTCCCAATATTTCCAAATTCTATTTGAAACTTTTTCCTTTTGTTTTAGTTTTTCCATAGCTATTCTAATAGGTGTGAAGTGATATCTCATTGTAGTTTTGATTTACATTTCTGTAATGTCTGATGATATTGAGCATTTTATGTGCTTATTAATTCCTTGTATATCCTCTTTATAGAAATGTCTATTTAAATCCTTTGCCCATTTTTAATAAAGTTAAACATTCTTTACTATTGAACTGTAAAGGTTCTTTATATATCCTGGATAATATACCTTTTAATTATATAATTTGAAAATATACTTTTTTCATTCTGTGATTGCCTTTTCACTTCCATGATAGTGCCCATTTGGAACAATTTCTTTTTAAAATGTTGAAAATGCCCAAATTATTTTGATGTTGCTCTTTGTGCTTTCGTTGTATTATCTAAGCAGTATGTCATTAGACTGAGTCTGTCTTCACATTTTGAATTTTTAAGCAACAAAGTGCAACCTAACTTACCATGTAACCAAACAGAAACTTAATTTATGAGTCCACTTTTTGTAACAGATAACAGTTCCTGAGCAAATCACCAGCAGTCAAACTCAGCCAATCACAGGCAGCCAACTGATCTGACCATAACCAAATAAGCAAACAGCCTATCCGTAACCAATCGAGCTATGTCTGTACTTGATTTTTGTGTTTTGTCTATAAATATTCACTGTCCGCATTGCAGAGCAGAACTCTCTGAAGCTCTCTGGTTTCTGAGTGCAGCCCTAGTCACGAATCATTCTTTCCTCAAATAAACTCTGTTCAATTTAATTTGTCAAAAGTTTTTCATTTACCAGTTTTATGTTTAAGAAACCATTGCTTAACCCAAAGTCATACAAATTTCCTCGCACGTTTTCTTTTAAGAGTATTATAATTTTTTCTATTACATGTAAATCTTTGATCCGTTTTGAGGTTTTTTTAATATGCGGGGAAATAAAGGTTTAACTTCATTCTGTCAGATGTGGCTGTCCAATTGTTCAAACATTATTTGTTGAAAACACTATTATTTCCTCATTTTCTCATCTTGGTCAAAATTAGTTAGTTATAAATGCAAAGGATTTTTTAAAATATGCTCTCAATTCTGTTCTATTGATCAATAACTCTATCTTTACACCAGTGCCATACTCTTTTGATTTCTGTAGCTTTATAATACAATAAATAGGGAAAGGTGAATCCTCCAACTTTGTTCTTCTCTCTCAAGATCGTTTTGGCTGTTCTTGGGTTTTTGCATTTCAATGTAAGTTGAAAAATTAGCTTGTCAATTTACGTTAAAAATTATCGGCCGGGCGCGGTGGCTCAAGCCTGTAATCCCAGCACTTTGGGAGGCCGAGACGGGCGGATCACGAGGTCAGGAGATCGAGACCATCTTGGCTAATCCGGTGAAACCCCGTCTCTACTAAAAAATACAAAAAACTAGCCGGGTGAGGTGGCGAGCGCCTGTAGTCCCAGCTACTCCGGAGGCTGAGGCAGGAGAATGGCGTAAACCCGGGAGGCGTAGCTCGCAGTGAGCTGAGATCCGGCCACTGCACTCCAGCCTGGGCGACAGAGCGAGACTCCGTCTCAAAAAAAAAAAAAAAAAAAAAAAAAAAAATTATCTTGATATTTCATTAGAAATTATATTGAATCTACAACTCACTATGGGCAACAATGTCATGGAATATCTCTCCACTTACACATCTTTAATTTCTATCAGCAGTATTTTATAATTATCATTATGCAACTCCTGCACTGCTTTGACTATTTTATTTTCCAATGTTATTTTGATTATAATTGTTTTATTAATTTTATTTTAGATTGTTCATTGTTAGGATATCAAAACGTAGTTGAATTTTGTATACTGGTCTTACATCCACCGAGTTTGTTAAACTTGTTTGTTACTCCCTTTTTCTACACACAGTCTCATGTTGTCTTGTAGGTTGTATTATAGTGAAGGGAAAAGTGCAATAATTCTTTCACTATTCTATCAAAATAGAGGGGAAAATGCAGTATGTTCTTGTGTGCTATGTATATGCAAAATGCATTTGCAGTTTTTCAATCAAGTTAATATTTATCACTCTTCTTATTTATATTATCCATCTGGCCCCTCACTTGTATTTGTGATTGGTATATGAATTTAGAGTCAGATAACCTGAGTTCAAGTCTTGGTTCTACTACATAGTAGCTATGCAACTTAAAAAAAACTATTAAGGTGTTAATATTACATTTTCAGCCTCACTATAGGCAACAATGTCATTGCCTATAAGGTCAGAATATTAATACCATACATCAGAGTTATTGTGAGAACAAAATAAGATGAAATGTACACTAAAATATTTTATCAATGGAAATGAATTATGAAAGTCATAGTTGTTATTTTAAAACTGATAGTTATTCTACCTTAGAATACATGGCCACAGGACAAAATTCCAATTTATTAGCATTCTATTTCTAGTTTACACACTAGAAATAGGACTTCACCTTGGATGAGCTGTATATCTTAAATGCATTTGTATAATCTTGTGAATCAATTGTAAGCCTTTGTATCCCCTGTAAAATGAAAATATTATTATATCTTAAGTAGTAACAGTCTACTTCCATCAACAGCAAAATACTTAGAGGGTGAACTGAAATGTGATATCAACAGTATAAACACTTTAGCCATGAATACTATATGAGTTTTGACTTCATAATGAGCATTCACTAAACTTGAATTATCTTATTCATAGTCTATACTTCTTCTATGCAAGACTTTCAGATTTTATTTCAATTTCTTTATGCAGCCCATAAATGAGCAGATTTGTAAATCATTGCTATTTGATGACTTTCAATTTTTAAACACTTTTCCCAACATATGATAGAATTGAAGAGATGTAAATATGTGAATAAAACATGCCAGTAACTAAATGGTGTAACTTCTTTTAAGTCAATCTTTTCTGCTTAGTTTTTTAGAATGAGGATATTTTCTCTATTGTGAAACAAAATATAGCAAAAATGTGATCAAATAGTCTTATAGTAGTGCTTGCTTTGTGCTAAGTACTAAATCTTTTAAAGACAATTTTGAAGCCAAAACAATGCTTTCTAGTTCTGATAAAATCGAACTGACAATACAAGCTCAACTGAGCAAATGATAAACTCTCT
Organism: Macaca thibetana thibetana; assembly: GCF_024542745.1. NCBI lineage: Eukaryota > Metazoa > Chordata > Mammalia > Primates > Cercopithecidae > Macaca > Macaca thibetana. The sequence continues at coordinate 122,235,089 of NC_065598.1, forward strand.
CTCAGAGATTATAAAAATAATATCACCAACTTCTCATCTTTCTCCATCATATGATGAAAATAAACACCAAGATACTTTTAAGTAAAATGGAAGTTTATACATCTTAAATAAAACATTGTGGCTGCACTTGAAAAATGATAGTTTTTTGTTTATAAGACAGAAACATAAAGGAATACAAACTAATTTCACCACTTAAAAGAATAGCTAAAATATTGTGGTGATTCCTCAATGATCTAGAACCAGAAATACCTTTTGACACAGCAATCCCATTACTGGGTATATACCCAAAGGATTATAAATCATTCTACTATAAAGACACATGCACACATATGTTTATTGCAGCACTGTTCACAATAGAGAAGACTTGGAACCAACCCAAATGCCTATCAATGATTGACTGGATAAAGAAAATGTGACACATATACACCATGGAATACTATGCAGCCATAAAAAAGGATGAGTTCGTGTCCTTTGCAGAGACACGGATGAAGCAGGAAACCATTATTCTCCGCAAACTAACAGAAAACCAAATACCACATGTTCTCATTCATAAGTGGGAGTTAAACAATGAGAACACATGGACACAGGAAGGGAACAATCACACCCCAGGGCCTGTCGAGAGGTGGGGGGCTAGTGGAGGGATAACATTAGGAGAAACACCTAATGTAGGTGACGGGTTGATGGATGCAGCAAACCACCATGGCCCGTGTATATACCTATGTAACAAACCTCCATGTTCTGTACATGTATCCCATAACTTAAAGTATAATTAAATATGTATATTTTTAAAAATTATTTGAAAATAATAAACTCTATGTCATGTAATCTAACACTTAGATTTACATCTTTAGGCTCTGAAAATGTATGGCTTATTATTGGTTATAATCTCTCTATATTCAATCTCATTTATTTTTGTATATTTTACACAGCAGGGTGGGACTCTATATACAAGCCATAAGACACTATTTTATGCCAAGCTTTGTTATGGGAAGAATGTTTCATGGTAACTACAAGGAAAAACATAAATAAATGAAATTCCACCCTTCTAACCATATTATGTGACTTCAAGTAACCCCGGGACTTACAATTCCAAAGCTTACTTAGGGGGTTAGAGGCAGTAGATATCGGATTCTAAAAGGGCAAATGTTACAAGGATTGCCCAATACAGACAAGAAACTGTTTCCACAGCTTCTACATCCCTATAGAAATTAACATTTTTATCTCCTTTCTCAGGAGAATGCTTAATACAGTGGTCTTGGTAAATGATCAGTCCGACATCTTAGAATCTATAGCTCTGAGGATGGAAAGGCAAAAATCTGTACAGCTCAAAATATTAAACACTGTTATTTTACTTTGATCTATATTTATGTAAGCTTGAACATGGGTAAATAGCAATGTAATTGGTAGGATATCTAACCAGAAATCTTACTGTTCAAGAGGAAGATTTCCCCAAATAGAGTGCCAAGGGAGGGGCTCATTGCAGATGTTGACAATTTTCCATTAAAATGCCTAAAAGGCCAGTTAAGTTAGTATTATGTGAATTCAAATGCTTTTAAAACAAACAAAAAAATTGATACCTTGAAATGAACAATCGATCTATATATGTGCTTGCATATTTATGTGTGTATGTATATATACCTCCCATATTTATTCATAAATACTCATATTTACATATGCATAGATATATTTTTATACTTAAGTATTGTTTCAATCACTTCTATTACTTTTTTAAAAATTTACTTATCTATGAACTACTGTCAACTCAGCTTTGGACCAAAGCACGTACCCTTTATTGGTGTCTTCTGCCAAAGTGATTTTTATACAATATTGCTAAAAAATTATTTCAAGCTGTAGTATGAAGGAGTGTTAAAGATATACTTACTTAGTAGGAAACATGTTTAAATGTTGTTATGAGTCTTCAACTCACTCAAAAGGTCAACATTCTATTACCGCTTCTTATGTACAACTTTCAGACATTTTTCAAGCAAAACGGCTAGGGTTAAAAGTCTGTTACCTGAGTTTCTGGAGCTTTGATATTTAATAATTTAACCTATTCTATGTAGGCTATACATTCTCCATAAGAGTTTTATAATAGCCTACCTAGGTTACTCCAGTGATCCATGGAGCTCAGTATTCTTTTTGGACAGTAACAACTTTTTTAATTGTTGTAATTTTTACAAGGCTCAAGAATTAATGATAACCGGCTACCTGAACTTAACACCTATTTAATTTTGTAAGGCTTTCTATTCAAATTTGTGACTGTAATTTTCCATTTGACTAGTTTCTTTCTTTATTGTTATTTGAAGATCTATGTAACTGACATCCCTCTAAAGTTACAAGCCAATAACCAAAAGCAGATCTTTAAACATTTGTAAAAACAGAACAAATATACATGTTACAATATACATAAACAAATTGTCTATGGTATGCTTGACTGTAGCATAAATTTAGGTCCCTTATGGTTCATTATTATAAAGAAGTCTTTTTCTTTTATGCTTACACTAATCAAAAATAAAACAAAAAATAAAAAGAGAACCCATAATACCACCTAAACCTAAAATTAAATTACCTTTGCCACCCAAAAATATTCCCAGAAAAAAAATAGGTAAACAAACTAAAATAATAGAAACAAAACATATAACCTCAATTTTTATACCCTACAAAGAGTTTCCACTAACTGGCTGAAAAAGCAGGAGTGAAAACAACAATATCAATAAACTCTTTATTTATTACTACATGAAATAGAGAAGTGCTAGCAATTTGTTGGAAGGGATATGATATGATCCATAAAAAGAGAATGTTGCACTAACTATCCTATGTCTGTATCAACCAGAAACTTGAATTGTGATTGTTAAATTGTTAATATACTATTTTGAAGAAATCAATTATTTTGCTCTTTACCCATATCTCTCTGTATTCATTTAAGAAATTGAACAAGGAAAACATGACAAAAAAAGGGAACAGGTAGAAGTATGGGAATGAAGGTGAAGGGAAACATAGGGATGGTAATAATCATGGCGCATTGTATTTTAGAAGATGTAGTAATAGTAAATGAAACAATTCAGATGGAATAAAAAGAAAAATGTTGGTATCTCTTTATTCTAGTCATATTTTTTGTACATTCATAAGTTGAGACAATCACTAAAGAAGACATTAAAGGTAAAATAATATTACACTAAGGTACCGTAGAGTTTCACTGGATAACTTCTGACTAAATAACAAAAATTGACCTAAGAAGTGAGCATATCAATTGGATCTTGAGCCAAAGATCTGATAACAGGACTCAATAGGACTCTCAGTAAAAAGTGAATTGACCCAAGGGAAATTTTTGCACCTTCTATAGAAAGGTGAATAAAAATACCCTTGTAGAACTTTTTATATCAGAAGATTGATAAGTTGATAGAAAAACAAAGGAGTTATCAAGCCAAAAAACAAAACTAACAAGAGCATTCCTCATTACAGATGGATCTATGAAAATGAATACAGAAGAATAAAAAAAATTATCAGGGTGATTCACAGGAGTTTCTAAAAAGTGTGCATTTCAATTCCTGAAACATGAATATATGTTAGATTGTATGGCAAAGGGAAATTAAGGTTGTGAATCAATTGACCTGAAAATAGGAGATTATCCTGTATTATCTTGTTAGGCTCAATGTAAACAAAATGGTCTTGAAATGTGGAAGTGTGAGGCAGAAGAGAAGTCAACGTCATACTGAGGCAGAAACAAAGGAAAAATCAGTTAGGTAGATAGCTAAGGCTAGTCCTCAGAAAAGCAGCCTGCCTGAAAAATCTCAACAACAGGCAAAAATTCAGCAGCCTGGGGAAAACTCAGACTGCACCTGCACAGATAAGCAGGGAGGTTCCACCACAGAAGCCTTTTGGGTTTTGTGTGATTAACGGATTCCCAGGACAAAGTTTTCTCTCCTTTTCAGACATGTTCACAGTGGATTCTGTGGAAACTTAAATAAGCAGGAGGAGGTCTCACCTAAAACAAATCCACAGTTATACAAACAAGAGAAGTGGCGCTTTATGCTTTCCTAGAGATATACCCACAGCTGCATAAGAGGAGTTGTGCAGACAGCTTCACTGATAAGTTACTCAAACTGCTACAGAAATGACAGGAGTTTCTCATAAAGCTTTTGGATTCAACTGTACAAATAGCAACCCACTTGGGCTCCCCTCTCCACTGTGGAGAGCTTTCTTCTTTAGCTTATTAAACTTTTGCTCCAATATGACCCTTTGTGTCCATGCTCCTTAATTCTCTTGGTCATGAGACAACGAGCTTGGATAACACCTTAGACAACGAGACCAGTGACCACTGACCTGTTTCAACAGTGATGCAATGGGAGAAAGACTCCATCTATTCATTAATATCTCTGAAGATGGAAGGAGACGAGTAGCTGAGAAATTTGGGCAGCTTCTAGAAACTGAACAAGGCAAGGAAACAGATTCTCCTCTAGAACCTTCAAAATAGACAGCCGGAGGAAACCTTAATTTTATCCCAGTAAAACTCATTTTGATCCTCTGACTCCCAGAGCTGTAGTAGAATACATTTACATTGTTTTAAGCCAATAAGTTTGTAGCAATTTTTTACAGCAAGAATAGGAATCTAATATACCATGTATTGGGGCAATAAAGGAAATTTAAGCCCCCCTTTATATATATAACCCATAAACCAAAGATGAATTAACGTTTTTAATATTATAAAAATTGAAGTAAATACATTCTAATGCTAAATATTAAAATCGAGAAAATATGAGATTAGTGACTAATTGATCTTGAAATACACAAGATATTTGTAAGTATTAAATTAGTTTTGACCTTATTAAATTAAATATTTTAGTAATAAAATTTTTTTGAACTAAGTATAAAAGAAAATAGCAAGCTAAAAAAACTACCTGAAACAAATGTGAGAAATGAGGGCAATATATTTTATATATAAAGGTTTATATTGCATCAAAACAAACTCTTCACTCTCAAGAGAAACATATGCAAGGAATATGAATTGACAATTAAAAAAGAAAATAAAATAATAAACATGAAATAAAGTTTTACTTTCAAAAGTAATGAAAGTAGAATATATAACATTGATTTAGACCTTTGAATCTAGAATCAGAATGTATGCAATCTATCATAGCTTACCTAACCTCTCTGTGCTTCAATTTCTTCACCTATAAGTGTTAACAATAATATTTTCACGATGTTGATGTCAGGAATGAATGAGTGAATCTATGCAAAGCATTTATTTAAGTGTGTGGTGCACATGTAGACAATTAAAAACTCTATTGACTGTTATTAATCAAATAAATGCAATTAAAATTATATAGAAAAATTACACAATGTTGGCAAGGGATTGAGAAATACATTCTCATCTATAAGTTTGGGGAATTTAATTGATTTAGTCTTTGTGCAAACAAACTGACAAGATGCATCAAATGTTTTACAAAGTGAAAAATTAAATAAAACATTGTAACTCAGTCATTAATATTATCTTTTCCTTGGAGTGTGAATGGATGAAAACAAAACACAGTTGTATACTCAGATAATGGAATGCTACACAGCAGTTAAAAAGAACAAACTATTGATTCACAAAACAATGTAGGTGAATCTCAAAATAATTCTGCTGAGTTAAAGAAGGCAGTCACAAATATTAAATACTCTGTGGTTTTATTTGTATGACATTCCACTCATATGTCATTTCATTTATATGAAAACCCAAACTATAAAGATGGATAATGTATCAGTGGTTTCCAGGGTGTAGAGTTGGGGGGAGGCTTTACTACAAAGAGGAAGTATAAGGAAATATTTTTGAGTATTAGAATTTCTGGTATCCTGTTTGTGGTTGTGATTACAAGGATATATATATGCATTAAAACAATAAAGTTTGGTTTTTTGTTTTTTTTTTTTGTTTTTTTTTTTTGAATTTGAGACAGAGTCTTGCTCTGTCTCCCAGGCTGGAGTGCAATGGCATGTCCCAGTTCACTGCAACCTCCACCTCCCGGGTTCAAGCTATTCTCCTGCCTCAGCCTCCCAAGTAGCTGGGCCTATAGGCTCCTGCCACTGCATCCGGCTAAATTTTGTATTTTTTATTAGAGATGGGGTTTCACCATGTTGGCCAGGCTGCTTTCAAACTCCTGACCTCAAGTGATCTGCCCACCTCAGCCTCCCAAAGTGCTGGGATTACAGGCATTAGCCATCATGCCAGGCCTAAAACTTTAAAGCTTGAAAAGCACAATAAGCTAACTTTTCTGTAAGTAAATTTGTTAAATAATTAAATTAAACCAACTTTTCTGAAAATATTTATTAGCATGGGAAATGCGTATGGTATAACATTAGGTGGTGAGGCTATATATAATCTGTATTTAGAGGTTAATTCCCTACTGTATTAGTAAGATAAAATATGTATTAATTATTTACAATGAAATGGACTGAGATGGAATAGAAAATCCACCATATTTGGAAACAGATAGGGCATATTCAAATCACAGCTTTGCTACTTACTGCCTACATTACTCAAATATGTAGCCTAACTTTCCTCATTTGTATAATGGACAATAATTAGAGTGCTTCCCTCAATTCTTTTTAGTTATATCAAATGGAACATGCATGTACAGTGTTTAAAAATTTCCCTGGCACAAAGTATGCCTACAGTAAATACTCATTGTTAATAAGTCAAGGAGTTCAAGGAAACCATTGCATAAAATGTTCAAGGAAACATGTAATAATTATTTATTCTTGTATCACTTTTCATTTTATGTGTACAGCATAATTGATTCATCCAGTCTATTGTTGGTGAATATTTGTGTTGTTTTCAGCTTTTGTCTTTTACAAGTAATGATACTATACACATTATCGTGCATGCATTCTGGTAGAAATGTGCATGCAATTCTTAAGCGTGTAATATCTGGGCCGTACAATATTTGTACTTTCATAGTTTACAGAAAATGTCAAAGTATTCACATGTTCTCACTCATAAGTGGGAGCTGAACAGTGAGAACACATGGTCACAGGGTGGGGAACATCTCACACCGGGGCCTATCAGGGGTGGGGGGCAAGAGGAGGGAGAGCGTTAGGACAAATGCCTAATGTATGGGGGGCTTAAAACCTAGATGATGGGTTGATGGGTGCAGCAAACCACCATGGCACATGTATACCTGTGTAACAAACCTGCACGTTCTGCACATGTATCCCAGAACTTAAAGTAAAATAAAAAAAGAAAAGCAGAGAAAATAAATGTCAAAGTGTTTTCAAAAGTGTTTTTTTAAAAAAATAAAGAAAAAAATAAGTTAAAAATTTAAAAAAAATAACAAAAGTGGTTTTGCAAATTCACATTCCCAACAGCAGTGTATGAGAGTTCCAATTGCTGCATATCTTGGTTTACTGTGGTATTTTTAGTACGTTTTAATTTATTTTGCCATTTTAATGGTTTTGTAATGAGATTCATTAAGGTTTTAATTTGAATTGTTTTCATTTCTAATATTTTGAGTACTTTTTCATATATATGTAGGCCACATGAATGTCATCATTTTTTAAAGTGTCTATTTACATCTCTCGCCCTTGTTCACCCTTAAGTAGGCTGAGTTTTTCTTATTGACTTGTAGGAGATCTTTACATGTTCCACATATTCACCTTTGTTACGTAGGTTTTCCTCCATTCTATGATTTTCCCAATGATGCTTTTTCATGAAATAAAAATTATTGCTATAATATTGCTAAAGTTATCAATTTATTATCTTATGCTTGTTGCTTTATGTGACTTAAGACATAATATAGAAAATCATAAAAATATACATCTATGCTATCTTCTAGAAATTTTATTTTTTTCTCATTTTTAGTTCTATTAACCAATTTAAATTTACTTTTGTGTGCAATGTGAGTTAAAATTATTTTGTCTGCATAGATATATTGCTATTCTTTTTAATTTATAATTGATATAATAATTTTACACAATTATGGGGTGCAATGTGATGTTTCAATGCATGTATACATAAATCAAATTGTACAATAAGAGAAGATTTTGAAGGTTGTCACTAAAAGTAATAAATATTTTAATCTAAAATGGCTTTATTTTATAGTCACTTGCCTCTTAAAAAAAGGGAAGAAAAAGCTAACTTGTATATATTAACCATTTACAATTTGTTGTAATGAGGGCTCTTTTTTTCCTTTTTATATATCTGAATTGTAAAACTAATGTTTCTTGTTAGATTGAAGAAATGTTTTAATAATTTGTTGTAGCTCATGTCTGCAGGCAACAACTTATTTTAGGTTTTTTTAATTGAGAAAATATTTTTATTTTACCTTCATGTTTTTAAGGATTTTTTCATAAATATTTAATTTTGAGTTGACAGATTTTTGTTTCTGTTTTTCTATTTCTGTGATTTAAAAATGCTGTTACATTGTATTTTAGCCTCCATTGTTTCTAATGAGAAACTCAGCATCATTTGTATTCTTGTTCCCTTGTATGACATATTGATTGGTACAATTTTCTTTTAAACAGACTGTGATAACTAACAATGCATATTGTAATGCCAAAAGCATCAACTAAAAATAAGAAAATGTATACTACAAGGTAATGTAGGAAATAAATGAAATAAGAGAAAAACATAGTAGACTGATCCAAAATAAAACAATTATGGAGTAACAAGGAAAATAACAAATGAGACAAATAATAAAAACAGCAAAATAGTAGATATAAATCCAACAAAGTCAATTACAGTAGTCCCCTCTTAAAAGTTATTTTACTCTCTATGGTTTCAGTTACCTAAGGTAACTGAATTTTTAGTTATGCCAAAAATATTAAAGGTAAATATTTTAAAATGTTAATGATAAAATTCCAGAAATAAAGAATTTGTAAGTTTGAATTTATGCACCTAGCATGATGAAATATCATGCCTTCCTACTCTATTACATCTGCGATGTAAACATGCTGTCTACACTACCTGTCTATTAATCACTTAATAGCTATCTTGGTTATCAGATTTACTGTTGAGGTATTGTCGTGCTTGTGTTTAGATAGCCTTGATTTGACTCAATAATGGCCCCAAAGTGCTAGACCAGTGATACTGGAAATGTGAATATACCTAGGAGAAGCTGTAAAGTGTTTCCTCTAAGTAAAAAGGTGAAAGTTCTCAACTTAAGGAAAGAAAAAAAAACTTTTGTGCTGAGGTTGCTAAGATCTGTAAGAACGAATTTTCTATTTATGAAATTGTTAGCAATATATTGTTGTAATTGCTCTATTTTATTATTAGTTATGCTGTCAATCTCTTATTGTGCCTAATTTATTCATTATACCTTATCATATATATGCATGTATAGAAAAACAACCATATATGTAGGGTTCAGTGCTATCCATGGTTTTAGGCATCTACTGGCGATCTTTGAATTCTCCCCCACAGATACGGGAGGGCTATTGTAGTATGTCAAATATAAAAGTATCAAACACATTAATTAAGGTAGATAGCCTTAGGTTGGATAAAAACAATCTAAAGCAAGACTCAACGTATGCTGTTTAAAAGACAATCCCTTTAAATATAAAAGTGCAGGTAGATTGAAAGTGAAATAATGTGAAAATGTGTATCAAGCAAATGGTAAATACCAGAAAACTTCCATAGCTATATTAACAACAGATAAAGCATACTTCAAAACAAGGAGTACTAGAAATAAACAGATGAATTCTTAGTGATAAAAGGGTTAGTTCAATAGAAGGACAAGAACAACTTAAATGTGTTTTCAGCTGTCAAACAGCTTCAAAATACATTGAACATATACTAATCAAACTAAAGAAAAAATAGAAAAGTTTATAATCATGGTTGCAGATTGTATCACCTTTCAGTAATTGACAGAACAGACAGATATAAACATAGCAAGTGTATGAAAAGTTCTAAATAAGACTGACAAGCATTTTGGCTTAATTGCCATTTGTAGAAGATAATATTCAAAAACAACACAATAAATGTTTCTTTCAAGAACACACAGAGGAGACTTCAGGTTCCAAAATGGTAAAATAATTTTTTCTTTCCAAGATGGCAGATAGGAGGTAGTGTTAGCATGTTTCTCCCACTTGGACAGAGAGAACAGAGTGTGGAGATTCACACCGTAAACTTCTGTTCCAAGAACCACCACAAGAACATACCAGGAAAACCAAAAGAATTAACAGATCCTTTGAAAGAAGCAGCATGCCACTGCAAACTCTGTGAGACAGGCGAAAAACTGTGAGCTCCCAGAGTGTGAGTCAGGGAGAACCTGCCTCCAAACACACACCCCTACTGGAGAATCTGATCATCCAGATTACAGGAGAAGGCTTTAACCTTATGTAGAGCTGTAACAAATTTAGGGAGTGGCATGAAATATAAAAGTAGAGGCAGCAGTGGGAAGAGCCTTGAAGGCATGCCCAGTCTCCATGTCACGCCCAGGGAAGCCACCCCTGACTGTATCTCACAGGGACCCTTGGGGAAACAGTCTGTGAACTTTGGTCGGGGGGCGGTCGCAGGATGAAAGAAGCTCCCAGCTTAATTTTGTTTAAAATTTTAAATATGCACAGGCCTCCTTGAACAGAATCTGGGAGATGGTGAATAGGAAGTGCAGCAGATAGGAGTGCAGATGTGATGCACGCAGTTTGCCAGCAGACAGGGATGGGAGTGGTCGGAAAACCTTGCTTGCTTTCTCAGGGGGAAAGCCAATTGCCTGGGGCAGATCCAAGTTCAGTGCACAGGCTGCCTGGATATATACTAGGCACTATTAGTGATGGCAGCTGCTACTCTAGATGACCTACTGGTAACATTACACTGGCTGCAGCAGGGGGGTGTGACCGAGGCTACATGCTTCATGGAGCAGGCAGGAGCCCTGCCCTCCTGGGTGGGGCTACAGCCTCCCAGGTTGTGGCTGCAGATCGGAGCTTTCCTGTGCTCTTTGCGGGCAGGGAGCGGTCAGGAGCCCTGCCCCAACAGGCTCAGCTTCAGTTGTCCAAGCTGTGGCTGCAAACCCAGGCCTCCAGCTCCACAGAGAAGGAAGGAGCCCCACTTCCCTGGGTGGAGCTGCACACACAGGCATTCCTTCACTCCTGTGGGTCCAGGAAGGTCCCCCCTACCCTTGGAGGCTCAGAAGTGCCTGATCCCACTGCCTGGGTTCTCCCTGCTGTCGGAGCCCACTCTGATCTCAGATCCAAGTCAGGACCAAGCCCGGGAACCATGAACGGCAGCAGAAGGCAGACAAATTCCTGGGTGGAAGTGGGCAGGACCCCAGTGAGGCCCCACCTTCAGGCTAGGGAGGGCCTGAAGGCTGGGGGCCAGGCAGCAAGTCCCATGAACCCAACTGGGAACTCATGATGCCTTTCCTGGGCCTGCCCATGGCTGTTCACGGACCAATTTGTGTGCACTTCCTCCTCCCTGAGGCCCATAAAAGTCCTGGGTTCAGCCAGGGCTGAGCAGACAATGGGATGATCAGCTGCAGAGAGGAAGTAGGCTCTCTGCTGATTCAGAGACCTGCAGAGATGATGGGACTACCAGCTGTAGAGAGGAGCAACCCACTCTATGGTCTCTTCTCTTCTAGGACCTGGGCAGATGTCAGGATGACCGGCTACAGAGAGAAGCTACCCTCTCCAGGCCCTCCTCTCTGCTGAGAGCTGAACAGTTGATGGGATGACCTGACCTACAGAGAGGAACTACCCAGTGCAAGTCTCCTCTGAGCTGTTCTAACACTCAACAAAGCTCCTCTTTTCCTTGCTTACCCTCCACTTGTCTGCATACCTCATTCTTCCTGGACGCAGGACAAGAACTCAGACAAAGGTACCTCTGGCCACAGAGGTTTCTGGCCAGAAAATTAACATCCCAAAGATCTTGTCACATTTTCAGGGGCTCGTCTGGGATTTGCAGATGGGTGAGTAAAAGCAGATCTGCTTTCTGTCCTTTTATTCAGAGTCTCTAAATTCCACAACAGTCAAAATTAAAGAAAAAAACAAGCCTCTGTCAGCCAATAAAAAGTGACTAGTGCATCTGCCAGACTTACGATATGGAGGAGCGGCTTGCTGGGGAAGGCACTGGCAATTTCCCATTACCCATTGTAGAGATGTAAAAATTCTCAAAAGATACTAGCTAACTGAATCCAACAGTATACCAGAAAGATAATATGTTATGATTAGGTGAGTTTCATGCCAGAGATGCAGGGATGGTTTAACATACACCAACAATAAATGTGATACATCACATAAACAGAATTAAAAACAAAAAAATAGGATCATCTCAAGAGACAAATAAACAATATTTGATAAAATTCATCATTCCTTTGTGATAAAAACCTTCAACAAAATTGGCATAGAAAGGATATACCTCAAAGTAATAAATGTCACCTATGGCAAGCACACTACCAACATCATAATGAGTGGGGGAAAGTTAAAATCTTTCTTTCTGAGAACTGGAACAAGACAAGGATGCCCACTTTTACCACTTTGATTCAACATAGTACTGCAAGTCCCAAACAGAGCAAGTAGACAAGAGAGAAGAATAAAGGGCATCCAAATTGGAAAATAAGGAGTCAAACTATCTCTGTTCACAATTCATATAATTGTATACCTAGACAACCCTAAAGACTCTATTAAAAGAACAACAACAACAAAAAGAAAACCCTAAAACCTCATCAAAAAAAACTCCCATATTTGATAAACAAATTCAGTAACATTTCAGGATACCAAAACAATGTACACAAATAAGTAGCAGTGCTATACACCAACAACGACCAAGCTGAGAATCAAATTAAGAACTCAATACATTTTACAAAGTTTGCAAAAAATAAAAATAAAATATTTAGAAACATACTTAACCAAGCAGGTGAAAGATCTCTACAAGTGATACTAAAAAACACTGCTGAAATAAATCACTGATGATGCAATCAAATGAAAACACATCCCCTGCTCATGGATGGGTAGAATGAATGTTGTGAAAATGACAATACTACCCAAAGCAATCTATAGATTCAATGTATTTCCCATCAACATACCATCATCATTCTTAAAAAACAATTCAAAATTCATATGGAACTGAAAAAGAACCCACATTGCCAAAGCAATACTAAGCAAAAAGGACAAATCTGGAGACATCACATTACCTGACTTTATACTACAAGGCTATAGTTACCAAAACCGCATGGTACTGGTACAAAAATAGGCACATAAACAAATGGAACAGAACAGACAACACAGAAATAAAGCTAAATACTTACAGCCAACTGATCTTTGACAAAACTTACAAAAACATCAATTGGGGAAAGGATACCCTATTCAATAAATGGTGCTAAGAAAACTGGCAAACCACATGTAGAAGAATGAAAATGGATCCCCATCTGTCACCTTATACAAAAATCAACTCAAGATGGATCAACGACTTAAATCTAACACCTGAAACCTTAAAAATTCTAGAAGTTAACATTGGAAAGCCTCTTCTAAACATTGGCTTAGGCAAAGAATTCGTGACCAAGAACCCAAAGACAAATGCAACAAAACAATAAATAAATAAATGGGACCAAATTAAACTAAAAAGCTTTTGCACAGCAAAATAAATAATCAGTAGAGTAAACAGATGACCCACAGAGTGGGAGAAAATATTCACAAACTATGCAGCCAACAAAAGATGAATATCCAGCACCTACACGGAACTCAAACAAATCAGCAAGAAAAAAACAAATAATCCTTTCAAAAAGTGGGCAAAGGACATTGATATGGTTTCATTGTGTCCCCATCAAAATCTCATCTTGAAATGTAATCCCCACAATAATCCTCACATGTCTAGGGGGAGACATGGTGGGAAGACATTGAATCATTGGGGCAGTTTCCCCCATACTGTTCTTGTGATAGCAAGTGAGTTCTCATGAGATCTGATGGTTTTATATGGTATTTTTCTCCTTTTGCTCTCACTCTTCTCTCTTCTGCCACCATATGAAGAAGGTCCTTGCTTCTCCTTCACCTTCTGCTATGATTTTAAGTTTCCTGAAGCCTCCCCAGCCATGTAGAAATGTGAGTCAATAAAACCTCCTTCCTCTATAAATTATCCAGTCTTGAGTATTTATTTATCACAATGTGGAAAAGAACTAATACAGGCATGAATGGACAATTCTCAAAAGAAGATATACAAATGGCCAACAAACATATGAAAAAAATGCTCAATATCACTAATTATTAGGGAAATGCAAATTAAAATCCCAGTGAGATACCACCTTACTTCTGCAAAAATGTCCATAATTCAAAAATAAAAAAATATTAAATATTGTTGCAGATGTGATTAAAAGGACTATTATACTGCTGGTGGGCATGTAAACTAGTGAACCACTATGGAAAACAGTATGGAGATTTCTTGAAGAACTAAATGTAGAGGTGCCCAATCAGAGTGGCTGTTCAACCTGTAGAAAGTTTATCCCTCAGAGCCCCTGGGCATGAACTCCTACCCAGCCTTCTCACACTGCTGGAATACTCCCTTTGGATTCTCTCTCATTTGGGAAGGGCAGTGCTACATTTATTTACCACAGGTTAGGTAAACCTGGGCTTAAGGCACCACCTACAGCTGCAAAGTAGGCAGTGATTTAGTAATAAAGAACCTCTAAGAAAATATATACAATAAAATCGAAAATAATCCAGACAGGAAAATTGGAATAAATAACTTATCTTTCAATGCTAAGATATAGAATTATACCCACAAGAAACAACAAAAAACAGAGAAATATTTTCCCAAATGGACAAAGCAAGGAACCAGTAACTAATCCTAACGAGATGGTGATATGTGAGCTCCCTCACCAATAATTGAAAATAGTAATTTTACAGAAGTTTAGTGATCTTCAAGATAACACAGAAAAGCAACTCATTTCCTGCTGAATTCTAGCAATCATTTAAAGAAGAACTAATACCAATTCTACTCAAACTTTTAAAAAAATTCAAGAGGAGAGACTACTTGCAAATTCACTATACGAGGCAAGCATTGCCCTGATACCAAAACCAGACAAGGACCTAACAAGAAAGAAAACTACAGGTTAATATCATCAATACAAAGAGATGCAAAAATTCTCAAAAAAATTACTAGCCAGCCTAACTCAACAACACACTAAAAAGATCATTCACCATAATCAGTGGGATTCATCTCGGGGACACAAGGATGGTTCAACATACACAAATCAACAAGTATGAAACATCAGATTAACAGAATCAAGAACATAAGTTATATGATTACTTCAATACATGCTGAAAAAGTATCAAACAAAATTCAACATCCTTTTTTGATAAAAACGCTAATCAGACTGGGTAAGGAAAAAGCATCCATGAAAATAATAAGAGTTATATATGACAAACCCACAGCTAATATCATATGGGACAGAGAAAAATTAAGGTCCTATCATTGAAGATCTGAAACAAGACAAGGATACCCACTTTTACAACTTTTATTCAGTATGGTACTACAAGTCCTGGCTAGAGCAATTATGCAAGAGAAATAAATAAAGGATGTCCATTCAAATTGGAAAGGAAGCAGTCAAATGAGCAGTGTTTACAGATTGCATAGTCTTACACTTAGAAAAACCTAAAGACTCCACCGGAAAAACTGTTTGAAATGATAAACAAATTCTTTAAAGTTTCAGGATATAAAATCAACACACAAAAATCAGTAGGATATATTTATGTCAACAGCAAACAATCTGAAAAAAATGAAGAACGCAATCCCAGTTACCATACATTTCTAAAAAAAAGACGTACAAATGTCCAACAGGTCTATAAAAAAATGCTCAACATTGCTAATTATCAGAGAAATGCAAATCAAAACCACAAGGAGATATCATCGCACCTCGATTAAATAGGCTTTTATCCAAAAGACAGGTTAAAAACAAATGCTGGTGAGGATGTGGAGATAAGGGAAAACTAATACACTATTTGTAGGAATGAAAATAGTATTGTCAGTATGCAGAACAGTATGGAGATTTCTCAAAAATCTAAAAATAGAAATAAAATACAATACAGCAATTTCACTACTGGGCATATATTCATGAAAAGAAAACCGATATATTGAAAAGACATCTTCACTCTCATGTTTATTAAAGCACTATTTGCAATAGCCAAAATATAGAAATGACTTAAATACCCATCAATGGGAGAAAGGATAAAGAAAGAGCATGGTATATATACACAATCAAACTGTATTCAGCCATTAAAGGAATGAAATCCTAGTATTTGCAGCAAAGTGGATGGAACTGAAGGTCATTATGTTAAATGAAATAAGTCAAGCACAGAAAGACAAATATCACATTTTTACACATATGTGGATATAAAAGTGGTCATGAAAATAGAGAGTTGATTGGCAGTTACCAGAAGCCATGGAGGGTAGTGGGTGAGGGATGAAGAGAAGTTGATTAATGGGTACAAATATGCAGTTTGAAGAAAGATTTAGTGTTAAAAGAACAGTAGGGTAAATATAGTTTACAAAAGTCTAATGTATATTTCAAAAACTAAAAGAGAAGAACTCAAAGGGTTCTAGCGTAAAGAAAAGACAAATATTTAAGATTACAGATATCCCAAGTACACTGTTTTGATCTTTACAAATGTGAATATTAAATGATCACAGGTACCATATTACCATGTACATGTGATATGCATCAATAAAGAAAAGAAGAAAAAACACAGAGCATTCACCAAGAAAGATCATATGCTAGGCCATAAAATTAGTCTTGACAAATTTTGAAAGACTCAAACTTTGATGTTTGTATATGTTGTAAGGAAGTTTCAATCTTCTGCATATGGCTAGCTAGTTGTCTCAGCACCATTTATTGAATAGTGAGTCCTTTCCCCATTGCTTGTTTGTGTCAACTTTGTGAAAGATCAGATGGTTATAGGTGTGCAACTTTATTTCTGGACTCTCTATTCTTTTGCATTGGTTTATGTGTCTGTTTTTGTACCAGTACTGTGCTGTTTTAGTTATTGTAGGCTTGCAATGTAGTTTGAAGTCAGGTAACATGATGCCTCCACCTTTGTTCTTTTTGCATAGGATTTCCTTGGCTATTCGGGCTCCTTTTTGGTTCCATATGAATTTTAAAATAGTTTTTTCTAATGCTATGAAGAATGTTATTGATAATTTGATAGGAATAGCATTGAATCTGTAATTTGCTTTGGGCAGTATGGCCATTTTTACAATATTGATTCTTTCATTCATGAATATGGAATGTTTTTCCCTTTGTTTGTGTCATCTCTGATTTCTTTCAGCAGTCTTTTGTAATTCTTGTGGTAGAGATCTTTCACCTCCCTGGTTAGTTGTATTCCTAGATATTTTATTGTTGTGGCTATCATGAATGAGATTGAATGCTTGATTTGACTCTCAGCTTGGACATTGTTGGTGTACCTGCACATGTATCCCTGAAACTAAAATAAAGGTTAAAATATAATAGCATTATTCAATATTTGTAGTGAAAATAGAACTGAAAAATGTTCTCTTAGTAAAGAACTGATTAGCAATAAGTAACAATAAAATAGCTAGAAAATCTTTGAATATTTGGAAGACAAGCAACAGCATTCTTACTAACTTATTGGCCAAAACACACATGTATATGCAAAAGGGAAATTAGAAAAAATTTTAAATAAATTGTAATTAAAACACAATGTTTCAACATTTGTATGTACTTTTAGAGAATTGCTTTTAGGTAATTTGTAGTTTTAAGTACTTTCAGCATTGCTTTCAGGGAATGTGCAGTTTTAAGTATTTTTAATAGTGCAGAGGAAAGGTTTAAAATCAATTTCTACCTCAGCAAGTTAGAAAAAGCAGAACAAAATCCACTTAAAATAATAGAAGAAAAAATATAAAAGAAAAAGGCATAAATCAAAAGAATAATAAAGGTGATTAAGAACAACTTTATATCAAGATATTTGAAAAATTAAATGAAGTGACACATTATTTGAAAAACATAACTTTAAAAACTGACATAATGAGCCCAGCACATTTGCATGTGTCTGTAGTACCAGCTACTTAGGAAGCCAAGAAAGAGGATCACTTGAGCCAAGGAATTTGATTTCTGCCTGGGCAACACAGCAAGACATCATCTTTAAATGAACAAACAAAAAAAGCTGATATGACAAAAATAGAAAATATTAATGTATTTTTTTAAAGAAATAAAATTTATAGTAAAACATACAGACATATAAGGAAAACTACAGACCTAAATGGTTATGCTGATACATTTTATCAATCACTTATGGAAGAAATAATAACTTTACACAAAGTCTTTCAGAAAATGCAGGAGATACACTTTGCTACACATTTTATGAGGCCAATGTAACCAGGATGCGAAAATCGGACAAGGACATCACAAGAAAAGTGTATTATAGTTCTGTATGTTTTATGAGCCTGGATGGCAAAAAAAAATGAGTGCCAAAATATTAGCAAATTAAGTATATCAGATATATTTAAAGGATAACATAACATGATCAAGTAGATAATATTCCAAGAATGCAAATTTGTTCAATACTAAAAAAGCAACCAATGCAATTAAAAATATTAAAATAAAGAAGAAAGTCATATTTTTGTAGCAGTAGATACACAAAGAACAATTGATAAAATCAATATCCATTCAAGATAACAACTCTCAACAATAAACTATGAATAGCAGGGGATTTCCTGGAAATCAGACAAAAAGCCACAACAACAACAACAAAAAACCCACTTGTATCTGATGTTATAATAAATGGTGATATACTACACACTTTATCCCTAAGACTGGAAAGAAGGCAAGAATGTTTGTTCTCACCACTTCTGTTTAATATTGTACTCAAGCTCTGAAAACGTGCAAGAAGGCATAAAAATATTTAGGACACATACAGATTGTAAAGGTGAAAGTAAATTTGTCACATTAAAGTCATTCAGAGATGACTTATTTATGTACATTTAAGAAAACTAAAGAATCTTAAGAAAAAGCACTAATAGGAAAAATGAATTCAGCAAAGTTATACATTATGTCAATAAAACACAAAAATAGTTGTATTTCTCTTTACCTGTAGCAAATAATTATCAAGGAAATTTAAAATTATCTAAAGGTATAAAAATGCATTAAATATTTTAAAATATATTTTACAAAAGGCATATATCAGCTAGTCACTTAAATCCATAGCATATTGCTTAGAGAAGTGAAATAAGACCATCATAAATGGAGAAGTGTACTTTATTCATGTGTTGGAATACACAATATTGCTACAATTTGAATTCTTCCCAAAATATTTCTATAGGCCAGGCACGGTGGCTCACGCTTGTAATCCCAGCACTTTGGGAGGCCGAGGTGGGCGGATCACAAGGTCAGGAGGTGGAGACCATCCTGGCTAACACGGTGAAACCCCACCTCTACTAAAAATACGCACACACACACACACACACAAAATTTGCCGGGCATGTTGGCGGGTGCCTGTAGTCCCAGCTACTCAGGAGGCTGAGGCAGGAGAATGACGTGAACCTGGGAGGCAGAGCTTACAGTGAGCCGACATTGCTGCCACTGCACTCCAGCCTGGGGGACAGAGCGAGACTCCATCTCAAACAACAACAACAACAAAAATTTCTATAGATTCCATGCCATTTCAATCAAAATTCCAGTCCATGAAACATATCAATTGACAATATTATTCTAAAACATATATTGAAATTGGAATTTAAATTATCTAGAAGAGCCAAATTACTTGTGAAATAGAAGCAATAAGTTAGAGGACACATGGTACCTTATTCAAGGCTTACTATAAAACTATAGTAATCAAGACAGTGTGGTGTTGGCATAAGAACAGGCACATAGTTCAGTGGAACAAAATTAAGAGTCTAGCAGTAAACCTACCTATCTATGTGCAAATTATTTTGACAAAACTACCAAGGTAAAAAGGAAAACTTGAACAATGATGCTAGGACAACTATATATCTCTATGGAGAAAACAAAGATAAACTATTACTGATCACAATACATACACATACAAATTCAAAATGGGTTAAAGACCTAAAAATAAAATTAAATTTAGACAATTTCTATAAGAAACATTGCATTGGCCATCTTTTCATGAATGAAAACACGGATAAATTTGACTACATTGGCGGTAGAAACCTGTGCTTTTTAGAAGTTACCAGTTTAACAGAATGAAAAGTCAAGCCATTAACTAAAAACATATATGTGTACTGCATGTATCTGACAAAAAATCTTGCCTGGAAAATATATAAACAACTTTTAACACAATAATAATAACAAATAAAAAAAGAAACAAATTAAAATTATGCAGAATGATTAAACATTCACAAAAGAAGATGTAGAAATGACAATACATGAAACAATAATCAGCAATTTTAGTCTTCAAGAAAATTCAAATGAAAACAACAATATTACTTTTCATCCACTAGAATGGCTTAAAAGACAAGATTGGACAAGGACTAATGTTGGTGTGAATGTAGAGCTATTGAAAGTCTCATGTTTTTCTGGTGGGAGTATAAAATTATACTTCAAACTTGACAAAAAGTTTGGCAGTTTCTTATAAAATTAAACATGCACCTGTTCTGTGACACAGTAATTCCAGTCTTGATTATTTATTCAAAAAGAAATAAAAATATATACCCACAACAAGGCTTATACACATATGCCTATACCAGCTTCATTTATAATAGCCTCAAAATTAAAACACCCCCACAATCTATCCATTGGTAAGTAGATTAATAAATTATGTTATATTTATGCCAAGAAAAAAGACTCAACACTAAAAATGAGCTGCTGCAATGCACAATAACATAAATTAATCTCACAGATATTATTTTGAGGGAAAGGGGCCAATCCAAAACACTACACACAGTATATTTACATTTATATAGAAATAATCTAAGTTATGGTCACAAATATTAGATCAGAGATTGCCTCTGGTGGAGATAGGATTGTGAAAAGAATTTATAGTAAACAATTATAACTTTTTTTAACTCCCCGAGCTGCAACATTAAATGCAGAATCCCTGCTTAGTGGGCCCATATCAATAAATTCACCCTGATCCAACTTTGTTTCTTCCACTATTATCCCACATCCATAACATCCATTCCCAGGCCTGTTCTCCAGATTTCTACTTATATAAATTAGAAAACTCAAGCATTTATTTTGGGGTGTAGCACATCTCCTCATTGGTCACACTCTGAACCTCACTTTTAGGGGCCTGCTAGGACTTGAGTCTAGTTATAGGTCTAGAAGCCAACAGGGGTTTGGGAGTGGGTCCTGAGGAGAATCAGCATTGTATTGCCTGTCAACTTCCTCAGGGGAGGCCATCACTGTTGCCTCAAGCAGTGCAGGGTTAATCTTCTCAGACAAAGGTGGAAAGGCTGATGGCAGCCTGGGTAGGGGAGGGGATGTTGCCACTACTAGGGGTGGGGAGGCTGTTTTCTCTGACAGAAAAGACTCCTCAGAATTTAGTAGTTCAATGCCCCCAGGCTCATCAGGTTTCTCCCGTATGTCCCCATTTAAGTTGCAGGGTCCCTTCTTTTCCAATCAATGCCCTTACTATAAAAGTAGACAACTGGTGAGGCTGTGCATATGCCTTTCATTGCAGGTCAGCCACTCACATGATAAAAGCTTGTGTCTGATTTTCTACAATTTTAGCCGTGTGTCTACAGGAGATAAGACTCTTACTCAGGACAATTTTAGAAGATCTGATGCTCAGTATGTGCTTCTGGAGCCAGGAGTTAGAATCACTGAGCTCATTGTTCTCATTTATCACTTTGTCCAGTGAACTTAAAAGCAACCAACCAACTTCATTATACCCCTTGATTCTCCACATATGATTGAAGGTATTGTGTATAGAGTCACTAAACTTCTTGCTTCTCAAAAGTGGTGAATCAGGAGTATTAAATGCATTTATTCTGCATATTTCTCTCAACAGTTTATGCCAATGACTATCAGTGTTCTCCATACTATTAGAAACAGAGTCCTTAGCATTTTGGAGTCTAATCATATCAAGCACCCAACCTAGAAACCCCAAAACCAACTGAAGAAATCCATCCTTAAAATTTTGTTCCTCTAGAACCACTCCTGGACCAAAATCTGTATTAGTCAGAGTTCTCTAGAGGGAAAGAACTAATAGGAAAGATATATATATGACGGCAAGTTTATTAAGAAGTATTGATTCACAGGATCACAAGGTGAAGTTCCTCAATAGGCCGTCTGCAAGCTAAGGAGCAAGGAAGCCAGTCCAAGTCCCAAAATCTCAAAAGTAAGAAAGCCAACAGTGCAGACTTCGGTCTGTGGCCTAAGGCCTGAGAGGCCCTGGCTAACCACTGGTGTAGACCCAAGAGTCCAAAAGCTGAAGAACTTGAAGTCTGATGTACCAGGGCAAGAAGTATCCAGCATGGGAGAAATATGAAAGCTGGAAGACTCAGCCTGCTTTTATCCTAACCGTGCTGGCAGCTGATTAGATGGTGCCTACCCAGATTGAAGGTGGGTCTGCCTCTCCCAGTCCACTGACTCAAATGTTAATTTCTTTTGGCAACACTCTCACAGACACACCCAGGAACAATATTTTGCATCCTTCAATCCAATCAAGTTGACACTCAATATTAACGATCACACATGGGAAAGAAAAAAAATACATTAGAGTACATGGCTCAGTCACTAATAACATTTATAAAGTCATGATAATGTAAACTTTAACTATTGAACCAACCAAAATGGCAATGCAACTATATTAGGAGAATGGGAAGGGAAGTGTGGGTGTGTATGTGTGTGTGGCGTGTGTGTGTGTGAAAGTACCTATGCATTAGTTTTCTATTGCTGACCTAAAAAATTATCACAAATTTAGAAACTTACAGTACATTATTATCTCACAGTTTTGTATGTCAAAAGTATGGCATGGATCTCATTGGGTTAAAAACTAGATGCTGGGCTGGGCATGGTGGCTCACGCCTGTAATCCCAGCATTTTGGAAGGCCAAGGCGGGCAGATCACGAGGTCAGCAGATCAAGACCAGCCTGGCCAACATGGTGAAACCCCGTCTCTACTAAGAATATAAAAATTAGCTGGGCGTGGTGCCATGTGCCTGTATTCCCAGCTACACAGGAGGCTGAGGCAGGAGAATCACTTGAACTCAGGAGTCGGAGGTTGCCGTAAGCCAAGATCGGGCCACTGCACTACAGTCTGGCAACAGAGCAAGACTCCGTCTCAAAAACAAAACAAAACAAAACAAAAAAACCCAAAACAAACAAACAAAAAAAACTAGATGCTCCCAGAGCTACATTTATTTCTAGAGGTTCTAAGGGAGAATGTATTTCCATGACTATTCAAGCTCCTCGTGATTGGATGTTACGAGTGAAATCCCTTTTCCTTGCTAGCTTTAACTTGAGGATGGTTTCTATTCCTTGGCTCATGATCTCCTTCCTTCATCTTCAAAGACAGCAATGGCATGTTTACTATCTCTCAAGCCATAGATCTCTCTAACACGCTCTTCTCCCTTCATCTTCCACTTTTAAGGACTCCCTTCATCTTCCACTTTTTAAGAAAATATTCAGCAAATATCAGTCTTTCACATTTCTGCAGTAATTGTATGTCTGGACCTTTCTCTACCATTACACCGTTTATTTCAATGCATCATGGCAAACTAAAAACGGTATGACAATCTGTAGTCAGACCTACCTTGGCTGGAATCCCAGGCCCACCAATTACTAATTAATACTAGAACATGGGCCTGGCCGCTCTGGCCTCAGTTTTCTCATTTGTAAAATGGGGGTGTATATGAAGATTAGATTTAATATATGTTAAGTGTTTAACAGAGAATAGGTCCTAAATAAATGAAAAATAAACATTCTCTGCTATATGACACACCTTTTATCTTACGGATTATAAATGACGAACAAGTAACTGTAATTGCCAGCAAAGATTAGTGTTTCCAGTAAGTTTTCAAAAACTGTTACAACATAGTATTTTATTTTATTATTTTTTCTTTTTTATTATACTTTAAGTTCTAGGGTACATGTGCACAATGTGCAGGTTTGTTACATATGTATACATGTGCCATGTTGGTGTGCTGCACTCATTAACTCATCATTTACAATAGGTATATCTCCTACTGCTATCCCTACCCATTCCCCCGACCCCACAACAGGCCCCGGTGTGTGATGTTCCCCTTCCTGTGTCCAAGTGTTCTCATTGTTCAATTCCCACCTATGAGTGAGAACATGTGGTGTTTGGTTCTCTGTTCTTGAGATAGTTTGCTGAGAATGATGGTTTCCAGCAGCATCCACGTCCCTACAAAAGACGTGAACTCATCCTTTTTTATGGCTGCATAGTATTCCATGGACAACGTAGTATTTTATAAAGTGGAACCCCCCCAGTGACTAATTCTTATTGGGCCTCAACCATGAAATGTTCTCTTCTGACTCCTGCAGGCTATATTCATTTGTGTTGATACCTAGATTTTTCTGTGAATCAGTGGTACTTAACTTTGAGTCATATCATTTTTTCATATTAATCAGCTCAAGTATTATATTCAAGATAACTCTAGGATTTCTGTCCTTCTCAGGTAGTATGAAATAATCTTAGGCTGCGTGAGGTTTAGAAGAAAATAGCATGAGACTTGACAATAACAGAATTTCCCTTCCTAGGCATCTTCATATTGTGATGTACTATAGCAAAATAAATTACATTTGGTAACTATCTGTATCCATTGGGACTTTGGAGCTTGACCAGAAAAAGACCATGACGACTAAGCTCTGACTTTTTTTTTTTTTTTTTTTTTTTTTTTTATCTTGCCCAAATTCCTATCTAAGAAGTCTGGGGAGTGATGGCCTACAAACAATAAATTCTCATCAGATGGGTTTGTTTAACTCTATATATTGTGACTTATTTTCCAACCTGATTCTGGCATAACATTACGAGACAAGGAAGAAAATAAAAATATTTCACCCCAAAACATGTTTATTTGCCATATCTTGAAATGGCCCTGCAAAGCTGTCCTTTGTGGGGGAAAATTTGGATCTGTAAAGAATCTCTATTAACATAGCTAGATCTTTTTCTTCCAGGCCCTCCAAATTCTAAAGACATTACCTAAGGGTCTAAAACATTTGTCGTTTATTGTCTCTAAGGGCAGCCACTATAAGACTTTGAAGGAACCTTGGTCTCCACAATCTTTCATCTTAACCTGAACATTCCCTTTCTATTAGTCCCAGATCTTTAGACAATCTCAACCAATTGTCAACCAGAAAATGTTTACATTTACCTATAGCCTGGAAGACCACCCACCCCCCCCAACCCTGGCCCACGCTTTGAGTTGTCCCACCTTTCTGGACCAATGTATTTCTTAAATGTATATGATTGATGTCTCATGCCTCCCTAAAATGTATAAAACCAAGCTGCACCCTGACCACATTGGGTACATGTTCTCGGGACCTTATAAGGGCTGTGTCTTGGGACATGGTCACTCATATTTAACTCAGAATAAATCTCTTAAAATATTTTGCAAAGTTTTGCTCTTCTCATTGACAACCATTAAACGGTTTTAAACCCTATAGTAAGACATTTGCTGACATTGCTTGATCATTTTTACTTCCACTCAATCATCAGGTCCCTTTAGGAACAGTCCCTTGAGGTCGGAGACCACATTTTAATTTTCTTTGTGTTGTTGGCAATTAACACAGAGCCAGCAACATGGAAATTACTTAATACAGATTTGTTGAAAGTTGAAAAGATGACAATTACAAGAACATTGTTGTCATTATTATGAGAGAGGAAGGATGATCCCCCATAGTTTTACTATTCAGATTGACCACACCAATTAATACCGACATCTAGAAATACTGGATGTGGGAACAGGGTTGCAACTTTTCTACAACATCTTTGGTGAATTCATTACAGCTGGCACAACTCTATGAATAGCTAAGCCTGCATTTGGGCAGAAAAAAAAAGTATTGCAAATAAATGCCACTATGAGAGAAATTGCGTCAATCTCACAATTTGGTTTGTCTTGCCTTTTATGTGGTGGTAGCATAGCATTATTGCCTAACTATTTCTGTTCATACTGTACAGGATGCTTCAGTAGCAAATGAATTTTGAAAACATCATGGCATTTTTCAGAGAATTTTTTTCTCATGAAAGAAGTCACTTTACACTCTATATTTATATTTTTTAAAAGACCAGTTTTATAAGTAGAAGCCAGTAGACAAATTTATTTTCTAAAGATAAGCAACTTGATATATTTAAATAATGTACACAGTATAGATTTCTTGGCAAGTGAGTCCTGTTTTTAGCTCATATGCATAACCTACTTTTACTGTCACTGCAATTGCTAGCCAAATTTAATAGGAAATTAAGACAAAAAGAAAACTTGCTCCTTTGCAGTACCGCATGATTCATTACACTAGTCCTTTTATAGCAGAATAAACAATGGAGAGATGCAACTTCAACTACTTGATTCCTTTAAATACACAGCCAAGAATAAGCTTGTATGCATCAGTCTCTGGCTTTAGCATAATTTAGTTTTCTAAAGACCAAGATGTCTTTGAACTGAAGGGGACACACTTTTTAAAACGAGCAAATGTGATACCTGTCAACAAGGATAAACATAGTATTAATGAGAGTGTATGTTAATACATTAAACTAGTAGGATATCAGCAGGATATCAGTTTTATTGTCAACTGATGTGTAGAGATGACCCACCATTTGAATTAGTGTTAGTGATAAATTATTTCCAAGTAGTATTAATCATACTCACTGAGAAATTAAAATGTCATAAAATGATAAAGTGTTAAAGAAACAGTATCTTACATCTAAACCTGAATATTCATCATAATATCACCAGAGTGTCTTCTCAAAAACATTCACAAAAAAATACTATTTTAACATGGTTTGGAGTTATATAACTGATTTAACATTCTACTCATTCTTGTAGTAATGCTTAATAAAACTAAACAATTTCTATAGGTGGAAAAATTGTATATACTATATTATGATACCTGTTTACAAGAAAAGGACATAACTGAAATGACAGAAGATCCTTCTTATTTTCCCAGTGATGTAGTTCGGTAGATATTCTTTTTATGGAATTATGAGCTTTTAAAATTCTACGACTGCAAAGGCTCTGATTGAATAGTATCTAGAATACATTCTACAAATGAATTTGTCTTTCTATACTTTGCTTTCAAGAGAATTGTGGGTTATTGTAAAGTTATTTAATAGGTTATAGGTATGCTCTTTCATAGCAAAAATGTGTGCTCTTTGGAAATAGGAAAAATCAGTAAAATGAAGTCCTTTAATTTCAAGGGTATTCTTTATACTTTTTTCAATTTTGTTGCATTTTGGAATATTAGCATATTTTAAATTCAATGTTGTGCATATCTAGTATATTAAGACTCCAGTTTCAAATGTACAGATATCTTACTCAAAATTGGAAATAAATTTGAACTTCAAAAAAATAGGAAAACAACCTAAAATTTCACATAACTGTCCTTCTAATTCAGAAACTGAATGAAGATCAGCATTCTAAAATGTTTTAAATGTATTACACATAATGAATGGCAAACATTCCAGTGAACCAAGTTCCTATGGTGAATTATGGAAGCAAAACTAGAGAATACAGGTAAATTATGCAGATTGTAAGTTTTGCCAGAAAATAAAAAAATATATATCAGCATTAAATGAAGCTTAAATAATAGTAATTTTTATTACCATCCCTCTTTTCCTAAAATAACCTTGTTCACAAGAAACGATGACTTTTAAACAAATGAATCCCAACTAATAGGTCAAATGTTCTGATGATATTAAAATTATACTTGCTTTTGGTTCTCCTGACAGTTCTAGTCAAGACATAAATCCTTCCCAAAATCTCATTTCTAGAACTAAGGAGTTTTCATTTTACTATCTGATGACTAAATAGCTTTTGCCATGATGTACCATTTAGTCAAAGAATTAATGACCACTGAGAATAACTTTTTCTGAGGAATGTGAAATTTAATATTAGGAGTTTGGGACTGTTGTTTCTATTACATATTCCTTCATGAAAATGTAGAATGTGCCAAACATTGATTTTTTTTTCAACCAAAACTTTTATTATGCTTTCTGTTTAAAAACTGATTATTACTTTTAAACATGTCTGGGTCCATCCATCCTAGGAGAAAAATGACAAAAAATTAACTTTACTTAACCTAATCATCCATTCGAGAAATGTCTCTCTTTTCTCTATCAACCTTCTTTCATGTTTAATCTTTATCATCTGTCCTCCATTTTCTCACCACCCACACTCTGCTGTATTCTTTGAATCTGGCTTAGCATCCCACAAGTCTACTGCAAACCACTGTCTCTAACATCATCAGGTTCAACAGATCTTTTTCTGCTCTCGATATCTGATCAGCAGGTGATAGTTTGAGGTAATTCATACTCTGTTCTTTGGCTTTCTTGAGGCTACTTTATCTTTGTGAGTAGATTGCCTCACTTTATATTTTGTGCAAAAATTGTTTCCTGTTTAAAATGTGTTGGAAACATAAACATTTTATAGGTTTATCAGGCCTTTCAGAAAAGAGTTTAGTGATTAAATTAGACTTTAGTAACAATAAAGTTTAATCCCCCGTACTCTGAATGTTTGTACATCTTTTATTCTCTCTGATAAGAGTTGTACTCAAGATTTTATCCTTCCTTGTACCCATATCAAGAAGTATTTGCCATCCACTGGACTAAATGTTTCCTTTTTTAAAACTTTTTAGGTACAGGGGTACATATGCAGGTTGGTTCTGTAGATAAATTGCATGTCACAGGGATTCAGTGTACATATTATTTCATCACTCAAGTGATAAGCACATACATTATAGGCAGTTTTTTTATCTTTACCTTCCTCCAACTTTCCACCCTGAAGTAGGCCCTGGTACCTATTGTTCCTTTCTTTGTGTCTATGTGTCCTCAATGATAAGCTCCCACATATAAGTGAGAACACACAGTGTTTGATTTTGTCTTCTTGCATTAGTTCACTTAGGATACTTGCCTCCACATCTATCTACATTCCTGCAAAGGACATGATTTGTTCTTTTTTATGTCTGTGTAGTATTCCATGGTTTATATTTACCACATTTTTGATATCGAATCTAACGTTAATGGGCCTTTAGTTTGATTCCATGTCTTTGCTATTTTGAATAGTGCTTTTATGAACATACATGTGCATGTGTCTTTATGGTAAAACTATTTATATTCCTTTGTGTATATACCCAGTAATAGAATTGCTGGGTCGAATAGCAGTTCTGTTTTAAATTCTTTGAGAAGTTGTCAAACTGCTTTCCACAGTGGCTGAACTAATTTAAATTCCCACCAGCGGTGTACAAGCATTCCATTTTCTCCACAGCATCACCAGTTTCTGTTATTTTTTGACTTTTTAATAATGACCATCCTGACTGGGGTGAGGAGGTATCACATTGTGCTTTTGATTTGCATTTCTTTAATAATTAGTCATGTTAAGCATTTTTTCATATGCTTCTTGGCCATATGTATGTCCTCTTCTGAAAAGTGTCTGTTAATATCTTTGTCCACTTTTCAGTTAGGTTGTTTGTTTTCTGCTTATTAATTTAAGTTCTTTATAGATTCTGGATATTAGGCCTTTGTCATATGTATAGTTTGCAAATATTTTCTCCTATACTTTGGGTTGTCTGTTTACATTTACTCTATTGATAGTTTCTTATGCTGTGTGGAAGCTCTTTAGTTTAATTAGCTCCCATTTGTCAATTTTTGTTTTTTTTGCAATTGCTTTTGGCATCCTTGTCAAAAATCTTTGCTAGGGCCTATGTCTAGAATGTATTTTCTAGGTGATTTGGTTTGGCTGTGTTCCCACTCAAATCACACCTTAAATTGTAATAATCTCCACTTGACAAGGGTGGTGCCAGGTTGAGATAATTGAATCATGGGGGCAGTTTCCCCCATACTGTTCTCTTGGTAGTGAATAAATCTCACAAGATCTGATAATTTTATAAATGGGAGTTCCTGTGCACAAGTTATTGCCTGCTTCCATGTAAGACGTGAATTTGCTCCTCATTCACCTTCCACCGTGATTGTGAGGCCTCCCCAGTCATATGGAACTATGAGTAAAGTATCACTCTTTTTTTTAAAAATAAATTAGCCAGTCTCAGGTAAGTCTTTAATAGCAGTGTAAGAACAGACTAATACATTAAATTGGTACTGGAAGTGGGGTGCTGCTGTAAAAATACCCAAAAATGTGGAAGCAAATTTGAAACTGGGTAACAGGCAGAGGGTGGAACAGTTTGGAGGGCTCAGAGACAGAAAAATGTGGGAAAGTGTGGAACTTCCTAGAGACTTATTGAATGGCTTTGACCAAAATGCTGATAGTAACATGGACACTAAAACCCAGGCTGAGGTGATCTCAGATGGAGATGAGGAACTTATTGGGAACTGGAGTAAAGGTCACTCTTGCTATGCAAAGGGACTGGTGGCATTTTTCTCCTGCCCTAGAGGTCTGTGGAACTTTGAACTTGAGAGAGATGATATGGGGTATGTGGTGGAAAAAATTTCTAAGCACAAAGACTTCATGAGATTACAGAGCATAAAAGTTTGGAAAATATGCAGCCTGACAATGTAGTAGAAAAGAAAAACCCATTTTCTGGAGAGAGATTCAAGCCTGCTGCATAAATTTGCATAAGCAATGAGGAGCTGAATGTTAATTACCAAGACAATGGGAAATGTGTCTCCAGGGCAAGGCAGAGAACTTCATGGCAGCTCCTCCCATCACAGGCCCAGAGGCCTAAGAGGAAAAAAATGGTTTCCTAGGCTGGTTCCAGGGCACCCCTGCTGTGCGCAGCCTAGGAGCTTGCTGCCCTGCATTGCAGCTGCTCCAGCCATGGCTAAAGGTAGCCAAGGTACAGCTCAGCCCCAAACCTTGGCAGCTTCCACATGGTGTTGAACCTGCAGGTGCACAAAAGTCAAGAATTGAGGTTTGGGAACCTCCCCCTAGATTTCAGAGAATGTATGGAAATGCCTCGATGTCTAGGCAGAAGTGTGCTTCAGGGGTGGGGCCATCATGGAGAACCTCTTCTATGGCAGTGCAGAAGGAAAATGTGGGGTTGGAGACCCCACACAGAGGCCACACTGGGGCACTGCCTAGTGGAGCAGTTAGAAGCGGGTTACCATCCTCCAGATCCCACAATGGTAGATCCATCAACAGCTTGTACCATGCACCTGAAAAAGCCACAGATACTCAACGACAGCCCATGAACGCAGCTGGGAGGGGGGCTGTACCTTGCAAAGTGACAGGGGCAGAGCTGCCCAAGACAGTGGAAGCCCACCTCTGGCATCAATGTGACCTGAATGTGAGACATGGAGTCAAAGAAGACCATTTTGGAGCTTAAAGATTTAATAACTGCCCTGCTGAATTTTGGACTCAAATGGAGCCTTTTGCTGCTCTGTTTTGGCCAATTTCTCCCATTTGTGACAGGTGCATTTACCCAATGGTTCTACCCCCACTATTGCATCTAGGAAATAACTAGCTTGCTTTTGATTTTAGAGGCTCATAGGTGGAAGGCACTTGCCTTGTCTCAGAAGACTTTGGACTGTGGACTTTTGAGTTAATGCTAAAATGAGTTAAAACCTTGCAGGACTGTTGAGAAAGAATAATTGATTTTGAAATACGACTGCATGAGATTTGGGAGGGGCCAAAGGCAGAATGACATGGTTTGGCTCTGTCCCCAGCCAAATTTTACCTTGAATTGTAATAATATCCATGTTTCAAGGGTGTGGCCAGATGGAGACAATTGAATTATGGGGGCAGTTTCCCCGATATTGTTCCCCCATATTGTTCTCATGGTCGTGAATAAGTCTCATGAGATCTGGTAATTTTATAAATGGGAAAACCTGTGCACAAGCTCTTGCCTGCTGCTCTGCAAGACATAAATTTGCTACTCATTCACCTTCCACCATGATTGTGAGGTCTCCCCAACCACATGGAACTGTGAGTCAGTTAAACCTCTTTCCTTTAAAAATCACCCAGTATTGGGTATATCTTTATTAGCAACATGAGAATACACTAATATACTAGGCTTTCTTCAAGAGTTTTTATATTTTTAGGTTTCACATTTAAGTCTTTAATCCATCTTGAGTTGATTTTTTTATACGGTATAAGGAAGGGGGTCCAGTTTAAATCTTCTGCATATGGCTAGCCAGTTATCCCAGCACCATTAATTGAATAATGAATCCTTTTCCCATTGTTTGCTTTTGTTAATTTTGTTGAAGACCAGATAGTTGTGGGTGTCTGGCTTTATTCCAGGGCTCTCTTTCTTCTTCCATTGGTTTATGTGTCTATTTTTTTGTACTAGTCCTATACTGTTTGGGTTACTGTAGCTTTGTTGTATAATTTGAAGTCAGGTAATGTGCTGTCCCCAACTTTATTCTTTTTCCTTAGGATAGCCTTGGCTGTTTGGGCTCTTTTTTTGGCTACATACGAATTTTAGAATAGTTTTTTTCTACTTCTGTAAAGAATGTTATTGATAGTTTAATAGAAATAACATTGAATCTATAAATTGCTTTGGACAGTATGGCCATTTTAACAATATCAGTTCAACCTATTGATGAGAATGGAATGTTTGTGTCATCCCTACTTTCTTTCCACAGTGTCATGTAATTCTTATTGTACAGATCCTTCAACTCTTTGGTTAGCTGTATTCCATTTCTGTAAAGGCCACTGCCTGGCTTGGATTTCCTGCCATTGTCTCCACAGAGTCTAGCAGAGTATCTGGTGTACAAAAAATATGGTGTACACTCAATAAATATTTACTGAAATAAAAAAATCTGTTATATAAAATTATATTACATTGGTTATGGAATTAGCTATCTCCTCACATCAGAGTGCCAATGGAATTTTGTAACAACTTGGAAGTTTTATGATATAGCAAATAGTTTAAGGTATTAAATCAAGCTGTTCTAAAACAGGTTGCTACGGTATTCCTAAGAAAATATTTTACTTGAAATTACACCTACTTTATGTAGTAGCAAGAATGTATTTTAGTAAGAAATACTTTGTTCATTCTCAAGAATGTAGTCAATTTTCTGATCTAAAAATCAAGACATTTGGGTTTCAAACTGAAATAGAAACATACCTGCTATCTTTAACACCTTCTCTTCTAGCCAAAATGAAAATATCATCTGATGTATTTCAACTAAAAAATCCAAAATGAAAGACCCTCCAACATTACTGGAAGCCAGAGAGAACTATAACCATCCTTTTGATTACTCAAAGTGGGTAAACAGCCCTTGGCTAAAACAGAATTAAGCCACTAACAACCACAAGAACTTAGAAAGTTCTTAGAAATGTACTGTTTATTTGTATTTTGTAACCAAAGAAGTGATGCTTTTTTATCTTTGTTTTGTCAGTCAATGTGAATGACATCCTGGTGTCAACATGGTTTGATTTGTACAGCTGATATAGCTGAGACATACTCCAAGCTAATTATTTACAGTGAGTTTGAATGAAGAGTTCTAAATAAAATCTAGAAAAATGAAAGACTAAGATCTAGATCAAGATACATTTAATAATAGAAACATCAGCAAGAAATTTATAAAATAGTAGACACATGCATAAATGCTTTATATAAATGCATCTACTAATTATTGTTCAATTTCTAATGTTTTAATAGCACATTCAATATTTTTTCACAAATACGGGAAAACTAACTTATTTCAATCTTATGCCAGGCAGCAGTATCTTTAGCCTACTCTTCAGCTTACCTTACAGTGACTGAGGCACCTCTGCAATCTGCTGGGGTAACACTGTGATTGAAGGTTCATTTATTTTTAAGAGTACATAGACATCTTGAAAGCTTATTCTAAATACTGAAATATATAAACTATCAACAGTAAACATCTTAGATTTCTACTTAGTTATTAAGTCGTCTCAATTCTTCCTTCAAATTGTGAGTATGATAGGAGATATGTCAAAAGTCAGGGCCACCTCTGCTCAGAGTCCCTTTCATTGGTCACCAATTTGTAAACCAAAACCTATCTGAGACAAGTCTCAATCAATTTAAAAAGTTTGTTTTGACAAGTTTAATGGCATGACCATGTCACAGCCTCAGGAAGTCTTGACGACTGGTGCCCAAGGTGGTTGAGACACAGCTTGGTTTTATACATTTTAAGGATACATGAGACATCCATTAATACATAATATGTAAGATGTACATTGATTCTGTACAGAAATGTGGGACAACTCAAGCAGTTAGGGGGCTTCCATATCACAGGTAGAAAAGAGAAAAAGGTTGCATTCCTTTGAGTTTCTGATTAGCCTTTCACTGAATACACAATTTATAGGAATAGTCACTTATGCCTTAGGCTGACTTAGTAAAACAATAGGGCAAAGGAAGCCATCAGATATGTATTTGTCTCAAGTGAGCCAAGGAATGACTTTGAGCTCTGTATGTACTTTGTCCACAAGGAATTTTCTTGTGGGCAAATTGTGAGAGAGGTGTGTAGCTTTTTTTTACAATCTTTGTAGTTATCTTTTTTAGGAATACAATGGAGGCAGGTTTACCCTGTGCAGTTCCTAGTTTGACTTTTCCCTTTGACTTCATGATTTTGGGGTCCTCTTTCACAATGCTTACAAGATACTTGATGTCCTTGCATTGAATCTCCATATACCACAGCTAGGAAATCTCTAGCAAGTTATTCCGTTCTATATTGTTTCCTAGTACGTCAAGTTCACATTTCTCTGTCTGTGTTTCATGGTTTAAAATGTGCTCTGTTATAATTCTACAGCCTTCATTTTCACTACAATGTGCTCTCTAGTTCTTTTTACATTGATGTGCTATGCTAATTAACCACTCAAGGACTTTGCTTCTGTATTGTTTGTGACACGGTACATAAGTGCAGCCCTATTCTGCCTATGCAAATTCCACATTTCCATTGAAGTCCAGATTACATTCCATTCCTTGCTTGAAAGCATCTTCAGTTACTCTGGAGACAAAATATCTCTTTCTTCTCAGAATATTTGCAACACTTAGAATTAATACTATGCAGCTTAGTCCTGAGTTATATTCTATCTCACTCTGTAAGCTATTGTTTCAACCATTGTCTCCCCAATTAGATTTCAAACTTCTTAAGAGTAGAGAAGTTGTGTGATATATTCTCTGAATATCTTCTCCCCATTTCTTGAAGATTATATAGACAACATAGTAAATATTAACAACTAAAGAAACCATTAACAAGTTTCATAATAGAAAACTTGCTAATTGAATACTTACTGCATAAAAAGTATTTTTTGTGATTGTTCATTTAAAAACTATTTTTGCAAAGTTCAATATAATTTTCTTATTAAAAAATGATTGTTGTAGGCCATAACAAATATGTTTTTCTTGACCACAGTAATGCTTTTACTACCTTCACTGACAAATTCTTCTGGAAATATAAACTCTTTGGTTACAAGAAATTCATTATATGTTATCTTGAAAAACGTGTAATATAATTTCATTATTTTGGAAAGGCCTTACTACTGAATCATTTAAAAAATGACAGCCATACTGATACTTTATAATTTTTAATTAATATTATACTATAAAATGCTGATGTTATGTTTCTAGAGGGCAGAGATTACCACTATCTCTAAAATGGAAAAACTGGTGTCTAGTATTTAAGTGACTTTCTCTAAGTTTTATTTGGTGAACCTCTACAGGTACTCTAGTAACAAAATGAGTCAGATATTTAATCATTGAACTCCATACCATTTCACAATATCAGCTTAGTTTTATTATTTGAAGACTGTCTTAATATTTTACTACCAATAGAAAAAAAAAGCAATATTTTTGTCTCCAGTTGTGGCAATGAATTTGCACTGAAGCATTTATATTTTTTGCCTAGTGTTCCTTGAGCAAAAGGGTATATATTTTCAACATGGTCCCCTAAAGTTAAGGGAATAAAATGATAGTATAAACTAAAAGAAAAATCTGTCTTAGCAATACAGCATTATTTGCACATATCAGAGGCATAAAAGTAAACTACGTTTTGAACTACCCAAAGAAATCTACAGATTCAACATAATTCCTATGAAATTACGAACATCATTTTTCACAGAATTAGTAAAAAACATCCTAAATTTAATATAGAACCAAAAAAGCCCAAATAACTAAAGCAATCTTAAGCAGGCAAAAGAGCAAATCTAGAGGCATCATATTGCATGAATTCAAATTATACTACAAAGCTGAAGTAACCAAACAAGCATGGTACTGGTACAAAGATAGACACATAAATCATTGAAGAGAATAGTTAACTCAGAAATAAAGCCACACGCTGACAACAAACGAATCTTCAACAAAGTCAACAAAAATAAACAATGGAAAAGAATACCCTATAAAAGAAATGGTACTGGGAAAATTGGATAGTGTCATGCAGAAAAATGAAACAGGACCCCATCTCTCATTGTATAAAAACATAAACTCAAAATGGAGTAAAGACTTACACATAAGACCAGAAAATATAAAAATCCTGGAAGAAAACCTAAGAAAAACTGTTTTGGACATTGGCATAGGCAATTAATTAATAACTAAAGCCCCCAAAGTAAATGTACCCAAACCAAAAATAGACGTAAGAGACTTAGAATAAAAAATCAACACAGAAAAAGAAAATCAACAGAATAAACAGACAACCTATCAACTGAGAGAAAATATTTGCAAATTATGCCTCTGACAAATGATTGATATCCAGTATCTATTAGTTTGGTGGAAAAGAAATTGCAGTTTTTGTCATTACTTTCAATGGCAGGAACCAAACTTTTTCACCAACATACAAGAAACTCAACAACTACAATAAAAAACAACTCCATTAGGAAGGGGGCAAAGGACATGAACAGATTTTTCTCAAAAAAAGACATAAAAACAGCCAACAAGCATATGAAAAAAATGCTCAACAACACTAATTGTCAGAGAAATGCAAATTAAAGTCACAATAATATACCATCTTATACCAGTCAGAATGTCTATTATTAAAAAGTCAAAAAACAATAGATGTTGGCATGGATGTAGAGAAAAGGGAACACTCACACTGTTGATGGGAATGGAAATTAGTTTAACCTCTATGGAAAACAGTATGATGATTTCTCAAAGAACTAAAAATAGAACTACCATTTGACCCAGCAGTCCCACTACTGAGTATCTACCTAAAGTAAAAGAGCTCAGCATATTAAAAAAAAAAAAACATCTGCACTCATATGTTCATTGTGGTACCATTCACAGCAGCAAAGTCATGGAATCAACCTAAGTGTCCATCAATGTTTGATCAGATAAAGAAAATGTGGTATATGTACACTATGGAATACTATGCATCCATAAAAAGGATGAAGTCATGTCCTTTGCAGCAACATGGATGGATCTGGAGGCCCTTATTCTAAGCAAATTAACTCAGAAACAGAAAATCAAATACCGTATGTTCTCACTTGTAAGTGGGAGCTAAACACTGCCTACACATGGACATAAAGATGAAAATAGTAGACACCAGGGACTGCAAAAATGGGGAAGATGAGAGGGGGGTGAGGATTGAAAAATTACCTGTCAGGTTCACTGTTCACTATTTGGGTGGTGCGTATGTTAGAAGCCTAACCCCTACCATTACACAATATACTTATGTAACAAACCTACACCATGTACTCCCTGAATGTAAAATAAAATAATAAAAGTAAAAGTAAACTATTTTTTTGAATATCAGATACATGCTAGACAGTGTAATGGATGCTTTGTGTTTAAAAACTAAAATAAGGCCAGATGTGGTGGCTCACTCCTGTTACTCTGGTGCTTTGGGAGGCCGAAACAGGAGGATCACTTGAGCCTAGGAGTTTGAGACCAACCTTGGTAACATGATGAAACCATGTCTCTACAAAAAAATACAAAAATAAGCTGGGGATGGTGGCACCTGCCTATGGTCCCAGATACTCAGGAGGCTGAGGTGGAAGAATCACCTGAGCCCAGGAAGTTGAGGCTGAAGTGAGCTGTGATCGTGTCACTGCACTCCAGCCTGGGTGACAGAGTGACACCCTGTCTCAAAAAACAAACAAACAAAACTGAAATAACACTATCATGTAGAAACTATTATTTCAGTTTTATAGGCATGGAAACTGAGACTTAAAGAAGATAAATGACTTTCCCAAATACACTTAAGTTATAGGTGACAAAAGTTGGATTTCAGTTGGATGTGTCGTTGCTATTAATGACACATACTTTATCTATCACATAGGAAACTTATCTCCTACCATCTGGCATTCCTGATGCAAATGGAATCTTGTTCTGAGTAGATGCCTTAGACTCTCGCTGAAACACAGCCAACTTGATTCTATTTTATTTGGTTTTGAGATACTGAGCCTGAAATATGGAGTAATGGCAGTAAAAATAAAATAAAAAGTAGAGTCTCACTTAAGAAAATGACTTGACCCATAGCTTCTTTATTAGATGTTTAGTGAATAAAAACATCCTACTCTGCTCTTGCAAGAAAAGTTGTAGTCTTGTGTTCTAGTCATAGGCAAGGTAAGTTAGAAAATTAGACCATGTATCAAAATTAATAAGGAGGCCTTATCCAAAATTATTATCTATTATATTTCTAACTTATTAATTCTTTGCTACACTGTTTTAAGCTAGGAAAATATATTGATATAGGAATTCCCTAATATTTTGTTGAAAAGCTTGTTTACCTGGTAATGATAGGAGAAAGAAAGAAAGAAAGAATTCTTTGTAAAAGTAGTGTAATATTTGCTAGATCACGTGTATAAAATTTAAAATACTATGACCGTTTTGCTTAAAGCAGTCAATTAAGAAAAAATACTTGTTTGTAAACACAGCATTTTTACCCATCAGATAGTATCCCTTTTGAGGACAGGAATTGTGATTTTTCAAATTCCTCTGTCTCCTAAAATACTAAGCTGAGCATGGTTACTTTCACATAGTAAGTGTACAAAGGTTTCATTGTACTTAAACATGAGAAATAATATGATCACTTTTACAAGAAATCAATTGATGATGCTTCAATTACATTCTGTGGTCTTTTCTTTCTCAAATGAGTGCATGTCTCACCTTCAACCCCTTCTCCTGGGAGTTACAGTCTCCAGGAAAGCAAAATTATCATGACCTTCACAACTCTTCCTTCTCATTTGAAACGTAATGGTAAATAAATAATGACAGTTTATAGCATGAATGAAAATTATGCAGTTTTTCAAGAAATAGACCAAATATATTTAAAAATGAAAAAATTCATACATGAAGTAACATGCCAGGTGTATCTTTTATCTCCAGTAACTGGAAATGTTGAAAAAAGAAACCCTGCTGCTACCATGACAAGAGTTGTTTCTCTGTGCTTCTAACAATGCTCCAGTCTCTAGAGTGCAGAGGCAGCATGTTTAAATAATATCTGTTGATTAATTAAACATACAGTGAAATGGCCCTATATTCCCCTTGATGGTTTACAAATCATTTACTGTTTATTTGTATTTTTTAACCAAAGAAGTGATTTTTTTATCTTTGCTGTGTCAGTCAATGTGAGTGACATCCTATGTCTAGAGGAACAGGAACTAAAATGTGTTAGCTTAGAATTAAGTAGAAAAGCAACTCTGAAAGTATTGTGCTGTAACAGTGTTAACCTCTGGCACATGATTGTTTGTAAAATAATTTTGCTAAGTCGCTATGAGTCTAAAAGTGCAAAAGTATGCCTATGAGACAGAAAAAAACAAAATTATGATTGCAACTTAGCTTCAGCAATTGATCATAGTTTTTTTTTATTA
Organism: Macaca thibetana thibetana; assembly: GCF_024542745.1. Classification (NCBI taxonomy): domain Eukaryota; kingdom Metazoa; phylum Chordata; class Mammalia; order Primates; family Cercopithecidae; genus Macaca; species Macaca thibetana. Next base: position 122,274,803 of record NC_065598.1, read on the forward strand.
TTATTATACTTTAAGTTCTAGGGTACATGTGCATAACGTGCAGGTTTGTTACATATGTATACTTGTGCCATGTTGGTGTGCTGCACCCATCAACTCATCAGCACCCATCAACTCGTCATTTACATCAGGTATAACTCCCAATGCAATCCCTCCCCCTTCCCCCCTCCCCGTGATAGGCCCCGGTGGGTATTGTTCCCCTTCCCAAGTCTAAGTGATCTCATTGTTCAGTTCCCACCTATGAGTGAGAACATGCGGTGTTTGGTTTTCTGTTCTTGTGATAGTTTGCTGAGAATGATGGTTTCCAGCTGCATCCATGTCCCTACAAAGGACACAAACTCATCCTTTTTCATGGCTGCATAATATTCCATGGTGTATATGTGCCACATTTTCTTAATCCAGTCTGTCACTGATGGACATTTGGGTTGATTCCAAGTCTTTGCTATTGTGAATGGTGCCGCAATAAACATACGTGTGCACGTGTCTTTATAGCAGCATGATTTATAATCCTTTGGGTATATACCCAGTAATGGGATGGCTGGATCATATGGTACTTCTAGTTCTAGATCCTTGAGGAATCACCATACTGTTTTCCATAAAGGTTGAACTAGTTTACAATCCCACCAACAGTGTAAAAGTGTTTCTATTTCTCCACATCCTCTCCAGCACCTGTTGTTTCCTGATTTTTTAATGATCGCCATTCTAACTGGTGTGAGATGGTACCTCATTGTGGTTTTGATTTGCATTTCTCTGATGGCCAGTGATGATGAGCATTTTTTCATGTGTCTGTTGGCTGTATGAATGTCTTCTTTCGAGAAATGTCTGTTCATATCCTTTGCCCACTTTTTGATGGGGTTGTTAGTTTTTTTCTTGTAAATTTGTTTGAGTTCTTTGTAGGTTCTGGATATTAGCCCTTTGTCTGATGAGTAGATTGAAAAAATTTTCTCCCATTCTGTAGGTTGCCTGTTCACTCTGATGGTAGTTTCTTTTGTTGTACAGAAGATCTTTAGTTTATCCCTTATGAACATCAATGCAAAAATCCTCAATAAAATACTGGCAAACCGGATCCAGCAGCACATCAAAAAGCTTATCCACCATGATCAAGTGGGCTTCATCCCTGGGATGCAATGCTGATTCAACATATGCAAATCAATAAATGTAATCCAACATATAAACAGAACCAAAGAAAAAAACCACTTGATTATCTCAATAGATGCAGAAAAGGCCTTTGACAAATTTCAACAGCCCTTCATGCTAAAAACGCTCAATAAATTCGGTATTGATGGAATGTATCTCAAAATAATAAGAGCTATTTATGACAAACCCACAGCCAATATCATACTGAATGGGCAAAAACTGGAAAAATTCCCTTTGAAAACTGGCACAAGACAGGGATGCCCTCTCTCACCACTCCTATTCAACATAGTGTTGGAAGTTCTGGCTAGGGCAATCAGGCAAGAGAAAGAAATCAAGGGTATTCAGTTAGGAAAAGAAGAAGTCAAACTGTCCCTGTTTGCAGATGACATGATTGCATATTTAGAAAACCCCATTGTCTCAGCCCAAAATCTCCTTAAGTTGATAAGCAACTTCAGCAAAGTCTCAGGATACAAAATTAATGTGCAAAAATCACAAGCATTCTTATACACCAGTAACAGACAAACAGAGAGCCAAATCATGAATGAACTTCCATTCACAATTGCTTCAAAGAGAATAAAATACCTAGGAATCCAACTTACAAGGGATGTAAAGGACCTCTTCAAGGAGAACTAGAAACCACTGCTCAGTGAAATAAAAGAGGACACAAACAAATGGAAGAACATACCATGCTCATGGATAGGAAGAATCAATATCGTGAAAATGGCCATACTGCCCAAGGTTATTTATAGATTCAATGCCATCCCCATCAAGCTACCAATGAGTTTCTTCACAGATTTGGAAAATACTGCTTTAAAGTTCATATGGAACCAAAAAAGAGCCCGCATTGCCAAGACAATCCTAAGTCAAAAGAACAAAGCTGGAGGCATCACGCTACCTGACTTCAAACTATACTACAAGGCTACAGTAACCAAAAAAGCATGGTACTGGTACCAAAACAGAGATATAGACCAATGGAACAGAACAGAGTCCTCAGAAATAATAGCACACATCTATAGCCATCTGATCTTTGATAAACCTGAGAGAAACAAGAAATGGGGAAAGGATTCCCTATTTAATAAATGGTGCTGGGAAAATTGGCTAGCCATAAGTAGAAAGCTGAAACTGGATCCTTTCCTTACTCCTTATATGAAAATTAATTCAAGATGGATTAGAGACTTAAATGTTAGACCTAATACCATAAAAATCCTAGAAGAAAACCTAGGTAATACCATTCAGGACATAGGCATGGGCAAGGAATTCATGTCTAAAACACCAAAAGCAATGGCAACAAAAGCCAAAATTGACAAATGGGATCATAGTTCTTAAAAAATCTTTTGAATCTAGGCACATGAAAATAAAGGGTGTCAATTTCCCAACAAGGCATAAGACAGTATTAACATTTCTCTATAACTGGAGAAATCCAAAAGCCTTCTAGTTCAAAGCATCTCAAAACTAATCCTTTGAACCCAAGCAGAAGTAAAGGATTTTTTTTTTCTGTGGCATTCCTGACATAAATCCTTAATGATAGTGTTTTTATGTCCTTTCCTAAGGCTTTCTATTGCTGTCCACTCTCTGCTGTCTTCTATTCTCAAGTTATTCTCCTAGTATACTCACTCTATTTTTGGATACATGCAAAGTTTCAGTGAGACATATGCATTGCACATGTCTCTACATTTTCCACTCACAAATTAAATCAATATACATATCAATTAGAATATTTATATCACATCCACATTATCCAACAAAAAAGTCATGGAATATTAAGACTCTGTGAGGTTGTGAATGAAACACCAGGGATATAGAATATAACACTGTTCATTGGCCTCAAGAAACTCAGTATAATGGGAGCTTGAGATGACTGAAAAACAGGAAGTTATAATGCAATAACATGTGCTATCATTGATCTTTTACAAAATGCCATGGGATAATGGAAGAGAGAGTGACTTACTCAGAAGATTGGGAAAGCTCTCTGAGGAAATTTCGTACTTGAGGGAAGTCTCGAGGAATAAGCAGGCATTCAGGCATTCAATAAGTAATAAAAGAGATAAACTGGCATCCCTGGGAAGGGCATAGTGTTCCTATAGCCACAGATTTATGGAAAACCCAGCAATTTGGGAGGAATAACAGTAGCTCAATCGAGAGCACGTGGATTGAAAAAAAGAAGTTGAGGTTTGAGAGGTAGATTCAAATCAGCTCGTAAATATCTGTGGAATTTCATCAAAGAAGTTTGTACTTATCTGTAGACAATGAGAGATCATTGTATGGCACTATGTAAGGTGACCTGCTCAATGTGTGGTAAGGAGATTAAGTAGAGTTTTCATAAAATAAACCGACTCCTATGGAATGCTCTCATAATTCATATAGAAACCCTCATTCCTTACATGAAGGCCAAACATACATGTGTCCAGAAGATTCCAAAGATATAAACTATATGATGAGAACCCCATGCACTGAAGCAAGCAAGATTAGTAGGTATTGGAGGGAAAATTTTTGATCTTCCAGTGTTACTATGAACAGTACACAGCTGTTAGCCCCATTATTTATTGCATAGGACCAACCCTCTAAATGTTCCTGTTTTTGTTTGTTTATTTTTTCTGGTTGTTTTTAAGAGTGCAGAAGCATAGATTCTCCAGGTGGAAGGAGCATTGGAAATCATCTGGACCAATCTTCTGTCAGTATATTAGTTCCTTGTATGTTTGCCTACCATGAGGAAATTAGGCCTCTAATGAAACAGATTCAGCAATGTACAGTAAATATCTTCTGTGGAAAGTCAATCTTTTGTTTGGCAATTCATGTCACTGAAAATATTTCTTTTACTGAATCAATGTTTTTTCTGCCTTGTCTGTGACCTACTACTTCTAAATCTGCCATGTAAAGAGAAAAAAAAAAAAAAAACAGTTTAATTCTGTCCTACATAACAATCTTTAAATACTTGAAGGCAACAATCATATATCTCCTTCATTAGTACCCTACTATCATGGTTAATTTTAAGTGTTAACTTGACTGGATTAAGAGATATCCAGATAGCTGGTGTAACATTATTTTGGGGTATGACTGTTATAGTATTTCCAGAAGAGACTGGCGTTTGAATCAGTGAACTGAGTAAGGAAGATCTGCCCTCACCCAATGTGGGTGGGCACCATCAATCTGCTGAGGGCCTGGATAGAACAAATGGGCAGTTCACTCTTTTTCTTCTGGAGTGGAGACACCCCTTTTTGCCTGAGTTTGTACTTCAGGACTCTAAGTTCCCAGGTTTGTAGACTTTGGGACTCACACCAGCAGTCTCCCAATTTCTCAAGCCTTCAACTTCAGACTGATAGTTATACCATTGGCTTCCCGGGTTCTCAGGCCTTTGGATTTGAACTGAGACAAGCTACTGGCTTCCCTCATTTGCCATCTTGCTAAAAGCCTATCATGGGACTTCTTAGCCTCTATAATGGCATGAGCCAATTTTCCTAATAAATTCTATCTATCTATCTATCTATCTATCTATCTATCTATCTATCTATCCATCCATCCATCTAGCTAGCTGGCTAGCCATCTGTCTGTCTCTGGTTCTGTCTTCTGGAGAACCCTGACTAATACACTTACTATATTTAATCACATACACCCTATTACAATCTGTTAAAACTAATCAGTTGCATTTTTTTTGTTGGATTTTTTTAGGCTCAGGAGTCAAAAGAGTGTTTCTGTGAGGAATACTTATTTACCTACACAGTGCAGCAATAAATTTGCATGAGCATATTCATTACTACTTTTAAATACAGTGGTTCACCCTCCTTTCAGAAAAATCCTGGAAATGTGTGACATTTGGTATTCATTCATTTCTTTGCTATCATCCTACAGTAGATAACTAAGAAATAACTGTATAAGACGAACCATCTTATGCACAATTCCAAATCCTAACACCAGCAGGGTGAAAGGAAAGGGTATTTTTCAGTTGTTCATGTTTGATGTCCCATGCAGAGCAGGATATCTGAATGATACACATATCTGCAGGGGTTTGATTATTATTCTGTATACATTAACTTTCACTTAAAATTTATAAAAATAAGGCATGAGGTATTTTTTTTTCATGCATTCAAAACAATTACATTGAACCTCTTAAGCAATATGGCATCAAGTCATGTTTCTAAATATTTAAACTGGAAATCTACAGATGACAAAACTAGAAATTAGAATTAAACTCTTATGGAGGAAATGATCCAGATGGACCATTAAGCCATTAGGAAGCTATACAAGGATGAAAGTGAGGGGAAATGCAATAGAACAACCCACTCCCATAATGCAACAAATTAAAATGCTAGTAACAGTTCAGGCAACATTTAGCTGGTCAAACTCTCTTAAATCTATTTAAACTTCATATATGTGTGCTAAGATAGAGAGAAAGACTCATGCTGCTATGAATCATCGAAATAGAAAGAGGACTAGTTGAAGCAAACAAAACTGTATTAAGTCCAAAGCTCATTGATGCACAAATTGCATTTTAAGTGTTAGACAATATCAGACGGATCATTTTGCCTTATTTCATCAACTCAACTCCTATTGATATGAATACTACCTACTTCATCAACCATCTAAAAAGGAGTATGAAGAGCCTTGGCAGATTAGAAATATAAATTAAACAATGCCAAATCTATTGATAACAGGATTATTTCACTTTCTCTTTTCTCACACTAAAAATCTTGGAATATTGTTTATTCCAGACCCTTGGGTTGATTTCTTTGAATTATAGCAACAATCAAACCACTATTAATCCCTTTTGCTGTAATGAGACACTAACAAATAGAGCTTAAAGGTGAGTTTAAGGCCAAACTTGTCAGCTACTGGTTCAGATGTTCTTCGAAACAAGTTGATATCATTTACCTATGGCTCTGTCAATTAGATCTAATCTTGCAATTAAACTTGGTTTAATTGCAACTATCCTACTATTAAAAGTAGTAAGATAATGAGGCCATGGCCTTACATAGCAGGGTAGAAGATGAAACGAAAAACATTTTATGTAAATAAACATTTTGGACAGGCTTTATGATCTAATGAAAAAAAAAAAAAAAGAAGGAAAGGAGTATGGACTGGAAAAACCCTAGTATGCATGTAAGTAAAAAAAAAGTCTATAGATTTGCATTTTCTGGACATTTTAAACAAATTAAATTATACCATATATGAACTTTTGCATCTGGCTTCTTATCACATTTTTGAGGCTTATTCATGTAATGGCATGCATGAATACTTCATTTCTTTTTATGGCTAAATAATAGTTCATTGTGTAAATACACCACATTTTGTTTATCCATTCACCAGTTTATGGACATCTGGATTGTCTCAACTTTGGGACTCTTGTGAATAGTGTTGCTATTGACATTCATGTACATTTCTTTGTATAGATATGTTTTCATTTTTCTAGGTTAGTTAACTAGGAATGTAATTTTTCCATGTAATACTATTTAATTTTACTTGTCATCACCTAATGGGCTCATGAGCAAAGTGGCCATGGTGGCAGAGACGGAGGCTATATATGAGTTCAGCAATATGGACTCCATTCTTCAAGGCTGACCTGGATACTGCTACCACTCAGTGCCTAATTTGCCATTAGAAGAAACCAACATTTGTTCTCATTATGACACCATACTCTAGGGATATCAGCCAGCTACCTGGTGGCATGTTGATGACATTAGACTACTTCCATCAGGGAAGTGGCAGTGTTTTGCTCTTGGTAGAAGAGACACTTACTCTGGGAATGGATTTGCCTTCCCGGAAAGGAATGCTTCTACCAAAATTACCATCCATGGACTTATATAAGAAGTCTTATCTTTTATCATGGTATTCCACACAACATTGCTTCTGAGCAAAAGAAGTGTGGCAGTGGGCCTATGCTTGTGGAATTCACTGGTCTTAATTACATTGTTCCTCACCATCATGAAGGGGTTGGCTTGATAGAACGGTAAAATAACCTTTTGAATATGCAGTTACAGTACCAGCTAGGCTGCAACATCTTGCAGGACTGGAGCAGGTTGTCCAGGAGGCTGTGTATGTTCTGAATCAGTATCTAATGTATGGTGCCCTTTGTCTCATAACCAGAATTCATGGGTCCATGAATCAAAAAGGAAAACCAAGGAGTAAAAATCAATAAGCACCACAGATTATTACACTCAGTGACCCACTAGGAAAATTTTTGTTTCCTATTCCTATGACTTTACACTCTGTTGACCCAGAGGTCTTAGCTCCAAAAGGAGGAATGATTTTACAAGGAGATACAACAATAATTGCGTTGAACTGGAAGTATAAAGTGTCACCTGGACAGTGTGGGCTCCTCATGCCTCTGATTCAAAAGGGAAAGGAGTTACTATACTGGCTAGGGTTATTGGATCTGACAACCAAAGGGGGAATCGGACCACTATTCCACAATGTAGGTAAGAAACAGTATGTCTGTAATGCAGGAGATCCTTAGGTTGTCTCTCAGTTTTACATGACCTGTGATTAAGGTAAATAAAAACTGTAACAACCCAATCCAGTTAGTACTACTAATGGCCCAGACACTTTGGAAATGAAGGTTTGAATCACACCATCAGGTTAAGAACCATGACCAGCTGAGTTGCTTAACAAAGACAAAGAAAACACAGAATGGATAGTAGAAAAATGTAACTATAAACACCAACAATTTCTATATGGCCAGTTATAGAAACTAAGACTGTAATTATCCTATTTTCTCCTTGTTATGAATATGTTCATATGTGTTGGGTGCCAAATATTGTTTGGTTTCTTCCCTCTCCTATTCCCTTATCATGTAACCCAAGATATACTGACTTTATATCATAGTATTAAAATATTGTACATTTTACATCATAGTATTTAACTTGTGGGATATCAAGTAGAAGAGTAAACATCACTCGAGAACTTTACCTCCTCTTCTGGGGAGGAGGTTAGTGCATTTTCTGTTGAATTATGTATGGAGAAACTATCACTTTGTCATTGTTTTTATTTGGAAATTAAGTATAGCTTAATGACATGCTTAGGGGTCCCTAGTTGACAAGGGGTAAACTTGGGATGGTTAAGTTTATGTGTCAACCTGAATGGGCCCTGAGGTAGTCAGATATTTGGTCAAACATTATTCTGGGTCTTTGAGGATGTTTCTGAATGAGATTAATATTTGAATGGGTAGACTTAGTGTTATGGGATCTTCGGGATGTTGCTTTTCTGGCCAAAGATCTCTATGACCAGTGGTGCCTTTGCCTGAGTTTTACTTAGGTCCACTGTTGTCATTTCACCCACTTGGCCTGGCAGGCTGCACTTGGCTCACACTACCAACTTGGATCTCATGCCTACCAAGGGCAACTAAGGCATGGAGCAGGGAGGGGTGTGAGAGCAAGTGTATGTTCCAGTCACTGTGCAGTCAGACATGCTGGCTGCTGCCACAAGGTGGGCAGCTCCAGGTACTGGCATGGGCATCAGTTCTCTGTGAGGCTGTGGCTGGATCAGGCACACTGCAAGCAGCTTCCATGGCTGGCACTGGGGAATGCAGTGGCACCCAAAGCTTGGAGATGCCAGGAACAACAGGGCTCCAAAGAGGGAGTCATAGCCCTGGCTCTGGGAGTTCCCACGTCTGGGGTCCTAGAAGGCTGCAGCTCTTCTCTTTACCCACAACATGGCAAGTATGTTGCATGTTCAAGCCCTGCTTGTGTTACAGCTCTTTTAGCCCTGCCATTCTATAGGTCTTGAGTTCTTGTCCTGCAGCCGGGAAGATGAGATACGCAGACAAGTGGAGGGTGAGCAAGATGAAGAGGAGCTCTACTGAATGATAGATAAGTTCAGGAAAAAACCTGCAGTGGGTAGCTCTTTTCTGCAGCTCGTCATCCTGACATTGCTACTCCTCACTGTTGGAGCAGTCACTGACAGGAAGGAGAAGCCAGGCAGTAGGAGCAGGCATTTCCAAACCTGTGAGGGCAGAACACAGAGATACCCAGGTCCTCAGCCATGGTTTGGGTGGCTACTGTGGCACCCAGGGAGCTCCCAACCTAACTTGGAAGGGGTGGTGCTCCCAATTGTCCCTGGCTCCCACCAGCTCCATGGATTGTGCAGCCGCGGTTGTGCCTCCATGTTGCAGCCAACGTGATGGCAGTGGACACTCTAGATGGCCCACTGCTGCCATTATTAGTAAAGTATATTGCCTTTGCTAATGTGAGTGGCCACATCCAATCAATTGAAAGCCTAAATAGAACAAGAAAACTGGCCTTCTCTTGAGTAAGAGGGGATTTCTCTTGCCGTAATGCCTTTGAGATGAGACATCAATCTATTTCCTAATTTGGGACTTGAACTGAAACACTGGCTCTTCCTGGGTCTCAAGTCTACCAGCCTTCAGGCTGGAACTACACCATCCGCTATCCTGATTCTCAGACTTTCTGACTTGAACTGTAAATATACCACTGGCTTTCCTGTTTTTCAAGCTTATAGACAGCATCAGAGCACGGGAATTCTCAACCTTCATAATTCTCTGAGTCACTTCCCCTCGTGTGTGTGTGTGTGTGTGTGTGTGTGTGTGTGTGTGTAGGTTTATGTATACCATTGATTCTATGTATCTTATTGCTTCCAGATTGCAGACAGCAGATTGTGGTATTTCTCAGCCTCCATAAGTGAAATCCTCAAACTGAATCTCTGTGTATTGTTTCCATTTCTCTGGAGAACTCTGACTAATACAGATGGCTATGCTATGACTAGCTATGGCAGAGGCAATATAGATAATTTCATGATTTCTAGCTAGATGGATACACCATTTTCAAGTCTTTTAGTGCCAGGAATTCCAAATTTTCAGTCTTTCAGTTACAGGAATTCAAAAATTGCCACCACATATACTGTTACCTGAAGTACAACTTGTATTATATAAAGGATCAATATTTTTTATTCTTTGTAAGAACAATATCCTGATGTGTATTTCAAAATATTCCTTAAAATATGATTTATCAATAAACATTTCAATCATTAGTCATTCAGTGCAATGCACTATAGAGCAGTATTTAAGAGAAAAGCCTTTGGAGTCATGCTTAATGATATCCTTTGGATTTGTGTCCTTGCCCAAATCTCATGTGGAATTGTGAGCCCCAGTGTTGGAGGAGGGTCCTGCTGGGAGGTGACTGGATCACGGGGGCGGATTTCTCCTTTGCTATTCCCATGATAGTGAGTGAATTCTCATGAGATCTGGTTGTTTAAAGGTGTAGAGCACCTCCTACTGCTCTCTCTTCCTCTTGTTTTTGCCATGCAGGATGTGCCTCCTTCCTCTTCACCTTCTGCCATGATTGTAAGTTTCCCGAGGCCTCCCAAACCATGCTTACTGTACAGCCTGTGGAACTGTGAGTCAGTTAATCCTCTTTTCTTTGTAAATCACCCAGTCTCAGGTAGTTCTTTATAGCAATGTGAGAATGGACTAACGCACTTAATTGTTTGAATTTAGTTTTTCTACTTTTATCTGTGTGATCTTTGACAAGCTACCTTAGTGTTCTGTGTCACAGCTGTCTCATGTGTAAAAATGGGATATAAAATGAATATGACACATTGGGCACAATTCAAGTACTCGATAAATAATAGTCACTATAATTATTAATCTTTATCTTATTTCTCATTTCTTTGTCTTCATCTAAGGAGATCTGTCTATATTTGTAGATTAAACTTTTCAAAAGAATTTAATGGTCTGCTCTCAATTCTAACATGACCAATTGCCTCTTATCTAAATCTGATCACAAATATAAGTCCAAAATAATCCATTAAAAAGAAGATATTTTTCTGCAAAGCTCAAGGATCACCAATTTCTACATTAAAGTGTCAAATCTATATTGTTATCACTTTGCATCAGAAGTTATTCCTCTACATGTTCTGTTACTGAAATTAGAATAGAAAAGAACAAAAGAGAAATAAACTATTCAATCAAATGGTTCTCTCCCTAACCCCCACCTCCACAATTCAATGTCAAAATCAAAAGAAACCAAAGCATAGGTGATATTTCTATCAGACCTAACATTTTAAAAAGGAACAAGATGCAGAAATAAACACTTTGAATTAATTAGCTATTATACTATTAGATAAATAACTTTGAGCTAAGTGATTATAAGTCAAACTTTGTAACAAGTAAATTTTGACAGCCTTTCATTACTACATCTGGGTAACAGACTCTTTACTATAGCGAAAGGTAAACTAGGCCAGTTGCAATTCCTCATATTTGTAATCCCAGCACTTTGAGAGCCAAAGCATGAAGATTGCTTGAGGCCAAGAGTTCAAGGCTGGTATAAGCAATATAGGGAGACCCTGTCTCTAAAAAAGTAAAGTTAAAATTTAGTTGGGCATGGTGATGCTCACCCGTAGTTCCAGCTATTTACGAGGCTAAGCAGGGATGATGTCTGAAGCTCAGGAGTTTGAGGCTATGATTGTGCCACTGCATTCTAGCCTGGGTGACAGAGACCCTATTTCAAAGAAATAAAAACAAAAACTAAAAAGATCAACAAATGCTTCCCCTACAAATTTCTATTTTTTGCAACCTTTATTCAACAATAATCAGAGAAATGTAGTTTAATTTTATTGAAACAGCACCTTTTTATTTTTTATTACTGTTGTATGACATAATGTTAAGCAAAAATATCCACCATAAATCCCCAAACCAGATTTTCAAACTTGCCTTCCTTTAAGTATGTATTTTCCAAGTCTTCATGCAATTTTATTCAGATTGAGAAGCAGTATTTATCTACAAAGTCTAAAGAGAAAAAACTTAGATATTAATTAAATTTTATATACACTAGATTTATTTATTCTTACTTTGGTATTGAAACCCTCTTAGAAGAAAGTCTTTGGGCTTGGGAAAAAATTGGTTTTAAAGTGGAGTTTCAAAGTTTGAAAATAGCTTTGAAGCATGTAGAAGTCCCAACAGAAGTCTTAGTGAGATTTCAATAGACATAGGTAAGTGTATTTGCTATAACTCAATGTCCCCTTAGGTCATCAATTTTTGCAAAGTTTAAAATTAAAAGTAAAAGAAATAGTAGGATGATGAGGCCATGGCCTTACATAGCAGGGTAGAAGATGGAACCAAAAACATTTTATGTAAATAAACATTTTGGATGGCTTTTATGATCTCATGAAAAAAAAAAAAAGAAGGAAAGGAGTATGAACTTGAAAAACTCTTATATACACTTAAGTAAAAAAAAAATCCTTCATACTGTATAATTGTAAAACACATAGTATAGGTTTAGTGGAGTTATAACATCATTTGTAACTTAGGGTTCAGTAGCTCGTTCATATGTGTATGCATATAAATATGTATGCAAAGTATTTAGAGGTTATGTGACAAATTTGTCTAACTGGAAAAAAGATGAGATTTGAGTTTGAAAGGCAAATTTAACTTTTAAATAGAAAAAAAAAAAAAGATTCCAAAGTTTATATAATAAACACCAGGCAATGAATTCATAGTAAAGTGTCTTGCAACAAATTTACCATCTTGGTCTAAACCCAAATCTCAAATATCTATGTATCTTCCTTCTTAGCCCACCACATTTAGAATGAATAAGCTGAAGCTAGAGGCAGACACATTGGAAAAAATAGAAAGAGTTGTCTGACAGCAAAATAAGTGGTATCAACACTATTTGAGTTGTCCATAATGTACTAATTCAAGACACTCAGCTATCATGAGCTATTTAGTTTAGGGGAAAATGATTCTGCCCACTGTCACAGCTTCTGAGGTCATGATTTATGTTACAAGCAAAATCTTGGCTGTTTGCAATGACGATTACATCATGCCTAGGAAATTGTGTTTTAAATGGTTAAAAAGGTCATACAACTACATTTACAAAAAGAAATATTTAAAAGTATTTAAATAAGTTCATTCAAGTTTTGGGGAAAATTCACTTATGAAAAACAATGTCCTAAAGCTGTTATATACTATACACACAGGTATTTGACAACTTGCCTCCTGCTCACTCACTCCGTCAATTGGTACAGAAAAGCCATCATGATTTATTCAAGTCATAAAATCGCCTCATTGGCCTCTCTTTTTCTTCAGGAAGTTGTGTCCTCTTTAGCAGTGTGTCAATAAAGCCAAGTGCTACCTGTGCCACTGCATTAGAAAGGAGAATTTAATTTGCGAAAACTCATTGATTTGCTCCTAGTCAATAGGGTAGACTGAGCTGACACAGCAGGACACACTCTGATCCTGCTCACCTCCCACTCAAAACACTTGGAAATGTTTGATAAAAGAAAACAAAATAATTTTGGGATATATAACTGAATTTGACATAAAGAAAATGAAATATTGTGATGCCAGAGATGATAAAGGAAATAATTGAGAAAAGTAACAAAATCCAAAGCTAAATTTCAGATGTGAATCAGGTGTACACCATAATGCTTGGGGTCCTGAGGATCTATCACTCTCTTGACAGAGGATACTTAGGCTACCAGCCCCATTTCTACAAAGAACTGGAGCTAGGCTTCAGGTGGCAAAATAGTTATCTTCCTTCCAGAAATCAAAACCCCACATGTGCTTGGTTGTAGGATCTGATGTCACAGGACCCATAAGGCATGAGATTCAAACCAAAAAATGCATTTACAAATTTGATTCTTGATTTCATGTGTTGCAAATATTTTCTTCCACTCTGTGGCTTGAATTTTCTTTGGTGGTGTTTTTACATGAAAAGTTCTGATTTAATATAATCTAATTGTCTTTTTTTTTTTCCATTATGGTAATTATAAAGAAAGAGAATCATGCCAGCTCCCAGCTCATGAAAGAGAATGTTGCTTATTCCCAGTTCATGAAAATATTTGTATATGTTACCTTATGTAATGTTTCATCTATTACATTTAGAATGACAATCCACTTGGAATTAATTTTTATGTGTGTTCAAAAGCGGGAGTCAATCTAGCATATATATTGGGAAAAAACTGCTATAGGTCAATAAGAAAAGAGAGATAATAAAATAAAATGGACAAGATACTTGAACAGTCATTTCAGAAAGGAAAATATTCAAATGACCAATCAATCAGCATATGAAAATGTGATGGACATTACTACTTATCAGGAATATGCAAATTAAAATCACAACTACATATACACCAGACTACATGTACATCAAAATGGCTAAAATTTAAAATAGGCAATAATACTCTAAAGTTGGGGTTGCTTCCTCTGTCATATACTGCTTGTGAGAGGAGGAAAAGTGAATTCTTAAAACCACTATATAAAATTGTTTGGTAATATTAACTAAAATTTAACATACACAGAACCAGGGACCCAAAATTCCATTCCAAACTAAATATCCAAAATTGTGTATGTGTGTGTGTGTGTGTGTTCATGTGTGTAACAATCCAACTGTTGTTTAACTTAAAAATAAATTATGCCATATTCACATAGTAAAATACAACAGTGAAAATACATGAACTGCTATATGCAACCACATGGGTAAATGCTATAGCCATAATGCTGAACAAACAAGCTAAACATAAAATGCATACATAAGTATTTCCTTTATATAAAATTATACAAAATTATAATATTATAACTCAGGATATTTTTTGTTTTGTCTTGTTTTGCTTTGTTTTGTTTAGAGAGGAGAGAGAAGGTAAGTTGTTACATATCAGTAATGTTTTTTATTTTGACTTGATTAGTGGATGCCTATATGTGATTCTATTATAACTCACTGAACTGTACACTTCATATTTTGCATTTTTTTCTGATTCCGTTTTGTATTTCAACAATAAAATTTATTTTTTTAAAATCTGATTATTAATAAGAAAAATTTGAAGGTAAACTTAACAGGCAAAATATGAAACTCCTTTGTGGGAACATGTCCACAAGGTAGAGCACACAAAATGTTCACAGAATGCATCCTAAAGATGAGTGTGCTTCATAACTCAGCAATTCTACTAGGTGTAAACTCTTGGAAAATATGTACATGTACTCCAGAAGACATAGATGAGCAAGTTTGTTATAACAGTGTAGAAGCAAAAACCGAGAAACAATATAAATATTTATACTTGAAGGAGCAAATAATTAAATTGTTTTATATTCAAACAATTGTATATTGTGCAAAAGTGAACATGCAAATATATTTTGTGCATATTTTCTATGTATATTTCAATTTAAAAGTTAATTATAATATTGAGTAAAGCTAGATTTTTCTGTATATATATTGACAAATATTGAAAACAATATTTAGTTAAAAATATGATTTGGTGATATAATTTATGTTAATTTCCTATAAGTGTCCCAAGGAAGAAAAGTATATACTAGGAGTGTCCATATATATCCAAATATATTTATTTTATGTATATATTTTAAAATAATATACACCTAGTTATTACATTGGTTGTCAAGGAGAGGCAGTACAAAGAGAACTCTTAGGAACCCTCAACTTGATCTGTAATATTCTACTGTTTTTATAACAAAAAATGTTTGAAGTAGTATTCATCAACTGTGACATGTAAATGGGATTGTACTCTTCTAATTTTTAAATCTTTTAAAAACTAAAATTAATTAGTTGTATTAGTCCATTTTCATGCTGCTGATAAAGACATACTCGAGACTGGGTAATTTATACAGGAAAAAGGGTTTAATGGACTTAACAGTTTCATGTGGCCGAGGAGGCCTCACAATCATGGCAGAAGGCAAGGAGGAGAAAGTCATGTCTTATATGGACAGCAGTAGGCAAAGAGAGAGCTTGTGCAGGAAAACTCCCATTTTTTAAATCATCAGATCTCATGAGGCTTATTCACTATCAGGAGAACAGCACAAGAAAGACCCAACCCCATGATTCAATTACCTCCCACCAGCTCCCTCCCACAACGCATGGGAATTCAAGATGAGATTTGGGTAAGAACATAGCCAAACCATATCATTGCACCTCTGGCCCCTCCCAAATCTATTGTCATCACATTTCAAAATCAATCACGCTTTCCCAACCATCCCCCAAAGTCTTAACTCATTTCAGAATTAACTCAAAAGTCCATAGTACAACATCTCATCTGAGATAAGTCTAGTCCCTTTCGCCTATGAGCCTGTGAAATCAAAAGCAAGATATTTACTTCCTAAATACAATGGGAGTACAGGCATTGAGTAAATATATCCATCCCACATGGGAGAAATATTTACTTTGCTAAAACAGAAGGGCTACAGGCCCCACGAAAGTCCAAAGTCCACTGGGGCAGTCAAATCTTAAAGATACAAAATGATCTCCTTTGACTCCATGTCTCACATTCTGGTCATGCTGATGAAAGAGGTAAGCTCCCATGGTCTTGGGCAGTTCTGCCACTGTGGTTTTTCAGGGTACAGTCTCTCTCCAGGCTGTTTCACAGGCTGGCATTGAGTGTCTGTGGCTTTTCCAGGCACAGGGTGCAAGCTGTCGGCACATCTATCATTCTGTGGTCTGGAAGATGGTGGCTCTCTTCTCGCAGCTCCACAAGGAGGTGCTGCAGTAGGGACTCAGTGTAGGGGCTCCCACCTTGCATTTTTCTTCTGCACTGCCCATGCAGAGGTTCTCCATGAGAGCCCCTCCCTCACAGCAAACATTTGCCTGGGTGTCCATATGTTTCCATACTCCTCTGACATGTAGGTGGAGGTTTTCAAACCTCAGTTCTTCACTTCTGTGCACCCACAGACTCAACACCAGGTGGAAGCTGCCAAGGCTTGGGGCTTCCACCCTCTGAAGCCACAACCTGAGCTGCACCTTGACCCTTTTTAGTCATGGCTGGGTGGGCTGGGATGCAGGGCACCAAGTCCCTAAGCTGCACACAGCAGGGGTACCCTGGACCCAGCCCAGGAAACCATTTTTTTTTCCTCCTAGGCCTCTGGGCCTGTGATGGGAGGGACTGCTGTGAAGACCTCTGACATGCTCTGGAGACATTTTCCCCATTGTCTTGGTGATTAACGTTTGGCTCCTCATTACTTATGCAAATTTCTGCAGCAGGCTTGAATTTTTCCTCAGAAAATGAGATTTTTTATTCTATCACATTGTCAGGCTGCAAAATTGTTGAACTTTTACATTCTGTTTCCCTTTTAAAACTTAATGCTTTTAACAGCACCCAAATCACCTCTTGAATGCTTTGCTGCTTAGAAATTTCTTCCGCCAGATACCCAAATCATTTCCCTCGAGTTCAAAGTTCCACAGTTCTCTAGGACAGGAGCAAAATCCTGCCCATCTCTTTGCTAAAACATAACAAGAATAACCTCTGCTTCAGTTCCCAAGTTCCTCATTTCCATCTGAGACCACCTCAGCCCAGACTTTATTGCCCATGTTGCTATCACTATTTTGGGCAAAGCCATTCAACAAGTCTATAGGGAGTTTCCAACTTTCCCACATTTTTCTGTCATCTCCTGAGGCCTCCAAGCTGTTTCAACCTTTCCCTGTTACCCAGTTCCAAAGTCTTTTCCACATTTTTGGGTATATTTTCAGAAGCACTTCACTTACTGGTACCAATTTACTGTTTTCATGCTGCTGATAAAGACATACCTGATACTAGGTAATTTATACAGAAAAAGGAGTTTAATGGACCTACATTTCCATGTGGCTGAGGAGACCTCACAATCATGGTGGAAGGCAAAGAGGAGCAAGTCACGTCTTACATGGGTGGCAGCAGGCAAAGAGAGAGCTTGTGCAGGGAAACTTCATTTTTTTAAAACCATCAGATCTCATGAGACTTTTTAACTATCATGAAGACAGCATGGGAAAGACCTGCCTCCACGATTCAATTACCTCCCACTGGGTCCCTCCCACAACACATAGGAATTCAAGATAAAATTTGATTGGAGACACAGCTAAATATAGTAAGTCAGATATTTTTTTCTGAACTTCAGAATGTATAATAAGACCATGTAGTACAATCCTCCAGGTAAATTAACCAGCACCTTTACCAGCATATGTGGCTATGCTATGCTTTTAGGAGAAAGAAGCATATCAGACCAAATCCAGCTGATATCAAGAAATTACTTAAAATGGAATGAAATGCCTTCCAAAAGAATGTGTTTTAAACTCAGTTGTCCTTCAGCACATTTTCCTACATCATATCTCCTTCATTTTTTGATCTTAGTGAATTCTGTAGTAATAACCCAGAGATTATAGATTCAAGTAGCAAAACAAAATTTTACACATATAGTAAGATAAATGAACTCAACTGAAACATTTTCAACATCAGGATAAATTTAAAAAATTAGAATTTTTCCCAATTCATTAGAAATTTCAATTAACCAGAATATTCTGTACCCTAAGCATTATTATTTTGAATGTAAATTTAATAATTGAAAAGAAGTCTGTAGGGGGTTGCAGGGACATTCATTTCCATATGAATAATTGATATGCTAATTATGAATGGGCCATTTATTCATAGAAGTTAGATCCGCAGTTCCTCTACTTGGTAACAGTTTGCTAGTCATAAGTTTCAGGAATTTTAATGTACTGGAAAGTAGTAAAACTCTATTTAATTAAGAATTGTATTTAATTCAGAGTTTGCACAAACCTAACTGTTCTTTTAACTCACTTTATTTGTGTGCATATTTTCCTCACTTAATTAAGGTGCAAGTATTGATATATACACTATTCTATATTACTGAAGTTTCAAATAAATAAATCATATAATATTGAAATGTGAGAGGAAAATTCCTTATCAGCTTTGATTCTCTATGCCAATGTCTAGGCTTTAGATTTCACAGAGAAAGAATTTTAAAGGAACCTATTAGCTATCACTATTACTTTACAAAATAAAGGATATTTTAACGTTCAAAGGATAGAAAAGACATAACTTCAGAAAACACCAAAACGCCTTAAATTGAATAATTTTAACATTATGTAAGATGTATTTCATTATGTTTGCACTTCTGATTTCACTTCTAAGCAGTAAAAACTTTTTCATTTTCATGTAGTAGACTGCATGGTTTATGAATTTATCCTGGTGTCTAAAAAATTAAAGTCTCTGCGGTCAACAACTCATGTATAGGTTCCACTTTTCTTTCTTCCCTCTTATTTTGTTGCATCTAAAATGTTTTCAGAAAATGCAAAGACTGAAAGCAAATGCTTTGCCATGATTAAATCTCAATGAAGGTGGTGATAAAAAGAGATGATATCGCTGATCCACAAATGATATGCTCATTATAAATATCTAAAATATCTGTTTTATTCATTGATCCTTCATAGGAACATAACAGCATACTGTGTTAACTATCTATCCTCAGATGCATCCAAACTGATATTAAAGGCTGGGAAAAATTAAGCATACCCTGAAAGTTAGCCTCAATATTTACAGAAATGGAAATGTTTGCTAACCACATACGATGAGTGGCAAATTTACAAAATACACAACATTGTTGATTATGTAGCTATCTATTGATACCATATTGAGTTTTTAATCTAATCTGAATTTTTTGTTTCATATTGAATGATGTAATTTATTTAACAAAGTATTTTCAGAGTTTTCCTTACATTTAAGAAATCTGTGTTTGGACCAAGCCATTGCTTTTTTTTTTTTTTTTTTTTCCTTAATTCCCCTTGACAAATAAAAAAAATAAAAAACATCCAAAACAAAATAAATAGAAAAGCAAGCAGCACACATCTGTGTCCCTGGGATTTTGTGAGCCATCTTGCAAACTCATGACTTCTAATCTCTTTGTTACATGGAAGGAAAATTACCAATTAGCTTTGAAATCAAAACACTACCTCTGTACGTCCCAGTGGATCACAGATTTATTTGAAATGTGGTATTGGCAGTCCTAAATGGTAATACAGGAAGCTCATTTAGGATCCAGTTGAATAATCTTCAAACTGTCCCTCTCTTCTTTCTTATTAAGAATTTTAAGCTGCCTAGTCTAATACTCTTCTTCTTTTCAGTACACAAATATATATTAAAGAAAGTGACAACTATCCTTCATGATGTGAAGGGCTACAAATTTTGCCATAATAATGTTTAGCTTTCCTGAATAACTACCATCCCAGAATTCATCTAAATCTAAATCTAAATAAAATGAATTGATCTTTCTAACTATACCTACCATTAAGGGTAACGAGCACTACACATTTTCTAGTATATGTTAAGAAATAAGTACTCCATTTCAGGTGCTTCAAATGCAGATTTTTAAGCATCAATAAACTTGTTTCAGTTATATTAATAACTGATAAACACTTCTTTTCCATCCACTTAGTTTCCAAACACTGCTTTAGGCATTCTGTATTTGATATTTTCAATTTTCACAATGATGATGATAATACTGT
This sequence comes from Macaca thibetana thibetana, assembly GCF_024542745.1. NCBI lineage: Eukaryota > Metazoa > Chordata > Mammalia > Primates > Cercopithecidae > Macaca > Macaca thibetana. Next base: position 122,295,154 of record NC_065598.1, read on the forward strand.
GGAAGGATTCATTGAATAACTATAAGTGTTTTACATGAATCTTATACTCTTATCAATATTCTGAAGTGTTTATTATTGCAATTCCCACTATAATTACTGTTATGGGGGAACTGAGTCTCAGAGGGGTTAAAATTTGTTAAGCAACAAACAGCTACTATGTAAAAAGTCAAGATTAGAGCCCATATCTGAACCTTACGGGTGGGCTTTTTGCCCTACTTTACCATCATGTCAATCATGTGATATACTAAAAATGAAGCAATGGAAGAGAAGACCATTATCTTGGTTTGGGTCCCCATATCCCACTTAAGACATGCATAAACTTGGGCTTATTATTGAACTTCTTTCAGATTCAGCTGTTCCTTTTAAAAAATGGAGCAGGATGTTGAATCAAATGTGATTCTGAATGCAAAATGTAGAACTGTAAATTACTATATAATGATAAATAAAATTAATAATGCTGAATATAGACACTATGCCTAACACAACATCTGACATTTATTAAGTGTTTGATATGTGTTGGGAGAAAGGAAAAACGGGAGTAAAGGAGAAAGTGAGAAAAGGCAGATAAAATGTTAAGTAACGTGGGCTTAGATATGAGGTAGAATTGTATTAAAATGTGGCAGTCACTTATTAGCTCTGAGATCTTGAGAAGATTACTTACCCAGTCAGTATATTGTTTTCTCATGTACCAGACAGCATATTGCCTTACGATGATTAGAAAGAGTGTGTGTAAAGAACCTAGCATAGTATTTGACATGCATTAATAGCTCATTGAAAAATGATGATGGACTAATTTGTTGGACATGGCCTATTCACATAAAAAGTGTCCTACTATTCCAACCTCTATAGTGGTAGTAGTTGCGTTATGAATATGACATGAGTTAACATTGCTAATCTTCTTGTTATTATTCATTAACTCACCATTCATTAAGGCCCTACTCTGTGTAAACTCTGTACTAGGTATTGATAATTATAAAACAGCAAAACAAGGTTCTTGAGGCGAAATGCTTACAGATTACTACTAATATATCTGAAAAAAATAGAATCTGGAAATGAGCCTTCCAGAATATCAAATTGATGTGTCAAATACACAATCTTAATTAGGAGGTTAAGCTAAGATCTTGTGGGGAGAATGTTCTCTCTTTCTCTTTCTCTTTCTCTTTCTGTCTCTTTCTCTTTCTTTCTCTTTCTCTTTTGCTTTCTCTTTCTCTCTCTCTCTCTCTTTCTCTCTCACTGTCTTCCAGTCTCTTGCTGCTACTTCTAAGACCTAAAGGTAGATTCACCTTTCTTCACTGCAGCCTCTGTCATTTTCTCCTTGATGTTGATCTTTCAGAGTGGGATTGGAAAGGAAAGGAAAGGAAAGGACAAATAAAAAGAAAATTCTCATGCCCTGGATAAATTTTCAGTTGTGCCTTGGGATATCTTACAGACCTGTAGGATGGCATTTCACTTGACTGGAAACCAAATTCTAAAATTCTAAGGCTTAATTAGAACAATTTTCAGCAATGTGATTTTTCAGATAATTTACTTTGTGACCTTGCTGAAGTCCATTAATGCTATGTTTTTCCTTTTTTATATTACAGGGACTGTGCTAAGCGCATTGCTTTCGTAAAATCACATTTAATCTTCACAATAACCCTATAAAATGGATTCTATCACTGTTTGTTTTTACCATATATAAATAAAATTTAGGCTCAAAGTCATATCAGGAAATATGTCAGTATAAGAGAAAGGATTAAAATAAGAGAGTACCAAGATCCAAGCTCAAGTAGTAACTCCTACTTACAACTTGAACTTGTACAAAATTATAATTTCACTTTAACTTGCTCATTTATGAAATGAGGGTGCTGAGTTATACTGTTTCTATTTTTCCTTCCACTCCCAAAATTATAATTATTTACTCTATTTTCACTGGAATCTGAGTAAAAATAATTTACATGGTATTTTTGGTAAACTAACTCCTTACTTACTCTAGAATATAAAGACTATTTTTCCAAAATTTTAGTGAGATTTTCCATTTAGAAATAATTATAGACACAGTCTTTATGAAGAGTGTTATGAACTATGCAACTCAGATATTATTTGTATCTAATAGACTAAGGTTACATTTATCATTTATAATCCATGGACCGATACGACCTTCAAACAGCCCAAGACTTAAATGCACCCATTGCCATAGAGCAATTTTTTTCAATCATTTTTTTTTTTCCAATAGAAACAGGACTACTCAGAACCACTCACAACTCACAATGCCATACTCTTCCCAGGCAATTATTTAATGATTATTTAATAATAACAAAAAGGACATTACTCTTCAAGCAATATCAGTGACTGCTATATTTAAACAAATTTTGCCCATGTAATAGAAATATAGTTATTACTATATAAAACTATGAGTATTTCATGAGACCAGTCAGCTAGATCAATGCTTTTCAAATTTTATGTGTATAGGAATCACTTAGAGATGTTGTTAAAATGCAGGTTTGCATTCATTAGGTACCTCTGAGGTGCGACCTGATATTCTGTATTTAAAACAAGTTTCCAGAGGTGGAACAAGGTGACAGAACAGAAGGCTCCACCAATCACATCTCTGCAATGACATCAATTTAACATGTGTCTATACAGAAAAAAAAAAAAATACCTTCATGAGAACAAAAAATCAGATGGTCACCTATAGTACCTGGTTTTAACTTTCTGTCACTTAAAGAAATACTGAAGAGATAGAAAAAAAAAATCTTCAATATTGAATGCTACCCCTTTCCCACACCTCAGTCAGGGTGGCCTGGTACTGAGAGTGTCTCTGGGTACTGGGGGAAGGAGAGCACAGCAAATGTGAGGCAGGCACTGAACTCAGTGCTATCCTGTTAGAGCAGAAAGGAAAACCAGACCAAACTCAGCTGATGCCAGCTCATGGAGGAAGCATTTAATCCAGCCCTAGCCAGAGAGTAATTGCTGATACCAGCAGTCAGGACTTAAGTTCCCTCAAACCTTGCCACCAAGGGCTGGAGTGGTATGGGTCTCTAAGTAAACTTGAAAGACAGTATATATCATAAGGACTGCAACTCATAGGTAAGCCCTAGTGCTGAAGTAGGCCCAGAGACAGTGGACGGGGGTGGGGCACACAGCACACTAAAATATCAGCTGAGAAAGCTAAGGGAGTGCTGGCATTACCCCTCCCCTACCCCCAATCTGCAAAGCTCACAGCTCTAAAAGAAACCCCTTCTTGTATCTTGAAGAAAGGAGATGTAAAAGTGGGGAGGATTTTGTCTTGCATCTTGGATACCAGCTGAGTCACAGCAGAATGGGGCACTGGCCAGTCATGAAGCCTCTGTTCTAGGCCTTAGCTCCCAGACAACATTTCTAGACACACTTTGGGCTAGAAGGAAACCCATTGCCTTGAAGGAAAGGACCCAGTCCTGGCAGGATTTATTAGCTGCTAATTCAAGAGCCCTTGGGGCCTCAATAGTCAGCAGAAATACCCAGATACTATGTCCAGGGCCTTGGGTGAACCTCTGAGACTTTCTGGCTTTACATACTAGCACAGCCACAGGGAAGGTAGACCACTAAGCAGGCTCGTGGGATTCCCAATTCGAGGACTTGATTCTTGAACAACATTTCTGGACCGGTCCTGGTGAGAGGGGGCCCACTGCCCTGAAAGGGTGAGTCCTAGGCCAGGCAGCATTCACCACAAGCTGACTTAAAAGCCCTTGGGTTTTAAAGGGACATTCGTCGTATTATGACAGCACACTTAATGGCCTTGGGTGATGATAGCTACTGGGTAAGGCTCTACTGCTTTTGGGCAGGGGAGGCAAGAGTAGGAAGGTCTGCATTTTGTGGTTTCAGTGCCTGCTCAGCTACGGTACAATAGAACACCAGGTAGACTAGTAAGGTTTTTGACTCTAGTCCCTGAAACAAGGACGGCACTTCTGGATCTACCCAGGGCCTAAGGAACCTTCCTGCCCTGAAGTGGAGGACACAGGTCTGGCTGGCTTGGCCACCAGCTTATTGTAGAGCACCCAGGTCTTGAGTGAACATAGTCAGTAGTATGGGAATGGTTAAAGCCAGCCTTGGGTAAAACCCAGTGTTGTGCTGGCATTGGATCTCACCACAGCACAGTCATAGTGGTGGTGGCCACAGGGGTACTTGTGTCACTCCATTCCCAGCCTTACCTGGCTCAGAGCAGAGGGAGAGACAGACTTTTTTTCTTTGGGAGAAAGTAAGGTAAGGTAACAAAAGTCTCTGCCTGAAAATCCAGAGAACTCTCCCAGATCTCGTCCAAGACCATCAAGGTGGCACTTCTGTGATTCTGCAAGAACCACAGTGTTACTGGGTTTGAGGTGGCCCCTAAAGCAGATACAGCTGAGATAATAACACCAAAGTTCTTTCAAATAGCCTGTAAGCTTTCCCAAGAAATATGGCTACAAATAAGCCCAGACAGTAAAGACTAAAATAAAAATCTCACCTTTCAATGCCTAGAAATCAAATAACGTCTGTCTGCATCAACACCATCCAGGAAAACATGACTTCACCAAATGAACTAAATAAGAAACTAGGGATCAATCCTGGAGAAACAGAGATATATGACTTTTCAGACAGAGAATTCTATAACAGAGAAATAATTCAGAATTATATCAGATACAGTTAACAAAAAATATTGAAATAATTAAGAAGAAACAAAACTTCTGGAGCTGAAAAATACAATTGGCATACTGAAGAATGCATCAGAGTCCCTTAATAACAGAATAAATCAAGCAGAAGAAAGAATTTGTGAGCTTGAAGACAGATGATTTGAAAGTATGGCAGTGAGAGGAGACACAAGAGAAAAAAAGAATAAAAACAATGAAGCATGCCTACAGGATATAGAAAATAACTTTGAAAGGGGAAAAGTTAGAGTCTTTGGTCTTAAACATGAGGTAGAGAAAGAGAAAGGGGTAGAAAGTTTATTCAAAAAAATAATAACAGATAAGGTCTTAAACCCAGAAAAAATATCAATATCCAAGTACAAGAAGTTTATAGAAAACCAAGGAGATTTAACACAAAGAAGACTATCTCAGGGTATTTAGTAATGAAACTCCCAAAGATCAAGGATAAAGAAAGGATCCTACAAGCAACAAGAGAAAAGAAACAAATAACAATCAATGGAGCTTCAAAACATCTGGCAGCAGACTTTTTAGTGGAAACCTTACAGACTAGGACAGAGTGGTATGATATATTTAAACTGCTGAAAGAAAAAATACCTTAGAATGGTGATCTGGTAAAAATATCTTTCAAACATAAAGAAGAAATACAGACTTTCCCAGAAAAACAAAAGTTGAGGGATTTCATCAACACCAGACCTATCCTACAAGAAATGCTAAAGGGAGTATTTCAATCAAAAAGAAAAAGACATTAATGAGCAATAATGAATCACATGAAGGTGCAAAACTCACTGGCAATGTAAGTACACAAAAAATAGATGTAACACTGAAACTGCAATGTGTAAACTATGCTTATCCTAATTAGAAAGACTAAGCAATAAACCAATTCACAAATAATAACTACAACAAGGTTTCAAGACACAGGCAGTAAATATGATATAAATAGAAACAACAAAATGTTTAACAATGGGGGGACAAATTTAAGGCATGAAATTTCTATTGGTTTTCTTTTGCTCGTGTGTTTGTTTATGCAAACAGTGCACAAAACAACCAGGAAACAACTAACAAGATGGCAGGAATAAGTCCTTCATTGTTAATAATAACATCGACTGTAAATAGACTAAACTCTCCAGTCAAAAGACATAGAATGGATGAAAAACAAGACTCATTGATCTGTTGCCTACAAGAAACATGCTTCACTTATAAAAACACACATAGACTGAAAATAATGGAATGGAAAAAACTATTCTATGCCAATGGCAACCAAAAAGAGCAGAATTCACTACACTTAGACAAAATATATTTCAAGATGAAACCTGTCAGAAGAGACAAAATAGGTCACCATATAATGATTAAGGCATCAATTTAGCAAGAAGATATAACAATTTTAAACATATAAGCACTCAACATTGGAGTGTCCAATATATAAATCAAATATTATTAGAGCTAAACAGAGAGAGAGACAAAATACAATAACAAGTGAGGACTTCAACACCTCATTTTCAGCATCTGACAGATCTTCCAGACAGAAAATCAACAAAGAAACATTGGACTTAATCTGCACTACAGACCAAATAGATCTAATAGATATTTACAGGATGTTGTATCCAGTGGCTGTAGAATACACATTCTTTTCCTCAGCACATGGATTATTCTCAAGGATAGACCATATGTTAGGTCATAAAGCAAGTCATAACATACAAAAAATTGAAATCCTATCAAGAACCTTCTCTGGCTAGGTGCGGTGGCTCATGCCTGTAATCCCAGCACTTTGGGAGGCCGAGGCAGGTGGATCACGAGGTCAGGAGATTGAGACCATCCTGTCTAACATGGTGAAACCCATCTCTACTAAAAAAAAAAAAAAAATAGCTGGGCGTGGTGGTGGGCACCTGTAGTCCCAGATACTCAGGAGGCTGAGGCAGGAGAATGGCATGAACCCAGGAAGCAGAGCTTGCAGCGATCCAAGATCGCGCCACTGCACTCCAGCCTGGGTGAAAGGGCGAGACTCCGTCTCAAAAAAAAAAAAAAAAAAAGAAAGAAAAAAAAAATAAAAGAAACGTCTCTGACCACGATGGAATAAAATTATAAATAAATAACAAGAGGAATATTTGAAATGTTATAAATAAATGAAAAACAATGGGCTTCTGAATGACCAGTGATCAATGAAGAAATTAAAAAGAAATTGGAAAATTTCTTGAAACAAATGATAATGAGACAGTGGAAGCACAGTATACCAAAACCTATGGGATACAACGAAAGTAGTATTAATAGGGAAATTTATAGCTATAAATGGCTTCATCAAAAAATAGAAAAAAATCTTTAAATTAGCAATCGAATGGTACATCTTAAAAAACTAGAAAAACAGGAACAAACCAAATCCAACATTAGTAGAAGAATAAAAAATAGAGATTAGATAAAAAACAACTGAAATTGAAATAATGAAAAAAATACAATAGATTAATGAAACCAAAAATTGCATTTTTAAAAGTTAAGCAAAATTGACAAAATTTTAGCCAGACTAAGAAAAAATAGAGAATATACAATTGATAAAATCAGAAATGACAAATGAGACATTACAACTGATAGTGCAGAAATTCAAAGAATCATTAGTGGCTACTATGAGCCACTGTATGCAAATAAACCGGAAAATCTAGAAGAAAATGACAAATTTCTAAACACATACAACTTCCCAAGATAGAACCAGGAAGAAATCCAAAAGGTGAACTGACCCATAACAAGTAATAAGATCAAAGCCATAATAAAAAGTCTCCCAGAAAAAAAAAAAAAAAAAAAAAAGAAAAGGAAAAAGTCACAGGACCTGGTGACTTTACTGCTAAATTCTACCAAACATTTAAAGATCTAATACCAATCCTACTCAAACTATTCTGAAAAATAGAGGAAGAGGGATTACTTCCAAACACATTCTAAGAGGCCAGTATTACCCTGATACCAAGATCAGTACGTAGTTTTCTACTCGTAAAGCATCAAAGCACCTATGACTTTTTTAAAGGTTATGCTAAAAACTCACTTGTCAATGAAAATACTTGGCTCCTCTTCGTGATATATTCTGTTTGTCTAAAGGTGTTGCTTTAAATTAACATACTCAGATCGGGCGTGGTGGCTCACGCCTGTAATCCCAGCACTTTGGGAGGCCAAGGCGGGCGGATCACAGGGTCAAGAGATGGATACCATTCTGGCCATCATGATGAAACCCCTTCTCTACTAGAAAAACAATACAAAAATTAACTGGGTGTGGTGGCCCGTGCCTGTAGTCCCAGCTACTAGTGAGGCTGAGGAGGGAGAATCGCTTGAAACCGGGAGGCAGAGGTTGCAGTGAGCTGAGATCATGCCATTGCACTCCTGCCTGGCGACAGAGCGAGACTCCGTCTCAAAAAAATAAAGAAAATTAATTAATTAATTAACTAACCTATTCAAATACAAATATAATAAATAGAAACCAGAAATTCCAAGCTATGTGTTTATGTATTACTAAGCCCTCAATTTAGGCACAATTAACTTGTGTTAAAGTTCACTAGCAAAATATCATCTTATAAGTCTAAGCAAATTTGCCTTCAACTTCACATTTAAAGTTCAAAGCATAACTTTAGTTAAAAATTACTGTAAAAACAAAGACTTCACCCATTTTCCTGGACTTTATGCAAGTTGTCTGACATTAAGGAGATTCATAATCTTAAGTCTTCAAATTATAGTATTCCCTTCAGCTCAAAAACTTTGCTGTAAATTGTGCATAAAGCGCTAACACACATTATTGAGGAAATTTAAATACATTTAATTAGTTACTATGCCTCCTGAAAGTGATAGGACATTGAACTATTATGTTAGAGGTCTCCTACTGAGTTCACTAACACTAGAGAGTATAGAAGAGGTACACAGCGAACACTTTTGAAGCACAGTGAAAAAGACTGAACAAAAGGAAAATGTACAAAGACAACTGATAACAAAGATTTATGTGGTACAGGGAAACACAGCAGCCATTGGGACTAATTTGCAGAGTGTTTTTCAGGCTAGACCAATTATATAAAACACAAGACTTGATTATCTGTGTACATGTAAGCTTATATTTACAGTTTTCTGCTCTTGAAAATATGATCATACATGAAGGATGCTGAATTTAGTGTTTGTTGTTGTTGTTGCTAAAGAGAGGTAATTATATCTTCTGATCGTGTTGCCTAAAAGCTTCCAATGTATATGTCACTTCCAGAGATGTGTATGTTTGGAGCTACTTATTGTTTTGTATTTAAAATCAAAGTAGATGATTGTCCCTATAGAGCTTTGTGAGCAAATAAGCATAATGATACTGATATAACCTTGATAGCTGTCCACACTGTCCCCTTTCTTGTATAGATTAATGATATTTGAAAGGAAATTAATTGAAGCACTTCTCTCTATTGTGTCTAAAAGGCAAAGTGCACAAGGCGAACTAGTAAGATTAGTAAAGATTTAGACACAAATGGATTGTGCTACATTTATTAACGAAACAACTTGTTCTATCATACACATCAAGGAAAGTGTAGAGAAAGATTTGTTTATCCTGCTTTTTTTGGAGAACTATTTGAAAATTATTGAAAAGCAGAATATTTTCAAGACACCAGCAACAGTACTCCCAAGAATGATCATTTGAAATCTAACTTGGATTACACATATTGAGAAAAAATTTATTTCTCCATTTAAATATCCACATAACCATGAGTCTAAAAAACAAATGTAAATATTCCACCTGCAGCACTTCCACTCTAAAACCCATTTTCAGCACTGTTCACAAAAAATAACATAATGTGTTAGCCTAAGTCATATATTACAGAAGAATTCTGAATAGGAAGAACCAGAAAAAGAGTTTTTTAAAAGAGAAATCAGAACCTGTTCCAACTCTGCAGCCTCACTTGAATATTCTTGGAGAAGTTTAGATGCACAGTAAAATTATATGATCAGAATATCAATCAGGTGAGGACACATTTGTGCCTGGAAAATGCAATTGCCCTTGCAGGCCAGATTTTAATGTGATTTTGATGCAATTGTCAATAACAGCAGACAAACCATTCAGACGAAACAGGATGTCATGCTAAAGAAAAAAGATCTACACATGTGAGTATGTCATTCATTTCTTGACAGAAAAATAATGAAATGGTCTCAAAATAAGAATACTGTTTATCACGACAATAATTTCCCACGGTCCATGTGAAGAATTCAAAGTTCACTGTCTCTTCTTTATATGTGCTACAAAACCAAATACCATCTAAGGATTAATAATGATAACCATTGAATCATCATTATATTATCTTAAATGTTTTTAAATTTCAAGTTGATATTTAAATATGCATTAATAATTACTAAAATTACTAATATCAGCTGTTAACATATCAATATAAGATCCTCACTGAAAATAATCCATGCTATTTTGGAGATTTAGTGATTCTTCATTTATTCTTACTTTCTGTCAAAGACCATGTTGGATACTTTCAAGATAGTACAAACATAAATGATGCCACCTAGCTTTTAAGCACACACATAATTGATTGCTGGCAAGAAGAGACAGAAAGAAAACATTTTTAAATTGGAGGTGGAACATTACTGAAGGGTGGGAGATAGTTTTCTTGGCAGGAGTCTTACCAGCCTGTAAGGAACAGTTGAATGATAAACAGTGTATCAGGACTACAAATGTGTTTCTGATCTATGGTGTTTAAAACAATAATAACAGCAACAGCAAAATAGAGTAGCTGAAAGATTAAATATATATAATTTAAAACATACAAAATAGTCAACACTAAGAAATGTACTATTTTTCTCTTTTAGAAATTGGAAAATTTTTATACTATGTAGTAATGATAATGAATACAAATTTGACTTGTATAATTTTTATTAGTCACTGTCATGGCAAGAAAATTCAATACTATTCTCAGGTAAAACCCGTGTTTCTTTATGAAAATACTAGAGCAAGAAGATTAGTATTTTATATGTAAGGCTTTAATGCAAGGATGGAGCTCTAACACATGATATTGCCAGCATTTTGGTGTTATTACTATTTTTATCCTATTGTACCAATGATTCATTAACCCAGGCCTACTTTCTCAAACCAGGATGTTGAGGATGATGCAACTCAGTGGACCACACTAAGCCAAAATTTTATGTAGACAGGGAAGGGAGAAGAGAGCTCAGTGGGAAAGACAGAGACATCAGAGAATCAGAAATAGTCACAGGGCAATGTCGTGTTATTAGCGCTGTAATGGAATAATAAAGTAATACCAAAGAGCTTTGCTATAAAGTAATCTGGATACACTATTTTCCCTGACTAGACTATTCAGGAAATTTGTTTATATTTGTTCCCTAACACCCAATTTGAGAATATTTCATGAAGAATAGCAATTAAAACTGTGCCTTATGTGTAGTAGAAGCTCAAATATTTTCTTGATTTTCTTACTGATTCAGCCACAAATCCTCAGTTCAACATACAAGCTCCTCTTAAGTACAATATTACGTAGTGTTGATTTATTACAATGCCATTTTTGTTTTGAATTTATTTTTTCATTTGTGTGTGTGTTACATATGAGTTCACTGATGGGAAGTGATTCATATGGGTCTGAGGAATACAGTTGTGAACAAACAAGACAAAAAGCCTTGCTGTCATTGTGAAAAAAGCATACGATATACAAATGTACAAGTGAAACACATGGCAGGTTAAATGGTGATAAGTTCTATAAAGAAGAGTAAAGCAGGAAAGGAGTAGAGAGTGCTGATGTTTTAAATGCAATAGTCAAAACAAGCCTCAATAATTTTGAAGTTGAAAAATGATTTGAAATTTGAGAGAGCTAGAGACACAGCTATCTGGAGGGAAAACAATTATAGGCACAAGAAGCAGAAGGTTGTCAACAACAGTATGAGATAAGGTGGTCTATTACAACCATGAAAAGCTGATGTAATCACTTAGGGATTAAGTGTAAATAAGAGGCTCCAGGAATGAATGATTCTCAGAGAACGCCAAAATTTTAAAGGCTGAGAGATCAATTCCAGCACATGTGCTCTTTCTTTCTCTGCCCTCCTTGTTCTTTCACCACTTAATAATCTGTGTGCTCTTATATACACTCAGGAATGAGAGCATTCTCCCAGTCATTAAGTGTCAAAAATAGCATACTGCCAATATTGCTCTAACTATCCTGAGTTGGGTGTTTTGCTATGTGCATTATTTACACCACTGTGGTCCTTCTCCCCTTTATTTTACATTCTGGCTAACAGATTTGATTATAAGTTTAAAGCAATAGTATCAGATCTGTCCTGAGAAAATTATTGCCAAAGTGAATATTAAAATGTAAGTTTTATGGTGACTAGAGTTACCTTTACGCAAATGGTGGAAAAAACAGGGTAAAATTTGCAAGTAAACAAAGACTGGGAAAGACCTTTGATATTATGAAATGTATCACAAACTACTTCAACTTGGAAAGACTGATCAAAACAATATGAAGGAAACTGTGGCCAGAGACATTTCATGATTTCAGAGGATTTAAAGAGAACAGAAAAGTAGATGTCAATGTAATATTTCTGGACACTTCTCCATAGAGGCTTTGCTGAAAGGCTCTGACTAATTCAGTGAGTGCTCCCATTTGCAGAAATGCAGTCCACAGGCATATCCATAATGTGTTCTTTCTTTTGGCTGGCCATAAAGCAACATTTTTTAATGGAAATTTTACTAGTTATTAAGGAATCTCCCCTCTTCTAGTCCAAGTCCATTATGTCTTTTGAGGTTGAATTTACTTGAAATTTATCTCAAAGAGTGTTTAGATATTAAAGACTATTTAATCAAAACTCCCTGTTTTACAGATAATAAAATGAGGTCTAGAGAGGAGAAATAATTTGCTTAAGGTCAGTACATCAATTGAAAGACATATCTGGCACTTTAACTTCTGTCTTCAGACTTTCTCTTTATGTGAAAAATTAGAAATAAGCAATTACAAAGTAAACAAGACTATAAAGTTCTTCCTCCTTCGCTTTTTAAACTCATAGCATATTTCCCTCTTCTAGAATATTCAGATGTATATTTTATACAAAGAATAATGCAAGACCTCTGTAATTTTTCTTTAGCTATTTGCCAAATTAGACACTATTACGCACTTTGAGCAAAGAAACCATGTCTAACTCATCTTTCAATACTGCTATGACACTTAAAAGTGTTTCATATATGGCAAGTACCCACAGAATATCAACTGAAAGTTGATCAAGTGAAAGGAGTCACTTCTTGACATGTACAAAAATGAACCACACATATAAACCTTATGGTTTATTTTCCATTAAGCAATACTTGGTGTCATTTACTTAGTGTTGAGTACTGTGCTGAGAAATTCACCACATCCATATTTTACTTTATCTTCACAACAACATTATGAGATAGGGGTTATTACTATCCTCATTTTATAGGTGAGGGAATTGAGGGTCAAGCAAAATTTTGCAGCTTGCCATGATTATATAGCTAGTAAGATGTATGAAGCAGAGGCTAGAATGTGGGCCTGGCTGATTTCAAATCTTGGGCTTTTCTTAGATATTATACTGTACTTCCTCATAATTAAAAAATAATTGAAAAAAATGAGATCCAGACTGAAAATTACTCTGGCTTGTACCAAAATCTAAATGAGACAATAGAAAAATGAAATTTTCCATATGATTTCTTGGGACTTATTACTCAACATTTTTCACTGTTTCTGGATTTTAGAAATGAGTACAAAGATTTTGGCTGAAGATTGAAAGAAGTGTAGAAGGCTAACCCAACCAGTGATTCCACCAGCATTTACAAAAATGAAGAGTAAATCTGTTGGCCCACTAATGGTAGTAAATGAAATCCTGGGGAATGATTTCAATGACATATATGGCAAAAGATATCTGAACTTTACTGCTTTCATGCTATATGGCAGCATATTTTTACAATTTAATTTCCTTTAATAAGACCTACTCCTATACAGCTACACTTAATAATGACCACTAATAAGAACCCACAGTATGTTTAGTCTTTAGTCCTTATAACAAGCATGCATGAATGCATTGGAATAATTACTTTGCAGGACTATAATTGTCACAAAATTCTTGTTAGCCCAAGGAGACATTTAACTGGCAGACTGTATGTTTCTGACAGTTTCCAAAGATTTCAGACAAAGGCAGAAAGAGGAGCTTACAAATGTCAGTGACTTGGGCTAGGATTATTTTTCACACCTTGTTCGTAATCATGTCTTATTCAATCATCACTACAGCAACATTTTTTAAATCAGTGTGCTTCTAAAAATGCATTTGGGGATCTTTGTCAAGTAAACTACTTTAAAAATTGTACTTCCACAGTTTTCTAGAATTGTGTCCACTTGTCTTTCTAGAATTCCCTGTCTGTAATTTTAGAGAACTCTATTTTTCTGAGATGTCCATTGCATTCATATACTATTCCTGCATTAAAAATGAGGGACTGACACCACCTTCAAAAATTCTTGCAGGAGCAGAAGATAGGTATGAAGATGTATCTAATACTTTGGTCTATCAAAGGAATTCATGGCACCACATCTTGGGAAAACAGCTTCCTTGGGAAATATTCCATATGTGAATAATAATGCAAATCTTTGTATTATTGTCTGTGAAAGTAGCATTTGTTTGAATAAAAGAAAATTCTATTTCTGTAGTATGTCATCCACATGGAATTCAAATGATTAAACACATACTATTGGCCCCTTCAGTACTGTATTACCTTTTCCCCCTCCATGCTATGCCCCCACCAAAAAAAGAAAGACATTGCAAACACTATTCAGTGTTAAATCTTGTCTGCAAGCTTGTAAAATCTCAAGTGCAAAATGTAAGTTACTTCCTGTAGTATTCTTACTGTCAATATGAAAATGTATTTGAGAAAAAAGTTCTACTTAATAACACAGAGATATTATGTACTGTTTTTCTCTGTCTAAACAACTTCATTCATAGCTTAGGAAAACTTCTGCTAGAATGGTTTAAAGTTTCTCTCTCTCTTGCTTTCTCTCCCCCCTCTCTCTCTCTTCCTTTTTCTCTTGCTCTCTCACTGTTGCTCTCATTCTTGCTCCTTCCTCTTTTTGATAGGTTCAATGTTCTAATCACTGATTAGTGCACCAAACAGCCTAATAAATACATTTGATGGGAATTGAATGAGAAAAAGAAGTCTTCATGAATTTCAAGTGAAATTTTACCAACACACTTAATACATTACACTCAGGTTATAATAGAATGGAAGCTAATTTTTAAAAAGTAGGAGGCCTAAATTAGGATTTTGGCTCTGCAAATTACAAGTCCTATTGTCTTTCACAGTTCTTCTTGCTCAAGATTTTATCTGTAGAATTAAAAAAAAAAATAACCTGCCAATATTTCTAGATTGCTCTGAATATTATATAAAATTCAGGATATAAAACTGAATTTAAAATTGTCAAGTAAAATAATTGAGTAAGGAAATTAGAGAAATATTAGTACAAAATAGTGAGAGTTGTAAATTCTAAATAATTTTAAGGCAATACAATTTAATTATCTTCAAAGGTGGGAAGTAATTCCCACTAGGTTCATGCCTTACTGACTGATTTAATAAATACTTAAGAATAAGTTAAAATTTGCATCTCATTTGTAAAGGGAAATGTTTCAGGTCATTGAAATATTTTTTTCTTTTAAATCTCAATTTGAGCTGTCCAACACAGTTTCTACTTGCTACATGTGGTTATTTATATTAATATTAAAATTAATGAAAATTAAAATTCAGTTCCTCAGTGTGCTAGCCACATTTCTAGCAGTCAATACCCACGTGTGGTTTGTGCCTACTACATTTCACACTACTGACATATAGACCTTTCCCACTAACACAACGTTCTATTGGACAGGACTACTAGATAGAGGGAAGGTGTCATTTGATTTGGAGCTTGAAAAATGAATAAGAGTTTACCTGTCAAAGAAACACATGCACATGGGTCAGCATAAGGCTGTGTTGTGTGTGTGTGTGTGTGTGTGTGTTTGGAGAAGGGTGTTCTATTGAATAGCTTTAGTCTAAATAGTCTTAGTACCCCCCAAACCTTGTTTTTTTTAGTTTAGCAAAACTTTCATTTATAAACATCACATATTTTTTGTAAACCGGTATTACAAAGTTAAAACCTAACCCAGATGTATTCTAGTTATCATGCTTTAGGGAAAATGGTGTATTAAGTAGTCGGCTTTAATAGCACCACATAAACTGATGATTCATTTCACATTTTTCATTCCTTTGTAGTTTTTAAACTTATACTGACGCTGAGTCACAGTCCATCAGAGTTTCACAGAATATTAATGATCACTGGTTTAAAACCCGTATTCTCCAAGAGAAGAGACTAAGGCTCAAAATGAAGGTCTTGCCAACAAAATGTGGACTTTAAGCGACAAAGTTCAATGTAATTTTACTAGTAAGACAAGAAATGGCAATACTTGGGGTTTCTCCCAGATTTGATATAAATTACTAATATCCTTTTTCTTATGTTTTCCCCTTATAAAACCAGACACATTTTATTATTAGATACATATAAAGATATTACCTCTAGCCTGCTGATGATGAAGTCTATAGACTTTTTATCAAATATGTTATTCTTATTAGGTTGGTGCAAAACTAATTGGAGTTTGGCATTACTTTCCATAGCAAAATCTGCAGTGATTTTTGCACCAACCTAATATTACTCTCTGGATATCCAAATAAGCAGAAAATTTTGAGGAGACCTAATGAAATTTAATAGAAATTTGCAAATTTACTCATTTTTTGGGTAAATTCTAAATTTTGGAAATTTTAGAATTATTAAGTTAGAAAAAGTAGAAATCTATACACTATTTCTAAATATAGAAAAAATATTGATTTTTCAAGACTCAGGTAAAAATTCAACCTTCCAAATCATTAACACATTTAATACATTTTTTAGGTTTATCATTCATTAGGCACAATGCTAGATTCTAGCTACACATACCTAGAGTAAAATTTGATTATAATCTTGTGGATAAATAAATATGCAAAGAGATCAATAAATGGTCAGTAAGAAACATACATTTATTAATTAAATACTATGTGTAAGGTACACAATGTGGTAATTGCAATGTTGGAGGAATGAACAACTTTCAGTGGAACCCTAGAGAAAAGATCACCTAATTAATATCTCTCCATGTTTCTATAAATGACATTTATTGCTTCGTTATGTCACTTATATTTTTACATTCTTCACTCTTCAGTGATTTATGTATGCATTTATCTTCTTTAATAACTCATATGAAACTGATGGACAAAATATTATCTTAGACCACAGAGTTTAGTATTCTGTTATGTGCACGGTAGGTACTTCGTAAATGCCACCTGAATATTTTTTACTAGTAAGAATAAGCTATGCAAGGTGCAATGCATGTTTGATTATGAATGGACTTTCATTGACTTATATTGATTTTTGAAAATAAAACATTCTGAAAATATTGCAAAGCAACATTTTTTTTTCTTATTAGCAAAAGAAATAAAAACATTTTTAACAGTCCATAAGAATATTTGATTAAAGCTGCTTTTGGTTTTGAGTACCTTACTTATCTCAGAAAGAATGATTATCCTGTAAATAGATTTTATGCTTCTTGAAGTAAGACTGTTACCCAACCTTATGTTTCTCTTTCTTTCTTGTCAATAGGGATACAGTTGCCATGGTAACTGAGTTATGTAGAATGTAACAGAGCAATATTTGTTGATAGTTTCTAGTCTGATTACTGCCCGACCAGGCTCTTAGAAAAAAAAAAAAAAGACAGTGCATATTACCAAAAATGTTCTCCTTAGTTTAATTCAAACATATTCCCTATCCAAAATGTCATTGCCATAGAAGTCCACTTATCTTTTTGCAGGGCGGTATTTAAAAAATAATTGTGCTTGTCTTATTTGGGCTGATTTCTCTGATGCAATATGATGTGCAAAGATTTATTTATGGTGAAGAGCCTCAAAAAGTTACTGTTGAATTATTTTATCCAAATAAGCACATTGTGTAGGAGTAATGTCATGGGTAGGAAGGGCCAAAAGGGCAGTTACCATAATGACGATGCCTTTCTCTCAGAACTATTTTTAAGATGATTACTACATAGGAGATGTTTGGAAACTTACTTCATTTGTTGTACCCTCTATTATTTCTAACCAAAATTAAACACATTGTCCCATGGATGAAGAGAGAGACAAAAAAAATCTAAGTTGACTGCAACTGCTCTGGAAATTTTCTTTTGGCAGACTACAGTATGTCAGAAGATCATCTGAGTTATGTTTAGTGATAAATGTGTTTGTATATCAAAAACTTACTAGCCGTATAAAACTTATTTGCTCTCAAAGGCAAAGAAAAACATAAGCTGAAGGGACAGCTCCCAATCTAAGCTACATTATTACATAAATGACTTTCTAGTCTAGGCTATGAAAAAAGTAGATGGTCTCGGATAAGGAAGGTGAAATGTGGGGCTAAGATTGCAAAAGCTCTAAAGAGAAAATCAGGCAAGACCAACTGATCAAAGAAAACAATGAGGCTAGTGGCTCCTGATTCTTTTTCCAGCTAATTCGGCTCCATATACACACCAAGAAGACCCAGTTAGAACACCGTCAGCTGGCAACGAATCAGTCATTTGACAATTTCAATGTTGGGTACAGGTCTGTTTACCCCTCCGTAAATAGAAATGCATTAACCTCCCCAATCTCTTCTCTACATCTCATCAACGCCCTCTAGCTCTATTTGTCTAAGGTGATCTGCTTGAAAGATTTCAGGAAGAGCCTCTAAAGGAAAATTCCTTAAAGTTAGGGTATTCAGAAAGTTCTTAAAATTGAATGAAAAAAACACATTTCTATTTTCATTAATGTTTCATAGAAATTAAGCACTTCTTACAATTAGTGAATGCTGCTAACAGTCCACAGTGTTATCATCAGAACCTTAACTTGGTCACCAACAGAAATCATAGATATTATTTTACATAACATTACAACTTTTGCCAATATCACTAAAAGTATTACTTTGAAATTACTTTGAAATTTTTGCCAATATCACTAAAAGTTATAAGGCCCACTCCTAGATATTTTTACTTAATGTGTTTATAATTCACTGCATATATTATCATAATACAATTTATGTTATACAATATTTTTATATCTTCATTTCAGTATAATTGGTTTGTAATCCTTTGTATTTTATTTTGTGCATTTAAAAATATCATTGTGAAGGTGTCTGTAGATTTCACCGAAATGTCAGGGAGATGAGTACCATGACAAGTATAATAACCTCTGCTATAGAGGGAAAGGAAGAAATCAGTAATTGTTTTCATGCAGCTTAAGTACTCACTGTTTAGAGTAGGCAATTATTTTACTCTGCAAATAAAGTAAAATTTGCTTTGCGCTTCAAAAACTTGTCTGAGGGGAAAAAAACACTTAAAGCATCTCTTTAAAAATACAGAATCTTGGGCTCATCCCTAGACTTGCTGTATCAGATGGAGTAACCTGGCAATTTTTACTTTAAGTAGCACAAATCTGTGCTTTTATCTCAGGAAAAATTGAGGAAAGACTGAATTAGAGGAACTGTAAATGACTGAAAAGAGGAATTCAGTGGGAGGTCAAACAACTAGGTGACTGGACTTTTAAAACTAGAGTACCTCATGTTCTCACTTATAGGTGGGAGTTGAACAATGAGAACACATGGACACAGGGTGGGGAACATCACACACAGGGGACCGTCGGTGGGTGGGGAGCTGGGGGAAGGATAGCATTAGGAGAAATAGCTAATGTAAATGACGAGTTGATGGGTGCAGCAAACCAACATGGCACGTGTATACCTATGTAACAAACCTGCACGTTGTGCACATGTACTCTAGAACTTAAAAGTATAATTAAAAAAAAAAAAAAAAGCTAGAGTAATCTGCATGGTTCTGCTAGCAGAGGAGGGGTGCTGATAGGCTTAAGGAAGTTGTTCATAAAGTCTGGTCTTCAGACCAGCAGCAGCCTCGCCTGGAAACTTTATTAGAACCTGGGCCACAACACAGGTTCCATCTCTTACTAAAGAATCACATTGGATGAATAACTAAGGCCCACTTAAGTGATATCCTCTGGTGGTAGGACCTAGCAATCTGTGCTTTAAGAAGTGCACCAGGTGATTCTGACTCCAGCTTGTATTTGAGAAACAGTGAACTTACTAATGAATTTTGTACCATACTAAGGAGTTTGCTCTTTTCTCAGTAGGACAGTAGCTTTTAAACTGTTTTTGACATTGACCTAAAATAGGAAATATGTATTACATTGTGACTTAGTACACATATAAATATTTCTATATTCACATATGGGTGTGTATATATATATATTTACTATAAAATCATTTTCCAAGGAAGTATCTGCCTCTGATATATATGAGCACCCTGAAATACTCTCTTCTGTTGTTTAAATTGATGGTAGTGACCCACTAAATTAAATTCACTACCTCTTAACGGGTCAAAATGCCTGTTTGGAAATCACTACAGTAAATAATAAATAAGCACTAAAAGTATTAAACAAAAGAGTAAAAAGACAAGCTTTGCATTTTAAAAGATACAATCTCTGACAAGCAGGGATTGAATGTGAGGTTAAGACAACATTTAGAAGCAAAGAGTTCAATTTAGAGACGATTGCAATAATTCTAAAGAGAGATGGTGGTCTTTGATAGTGGCAGTGGGGATGGAGAGAAATGTACATGTTTGATAAATATTTAATAGAGTAGGCAGACATTAGTTATTCATCCTTTGTGATCCCATAGTGAGGGAGAGGAACAGATAAAGATATCTCTGATGGATAATTAATTAATTAATTAAATAGATATCTCCACCTTTATGAAATGGTTACATAATGATTATTCACCTCCTCCCTTCAGTTCTATTTCGAAGGATCAGAACTCCAGTGAAGATTGACCAATGTTGGAGTTTTGTCAGACTTCTCAGGGAATGGCTATCTAGATCTTCAGGCCTCTTCTCTCTTTGATGTGAAGAAAGGGGAGACTTGATTCTGCCCCTAGGATTTGTAATCACCTAATGGCTTATTTCTCCCATTTTTTTTAATCTCCTGAGCTCAGTTTTCTATTTCCAGCATGACTACAGAAGGGATGCTCTTATAGTTATGTCAACCTTTTCTGGGAGTAGGGCAATCTGCTTTTGAGAGGTATTCATGATGTCTACAAAGCTACCTCTGAATGCCATGTTTTGGCATTCAAGGCTCTGTGTCATCTAAACTTATGATATCTATATAGCTGTTCCTCTCTTTCTTTCTTTTGATTTCTGCTTAATGTAAAACTTCAATTCCAGAGAGGCTTGTTTCTTCATGCTCTCTGGAACATATACTCGTTCACACAGCTCTGCCATTTTCATTGCAAGATTTTCTTTATAATTCCTTCCATAGTTATCCAATCTCTATTTTTAAGGCACAGCTTAAGGACCATATTCTCTAGAGAGTCTACAGTGAACTCACTCTTACTTGCAGAAAATGTAATATCTACTCTTGGCCTCAATTGTTTTTATCCTTCAGTCATGCACCACCTTGTATGGGCATTTTTAACTTGTTGATGTGATTGAAAACCATGAGACATAGTTTATTGTATGACTTTTTCATAGATTGATTGCGTCATCCAGTCAAGTCAAAACCCCACATTTAGACTCAGTTTCCTCATGTATAACATATTGGACTAGATAATATCTAAGGCCATTGTTGCTTTACATTTTTATAATTATTTATTTATATTCCTATCATCACCCAGAAATGCACATGCTGCCCTATAACAAGTATATAGTGGGATATATAGACACATATTCACATACACACAATATCAAATAAGTTAATCATAGAAGATAAAGGTATAGGTTTAAAAAAGCAATGTGAAGATAAACCAGAAACGAGGCTAATAAAAAATATGGGCTACAAATTATTCTGTATACTTATTACCAGCAGACCATCAATTTTGCTCTTATACTTTCTAGCAACAAGAGTGAACTGTGCTCACTTCCTGGGTGATGAGACCCATACTCCAAACCTCAGCCTCATGCAATATTCCCATGTAACACACCTGCACATTTGCTCCCTGTATCTAAAGTAAAAGTTGAAATTTTTAAAAAGTGAACAGAGAAACTTGATCAAATACACAGTGCAGAGAATTGAAAACAAGACTCAGGAAAGGCAAAACTTTCTAATGCTAAAATCAAGATTAAATTTCTCCAGAAGGTTCTTGTAATGTACTAAATGTTATCTGCAACATCCTTGTAATACACTGAGTGATGAGTTTCATAAGGACTTTTCCTATAGCTTTCCTTAAAATAGACAGACGGAGTTACAATGAACAGTGTACAAAAAGCAATGCAGTCACTGGTATGGATAGAGAAGGAGAGAAGGGGAAAGAATAAAATAGGGTCTAGGGAAATAGCTCTCATTTAATTCAAGGCTAGATTTTTAGATAATCTAGACCTATAAATGAATATACTGCATCCATATTCTTCAAATACTCCTCAATAAATAGTTTACTCAGCAAAACTTTTGATAGATAATTGTAGCAGTGAGTGTGAAGTCCTATATATTCCCTACAGTATCAATCAGGGTTTTTCAGGGAAACAGAACCAATAGAATAAATACACACACACACACAAACATACACACACATGCGCGCACACATGTATAGACATACAGATACAGGTGAATTCTAAAAATTTCTGTAAAATTTTGATATTTTTTGATATTTTGATAAGACATCGTGTTAAATGAATCTGTAGATTGCTTCAGATAATACAGTTATCTTAACAATGTTAAATCTTCTGATCTTGAACAACGGATATCTTACCACTTGTTTGCCTTCTTTATTCTCTTTCCGCAATGCTTTGTAGTTTTCAGTCCTTACCCACCTTTGTTAGATTTATTTCTAATTATTTTATCACTTGTGATGCCATTGTGAACAAAATTGTTTTCTTAATTTCTATTTCAGATTGTTCATTGATAGCATATGAAATCACAGCTAATTTTTGTGTGTTGATTTTGTTTCCTGTATCTTTACTGAAATTGTCTTCAGTTATAGTGAATTTTTGTAAAATTTTAAGGATTTTCTACATGTAAGATCATATAATCTGCAAACAGAGATCATTTTAATTCTTCCTTTCCAATTTGGATGCCTTCTTTTTTTATAATTTCAACTTTTATTTTATATATGGGATACATGTGCAGGTTGGTTACATGGGACTATTGTGTGATGCTGAGTTTGGAGTACAAATCCTCTCTCCCTGGTAGTGAGCATAGTACCTCATTGGTAGATAGTTTTTTTTTTTTTTTTAACCCACCACCCCTCTACCTTTTAGTAATTCACAGTGTCTATTGTTCCCATA
The DNA here is from genome assembly GCF_024542745.1 of Macaca thibetana thibetana. Taxonomy (NCBI): domain Eukaryota; kingdom Metazoa; phylum Chordata; class Mammalia; order Primates; family Cercopithecidae; genus Macaca; species Macaca thibetana. Next base: position 122,318,160 of record NC_065598.1, read on the forward strand.
TTTATGTCCACATGTGCTCAATGCTTAGCTCCCACTTATAAGTGAGAACATGTAGTACTTGGTTTTCTGTTCTTGTATTAATTTGCTTAGGTTTATGGCCTCCAGTTTATCCATGTTGCTGCAAAGGAAATTATTTCATTATTTTTAGGGTTGCAGAGTATTATTTTTCTTGCCCAATTGCTCTGGCTTGTGCTTCTAATGCGAAGTTGAATAGAATTGTTAAAAGTGGGCATGCTTGCCTTTATCTGGAACCTAAGGGAAAATCTCTCAGTCTTTCACCATTCTGTATGATGTTTTTAGCTCGGAGTTTTTTATAAATGGCTTTTATTATGTTGAGATAGTTACATTTGATTCTTAATTTTAAAAATGTTTTTATCATGAAAAGATGTTGAATATTTTCAAATGCTTTCTATGCATCAATTGAGATAATCATGTGGTTTTTGTCCTTCATTCTGTTAATGTGGTGTCTTGCATTTATTAATTTTCATATGTTGAACCACACTTACATTCCAATAAGTCCTAGTTTGTCATAGTGCATAATCCTTGTAATGTGCTGCTGAATTCCATTTGCTAGTATTTTATTGAGGATTTCTGCATCAATATTCATCTGGGATATTGGCTGTAGTTTTTGTTTTTGTTTTTGTAGTGTCTGTCTGGCTTTGGTATCAGAGTATTCTGGCCTTGTAAAATCACTTTGGAAATGCTTCCTCCACTTCAGATTGTGAAAGATTCAGGAGGATTTATGTTAATTCTTCTTTAAATGTTTAGTGGGATTCTCCATTGAAGCCATCTGGTTTGGGGCTTTCTTTTTGTTGGAGGATTTGATTACTAAATTCAATCTCCTTAACTGTTGTTTACTCTTCTTGTTTTTTTGTTACTTATTGATACAGTCTTGGCAGATTGTATGTTTGTAGGAATTTGTTCATTTCTTCTAGGTTATTCAATTTGTTAGCATTCAATTGTTCATAGTATTCTTATAATACTTTTTATTTCTGTGATGTTAGTTGTAAAGTTCTCTCTTTTATTTCTGATTTCACTGGAATTTTCTCTTAGTTTATCTAGCCAAAACTTTGTTTGTTTTATTGCTCTTTGATGAAACAAACTCTTAGTCTTATTAACTTTTCCATTTTTTTTTTCTATTCTGTTTCTTTTATGTCTGCTCTCATCTTTATTATCTCTTTCCTTCTGCCAGCTTTGGGTTTAGTTTATTTTTCTTTTTCTAATTTCTGTGGTATAAAATTAGGCTGTTGATTTGAGGATTATTTTATGTTTACATTTGCATCTACAAACTTCCCTCTTAGCACTGCTTTCACTGCATACCATGTATTTTTACAAAAAATTTAATTGGCAAATGAAACTTTTATATATTTATTATATACAACATGATGTTTTGAAATATGCATACATTGAGGAATGACTCAGTGAAGCTAATTAACATATGCATTACCAGTTGGGACTAGATTGCAAGTCCCACTAGGACAGACAGAGCAGTGTGTGGAGACTCGCATTGTGAACTTTTGCTCCAGAACTACTGGAGGAATAAACCAGGAAAGTCAAGAGAACCCACAGATGATCTGAAGAAAGTGGATTGCCCCTGCAGCACCCAGGAGACAGTCCAAATACTACTGTGAGTGCCCAAGCTGTGAAAGTGGGAAAGAGGGAGTGTCCACCCCTGAACCCACACCCTCACTGGGGAACCTGAAGGTCTAGATCCTAGGAGAAGGATCTGACCTTACCTGGAGCTGAGTCAATTTAGAGAAAATACAGCAAAATACAGGAGTAGAGGAAGCAGTGAGAAAAGCCCTGTGGGTTCTCTGGATTCCCTGGGAAGCTGTTTTGGACTTGTCTCACAGGGGTCCTTAGGGAGAGCTGCCAGAGGTACTAGGAAAATACCCCCGGGAGAAGGAAGTCTCCAGCTGAACTTTGTAATAATTCCAACTGAATGTAAAGTCTCCTGGTCAGAAATCAGGGGAGGGCATGAATCTGGTGTGCAGACTCCCCAGCCTCCCTGCCTGCTTTTGCAGCTGGGAGGCTGGCAGCCTAGGGCAAGTTCTCAGTCCTGATCACCCACTGCCTGGAAATACATATGGTATTGTTGTGAGGGGCATGGTGTGGAGTGAGACCGGCCTTTTGGGCTGTGTGGGAGCTGGTTGAGGCCTGTGACTGCCAGATTTCTCCCACTTCTCTGACAACTTGCAAGACACAACAGAGGCAGCCATAATCATCCTGGGAACATAACTCCATTTACCTGGGAACCACATACATCCATCGCCCACAGCAGCTGCAGCAAGACCTTCCCAAGAGAGTATGAGCTCAGATATGCCTGGCCCTGCCCCTACCTGATGGTCCTTCCCTACCCACCCTGTTAGCTGAAGACAAAGAACATATACTCTTGGGAGTTCTAGGGCACTGTCCACCTCCTAATTCTCCCAATACTACCATAGCTGATGCTCTTTTGAAAGTGCCACCTCCTGGCAGGAGATCAACCAGCACAAAAATAATGCATTAAACAACCAATGGAACTCTATCCAAGGAACCACATAGTTCATTTCACCCCAGAGCAGGTGCTGGTATCCACAGCTGAGAGAACTGCGGATGGCTCACATCAAAGGACTCTGTGCACACAACCTCCAGGTAAAGCCCGGAGCCTGGTAGATCTGCTGAGTGGCTAGATCCAGAAGACAGCTAACGACTACTATAGCTTGAATTTCAGGAAGTCACATCCCTAGGAAAAAGGGGAGAGTACTACATCAAGGGAAAACCCTGTGGGAATGGTTCCAAACCAAGGAGAAATTCCTGATTTACCTGACAAAGAACTCAAAAGGTCAGTTATTAAGACATTCAAGGAGGCACCAGAGAAAGGTGAAGTCCAATTTAAAGAAATAATTTTAAAAATATATACAAGAAATGAGAGGGAAATCTCCAGTGAAATAGATAACATAAATAAAGAATAATCACAGCATCAGGAAACAAAGGACACACTTAGAGAAATGCAAAATGTTCTGGAAAGTCTCAACAATAGAATCGAAGAAGAAGAAGAAGAAGAAAGAATTTTAGAGTTCATTGGGAGGCCAAGGCAGGAGGATCACTGGAGGTCAGGAGTTCAAGATCAGCCTACCCAATATGGTGAAACCCCGTCTCTACTAAGAATACAAAAATTAGCCAGACATGATGATGTGTGCCTTTAAACCCAGCTACTTGGGAGGCTGAGGCAGGAGAATCATTTGAACCCAGGAGGTGGAGGTTGCAGTGAGCCAAAATGGCACCACTGCACTCCACCTTGGGCAACAGAGTGAGACTTCATCTAAAAAAAAAAAAAAAAGAAAAAGACAAAAACCTAAAAAAAACAAAAAAAAAAGAAAGAAAGAAAGAAAGAACGAACGAACTTCAGGCCGGGCCTGGTAGCTCATGCCTGTAATCCCAGCACTTTGGGAGGCTGAGATGGGTGGATCTCCTGAGGTCAGGAGTTCAAGAGCAGCCTGGCCAACATGGTGAAACCTGTCTCTACTAAAGATACAAAAATTAGCCAGGTATAGTGGCATGTGCCTGTAATCCCAGCTACTCGGAAGGCTGAGGCAGGAGAATTGCTTGAACCTGGGAGGCAGACATTTGCAGTGAGCTGAGATCGCACCACTGCACTCCAGCCTGGGTGACAGAGTGAGACTCTGTCTCAAAAAAAAAAAAAAAAAAAAAAAAAAAAAAAAAGAAAAGAAAAAAGAAAAATAGAACTTCCGTGCTCCAAGAGAAAGTTTTCAAATTAACCCAATCCAACAAAAACTACCAAACAAAGAGAATGAAAAAATAATGAAAGCATCCAAGAAGTTTAGTATTATGATAGGCAACAAAACCTAAGAATAATAGGCATTCCTGAGGCAGAGGAGAAAACTAAAAGTTTGGAAAGCATATTTGGGGGAATAATTGAGGAAAACTTCCCTAGCCTTTCTAGAGACCTAGACATCTCAAAGAACACCTGGGAATCTCAATGAAAGATAAAAATCTCGAAGAACACCTGGGAAACTCATCACAAAAAGACCATCACCTAGGCATTTTGTCATCAGGTTATCTAAAGTCAAGATGAAGGGAAGAATCTTAAGAATTGTGAGACAAAAGCACCAGGTAACCTATACAGAAAAACCTGTCAGATTAATAGCAGATTTCTCAGATGAAATCCTACAAGTTAGAAGGGATTGGGGCCCTATCTTCAGCCTCCTCAAACAAAACAATTATCAGCCAAGAATTTTATATTCAGCAAAAGTAAGCTTCATAAGTGAAGGAAAGGCAGTCTTTTTCCAACAAACAAGTGCTGAGAGAATCCACCACTACCAAGCCAGCACTACAAGAAATGCTAAAAAGGAGCTCTAAGTCTTAAAACAAATCCTGAAAACACATCAAAACAGAACCTCTATAAAGCATAAATGTCACAGGACCTATAAAACAAAGATATAGTAAAAAACAAACAGACAAAAAAACCCTAAGGTATACAGGCAACAAATAGCATGATGAATAGAATAGTACCTCACATCTCAATATTAACACTGAATGTAAATGGCCTAAATGCTTCACTTAAAAGATACAGAATTGCAGAATGGAAAAAAAAGTAATAATTCACTAACCAACTATCTGCTGCCTTCAAGAGACTCACTTAACACATAAGGACTCACAGAAACTTAAGGTAAAGGGGTGGAAAAAGACATTCCATGCAAACGGATGCCAAAAGCGAGTGGGAGGAGCTATTTTTATATCAGACATAACAAACCTTAAAGTAATAGCAGTAAAAAAGACAAAGAGAGACGTTATATAATGATAAAAGGCCTTGTCCAACAAGAAAATATCAAAATCCTAAATATATATCCACCTAACACTGGAGCTCCCACATTTATAAAACAATTAGTACTTGACCTAAGAAATGAGATAGACAGCAACACAAAAATATTGGGAGACTTCAATACTCCACTGACCGCACTAGGCAGGTCATCAAGACAGAAAATAAACAGAGAAACAATGGATTTAAGTTATACCCTGGAACAAATGGACTTAACAGATATTTGCAGAACATTCTACCCAACAACCATAGAATATACATTCTATTCATCAGCACATGGAAGTTTCTCCAAGATAGATCATATAATAGGCCACAAAACAAGTCTCAATAAATTTCAGAAAATTGAGATTATATCTAGTACTCTTTCAGACCATGGTGGAATAAAACTAGTAATCAACTCCAAAAGGAATGTTCAAAACCATACAAATATGTGGAAATTAAGTAACCTGCTCCTGAGTGATTATTGGGTCAACAATAAAGTCAAGATGGAAATTAATAAATTCTTTGAACTGAACAATAATAGTGACACAATGTATCAAAACCTTTGGGATACAGCAAAGGCAGTGCTAAGAGGAAAGTTCATAGCCATAAATGCCAAATCAAAAAGCCTGAAAGAGTACAAATGAAAAATCTGAGGTCACACCTCAAGAAAATAGAGAAATGAGAAAAAATCAAATCCAAACCCAGCAGAAGAAAGGAAATAACCAAGATCAGAGCAGAAATCAAATGAAATTAAAAGAAGAAAAACAATACAAAAGATAAATGAAATAAAGGCTGTTTCTTTGAAAAGATAAATGAAATTGCTAGACCATTAGCAAGATTAACCAAGAAAAGAAGTGAGAAAATCCAAATAAACTCAATGAGAAATAAAACTGGAGCTATTACAGATGACATCACAGAAAGACAGAAGATCATTCAAGGATACTATGAACACCTTTCCATCATAAACTAGAAAATCTAGAGGAGATGAATAAATTCCTGAAAATATAAATCCCTCCTAGGGAACATGGATGAATCTGAAACCATCATTCTCTGCAAACTAACACAGGAACAGACAACCATCACCACATGTTCTCACTCGTAAGTGGGAGTTGAACAATGAGAACACATGGAAAAAGGGAGGGGAACTTCACATACCAGGGCTGTCAAGGAGTGCGGGACTAGGGGAATGATAGCATTAGGAGAAGTACCTAATGTAGATGATGAGTTGATGGGTGCAGCAGACCACCATGGCACGTGTATACCTGTGTAACAAACCTGCCCATCTACACAAGTATCCCACAACTTAAAATATAATAATAATAATAATAAATTACCATCAAAAAAAAGTCCACAGCCAGGCGGATTCACAGCTGAATTCTACCAGACATTCAAATAATAATTGATACAAATTCTATTGACACTATTCTACAAGATAGATAAAAAGGAAATCCTCCCTAAATCATTCTATAAAGCCAGTATCACCCTAATACCAAAACCAGGAAAGGATATAACAAAAAAGGAAAACTACAAACCAATATCTCTGATGAACATAGATGTAGAAATCCTTAACAAAATACTAACTAACTGAATCCAACAACCTATCCAAAAGATAATCCACCATGATCAAGTGGGTTTCATACCAAGGATGCAGGGGTGGTTTAACATACACAAGTCAATAAATGAGATACACCACATAAACAGAATTAAAAACAAAAATGACATGATCATCTCAATAGATGCAGAAAAAGCATTTGACAAAATCCAGCATCCATTTATGATTAAAACCCTCAGCAAAATCGGCATACAAGGGACATACCTCAATAAAATAAAATCCACCTGTGACAAACTCACGGCCACCATAATACTGAATGGGAAAAAGTTGAGAGCATTCCTTCTGAGAACTGGAAAAAGACAAGGATGCCCACATTCACAACTTCTATTCAACAGTACTGGAAATCCTAGTCAGAGTAACCAGACAGGAGAAAGAAATAAAGGGCATCCAAATCGGTAAACAGAGAGTCAAACTGTCACTGTTTCTGATGGTATAACTGCATACCTAAAAACCCTAAAGACTGCGCCATAAAGCACCTACAACTGGTAAAATAATTCAGCAAAGGCCGGGTGCAGTGGCTCACATCTGTAATTCCAGCACTTTGGGAGGCTGAGGCAGGTGGATCACCCGAGGTCAGTAGTTCAAGACTAGCCTGGTCAACATGGCAAAACCCCGTCTCCACTAAAAATACTAAAAATTGGCCAGGTATGATGGTGGGTGCCTGTAATCCCAGCCACTTGGGAGGCTGAGACAGGAGAATTGCTTGAACCCAGGAGGCGGAAGTTGCAGTGAGCCAAGATTGGCACCATTGCACTCCAGCCTGGGTGACAGAGCGAGACTTTGTCTCAACAAACAAACAAACAAACAAGTGAACAAAAAACAAACAAACAAAAAAAGAATTCCGCAAAGTTTTAGGATACAAAATTAATGTACACAAATTAGTAGCTCTGCTATACACCAACAGCAATCAAGCTGAGAATCAATCAAGAACTCAACCCTACTTAGGAATATACTTAACCAAGGAGGTGAAGGACCTTTACAAGGAAAACTACAAAACACTGTTGAGAGAAATTATAGATGACACAAACAAATGCAAACACATTCCATGCTCTTGGATGGGTAGAATCAATATTGTGAAAATGATGACACTGCCAAAACAATCTACAGATTCAATGTAATTCCCATCAAAATATCATCATCATTTTTCACCAAACTAGAAAAAAATTCTAAAATTTATATGGAACAAAAAGAGATCCCTCATAGCCAAACCAAGACTAAGCAAAAAGAACATATCCAGAGGCATCACATTACCAGATTTCTAGCTATACTATAAGGTCATAGTCACCAACACAGCATGGTACTGGTATAAAAATAGGCACATAGACAAATGGAGCAGAAAAGAGAACACAGAAATAAACCCAAATACTTACAGCCAACTGATCTTTGACAAAGCAAACAAAAATATAAAGTGGGGAAAGGACAACCTATTCCACAAATGGTGCTGGGATAATTGGCAAGCCACATATAGGAGAAAAAAACTGGGTCCTCATCTCTCACCTTATACAAAAATCAACTCAAGAAGGATCAAGGACTTATATCAAAGACCTGAAACTATACAAATTCTAGAATATAGCATTGGAAAAACCTTTTTAGACATTGGTTTATGCAAGGACTTCATGAACAAAAACCCCAAAGGAAATGCAATAAAAACAAAGATAAATACGTGAGAATTAATTGAATTAAAGAGCTTTCATATGGCAAAAGGAACAATCAGCAGATTTAACAGGCAACCCACAGAGTGGGAGAAAATCATCACAATCTATACATCCAACAAAGAACTAATATCCAGAATCTACAATGAACTCAAACAAATTAGTAAGAAAAAGAATTCCATCAAAAAGTGGGCTAAGGACATGAATAAACAACTCTCAAAAGAAGATATACACATGGCCAGTAAACATGAAAAAATGCTCAACATCAGTAAAGATCAGGGAAATGCAAATTCAAAATACAATGGGATACCACCTTACTCTGGCAATGATGGCCATAATTTAAAAATAAAAAAATAATAGATGTTGGCATTGATACAGTGAAAAAGGAGCACTTCTACGCTGCTGGTGGGAAAGTAAAAGAGTGCAACAACTAGGGAAAACAGTGTGGAGATTTTTTAAAGAACTAAAAATAGAACTACCGTTTGATTCAGCAATCCCACTATTGAGTGTCTACCCAGAGGAAAAGAAGTAATTATACAAAAAAGTACTTGCATACGCATGATTATAGCAGCACAATTCGCAATTGCAAAAATGTGGAACCAACTCAAATGCCCATCAATCAAAGAGTGGATAAAGAAACTGTGGTATATATATGATGGAATACTACTCAGCCATAAAAGGAAATGAATTAATGGCATTCACAGTAACCTGGATGGGATTGGAGACTATTATTCTAAGTGAAGTAACTCAGAAATAAAAAAGCAAACATCGTATATTCTCACTCATAAGCGGGAGCTAAATTTTGAGGATGCAAAGGCATACGAATGACACAATGGACTTTGGGGACTCAGGGGGAAATGGTGGGAGGGGGTTGAGGAATAAAAGACTACAAATTGGGTTCAGTGTGTACTGCTCAGGTGATGGGTGCACCAATATTTCACACATCACTACTAAAGAACTTACTCAAATAACCAAATACCACCTGTTTCCCAAAAACCTACGGAAATAAAAAAAAAATTAAAAATAAGTAAATAAAAATAAAGTGAATGTCCTGGAGAGAGCATATAATTGGATCCTGTTTTTTAAATTCATTCAGCCTGTCTATATCTTTCGATTGAGGAGATTCATCCATTTACATTTAAAGTAATTACTGATAGGGAAGTACTTACTGTTGCCATTTTGTTCATTGCTTTCCATATGTCTTGTAGCTTTTTTGTGCATTTCCCCTCTTACTGACTTCCTTTGTGTTCTGTTGACTTTTTGTATTGATGTGATTTTAATGCCTTATTATCTCCTTTCATGTATATTTTGTAGTTATTACTGCGATTACATAAAACATCGTGGTTATAGAATTCTGTTTTAAACTGATAACAATTTAAGTTCAATCACATATGAAATTCAACTACTTTAATGCCCCATCTTCCATACTTTATGTTATCGATATTACAAAATATATCTTTATATGTTGTATATACATTAACATTGATTTTTTTGTGTCTTTATCATTAAAATTATATGGACCAAAATCACAATGGATATATTAGCCCATGTATTTACCATTAATAGAGATCTTTGTATTTTTGGATGGCTTTGTGTTACTGCCTACTGACTTTTTGTTTCAAATTGAAAGACTCCCACTAGCATTTCTTACAGAGTAGGTCTAGTGGTAATAGACTTCTTTGGCTTTTGTTTATCTGGGAAAGTGGAGGAGTAAGGCCTGGAACAGGTTTTTTTTCCTTACAGCCCTCAGGAAGAACCAACCCTCCTGACATCTCAATTTCAAAATTATAGCCTCCAGAACTGTGAGAACATAAATTTATCTTGTTTTATCTGCTCAGTTTGTGGTGGTTTGTTGTTGTGGTCCTAGCAAACTAATACATCCAGTAACTTAATTACTCTGATGTAAAGTGAACCATTATTAAAACATCTTATGTTAAAGGATAAGGGAATAATAAAGAAGAAAACAAAAATTTTATATACACACAAACTCAAAACAAAATTCAGTATACATATTGATAATTATTACAGTACTCATAACTGAAAACTGACTGCAGGGTTATAGCTTCTATTTATACTTACCTTACCTTTTTCCACTTTCCATTGATTACATTCTTTGTTCTCAGCAAGAATGTCAGTTGGCCATGGTTCTTTGTCTGCTGGGTAACACAAACCTTCATTCTTGTAGGGTCTTGGCTATTGGTAGTCCTGCCTGGATTTGGTTATCATAGTTTTCCATTGACTTTAACCACAGGGCATGGTAGCACTAACAGATATCCAAAAAGATCTCCTGCCTTCTAGACATAGTCTTCCCTTACCGCTATTGTGTAGCAACAGTCCGATTTCTTCTTGGTAGTCAGGATCAATTGTTCCAATTAGCACAGTAACTAAAAATAAGCAAAATTTATTTAGAGGCATGAGGAACCCAAAGTAGATGGGTAGCAGTCTTAACTTCTATTTCAATGAAATAATTGTTGGGTCTTCTTGTAGAAGCAGTCTTTCCTCTGGAACTATAATCTCTTGGCCAACACAGCATAAATTCACCAGAACAAGAAGAAAAAATTTTGTTCATGGGTTAATAGAGGCAGTAGTGAGTGGTGTCACTCCCATTTCTAACCTTGATTTTTTGACACACATATTGCATATATAGTAGAATCAGCATTATATGTTGGACACTGATTCAGAACATATACATCTTCCTGGAGAACCTTGCCCCAGCCCTGCAAGGTATTGCTACTTAGCTGCCACCATCACTGACTCATCAAAAGATTAGTACACTGATTTATAAGGCCAACTGCTGCAGCATGGTGAGAAACACAGTAAAATTATTGAATTCCATGAACATAAGCATATTGCCTATAATTGCCGTGAAGTAAATTATTTAATGATAAATAATGGTGTATTATATACCATGGTAGCGTGTAAGGTATTCTGTAAGTCCACAGATGATAGTTTTTTCAGAATCATTGTGTTCAGGGAAGGCAAATATTTTTGTAAAGTAAATGTCCATTCAGGTCACATAACAGAGTGCTGGCTGTTCTTTCATAATGGAAATGGCTACATGTAATTAACCTGTTACCAAATAGCTGTCTGTTCATCTGGTGAATAGTCCATATCAGAGACTTAGTGTTGGTTTCTGCTGCTAGCAAACTAGACACTCAGCAGTGGTGGTAACAAAATCAACCTTGATGGGTGGAAGTTTATGTTGCTGAGCCAATGCATAATCTCTCTCTCTGCCATCATGGCCATTGTTATGAGCCCACTGGTTAATAGAGGAGTGTCTTGGAAAAAAAGGCTGATTGCTATCATCAGAATCAGTCATTCTATCCATTTAATTTTTTTCTCCATCCCTCTGAGAATTTTCTTCTCCCCCTAAAATTTAAAACCAGTGTACAGCTTGAGTTTCTGCCTACTGAGAGAATTTTCCTTCACCACTGTCATTCAGAGATGTCTCAGAAACGGGCTGCTGTGCTGCAGCTGTCCACCTTCAGGTGGTACTGCATATTGTATAGAACAATCTGCAAACCAGACCTGAGTTTTCTCTTATTCAGTGAAACAATCATAAAGAACTTCACATGAGTCTATAAGGGTGGGATGAGTGAGTAAAGGTTATGACCTTTATAGTAACAAACGTCGAAACTATAGGCATTGGGGCTACTTTGTTACATAACTTCCTTTTGCCTTTGGGTCTACTCAATCATGATAATGTTTGTCACTTCCATTTAAGAATGCAATGCTGTTGTGCATGCTCGACTTTATAGATTCATGGGTTAGACAATATCCAGTTTATAATGAGAAACTCAGGTCATATATTAACTCGGTGGTTCATAATCAAGCATTCATAATGTACTAAGGCCCAGTACCAAGGAAAAAGCCACTTATCAAAATGACAAAACCTTCAAAAAGCATCTCTATCTGCCATAGACACTTGAAACACCATTGGATCTGCTGGATCATATGGCCCAAGTGATAGAACAGATTGCACAGCCACCTGGGCCTCTGGAAAGTCTTCTCTTGTGCTAGACACCACTTAAAACTAGCAGCGGGGGGCGGAGCAAGATGGCCGAATAGGAACAGCTCCAGTCTCCAACTCCCAGCGCGAGCCACACAGAAGACCGGTGATTTCTGCATTTTCAACTGAGGTACTGGGTTCATCTCACTGGGGAGTGCCGGACGATCAGTGCTGGTCAGCTGCTGCAGCCCGACCAGCGAGAGCTGAAGCAGGGCGAGGCATCGCCTCACCTGGGAAGCTCAAGGGGGAAGGGAATCCCTTTTCCTAGCCAGGGGAACTGAGACACACAACACCTGGAAAAGCGGGTAACTCCCACCCCAATACAGCGCTTTAAGCAAACAGGCACACCAGGAGATCATATCCCTCACCTGGCCGGGAGGGTCCCACGCCCACAGAGCCTCCCTTATTGCTAGCACAGCAGTCTGTGATCTACCGGCAAGGCAGCAGCGAGGCTGGGGGAGGGGCGCCCGCCATTGCTGAGGCTTAAGTAGGTAAACAAAGCTGCTGGGAAGCTCGAACTGGGTGGAGCTCACAGCAGCTCAAGGAAACCTGCCTGTCTCTGTAGACTCCACCTCTGGGGACAGGGCATAGTAAACAATAACAAACACAGCAGAAGCCTCTGCAGACGCAAACAACTCTGTCTGACAGCTTTGAAGAGAGCAGTGGATCTCCCAACATGGAGGTTGAGATCTGAGAAGGGACAGACTCCCTGCTCAAGTGGGTCCCTGACCCCTGAGTAGCCTAACTGGGAGACATCCCCCACTAGGGGCAGTCTGACACCCCACACCTCACAGGGTGGAGTACACCACTGAGAGGAAGCTTCCAAAGCAAGAATCAGACAGGTACACTCGCTGTTCAGAAATATTCTATCTTCTGCAGCCTCTGCTGCTGATACCCAGGCAAACAGGGTCTGGAGTGGACCTCAAGCAATCTCCAGCAGACCTACAGCTGAGGGTCCTGACTGTTAGAAGGAAAACTATCAAACAGGAAGGACACCTATACCAAAACCCCATCAGTACATCACCATCATCAAAGACCAGAGGCAGATAAAACCACAAAGATGGGGAAAAAGCAGGGCAGAAAAGCTGGAAATTCCAAAAATAAGAGCGCATCTCCCCCGGCAAAGGAGCGCAGCTCATCGCCAGCAACGGATCAAAGCTGGACGGAGAATGACTTTGACGAGATGAGAGAAGAAGGCTTCAGTCCATCAAATTTCTCAGAGCTAAAGGAGGAATTACGTACCCAGCGCAAAGAAACTAAAAATCTTGAAAAAAAAGTGGAAGAATTGATGGCTAGAGTAATTAATGCAGAGAAGGTCATAAACGAAATGAAAGAGAGATGAAAACCATGACACGAGAAATACGTGACAAATGCACAAGCTTCAGTAACCGACTCGATCAACTGGAAGAAAGAGTATCAGCGATTGAGGATCAAATGAATGAAATGAAGCGAGAAGAGAAACCAAAAGAAAAAAGAAGAAAAAGAAATGAACAAAGCCTTCAAGAAGTATGGGATTATGTAAAAAGACCAAATCTACGTCTGATTGGGGTGCCTGAAAGTGAGGGGGAAAATGGAACCAAGTTGGAAAACACTCTTCAGGATATCATCCAGGAGAACTTCCCCAACCTAGTAGGGCAGGCCAACATTCAAATCCAGGAAATACAGAGAACGCCACAAAGATACTCCTCGAGAAGAGCAACTCCAAGACACATAATTGCCAGATTCACCAAAGTTGAAATGAAGGAAAAAATCTTAAGGGCAGCCAGAGAGAAAGGTCGGGTTACCCACAAAGGGAAGCCCATCAGACTAACAGCAGATCTCTCGGCAGAAACTCTACAAGCCAGAAGAGAGTGGGGGCCAATATTCAACATTCTTAAAGAAAAGAATTTTAAACCCAGAATTTCATATCCAGCCAAACTAAGTTTCATAAGTGAAGGAGAAATAAAATCCTTTACAGATAAGCAAATGCTTAGAGATTTTGTCACCACTAGGCCTGCCTTACAAGAGACCCTGAAGGAAGCACTAAACATGGAAAGGAACAACCGGTACCAGCTATTGCAAAAACATGCCAAAATGTAAAGACCATCAAGGCTAGGAAGAAACTGCATCAACTAACGAGCAAAATAACCAGTTAATATCATAATGGCAGGATCAAGTTCACACATAACAATCTTAACCTTAAATGTAAATGGACTAAATGCTCCAATTAAAAGACACAGACTGGCAAACTGGATAAAGAGTCAAGACCCATCAGTCTGCTGTATTCAGGAGACCCATCTCACTATGTATGCAGAGACATACATACGCTCAAAATAAAGGGATGGAGGAAGATTTACCAAGCAAATGGAGAACAAAAAAAAGCAGGGGTTGCAATACTAGTCTCTGATAAAACAGACTTTAAACCATCAAAGATCAAAAGAGACAAAGAAGGCCATTACATAATGGTAAAGGGATCCATTCAACAGGAAGAACTAACTATCCTAAATATATATGCACCCAATACAGGAGCACCCAGATTCATCAAGCAAGTCCTTAGAGACTTACAAAGAGACTTAGACTCCCATACAATAATAATGGGAGACTTCAACACTCCACTGTCAACATTAGACAGATCAACGAGACAGAAAGTTAACAAGGATATCCAGGAATTGAACTCATCTCTGCAGCAAGCAGACCTAATAGACATCTATAGAACTCTCCACCCCAAATCAACAGAATATACATTCTTCTCAGCACCACATCATACTTACTCCAAAATCGACCACGTAATTGGAAGTAAAGCACTCCTCAGCAAATGTACAAGAACAGAAATTATAACAAACTGTCTCTCAGACCACAGTGCAATCAAACTACAACTCAGGACTAAGAAACTCAATCCAAACCGCTCAACTACATGGAAACTGAACAACCTGCTCCTGAATGACTACTGGGTACATAACGAAATGAAGGCAGAAATAAAGATGTTCTTTGAAACCAATGAGAACAAAGATACAACATACCAGAATCTCTGGGACACATTTAAAGCAGTGTGTAGAGGGAAATTTATAGCACTAAATGCCCACAAGAGAAAGCAGGAAAGATCTAAAATTGACACTCTAACATCGCATTTAAAAGAACTAGAGAAGCAAGAGCAAACACATTCGAAAGCTAGCAGAAGGCAAGAAATAACTAAGATCAGAGCAGAACTGAAGGAGATAGAGACACAAAAACCCCTCCAAAAAATCAGTGAATCCAGGAGTTGGTTTTTTGAAAAGATCAACAAAATTGACAGACCACTAGCAAGACTAATAAAGAAGAAAAGAGAGAAGAATCAAATCGACGCATTTAAAAATGATAAAGGGGATATCACCACCGACCCCACAGAAATACAAACTACCATCAGAGAATACTATAAACACCTCTACGCAAATAAACTGGAAAATCTAGAAGAAATGGATAATTTCCTGGACACTTACACTCTTCCAAGACTAAACCAGGAAGAAGTTGAATCCCTGAATAGACCAATAGCAGGCTCTGAAATTGAGGCAACAATTAATAGCCTACCAACCAAAAAAAGTCCAGGACCAGATGGATTCACAGCTGAATTCTACCAGAGGTACAAGGAGGAGTTGGTACCATTCCTTCTGAAACTATTCCAATCAATAGAAAAAGAGGGAATCCTCCCTAACTCATTTTATGAGGCCAACATCATCCTGACACCAAAGCCTGGCAGAGACACAACAAAAAAAGAGAATTTTAGACCAATATCCCTGATGAACATCGATGCAAAAATCCTCAATAAAATACTGGCAAACCGGATTCAGCAACACATCAAAAAGCTTATCCACCATGATCAAGTGGGCTTCATCCCTGGGATGCAAGGCTGGTTCAACATTCGCAAATCAATAAACATAATCCAGCATATAAACAGAACCAAAGACAAGAACCACATGATTATCTCAATAGATGCAGAAAAAGGCTTTTGACAAAATTCAACAGCCCTTCATGCTAAAAACGCTCAATAAATTCGGTATTGATGGAACGTGCCTCAAAATAATAAGAGCTATTTATGACAAACCCACAGCCATTATCATACTGAATGGGCAAAAACTGGAAAAATTCCCTTTGAAAACTGGCACAAGACAGGGATGCCCTCTCTCACCACTCCTATTCAACATAGTGTTGGAAGTTCTGGCTAGGGCAATTAGGCAAGAGAAAGAAATCAAGGGTATTCAGTTAGGAAAAGAAGAAGTCAAACTGTCCCTGTTTGCAGATGACATGATTGTATATTTAGAAAACCCCATTGTCTCAGCCCAAAATCTCCGTAAGCTGATAAGCAACTTCAGCAAAGTCTCAGGATACAAAATTAATGTGCAAAAATCACAAGCATTCTTATACACCAGTAACAGACAAACAGAGAGCCAAATCAGGAATGAACTTCCATTCACAATTGCTTCAAAGAGAATAAAATACCTAGGAATCCAACTTACAAGGGATGTCAAGGACCTCTTCAAGGAGAACTACAAACCACTGCTCAGTGAAATCAAAGAGGACACAAACAAATGGAAGAACATACCATGCTCATGGATAGGAAGAATCAATATCGTGAAAATGGCCATACTGCCCAAGGTAATTTGTAGATTCAATGCCATCCCCATCAAGCTACCAATGAGTTTCTTCACAGAATTGGAAAAAACTGCTTTAAAGTTCATATGGAACCAAAAAGGACCCCACATTGCCAAGAAAATCCTAAGCCGAAAGAACAAAGCTGGAGGCATCACACTACCTGAGTTCAAACTATACTACAAGGCTACAGTAACCAAAACAGCATGGTACTGGTACCAAAACAGAGATATAGACCAATGCAACAGAACAGAGTCCTCAGAAATAATAGCACATATCTACAGCCATCTGATCTTTGACAAACCTGAGAGAAACAAGAAATGGGGAAAGGATTCCCTATTTAATAAATGGTGCTGGGAAAATTGGCTAGCCATAAGTAGAAAGCTGAAACTGGATCCTTTCCTTACTCCTTATACGAAAATTAATTCAAGATGGATTAGAGACTTAAATGTTAGACCTAATACCATAAAAATCCTAGAGGAAAACCTAGGTAGTACCATTCAGGACATAGGCATGGGCAAAGTCTTCATGTCTAAAACACCAAAAGCAATGGCAGCAAAAGCCAAAATTGACAAATGGGATCTAATTAAACTAAAGAGCTTCTGCACAGCAAAAGAAACTACCATCAGAGTGAACAGGCAACCTACAGAATGGGAGAAAATTTTTGCAATCTACTCATCTGACAAAGGGCTAATATCCAGAACCTACAAAGAACTCAAACAAATTTACAAGAAAAAAACAAACAACCCCATCAAAAAGTGGGCAAAGGATATGAACAGACATTTCTCAAAAGAAGACATTCATACAGCCAACAGACACATGAAAAAATGCTCATCATCACTGGCCATCAGAGAAATGCAAATCAAAACCACAATGAGATACCATCTCACACCAGTTAGAATGGCGATCATTAAAAAGTCAGGAAACAACAGGTGCTGGAGAGGATGTGGAGAAATAGGAACGCTTTTACACTGTTGGTGGGATTGTAAACTAGTTCAACCATTATGGAAAACAGTATGGCGATTCCTCAAGGATCTAGAACTAGATGTACCATATGACCCAGCCATCCCATTACTGGGTATATACCCAAAGGATTATAAATTATGCTGCTATAAAGACACATGCACACGTATGTTTATTGCGGCACTATTCACAATAGCAAAGACTTGGAATCAACCCAAATGTCCATCAGTGACAGATTGGATTAAGAAAATGTGGCACATATACGCCATGGAATACTATGCAGCCATCAAAAAGGATGAGTTTGTGTCCTTTGTAGGGACATGGATGCAGCTGGAAACCATCATTCTTAGCAAACTATCACAAGAACAGAAAACCAAACACCGCATGTTCTCACTCATAGGTGGGAACTGAACAATGAGATCACTTGGACTCAGGAAGGGGAACATCACACACCGGGGCCTATCATGGGGAGGGGGGGGAGGGGGGAGGGATTGCATTGGGAGTTATACCTGATGTAAATGACGAGTTGATGGGTGCAGCACAGCAACATGGCACAAGTATACATATGTAACAAACCTGCACGTTATGCACATGTACCCTACAACTTAAAGTATAATAATAATAAATATATTAAAAAAAAAAAACTAGCAGCTTTTTATTTCAGTTGAAAAATATACTGGAGTAGTATACCTCAATGAGATATGATTGCCTCCAATGGCTAAAGAGGCCCATTAGATGTGTCTTTTTCTTTTTCGGTTATACAAGGATCCAGATGCACCCACGTATTCTTCATCTCAAGAAGTATATCGTGACATGCTCCATACCACTGGTCCTCTAGAAATTTCACTGACATCGAAGGCCCTTGAATTTCTGTGAAATTTATTTTATTACCTTCTAACACGAGGAAATATTTTACCAATAATCCTAGAGTAATTGCTACTTCCTACATACTGTAAACAATCAACAAAATATTATCAGTGTAATGGACCAGTGTAATGTCTTATGGAAGAGAAAAACAAATCAAATTTTCCTTACCTCTATGATGGCATAGGGCTGGAGTATTGATATAGCCATGGAGTATAACAGTAAAGGTGTATTGCCGGTCTTGTCAGTGGAAAGCTAACTGCTTCTGGTGGTCTTTATTAAAAGACAACAATAAAAAAGCATTTGCTACATGAATACCCACATACTAGGTACCAGGGGATGTGTTAATTTGCTAAAGAAATTAAGTCACATCAGATACAGTGGCTGTAATTGGAGTCATCACCTGGTTAAGCTTACAATAATCCACTGTCATTCTCTAAGATCTATATGTTTTCTGCACAGAACAAATAGGTGAGTTTAATGAGATGTGGGGTGACAACCTTTCAAGTCCATGATTGTGATACTAACCTCTGGAGTCCCTCCAGACATGTGGTACTGCTTTTGTTTACAATTTTTCTAGGTAGAGGCAGTTCTAAATTTTCAGATAATTTAGCTGGGAATTATAAGCCTTGAGCTCATGCTTCACCTCCTGCCCATCCACTTCTAACAGCATGGTTAGAAGCAACAAGCCAGTTACATTATTCTCATTAGTTTGACAAGATGTTCTAAGGTATCAAATGCCTGGTTACTCAGGACTTTGCCTTTTTGTAAGGGGTTTTTGTTTTATATTTTTAAAATAACTATTAGATTAGGGGTATCTAAAGGTGGTATTTCACATATCTCTATTGCCACATTATGCCATTGACTATCAGTGTCCTCTTTACTAATAAAAATAGAATAATTAGTGCCTTGAAATCTAATAAGATTAGAGAAGGAAGGCCAAAAAAACCCAGAAATAATTAAGAAACTCATTTTTAAGATTATGTTGCTGTGAAAATCTCTTGGTACCAAAATTTATATCATTTGAGGTTTCCAGAGAAACAGAACCAGGAGAGAGAGGAGAGAGAAAGAGAGAGAAAGAGAGAGAGAGAGAGAAAGAGAGAGAGACACAGAGAGAGAGAGAGAGAACTGATAGATAATACGGATAAAGATAAACATATGTATCTTAAATAGATTGGTAGATAAAGAAGTCTATAGATTATCTCAGTCTATTTATCTCTAGAAGTGTCTATCCGTCTATTTATTTATCTACCTCTCTGTAGAAATATATTTATTGTGAGAAATTGTCTCACGCGGTTGTGGGGGCTGGCAAGTTTAAAATTGGTAGGGCAGGCCGGCAGTCTGGAAAGTCAAGTAGGAGTTAATGCTGCAGTATTGAGGCAGAATTGCTCTTTTTTTCAGTTAGCATCCATTTTCATTCTCAAAACCTTTGAACTAACTGACTGGGTGAGGTCCTACTCACATTATCCAGTGTAATGTTTTAAATTTAAAGTCAACTTATTGTAGATGTTAACTACATACAAAGGATATGTTCACAGTAATACATAGATTATTGTTTGATTATTATAAATAATTGGGGACTATCTTCTAGCTAATTTGACACAAAAAACTAATAATCAGACGTAGCATATACCTGAAATATTGCTATTTTTGTTAAAAAAATCTATTTAATTTTTTGAAGATTAGATATTGATCTAAAATGCATTCTATCTAATACAACTTTGGATCTTATCTTTACAAATGAATATATTGTTCTGAGTCATTTGAGAATAACTGGGGATTGGAGATATTGAATGCTATGGGTTGACATGTGGTCACCCAAAATATACATGTTGAAGTCCTAACCCCTAGTGCCTCAAAATGTGACCTTATTTGGAGATAAGGTCTTACAGAAATAATCAAGTCAATGAGGGATGATTACAGTGGACCGCAATACAAAATGATTGGTGTCCTTATGAATGGGGAACATTTAGGCACAGGGATACAGGTATAACACCATGTGATGAGACATAGGGAGAAGATAATCATCTATAATTCAAGAGGAATACATGAAATAGATCTTTCTTTCACAGCTTCAGAAGAAAAAAACCTCATTGACATCTTGATTTTGTATTTCTAACTTCTAGAACTGTGAGAAAGGATTTTTTTTGTTTGTTTATTTAAACCACCCAGTTTGTGATGCTTTGTTATTGCAGCCCTAGCTGTCTTGAACAGTTCTTCACATGCCTGAATACTTCAGTACAGGTTTTCTAAAAATAAAAGTAAAACTATTCTCCTACATAGCCAGAATATAATTAGTACATTCCATACATTTGATATATGCTACAATACTATTACGTAATCCACAGTCCATAAATACATTTTTACAATCGTTGAAACAACGTATGCTAAAGCTATACAATTTTCCTATTCATCATCTAATACAGGAGTATGCATTATATTTAGTTTTCATATATCCTTAGTCTCTTTTAATTTTTTGAAGTGTACAGGCCTGTTATTTTGAAATATATCCCTAAATATTAGATATTTTGTCATGATTATGTTTAATTTATACATTCTAGCAGGGATACTAGGAAAGTGGTATAACCTTTCCAAGGAATCATAACAGAAAACAAGTGATATGAGTTTATTTTATTATTGGTGATTTTAACTTTGATTGCTTACATAAGGTGATGACCTCTAGGTTTCTCCACTTTCAGGACACTTTTCCCCTCTTTTTAATTAATAGGTAATTTTTGAGAAGATACTCTGAGATGATATAGATATCCTGTTCTTTATTAGAGTATCACTCACAAGCTTTACATTTCAGTGATTATTTTCTATCTCCATCATTCTTTCTACATTTACTAATTGGCATTCTACTATAAGAAAGACCTTTTTCTTCTTCCCCATTTACTTATTTACTTATTTTTATCACTATGGAAGTATGGATTCTTACTATATTCAATAAGTTATAATCCATTACTATTAGTATTTATTTTGATGTTTAAATGCTGTCACAATTGGCCCAGTATAGTGTTTTTCAAGATAACTCTGTGTCCTTTTGACATGTCCCCATGATGTTTTGAACATTTTTTTACTTTCTAGTATAAGAAGACATCTAAGATCATCTTGTAACATTCCCTGTCTCATTCCTTTGGGAGCATGCAAAAACTCGATATTGTTTTTTAATCCTTGAAATATACTTGTACAAGAAGACCATTCAATATCTGTGGTAAGATGCTGTAGGAATAAGACCTTCAATCTCATAAGACAATAATTTCAAAACCTATCTAACACAATAGAACTGAAGTATTCACAATACATTGTACATAACATGGATTATCTTCACCTAGAAAAATTTTAAAGCATGTATAGCCAATACCCTCATTAACCAATAAGTAATTACAATAAAATAGACATTAAGACTTTCTAGAACATGGACATACGTTGTTCTCAAGCGAGTTTCCTCTTGCTAGAAGACAAAGTCATTGCTCTTCATTTTGAGTCCCCTATGATGCCGAAAACAGTGTTGAGCATATAATAATTGAATTATTTATAAGAAGTGTGGTTGCAAGACATCTAATTCAAACATGCCTGCTGGCATGGGATTGCATCCCCTTAATACATTTTAATGTCTATTTTATTGAGATTATTTTTATAGTTAATGTGGTTATTACTTACACATGCATGAATTATTTTCAAGGTTAAGATTATTTCATCCATGATATATAAAATCTCACACATGATATGTATAACAATTATACCTATATATTTTATGGTATCCTCTCATCAAAATGGTCCCTTGTAAAAGTAGGAGAGGGAAAAAGGAATATTCCAGGGATGGCATTGTTTTTTAGGTCTTATTACAGAATCAGTATTTTCAAGATCCTGAGTAGTAAAAGTCACCTGAACCAATCGAACCAGTTTGGTTCTTTTGGCATGTGCTGAATTCTCAAACTCATTAGGCTCAGCATTCCACTCCTCCTATGCCAAAGCAGAAGGCTCAACAATGAAGTCAAGCAAGCGACGTGAGGCTTCCTGTCACAACACGTAATTCTTGGCTCTTAAAAAGCAAATACTTTGCAGAAGTGCAGGTGTATCTGTATTTCCCCCATGAGTCTAGCAAGTTATTTTCACGGTTACCTGAATCGCTTATTCTGTCAGCCATAGTTTTCTTATCCATGCTATCAATTCAGTCCTCTAGGAAAAGGCAACTCCACAAGTTCAGAGGCTTCAACTTTTGTTGAATTTTAGATGTTCCAAACCACATTGTACTTAAAATTGCTTGGGGACTGTTGTCATTGCAAATAGGTAATACAACAGCTTTGAGCTTACCAGCAACCTCTGATATATTATCAACTCCATGTTATGGATTATTTGGGCACATCTGGCATTTGAGTTTCTATTGACATAATTGCAAATACATCATGAGTTGAGATCTCAGCTTTTATACTGGCTTCCTAGGAGAACTTTAGAAAATAACCCTCTCTTTACCTCTCATGCGGATTTATTGCTCAGCTGTCCAAGCTCACTAACCACTCCTCTGCAGAGAAGTTGGGGAGGAAACCTAGGGAAAGAAAAAAAAAACATTTCCAGAAGTGTCTCAATAGGTCCATCGGCAATCTACAGTGGTTAGTTTAAAAATACTGAGATGTTTTAGGGACCCTCAAACCTTTGAGGTGAATGCTATGTTCTGTCATCCTTGTTAGTGAACAATAGTCTCTAATAGTGCAACACTTGCTATTTATACACCCACAAATACATTTTCTTTGAAATAATTAACAAATGTAAAGGTTTCCCCATACATACTAGATAATTATTTTCTCATGACCCAAGAAAATATCACTGCCAGATAGGTCCACTCAGTCATATTCACACAAACTTGAAAAACGTCTTAATGCTGTAAATTGAGAAGTAAAATTAAGTAGCTAATAATATTCTGAATTGCACCATTACCTGTTACTTTTAAACAGTACCTTTACATTAAGGCACTTAGCAATGTTAAGAAAGAGAACATAATGAAGTGACAAATCATTTTATATTACCATGATGTCTAGTCATTTGAATAGTAAATATAGATCAATATCCTACCTGCCCATGTGTTGCAAATGGCATCTGGATTTCCTATCTGCAGTGATAATATGCCAGCTATTTCTCTAGTGATCTTATTAGTTGTCTGCTACATGTCTGAATAATAAGATACTAAGGGAGTTGTAGGTAGCAAATAGGCCCTTATTATTAAGAACTGTAAGTATGGAAAATAACTTATTTCTTAGAGATACGACAGTTCACTAATTTCTACAGGTAAGTCAGGGTACATTGTGAACACTGGTTTAAAACACCCGAATTAGGACAAATTGAAATTGTGAAATTTGACACTAAGGTTAAGGCCGACATTAAGAATTTTAGTGCCTTTATTCCAAGTTAATCATTATTAGTATAAAAATATAGATTTCCAAGGTGATGAGAATTTTTTGCAAAGGTGTTCAGCAGACAGGAAGGCATCAAGCACTGTGCATATGGTTGGGGGATACAAGAATAGCTTGGCAATAATATGGGTTTTGTTCCAGACCACTGCAAAAAGTACATGTTGCAATAAAATGAGTCAAGAGTATTTTGGTTCCCTAGTGCATATAAATGTTATGTTTACACCATACTGAAGTCTACTAAGTGTACAGTAACATTATGTCTAAAAATGTAGATACATTTATTTAAAAATATTTTATTACTAAAAACTGCTACTGATCATCTGAGCCTTTAGTGAGTCATAATCTTTTTACTGGTGAAGGCTCTTGCCTTAATGTGGATGGATGCTGACTGATCAAGATGATGGTTGCTGAAGGCTGGGATTCCTGGAGCAATATTTTGTAAAAGACAACATCGAAGTTTGCCACATCACTTGACTCTGCCTTTCACAAAAGATTTCTCTGGAGCATGCAATGTTGATTTACAGATTTTTACCTACAGTAAAATTTATTTCAAAATTGAAGCCAATCTTCTCAAACTCTACCACTGCTTTTTCAACTAAGTTTGTGTAATATTCTAAGTCCTTTGTTGCCATTTCAACTATGTTCAAAACATTTTTACCAGTAAACTTCATCTCAAGAAACTACTGTCTTTGCTCATCCATAAGAAACAACACCTTATCTGTTCAAGTTTATCATGAGATTGCAGCAATTCATTCACATCTTCAAGCTCCACTTCTAATTCTAATTGACTTGCTATTTCCATCACATCTGCAGTTACATCCTCCCATGAAGTCTTGAATTCCTCAAAGTCATCCATGAGTGTTGTCAAGAAGAGCATTTTTTAAGGATTTTCTTCTAGCATTTTTTTATGGTTTCAGGTCTTACAATTAGGTCTTTTGTCCATCTTGAGTTAATTTTTGTATATGGTGAGAGATAAGGGTCCAGTTTCTTTCTTCTGCATATAGTTAGCCAATGTTTCAGGAAAAATTGGAGTAGCATTTTTAATTTCCTTCAAGATATTTCCTTTGCATTCACAACCTGCCTGATCATTTGACACAAAATGCCTATTTTTCAGCTGATCTCTGCTCTTGATGTGCCTTCCTCACTAATCTTAATTATTTCTAGCTTTAGATTTAAAGTGAGAGATGTGCAACTCTTCCATTCATTGAACTCTTAGAGACCATTGTAGGATTATTAATAGGCCTAATTTAAATATTGTTCTGTCTCAGGGAATAGGAAGGCCAGAGAAGAGAGTGACAGATGGGTGAATGACTGGTCAGTGGAGCAGTCAGAACAAACAACATTTATCAGTTAAGGTATGGGTGTGGTTCATGGCATGCCAAAGCAATAACGATAGTAACATCAAAGGTCACTGATGACAGATCACCATAACAGAAATAACAATAATGAAAAGTTTAACATATTACAAGAATTTCCCCAACGTGACATAGAGACACAAATTGAGGACTTGCTGGTGAAAAAATTGTGCCAATAGAATTGCACAATGCAAGGATGCCACAAAACTAAAATTTATAAATAATGCACTATTTGTGAAGCAGAATAAAGTGACATGCAACAAAACAAGGCATGCCTGTATAATACAATCGAGTTATACAAATCTTGTGTATAAAAATAAATCCAGTTGTATAAATTTACAAAAAAAAAGTCCTAAACGTGTAAGGCCAAAAGGTGTTTTAAAAAGCAATCAAAGGAGGCAGTGTTTTATGATAAATAAAACACTAAACCAAGTATCACGAGCCTTGGATCTGGTTCCAGTTGTCTGACCAACAGGGATCTCAGTTTTTTTCCTTATATAAATAATTATGCTACTAGCCACCATACATTAAAAGGTTGTTGAGATAATCAACTGGAATAATGTATTTGAAAATGTTTTGAAAAGGTAAAATGTTATATAAAGGCAAATAATTATTACATGGACTATTCAAGAAAAGTTAGATTGAGTCTTGTCAAAAATGGGTGATTAACTAAAATATTACCAAACAGAAAACCAATAACATTGTAAATACTGAACTCTCAAAAGAGAAGTAATTCTTCCTAGTGACTTTAATGTCAAACTAGTCCTCACAGATGATGGAAAGCTATAGATATACATATAGATGATACCAATAATATATTAATAGATGATATAGAGATATAGATATAGAGTACCTAAATATTGTAGAAGTGACAGATAAAAGCTATATAACTTCTAGATGTCATAGAATATGGCTACTAAGGTCTAGTTAGGCTTTACTTTCAACAAATTTAGTCAGGTTTCCTAAGTGATTTCTAAGTTGTGTTTGTGTGTGTACATTATAGTAACAAAGGAAAATTTGATTTGTTTTGAGTACATCTGTGATCTGTGATACATGATATAGTACAAAATGATATGATTGTTAAAACTTGACATTGAAACACCGTATCATCAGTTCACATCTCCTAACATGAGATCAGTACAGTAAAGTATTTTTACAAAACAGCAATTTCTTATACATGAAAATGTAGAGGCAATGGTAATTTGCTAGTAGTAATTCAAAAATAATTCAAGAAAAGTTTGTCAGCAATTTCATAATGGATAAATATTGTTGCAAATTTGATCTACCAGATAATAAGACAATTAAGGACAACTTATTGTTTGTGCTATTATAACGGAACTAATGTTTGCTATTTATTTGATCAGTTATTTAATAATTTATTCCTTTGTGTTTTTAATCTTAGTTGGAAATACACTTTTAATGGATCACACAAAACCACCAAAAATAATATTTGATAAGAAGGCTGAATCTTCAGAATTAGGAACAGGATCTTCTAGTCCCCAGAGGTTTGTTTGCTTTCAAAAAATGTTCTTGTTTGTGTTTTTAGTTAGCATTTTTTTCTCCTGTATACAAGAACAAATTTCTGATTGATTTAAGATGTTGACAAGTGAATCCATGTCTCAGCATTAAAATGGGCCTGGGCAATTGCATTATTCACTTCAAAAAGTGACACTGATAAAGCGCTGTCTAGGAAACACTGTAAGAGATACAATTTATACTGATTTTTGTGGCCTCTACTGATTTTCTAAAGAAGGAAAAGCATTTTAATTTCACTTGTAGTCTCTTATACTTGAAACTAAAAGGAGCTACAGTTAATACATTGTTCTAAATATTCCTTTTCCTTTCCTATTCATGCATGGATCAGCTCTCCAATTGTAGGGCATCTCATGTATTTACTATGTAGAAAGTATTAGCAGTAGCCACGCACATAGAAATTCACAGATGGACACACTAAAATGCAACATTTAAGACAAGACATTGAAATGTATATGCACCCAACAACCTGCTATTGTCCTTTTTATTGGACCAGGTTATATCAAAACACAGTTTTGGAGAGAGAGTTGTATAGCCTATTGCCTGATCTTCTGTACGCATAAAATTTAGTAATTTTGAGATAAAACAAAAAAAAGGTGAGTCAAGTAATTATGCACATCAAATTCTTAATAACCTCCAGAAAAACACTTCTATGGTCAATTTCTCATTGCTTTAACTTTCCCAAATGAGTGGATGGGGCTCAGGGTGAAGGGTGAGTGGAAAATTGAAAGATGTGGATTTTTTTTTTTTTTTTTGTGAAGCCAGTTTGAATTTTTTTGAAACATTGCAGTAATATTTAGAATATTAGTCAATGATGTTAGAAAAGAGAGAAAAATTGTGGAGGAACGAAACATCAGGTAGAATGACAATAAAAAATAGTTCTTGAGAGTCAGAGATAGAAATGAATTAGTAGTCATCTGGAATGACAAATAAGTTTTATTTTCAGAATAAAATAACTAGGAATACAACTAACTAGGGAGGTGAAAGATCTCTACAAGGAGAACTACAAAACACTGCTCAAACAAATTACAGATGACACAAATAAATGGAAAAGCATTTCATGCTCATGGATAGGAAGAATCAACATTGTAAAAATGGCCATATTGTCCAAAGCAATTTATAGATTCAATATGATTCCTACTAAATTACCATTGAGATTCTTTACAGAACTAGGAAAAAAAACTATTTTAAAATTCATAAAAAAAAAACTAAAAAAGGAGCCTGAATATCCAATGCAATCCTAAGCAAAAGAAAAAAAAAGAAAGCTGGAGGCCTCATGCTACCCAACTTCAAACTATACTAGAGGGCTAAAGTAACCAAAACAGCATGCCACTGGTGGAAAAAAAAAAAAAAGGGAGAGAGACATACAGATCAATAGAGCAGAATAGAAAATCCAGAAATAAGGTGCATGCCCACAACTATATGATCTTTGACAAACCTGACAAACACAGATAATAAGGAAAGGATTCCTTATTCAATAAATGGTGCTCGGAGAAATGGCTAGCCACATGCAGATGATTGAAACTGGACCCCTTCCTTCCACCACGTACAAAAAATAACTTAAGATGAATTCAAGACCTAAATATAAAACCCAATATCATAAAAACTCTGGAAGGCACCCTAGGCAAATGAAATTGAGGACATAGAAAGGGGCAAACATTTCATGATGAAGTTGTCAAAAGCAATTGCAACAAAAGCAAAAATTGACAAATGAGATCTCATTAAACTAAAGAGCTTCTGCACAGCAAAGGAAACTATCAACGGAGTGATAGACAACCTGCAGAATAGGAGAAAATTTTCCCAAACTATGCATCTGTCAAAGGTCTAATATCCAGAATCTATAAGCAACTTAAGCAAATTTACAAGAGAAAATCAAACAACCCAATTAAAAAGTGGGCAATGCACCTAAACAAACACTTTTCAAAAAAAGACATACATGCGGCCAACAAGCATATGAAAAAGAGCTCAACATCACTTATCATTGGAGAAATGCAAATGAAAACCACAATGAGATACTGTCTCACACCAATTAGAATGGCTATTATAAAAGAGTCAAAAAAAAAACAAAAAACAAAAAACAAAAAAACAGATGCTGACAAGGCTATGGAGAAAAAGGAATGCTTATACACTGTTAGTGGGAGTGTGAATTAGTTCAGCCATTGTGGAACACATTGTGACTATTCCTCAAAGACCTAAAAACAGAAATACCATTTCACCCACCAATCCCGTTACTGCATACACGACCAGAGGAATATAAATGGTTTTGTTATAAAGATGCATGCAAAAGTTTGTTCATTGCAGCACTTTTCACAATAGCAAAGACATAGAATCAACCTAAATGCCCATGAACGATAGATTTGATAAGAAAAATATGGTACGTATACACCATAGAATTCTATGTGGCCATAAAAAGCAAGGGATCATGTCCTTTGCAGGAACATGGATGGAACTGGAGGTCATTACCCTTAGCAAACTAATATAGGGACAGAATACAAAATATCACATAGTATCATTTGTAAGTGGGAGCTAAGTGACCAGAACACATGGACATGAAGGGAACAACAGACACTGAGACCTTTTGGAAGGTGGAGAGTGGGAAGAGGGAGAGTATCAGGAAAAATAATTAATGGGTAATAGGCTTAATGCCTGGTTGATGAAATAATCTGTACAGCAAATCCCCATGACACAAGATTACTTGTATAAAAAATGTGCTCTTGTACTCCTGAATGTAAAATAAAAGTTAAAAAATGTTTTATTTTCTTTGCACACTGGTCAATTGGTTTCGGTTTCTAGGGCTGTGAAAGTTTATTTGATCGTATCTGGGGTCAGCAAAGCATAATAGCATGATAAATTATACATGTTTGCTTATTGTTATGTTTTTGCTGATCTCAGTGATTTCTAGCCTACCTTTATTTTTCTTTTAAATGAGATTTGAAAGGTTACAGAGCAGCAGAGACAGGACTAGAATCCAGGTCCCTTGATTTCTATTTTATTACCTTTTCTACTTTGTGATATGTCTTTGGTAGAAATGTTCTATAAAATTATATTTAGGAAGGTACAATCAGCAAATACCATGCCATTTACCAAAGAATTAACATGATTTTTAAAAATTAGAATTAGGAGATTTTATTGGGACATCACCATTCTCCAGACATGTATCATTTGATACAGAGCTATGCAGAAATATTGAAACTCATAAAGGAAGATAAATTAGGGAATAATTATCTGTCTACATCATTAGTATATAATGTATTTAAATAGCCTATTTTCTCATAAAAATAACATACTTCATAAAAATATGGCTTATAAATACCTTCAAAAGGAAACATCTATTACACGTTCTTTTGAGGAGAAAATAGCTGCTAATGAATGGCATCAAAACAATAGGAATAATTTAATCGGAAAAAAGAAACTTAAAATCCCTCCAATAGAACTGGGCTACATAGTACATAGATTAGAAGAGATGCTCTACAAAGTAATAATTAAATAACCTGAATATGTGCACACCATCAGACTCAAAAGTATAAAACTAATCAATAGAGAAGAAATCAGATATAATTTTTAAAACTAGACAGAAACAGTCTTAATAATGAAAGAGTGTAATTGTTATAAAACAAAATAAAACACATCAGCATAACTTTTAAAATTACAAGTATATATATTTATTGCATCAATTAAAGCAATATGTGAATGTATTTTAAAAGTTTAATTTCCAATAATCCCCCTATCCCTTTTTCCGACTAACTTTCTCCCTGAGGTAACTGACAACAGCTGCCTAGTTCGTATCTGAGACTTGGTAATTTATAAAGAACAGAAATTTATTTTTCACAGCCTTGGGAACTGAGAAATTCAAGAGCAAGGCACAGCAGGTTAAGGCATGGTCTCTCTGCTTCCAAGATATACTTTGAATACTGCATCTTTTGGAGAGGAGAAACACAATGTCATGTCATGGCACAAGAGCAAAACAAAGAAAACTCACCCTTGCAAGCCCTTTCTATACAGGCATTAATTCACTCATGAGGATGGAGCCCTTATGACCTAAAAACTTCACTAAGTCTCCATCTCCCAACACTATGTCATTGAAGATCAAGTGTCTAACACATAAATTGAGGGGGGACCCATTAAAACTATAGCAGCATTGGCGTAGATACTACACCTTTTTTGATTATCTACTTTGTTATTTCCAAATTTGTTTTTTTAGGTATTAACTTTGTTTAAAGCACCTTTTGCCATAGAAACATTATAAACTTTTGTAAATGAAAGTGCTTATTTCATTTTCTTTTACAGATATTAGGTTTCCTGTCTTGGTGATGAACTTATTTTCCAATCTTACATTGCATATTTAGTCTTGTACATATTTTAAGATTTTTAGTTCTTCATACATTGCTTTTAATTCATGTCCTTATTTTGATATATTGATGAGTAGTATTCTTATTTATTTTCTTAGAGATGTCTAGTCAGTCGTGATTATCCCATATATGAAATAAACTATTCTTTTATCACTGAATTGAAAAACCATTTTTTTACTATATTAAATTCTCATTGGTCCTAGGATCTGTTTCTGAATTCTTTCCTTTATTTCAGTAAAATATTTATTTATTCCTATGTCAATACAATATTGATTTGATTATAATAGCTTTATAGAATATTTTGATATCTAGTAGGGCAAGTAATACTTAATAATTACCTTTTATAATTTTCTTAGATATTCTGGTCATTCTTTCAAATAAACTTTAAGTAATTTGTATTTCTAAAATACACAAACTTACTAATATAACTCTATAAGATTATATTTGGAATTTCATTAAATGCATATATTAACTTTAGGATAATTTACATTGTTGTGATATAAAATATTCCTACATAGTAGTATAATATTTATTTTCAGTATTTCAGCTAAGTCTTGAAAGAGAACATTCTTTTTCAAATCGTTATATTTTGTACTCAAAAAGTGTGACTCAGGTAAATATAAGTTAACTGCCATTGTATAAAATGACAATCAACAAATTCATGAGTCAATAGAAACAGTAGGACATAACTATGAAAAGAACATACATAGGCTTTGAATTTAGTTTGATTTTGACTCTTGAACTTACTCTAGTCAATCAGTCTATCAGAGTCTTAGATTCCTCATCTGTAACAAGTGTGTAATACACGACAGCGTTGTGGACATTATATTCTGGTACCCAGAAAAGTGCCAAATAAGCACATAAAAAATATTTAGTCATAAAATCCACTTCGTGATGCAATCTTGAAGTTTGGAAAGCTTCAAATGATTTTAATTCTGCTCTGTTCATTAATATTAGGCATCTTCAATCTTTTCTGTTGTATCTGTGTCTACATTGAAAAACACCATATATGAAAATGAATGTTTATACTTTAGGTTTTTCAAACACATTTTTACTACCCATGTGGACAGTTTATGTTAATTGAGTAGAACATAAAACACCTTGTTAATCACTGCATTAACTTGCTATTTCTCTTTGAAGCTTTCAGATACAGGGTGCTTTTTAACCTGAAGTATACACATATAATAAAGGCCCTTGAAAGAGTATACATTAAATAGAACATTTTTTTCATTGCTATTTTCTATATCTTATTCATTCACTTAATAAGCATTTACTATGTACTTACTATGTAGCAGGCACTCTGATAGGCAGTGGAAATAAAAGGATAAACATACAGGAACAGTCCTTGACCTCATGGAGCTTATGCTATAACATGGGAGACAGAAAACAGATAATTAAATATAAATTGATAAACTATAATCGTGGTGAGTAATATGATTTTAGAAAGCCTATAGGAGCATTTATGCAGTGATGGAAGGAGTATCAAAATTGAAACCTGAAGAATAGATATGTATTAAGTAATTGAAGAAAGAATGAGGCAGTGAGATTAGAGAATAGAGCAAGTAGAGTAAAACAAAACTCAGTTTGGAGAAACAGGAATGGAGCAAAATTTGGAATCTTATCATAAGAACAACAGAAAGTTACTGTAAGACTTTGAATGGGAGTAATATAATTGAACCTATTATTTTTAAAAAATTACTGCAGAGTAGAAAATGAAGAAAGGCAAGAGCACATATGAAAAGACCAAAATTAAATGATTATCCACTGAAATTTAAATGCTAACAGCTCAAGAAAACTACATGAAAATATTTTTAGATGAATAAAATTTTACTAATCAGCTTGATTTTTCTGTGGATTAGGATCATCTGATTGTTAGTAGATTGGGAACGAAACACATTGGTTCTATTTTCAGGACACCAGTGTTTTATGGTATCACACTTTGAAAACTTTTAGCACAGAAGCTGCAAGTGAATATAAACAGGTAACTTTTGGACTTTCTGAATGCACTTATTGTGTCTTATACGATAATTAACGAGATATACTTTATTTTTATAATTTATAAGTTAACATTTAGATTTATAGCTTAGATCTTGAAATATCTTGAGAAGATTGTTTAGTAGGACAGTAGACTTCATCATCAGACAGATCTGTATTTGAATTTCAACAGTTTTACTTCTTGTCTCAGTGATCATCAGCAAATTATACAATCTCACTAAGCCTTGGTTTCCTTGTTTGTAAAATGGAGATACACCTTTCTAGATGTCCATTTTACAGATTATTATTAAGCTCTAATTTAATTAATGTGTATATGGTGCTGAAAACACTATAACTGTCCAGAAAATTTGTAGAGCAATAAATTTGCTACAGTAATAATGAGAATACAAATAATAGGAATGATAAGAAGAATGAGAATAACAAGGATAATTCCATTATTAATAACAATAAAATGGTTTTAAGCTATTTTCATTAACAATAAAATAGTTGTTGTTTTAGCATTTTATTCATTGCCAAACTGAATAAAAGAAAGTTCTTCTTGCCGTACCTCTCAAAAGAAGGACGTTAGAGAGAAAGAATCTTTGATGGTAGAAAAGTGAACACATAGTGCCTCAAGGCGCTTTCATCAAAGCTGAGCCATTAGAAGATCAGACAAGGAAAAACTACTCCTAAGCTATGATACATAGAGAAATTCTTCATTCACAAAGTAGAAAATCTAGCTTTGTAGGAACAGAAATGTGAAGAGAAATCTTCAAAGAGAAAAGAAAAGGCTGAGCTGCTCAAAATCAGTCCACTTATTAAAAAGAATACAAGAATGTATTTCTTTTTATTTATGTTCATTTGTAGAATGATTAAAATCACAAATCCGTTTTGTTTTAGTCCACAAAGCATTTATAATATTACATACTGCATGCAATGATTAATTTTATTAGTCATTTTTCCAGAGAAAATCTTTCAGATACAGAAATATCATTTATTCTCTTTTTAAAGATGAGTAAACTGAGTCACCAAATTATTAAGCAAAATTTCTAAAATGATAAAATTTGTAGATTATAGCTCTTCAATCAGTAAAATTTAATCTCAGTCAAATTTTTAATTCTCAGCTCACTGAACGTTGTTGACACATAAACCACATAAAATATAGAAGATGGCTATTAAAGCCTTGCATGCTATATCCAGTGTTTCTTCAGAGGACACAAATATTTTTATCTGTCATCACTTGAAACCGAGTATAATAAAGCCTTACTTCTCAGACAACTTATTAGCATATGCCAAAAATAGAAAGGAAATGAAAGTGATTTCTGACAATTAAAATATATAGTGGAAGAAGGCCAAATAGGAACAGCTCCGGTCTGCAACTCCCAGCGAGACCAATGCAGAAGGTGGGTGATTTCTGCATTTCCAACTGAGGTACCCAGTTCCTCTCACTGGGACAGGTTAGGCAGTGGGTACAGCCCACAGAGGGTGAGCAGAAGCAGGGTGGGGCATCGCTTCACCCGGGAAGTGCAAGGTGCCATGGACCTCCCTCCCTCCAGTCAAGGGAAACCATGAGGAACTGTGGTACCCAGCTGGGTTACTATGCTTTCCCCGTAGTTTTTGCAATCTGCAGATTAGGAGATTTCTTCATGTGCCTATACCACCATGGTCCTAGGTTTCAAGCACAAAACTGGGTAGCTGTTTGGGCACAGTCCTGAGCTAGCCACAGGAGTTTTTGTTCCTAGCACAGTGGAGTCTGGAACCCCAGCGAGATAGAACCATTCATTCCCTGGAAAGGGGCCTGAATCCAGGGAGCCAAGTGGTCTTGCTCGGTGGTGCCCACTTCCACAGAGCACAGCAAGCTAAGAACCATTGTCTGGAAATTCTTGTTGCCAGCACAGCAGTCTGAAGTTGACCTGGGATGATCAAGCAGAGGTATCTGCCATTACTGAAGCTTTAGTAGGCAGTTTTCCCCCAATAGTGCTAAGGAGACTGGGAGATCTGGGTTGGGTGCAGCAAAGCAGCTGTGGCCAGACTACTTCTCTAGATTCTTCCTCACTGGGCAGGGTATCTCTGAAGGAAAGGTAACAGGCCCAATCAGGGGCTTAAAGACAAAACCCCCATTTCCCTGGGACAGAGCTCCTTGGGGAAAGGGCAGCTGTGGGTGCAGCTTCAGCAAATTTAATTGTTTTTGCCTGGCAGCTCTGAAGATAACAGCTGATCCTGACAAGAAGGATTCTCCCAGCATAGTGCACCAGCTCTGCTAAGGGACAGACTGCTTATTCAAGTGCGTCCCTGAGCCCCTAGCCTCTTGATTGGGAGAAACTTCCCAACAGGGGTCGACAGACATCTCATACAGGAGAGTCCCAGGTGGCATCAGGCTGGTGCCCCTCTGGGATGAAGCTTCCAGAGAAAGGAGCAGGCAGCAATCTTCGCCCTTCTACAACCTCCACTGGTGATACCCAGGCAAACAGAGTCTGGAGTGGACCTTAGCACACTGCAGCAGACCTGCAGAAGAGAGGCCTGACTATTAGAAGAAAAACTAACAAACAGAAAGCAACAACATCAACATCAATGTAAAGGACTCCTCCATAAAAACCCTATCCAAAGGTCTTCAGCCTCAAAGATCAAAGGTAGATAAATTCATGAATATGAGGAAAAACCAGTGCAAAAACACTGAAAATTCCAAAATCCAGAATGCCTCTTCTCCAAACGATTGCAACTCTTCTCCATCAAGGGCACAAAACTGAACAGAGAATGAGATTGATGACTTGACAGAAGTAGGCTTCAGAAGGTTAGTAATAACGAACTCCTCTGAGCTAAAGGAGCATGTTCTAACCCAATGAAAGGAAGCTAAGAACCTTGATAAAAGGTTACAGGAACTGCTAACTAGAATAACCAGTTTAGAGAGGAACATAAATGACCAGATGGAGCTGAAAAACACAGCACAAGAACTTCGTGAAGAATACACAAGTATCAATAGCCAAATTGATCAAGCAGAAGAAAGGATATCAGAGATTGAAGATCAACTTACTGAAATAAGGCAGGAAGAAAAGATTAGAGAAACAGTAATGAAAAGGAAAGAACAAAGTCTCCAAAAAATATGGGACTATGTGAAAAAACCAAACCAATGATTGATTGGCATACCTGAAAGTAACAGGGAGAATGGAATCAAGTTGGAAAACACACTTCAGGATATGATCTAGGAGAACTTCCCAAACCTAGCAAGACAAGACAACATTCAAATTGAGGAAATACATAGAATGTCACTAAGATACCCCTCGAGTAGAGCAACACCAAGACATATAATCATCAGATTGTCCAAGGTTGACTTGAAGAAAAAAGTGTTAAGGGTAGCCAGAGAGTAAGGTCACGTTACCTACAAAGGGAAGTCCATCAGATTAACAGCAGATTTCTTGCAGAAAACCTACAAGCCAGAAGAGAGTGGGGGGGGGGGGGATATTAACATTCTTAAAGAAAAGAATTTTCAAAGTAGAATTTCATACCCAGCCAAACTAAGCTTTATAAGCGAAGACAAAATAAAATCATTTGCAGATAAGCAAATGATGAGGGATTTTGTCACCACCAGGCCTGCCTTAAAAGAGCTCCTGCAGGAACCACTAAATATAAAAAGGAAAAAGTGTTACCAGCCACTGCCTAAACACACCAAAATATAAAGCCCAAAGACACTATGAAGAAACTGCATCAAATAATGTTTAAAATAACCAGCTAGCATCATAATGACAGGATCAAATTCACACATAACAATATTAACCTTAAATATAAATGGGCTAAATGCTCCTATTAAAAGACACCAATTGGCAAACTGGATAGAGTCAAGACCCGTCTGTGTGCTGTATTCAGGAGACCCATCTCATGTGCAAGACACACACAGGCTCAAAATAAAGGGATGCAGGAATATTTACCAAGCAAATCAAAAGGAAAAAAAAGCAGGGTTTGCAATCCTAGTCTCTGATAAAATAGACTTTAAACCAACAAAGATCAAAAAAGACAAAGAAGAGCATTACATAATGGTAAAGGAATCAATGCAACAGGAAGTGCTAATTATCCTAAATATATATGCACCCAAAACAGGAGCACAAAAGCTCATAAAGCAAGTTCTTAGAGACCTACGAAGAGACTTAGACTCCCATACAATAATAATTGGAGACTTTAACACCCTACTGCCAATATTAGATCAATGAGACAGAAAATTAACAAGGATATTCAGGGCTTGAACTCAGCTCTGGACCAAGCAGATGTAATAGACATCTAAATAACTCTCCAACTCATATAAAAATAGCATACATGCTTCTCAGCACCACATAGCACGTATTCTAAAATTGACCACGTAATTGGAAGTAAAACACTCCTCGGCAAATGCAAAAGAACATAAATCATAACAGACAGTCTCTCAGACCACAGTGCAATCAAATTAGAACTCAGGGTTAAGAAACTCACTCAAAACCACAAAATTATATGGAAATTGAACAACTTGAGTAACTACCAGGTAGTGATAAAATTAAGGCAGAAATAAAGAAGTTTATTGAAATCAATGAGAAAAAGAGACAAAGTACCAGAATCACTGGGACACAGCTAAAGCAGTGTTAAGAGGGAAATTTATAGCACTAAATGCCCACAACAGAAAGCTGGAAAGATTTAAAATCAACACCCTAAGATCACAATTCTAAGAACTAAAGAAGCAAGAGCAAACAAATTCAAATGCTAGCAGAAGACAAGAAATAACTAAGATCAGAGCAGAACTGAAGGAGATAGAGTCACAAAAACCTTTCAAAAATTCAATAGATCATGGAGCTGTTTTTTTGAAATGAACAAAATAGATGGACCACTAGCTAGACTAATAAAGAAAAGAAAGAAGAATCAAATAGACACAATAAAATACGATAATGGGATATCACCACTGATCCCACAGAAATAGAAACTACTATCAGAGAATACTACAAACAACTCTATAAAACAAACAAACAAACAAACAACAACAACAACAAAACCGAGAAAATCTGGAAGAAATGGATAAATTCCTGGACACATACACCCTCCCAAGCCTAAACCAGGAAGAAGTCAAATTCCTGAATAGACCAATAACAAGTTCTGAAATTGAGGTAGTAATTAATAGACTACCAAACAAAAAAAGCCCAGGACCAAACAGATTCACAGCCAAATTGTACCAGAGGTACAAAGGGGAGCTGGTATCATTCCTTCTGAAATTATTCCAAACAATTGAAAAAGAGGGACTCATTCTTAACTCATTTTATGAGGCCAGCATCATCCTGATACCAAAGCCTGGCAGAGACACAACAACAAAAAAAGAAGATTTCAGGCCAATATCTGTCGTGAACATTGATGCAAAAATCCTCAATAAAATACTGGCAAACCGAATCCAGCAGCACAACAAAAAGCTTATTCACCACAATGAAGTTAGCTTCATCCCTGGGATGCAAGGCTGTTTCAACATACGCAAATCAATAAACGTAATCAATCACATAAACACAACCAATGACAAAAACCACAAGATTATCTCAATAGATGCAGAAAAGGCTTTGGATAAAATCCAGCATCCTTCATGCTAAAAACTCTCAATAAACTAGGTATTGAAGGAACTTATTTCAAAATAATAAGAGCTTTTTATGACAAACCCATAGCCAATATCATACTGAATGGGACAAAGCCGGAAGCATTCCCTTTGAAAACAGGCACAAGACAAGGATGCCCTCTCTGACCACTCCTATTCAACATAGTATTGGAAGTTCTGGCCAGAGAAATCAAGCAAGAGAAAGAAATAAAGCATATTCAAATAAAAGGGGGAGTCCCGGTTTGAAGATGGCATGATTGTATATTTAGAAAAGCCCATCATCTCAGCCCAAAAAACTCCTTAAGCTGTTAAGCAAATTCAGCAAAGTCTCAGAACACAAAATCAATGTGCAAAAATCACAAGCATTCCTATACACCAACAATAGACAAGCAGAGAGCCAAATGATGAGTGAACTCCCATTCACAATTGCTACAAAGAGAGTAAAATACCGACAAATACAACTTACAAGAGACATGGAGGACCTCTTCAGGGAGAACTACAAACCACTGCTCAAGGAAATAAGGGAGGACACAAACAAATGGGAGAACATTCCATGCTCATGGATAAGAAGAATCAGTATTGTGAAAATGGCCATACTTCCCAAAGTAATTCATAGATTCAATGTTATTCCCATCAAGCTACCAGTGACTTTCTTTGCAGAATTAGGAAAAAAAAAAAAAAAAAAAACTACTTTAAATTTCATATGGAACCAAAAAAGAGTGCGTATAGCCAAGACAATCCTAAGCAAAAAGAACAAAGCTGGAGGCATCATGCTACCTGACTTAAAACTATACTACAAGACTACAGTAACCAAAACAGCATGGCACTGGGACCTAAATAGATATATAGACCAAAGGAGAAGAACAGAGACCTTAGAAATAACAGCACACATGTACAACCATCTGGTCTTTGACAAACCTGACAACATCAAGCAATGGGGAAAGGATTCCCTATTTAATAAATGGTGTTGGGAAAACTAACTAGCCTTATGCAGAAAACAGAAACTGGACCCCTTCCTTACATCTTATACAAAAATTGACTCTAGATGGATTAAAGACTTAAATGTAAAACCCCAAATCATAAAATCTCTACAAGAAAACCTAAGCAATATCATTCAGAAAATAAGCATGAGCAAAGACTTCAGTATTAAAACACCAAAAGCAATTGCAATGAAAGTCAAAATTGACAAATGGGATCTAATCAAACTAAAGAGCTTCTGCACAGCAAAACAAACTATCATCAGAGTGAACAGACAGCCTACAGAATGGGAGAAAGTTTTTGCAAACTACCCATCTGACAAAGGTCTAATATACAGAATCCACAAGGAACTTAAACAAATTTACAAAAAAAAAAAAAAAAAAAAAAAAAAAAAAAAAACTCCATCAAAAAATGTGCAAAAGATATAAACATACACTTCTCAAAAGAAGAAATTCATGTGTCCAACAAACATATGAAAAATAGCTCATCAACACTGCTCATTAGAGAAATGCAAATCAAAACCACAATAAGATACCATCTGATGCTGGTTAGAATGGCAATGATCAAAAAGACAGGAAAAAAAACAGATGCTGGCGAGGCTGTGGAGAAATAGGAACACTTTTACACTGTTGATGTGAGTGTAAATTGGTTCAACCATTGTGGAAGACAATCTGGTGATTCCTCAAGGATCTAGAACTAGAAATACCATTTGATCTGGCAGTCCCTTTACTGGGTATATACCCAAAGGATTATAAATTATTCTAATATAAATACACATGCACACATATGTTTATTGCAGCACTATTTACAACAGCAAAGACTTGGAACCAACCCAAACGTTCATCAATGATAGACTGGATAATGAAAACGTGGCACATATACACATGAAATACTATGCAACCATAAAACAGAATGAGTTCATGCCCTTTATAGGGACATGGATGAAGCTGGAAGTCATCATTCTCAGAAACCAACACAGGAACATAAAAGCAAAAACCGCATGTTCTCACTCATAAGTGGGAGTTGAATAATGAGAGCACATGGACACAGGGAGGGGAACATCACACACTGGGGCCTGCTGGGGGTTGGGGGGCAAGGGGAGGGATAGCATTAGGAGAAATACCTAAACTAGATGACGGGTTGCTGGGTGCAGCAAATCACCATGGCACATGTATACCTATGTAACAAACCTGCATGTTCTGCACATGTATCCCAGAACTTAAAATGTAATAAAAAAAATAAATAAATATTATTAAAATAAAAAGTGGCAATATTAAGATTAATTCTTACTTTCTGCAGTGTCAGTATGACTACAGTTTAATAAGTGTAATAGATTAACTGATTTTGTTGTTTTGCCTGTCCTAATAACTTTATTTCTCAAAGACTTGGTGACGAGATCTCTGTAGAATTTCTTCCTAGGTTTACTCAATTTTTCATCAGTGTATTTCTTCTTTCCTATCTTGTTTAATCATTTGTAAGTCCTCATGTCTCAGATGTATATATGTCTTTTCTCTCTATTACTATTGAATTCCCACAAGATAATTATTCAATAGTAAATGAGGCAAGCATTTATAAAATTTATCCTTTTTAATACCCTCCCTGCCTTTGGTCTTTAATGTGGTTCCTTTCGTACATGATTCTTATTGGCATCATAGTTTTTCTGAAATATCTATATATTCAATATTTAACCTGATAATCTCTGTTAAGTTTCTAAAGGATAGAAGCCACATTTTCACTATGTTTGATTCTCAATGGTTTCATGTTATGTACCATAAAGTAAGTAATTTATGAAAGTTGAATAGAGCTGAGATGAAATGAACTGACAGCTCCAGGGTTAAATGGTTGCATATCTTCATTGTCTTAACTTACTAGGACGGTTTTTGTTGTTTATCTCATCACTAAATATAGGTATGTAGTCGTAGCTATCATCCGATGATGCTTGGTACAATTATTTCCTAAAAATGGTGGTTTTGCATCAGGGAGTGTGTATCCCTGGAGAAGTATATATATGGGGGAAAAAAAAAAGTGGTTTATAAAGTGCAAGGATTCCAGAGACCATATTTTTCAACTTAGTAGTGACTTCTTATCCATCTCTTCTATTCTCTGTTCCAGGTACTTTCTCTCCAATTGAATTATTTTAATTTTATCACTCCAACTTTTCCTAGGGATACCAACTTTTTTTATTTTTTATTTTTTCCCCACAACAAAGCAATGCCTGGCCAAATTCAGATTCTTAACCTTGATGAACCACCTCTTTGGCACAAGTTGTGGTGATTGCAATAGATATACAGAATTTTTCAGACTGTTAGATACATAGTCTCTGCCCTTAATTAAAACAGAAGTGACAAAGAGGTATGTTGAATCAATCACAATGGCCAACTGGATAACTACATTTTGAAGATATATATTGCTTCATACATTCCCAAGTATTTCCATTCACAACAACTTTGAGAGAAATTGCATCATTTGATATTCACAACAGCTTTGAGAGAAAACTTGGGAAGACATGTTATCTTTTCTAGTCTTTAGAAGAAGAAATTGAGATACAGATAGGTTTAATGGCATACTCAAAGTCACATAGGAACTTTCTGTCAGGAACAGAACCCTAGAATTCATATATCTGACATAAATTAGACTACTTCTATTATACAAAACTAAATTTGGCAATTTATCAAGATGTTTCCTGTTTTATGCATACAAAATATATACATACATAAAAATTTGGCTAATTTTTTACATGGATTTAATATGACTGCACCATAGTGCTGAGGTTTATTAGTCCATTTTCACACTGCTATAAAGAATACCCAAGACTGGGTAATTTATAAAGGAAAGAGGATTAATTGACTCACAGTTCCACATGGCTGGGGAGATCTCAAGAAACTTAACAATCATGCTGGAAGGGAAAGGGGAAGCAAAGGACTTTCTTCACATGGCTGTAGGAGAAGAAAGCATGTATAGGA
The DNA here is from genome assembly GCF_024542745.1 of Macaca thibetana thibetana. Lineage (NCBI taxonomy): Eukaryota > Metazoa > Chordata > Mammalia > Primates > Cercopithecidae > Macaca > Macaca thibetana. Next base: position 122,360,819 of record NC_065598.1, read on the forward strand.
GGAACTGTCAAACCCTTATAAAACCATCAGATCTCATGAGAACTAACTCACTATCATGAGAACAGTGTGGGGGAAAAACGTCCCTGTGATCCAATCATCTCTCACCATTTCCCACCCTCCACACATGGGCATTATGAGGATTACAACTGGAGAAGAGATTTGAGGGGGGGTACAGAGCCAAACTATACCACAAGGTTTCAGTTGAGAAATAAGTTGGATGGAATGCCACATCAGCATATTTGAGAGAAAATGGAAAAGTGATTTTACAGTGAATATAAATGAAACTTTTTTTGAAATACAATAGTTTAAATTATTGAAAGCCTTAAATTTGCTATTTTTAATTTATTTAGTAACCAGTGAACAAAACTTTATCTTTTAATGTGACAAGATTAGAAAAAGAGTTTTGTAGCTATAAAGAGTTAGAGGTGCTGTTTAGAAGACAAAATCTAAGGTGGAAGTTAGGGAATAATATTAATACACTTCTATAAATATAAGTCGGGATGCTTTGATGACAGCTCCAAATTTTCAAAGCCTTCTTTTAAACACTGACTTGGTCACAGTAACCAAAACAGCATGGTACTGGTACCAAAACAGAGATATAGACCAATGGAACAGAACAGAGCCCTCAGAAATAATAGCACACATCTACAACCATCTGATCTTTGACAAATCTGACAAAAACAAGAAATGGGGAAAGGATACCCTATTTAATAAATGGTGCTGGGAAAACTGGCTAGCCATATGTAGAAGGCTGAAACTGGATCCTTTCCTTACACCTTATACAAAAATTAATTCAAGATGGATTAAAGACTTAAATGTTTGACCTAAAATCGTAAAAATTATAGAAGAAAACCTAGGCAATACCATTCAGGACATAGGAATGGGCAAGGACTTCATGTCTAAAACACCAAAAGCAATGGCAACAAAAGCCAAAATTGACAAATGAGATCTAATTAAACTAAAGAGCTTCTGCACAGCAAAAGAAACTACCATCAGAGTGAACAGGCAACCTATATAATGGGAGAACATTTTTGCAGTCTACTCATCTGACAAAGGGCTAATATCCAGAATCTACAAAGAACTCAAACAAATTTACAAGAAAAAAACAAACAACCCCATCAAAAAGTGGGCAAAGGATATGAACAGACATTTTTCAAAAGAAGATCTTTATGTAGCCAATAGACACTTGAAAAAATGCTCATCATCACTGGCCATCAGAGAAATGCAAATCGAAACCACAATGAGATACCATCTCACACCAGGTAGAATGGCGATCATTAAAAAGTCAGGAAACAACAGGTGCTGGAAAGGATGTGGAGAAATAGGAACACTTTTACACTGTTGGTGGGACTTTCCACAACCATTGTGGAAGACAGTGTGGTGATTCCTCAAGGATCTAGAACTAGAAATACCATTTGACCCAGCCATCCCATTACTGGGTATATACCCAAAGGATTATAAATCATGCTGCTATAAAGACACATGCACAAGCAGGTTTATTGCAGCACTATTCACAATAGCAAAGATTTGGAACCAACCCAAATGTCCATCAATGACAGACTGGATTAAGAAAATGTGGCACATAAACACCATGGAATACTATGTAGCCATAAAAAGGATGAGTTCATGTCCTTTGTAGGGACATGGATGCAGCTAGAAACCATCACTCTGAGCAAACTATCACAAGAACAGAAAACCAAACACCACATGTTCTTACTCATAGGTGGTAACTGAACAATGAGAACACTTGGACACAGGGTGGGGAACATCACACACTGGGGCCTATCGTGGGGTGAGGGGAGGGTGGAGGGATAGCATTAGGAGATATACCTAATATAAATGACGAGTTAATGGGTGCAGCACACCAACATGGCACATGTATACATATGTAACAAACCTGCATGTTGTGCACATGTACCCTAGAACTTAAAGTATAATTTAAAAATTTTTTTTAAATGTGGCATATACACACCATGGAATACTATGCAGCCATAAAAAAGTAGGACTTCATGTCCTTTGTAGGGACATGGATGAAACTGGAAACCATCATTCTCAGCAAACTATCGCAAGGACAAAAACCAAACACCACATGTTCTCACTCACAGGTGGGAATTGAACAATGAGAACACTTGGACACAGGGTGGGGAACATCACACACCAAGGCCTGTCATGGGGTGAGGGGAGGGTGGAGGGATAGTATTAGGATATATACCTAATGTAAATGATGAGTTAATGGGTGCAGCACACCAACATGGCACATGTATACATATGTAACAAACCTGCATGTTGTGCACATGTACCCTAGAACTTAAAGTATAATAAAAAAAAATCGACTTTTTTAATTAACATCAAAGCTGAAAAACCACAAATAAGGATAATACTTTTATTTCTAGTTGGAGAATAAATAATGTGGATCTATTAGTAAATGAAGTAAAAGTCATTGGATTCAAACTTCAGAAAACCCAAATAACCTCATAAAAATTGACGTGTGTGATTATGTGTCAGTGTAGGTGTTGTTTGTATACATTTTAATTTCACTAGCACCAAAAGTGTGACACAACAATGGACTGACTGCTTGTGATTTCCTAAAATTCATTTGTTGAAACCCTAATTCCAACGTATTAAGATGTGTTTCTTTTGGCAGGTGATTAGGTTGAGTATGGAACCCTTATGAATGGGATTGGTGCACTTAAAAAATAGACCGCAGTGAGCTCTTCCCTCTATGTGAAAATACAACAAGAAATCATTAGTCTGCAACCCAGAAGAAGGCCCTCACAGATACCATATGTGCTGGTGCCTGGATATTGGATTTTCATTCTGCAGAACTGTGAAAAACAAGTATTTGTATTTAAGCCACCCAGTCTATGGAATTTTTGTTATAGCAGCCTAAATGGACTATGACGTTACCATGATCCAGAAACATAACAAAATAAAGTGTGATTATTGAATCTCATCCTCGTGAGGGGAAAGTAATTGAATTTATATATTTTTCAGATGCAGATAGCAGGACTTACAGCATCATCTGTAGCTAATGAAAGTGAACTTTTACTTGATGTATGACTTGTTTGCTACTACCTAACTTGGGGATTACAGAAAAGTCTGTCTTACAGTTATTATAATTTCTAATATAGGATTACTAGAGAAAATGCCACTTAATGTAATTATTGTTATTTGCAGGTATTCTCACCACTGTTACAGGGGTAACATTATCTTACATAAGAAATAAATATAAATTTTTTGTGCTAATGTCATTTTTCTCATGTACCGATGAAATTTCTCTCAAGGCTTTGCTGAAAACAAATGTGATAAGCTTACGATAGGAGGTTTTGGGGCCCTAATGATCCCCAGACTATGATTCTGAACAAAAGAACTAGCAGTATTACTTTGCTGAATTAACATATCTTTATATACAAGAAAAAAGAACACAGTTGATTGTTTTATATTACTGATTTAGGAAAAATAATAACATTTGTGTTAGAAGATCGATGTGTTCTTTTAAGCTTTGATTTATGGGGATCCTCATGGGAGAAAATTAATTTTGACCTGGGTATTGTTTATACACGCTTAAAATGGAAGCGGCTCCTTGAGTACTGGGCTTCCACTTTGTATTTCTTATGAATAGCTCAGTGATTCACAAATACTGCTGGATTCACGACAGAAATTCTTTTTAAAACTTGTTGAATTGAAATGAATATACATGAATGTATATAAAACAGAGTTAAAATGGGAATTGATTGTATTCTCTGAGTTTATCTCAGTTTAGTGAAACATCTGTTCTTTATTTTCACGTTGACTTATTTACAATATATATATTATCATCTTTGGTGTGAGACTTAAGGTCTCTTCTCACAATTTATTGAGTTTTATCTGAAAATGTGAATGTTTATATGGCTCCAGCCATTTTGCAAACACCAACAACCATATGCATCTTGGCATATGAGACTGGAGTAATAAAAATAATAACTAACTTTTAATGAGTGCTTACTATGTACCAAGCATTGTAAATCCCTAAGAACTTCCTGAATAGTTTGGATTCCCAATCTGTAAAATCCTATAATAACCCTATTATTTTATTCACAATGCAAACAAGAAAACTGAAGTACAGTGAAATTAAGTAATTTCGCCAAAGTCACTTAACTAAAAATGTAGTAGGGCCACGATGAAAAGACAATTATTTTAGTGTAAGGAGGTAGGGTTTCTTAACCACAACACTTTATCACTTTTGCTTAGGCACCTAGGCTGCCTCAATAAAATGATGCAAGAATTATAATGTGTAAAAAAGAATAAAATAGTGAAGAGAGTGTGGTTTCTGGAAAACCAGATTGTTCGGTTTGTTTCATTAGCTAAAGGTTTATAAAGCAATGTTTGATCCCACATGGCTGTCTCAAATATTGCTTTCATGGTGGCATTCTTCTGTGCAAAAAATGTTATAATGTCCTATAGAAATAAGTCCACAAACCAACCTCAGCCTAGCTTTCAAAGTTGATCATATTTTAGCTTTCTTGCCTTGTCTACCTATTGTTTTGTTTAATATGTAAAAATTCACCTTTCTAGTCAGCATCCTCCACTTTCCCACTCATTACATCCCCTATACCTTTTCTCATGCCATTCTCTCTCTGCCTGGGATGTTGTCCTCAAGCAAAATCCAAACTACCTAACAATGTCCTTGAAACCACACTATCTCTTTAGGGTGCAATGATTACTTTCCATTGAAAGTACTATTGCAGCAGGAAAAGTAAATTTACTTATTATTTTATAATTTTATTTAAATATTCTTCTCTAAAGGCACATTGTCTCTTTAATCATGTTAACTTTGACATTTCTTGTATATTTTTTGTGTTTTCCTGTAGCATTTATGTATAATGGTATGCAGTCAGCAGGTATTCAATAAATAAATATTGTTGGACTGAATAACCAGGTTATATTGAGAGGCTCTATGTTCATCCTCAGCAAGATATAGATAGCCCCGTTCCAAACTACTGACCCAGGAACAATTGCTGGATTTCATATTGATTGGTAATAATGTTAATGTAAATTGCTAATTAGTACTTAATAACTGTATATTCAAATTGAATTGAATCGGTTGTAATACTGAAGATTTTATTAATTGTAACACGTTTATTTTGTATTGCTATCCATGAGATCATTAGTATTTGTTGAAAGGTAAATCTTGGCACTTCAACATTTTAAAGAGTTTATTTGAGCAGACAGCAATTCATGAATGAGGTATCTTCAAACCAAAAGTATTTGGGGAGCTCCTCTGGAGGTGGTTGAAAGGAAAACTTTTATAGGGTGAATGTGAAGGAGAGCAAAGAAATTTTTGGTTAAAGTTTGACCAATTGCTTTATTTGTACTATCCTTGTGGGAAGGTCCTGAAAATATAATTAATATTCAGTTGGCCACCTGTGATTGGCTGAGCTCAAGTTTCGTTTTCCTTTACATTAGGTGCTTAAAGGAAATGAATCAGAGTTAGGTTTTGTTTGCTTATATAGGAATGTAGGGTATTAGAACCACCTGTTTAACGGCCTCTTCCATTTAATTATTTTAACATATTCAATAGACTGGTCTCTCTATGGTTTCAAAAATTATGTTTACCTTATACAAACTTTTTCTGTTTCAAAGTCTTAGAATCAAATGAAATACTCATGATATAAAATACATTTCCAGTATCGGGGGTGGGGGGGGGGAAAGCACCTCACCTTAAAAGGCCAATGATTAATTTGATTTCTCTTATCAATATCTATAAATATGTGACCTCAATTTTCCTTATTTAGTAACTCTTCCGCTATTTTGCATTTGGAATAAACTAATACGAAACTGTGCTACCCTGCTTCATACAAATATTTGCATAAAAGTGGTACTAAAAATAAACTGGAAGAAGGAGGAAAGTGAGAGGAAAAGGCCCATCTTTGTTCTACATTGAGATCCAATTGTCTTTGTTTACCGTATTAAAAGGTTTATTTTTATTTAAATTTTTAGTTTATTTGAGACAGGATCTTGCTCTGCCACTCAGGCTGGAGGACAGTGGTGTGCTTTTGGCTCACTGCAGCCTCTGCTGCCCCAGCTCAAGCGATCCTCCCAACTCTGTATCAGGAGTATTTTGGGATCACAGGCTCGCAACATCATGCCCCACTAATTTTTGTATTTTTTGAAGAGATGGGGTTTCACTACGTTGCCCAGGCTGGTCTTAAACTCCTGAGCTCAAGTGACCCGCCCACTTTGTCCTCCCAAAGTGCTGGGATTACAGTCATGAGCCACTTCACCTGACTATTTTTATTTAAAAAGAACTAAAAATTCAGTTAGAAATTGTTAAAATAAAATTTGTCATTTCTGCCTGTTATTTTAGTTATTTTATGTATCATGCTCAGCACTTCTCAGTAGACCTGTCCCATGAAATACATATCCTTCTGTAGAGTACTCACTTTTCCATGCTGCAATAACCAAAGAAAAGCACAGAGATGAAGATTATAATTAAAGTCTTATCTGTTAACCCATCATATTCTATTTAACAACAACTCTTGTGTGATGAGAAGGAAACCAGGAGAAATTAGAGTTGGCAGGAATAAAAGCAAAGCATAGGAGTTATTCCCAGTTGGCAGGTCAGGTTGCTATATGATGTGCATTGTGCTACTTTCACTTTAGGTCTATCATAGCTATCTTGTATAAATTGTGAAATATAAAGGCTAGAATTAGTAGTTTCTCTTTACAGACAGATGACATAGGGATCTAGGGAAAACTTCCCCTTTGCCCTCTGAAGTTTTGCTGAAAAATCAACTGACAAATGGCGTATAAATTTATTAGCATGCAAAGGGAAGTACATTATTTTTAGAGGAATTCAGTGGACTTGAAGAATACAATGGGCCTGGGACAAAGTCTATTGGACCCCCAGAGCTGACAAGGTTCATGACAAAAGACTGTCCAGGTTTATTGACAGATTGAAAGATTTCAGTCTTTCTTCCTACAGTATGAGTTTAGTTAATGAACACTCAGTTTTTGTTGTTTTAATGTTGACAAGTCTGGACTTTAGGCAGATAAGGAACTTCAGAGAACAACTTTATTCCCTGTTTTAGGAGACACATTGGATTGAGAGATGGGAGGCAGTGGTGGGGGAGTCGTGGACGGAAGGTCAGAGAGACCTTGTGGCTTCTCCTTCAGTTCAGCAAAGTCCCATAATCTGGGTTATCAGTTTCTGAACACAAATGATAAGACTGAAATAGTTATGGACGGTGTCAAAGGTCACGTAACCAGTAATGAAGTCAAGACCGTAAGTATTTAAACTCCTAGCTGTGTTTTCATTGGACCATGCCACAATCACACAGGCTGAAATATCTGACAGGAATCAATTCATGACTCTTTTTATGCAAAAATAGTGCAATCCTAGATCCTCAGTTGTTTTATCGGAATCTTTCTCTTTAATCAGGAATGTTTTGTGCCTTCCCTCATGGACATAATTAAATTTCATGTAATTCGTGTCTTAATGTAATGTGCTAAAAATTCAGTTTCCACACCATTTTCCTATCCACCTATACATACAAAAAGACTATATGTATCAGTCCTTTTGCATCTGGGTATTGGCAAGTGACTAATCGTAGAATGTAGAATGTAGACAGTGATGGATATCAAATCCATACTGGGCTGCTAAAAATCTGCATGGTCATCTCTCTCTCTCTCTCTTTCTCTCTCTCTCTCTCTCTCTCTCTCTCTGTGTGTGTGTGTGTGTGTATGTGCGTGTGTTGTGTATATTTCACTATTTTCAACAGATGGCTAAAGGTGCATTATATAGTGCAGTATTCTAAGGAAGCCCTTGGCATTGGCAGAGCTTCTAAATAAAAGGAGCCTGGAACTCTGAATCACTGCTTGGGGGTAAACCTGTGCCAAATAAATGTCCATGCAGGAACATCTGCTTTTTTTATGAGCAACTGACATTTTGGCTTGTATTATTTCTACAGCAAGCATTAATTACCTATATAATGCAGGCATTTTTGTGCCAGTCTCTATGATTGAGGACACATGCATTAGAGACATACATTTAGTAGTCACTGGCTACTGGAAAATACTCTTGTCTATAAGAGAAATGTCATCCTTTCCAATACCAATTGTGATCAGATAGTGACTCTAGTAGTGTGAATATTAAACTATGCACATTGTCCTTTACTTGTTGCCTTCAAATCACACTGAAAGTGTTTTATCAAAAAAACATGTTTTCATTGCAGTTAGAAATATAAATCTGTGCAGGTGTAGGTGCTGCTGCCACAGTTACTCTTGTCTTGACACTAAAGTCTGCAAAAGTTAATTCTAATTGCAGGATTTTAATAACCATGGAATTAGCCATAGAAGTGCCCCAGCAGCTAACAATATGTATGCAATGTAATTATAAAAACCCACTGCATTTGCACATGCTATAACCAGTGTCTAAAGGGCCCTAATCCTTAAGTCTGTTGGGAAGTCTCCCACATGATTTGCAGTATTTCATTTGAAAGTAGCCATCCCTGGAAATATGCACATTTACCCTAAAACTTTTCCATTACTTGGTGTGTAGAAATAATGATGTTTTTGGCTTCTAAAAAACCCTTGCGTTTTGAGTTTACACGAGATGACTCACACCTGAAAAGAAAAATGAAATAAAACAACAAAACCATTTCTGATTTTCTAGTAAAGTTTCCTAGCCATGCCCACCAAGATTTTGCACCTACAGAGCCAAGGGTGATTTGCACTTCAATTACTTAAGTAAACTCTAAGTGCTTAACTTTATATGAAAGCATTTTCCATACACTTTATAATTCACTGATCTCTCTTTTTCCATTTTAGATTCAGGAGGTACATATTTGTTACATGTGTATATTGCTTAATGCTGGGGTTTGGGCTTCCAGTGAACTCATCATCCAAACAGTGAATATAGTACCCAACAGGTAAGTTTTTAACCCTTTCTCCCCTCCCTACCTATGCCTCTCCTTTTTGTGAGACAGAGTCTCCATCTGTCTCCCAGGCTGGAGTGCAGTAGCACAATATCAGCACACTGCAACCTCTGCCTCCTGGTTTCCAGCCATTCTCATGCCTCAGCCTCCTGTGTAACTGGGACTACATGTGTGTGCCACCATGCTGGCTAACTTATATGTTTGTTAGAGACATGGTTTCTCCATGTTGACCAGGCTGGTCTCAAATTTCTGGTCTCAAATGATCTGCCCGTTTTGGCCTCCCAAAGTGCTGGATTTACAGGTTGGAGACACCACGCCCTGCCCCTACACCTCTTTTAAATCCCCAGTGTCTACTACTTTTTTTTTTTTTTTTTGCATCTTTATGTCCACATGTTCCCATTATTTAGCTCTCCTAAGTGATAACATGTGGTATTTGTTTTTCTGTTTCGGTGTTAATGTACTCAGGATAATGACCTATAGTTTCATCCATGTTGCTGCAAAGTACATGATTCCCTTATTTTTATGGCTGCATATTATTCCATGGTGTATATGTACCACATTTGCTTAATTCAATCCACCATTGATGTACTGTAAGATTGATTCCATGACTTTGCTATTGTGAATAGTGCTGATCTTTTTAAAGGTTGTTTTCAAATAAAAGTGTTCCAAAGGTGTAAAGATGTGAGTCCAAGTAATGTTGGACTAATGTTATTAACCATCTTATCTGTGAGGGAATACCACTGATTTACCAATGCTTGAGTTGGAGTTTCTCTTAGAATCACATGGATTGATATTTAAAGATCCATTGCTCCCAACTGAGCCTTCTCATAATTGATTTAATTCCATGACATTCAATTCATCCACGATAGTTTCACATCTGGTCATATTCCTTGTCATGTATTCTGTGTATTACCATACTCTAGGGTAGAAGTGTTGGTGTTGCTCTCTGATTACATTGTGTATTGATTTACACTGCAAGATATTTTTCACATATCCCTTATCCATTCATCACCTCTTCCCCAATTTAGTCCCTTTTTTCATGCTTGGGGTCTATTGCAATATGCTCTTTTCCCTCTGATTTGCACTGATTTTAAACCACTACACTCCTACCACATTGATCTTACTAAATTTCAAAATTGATTATGCCACTTACTTTCTCTAAAACTGTCCTTTGTCTTTTGAATAATATCTAAATTCCTCATGGTATTCAAAAGTACCATCATCTCTCTTAACCTACCTCTTTAGCCTGGATTCTTATCACTCTTTCCTCTGCTGCAAGTACTTCGGGCTGCACTTGTGTGGTTCTTTACTTTTGTTCATGATGTTTTCTCTCCTTGGAATGACATCAGCTCTATCTCTGACTGTTAAGGTCATACTTATTTTTAAAATGCCAATGCCAAAATTAAATCCTACTTTCAATCACATTATTTTCTTGTCTCACACTATACTTTGTCTGGATGTCTATGATGTTACTGTTTACATAGTGTTTTCAAGTAATTATGGGTCAAATGTTGCTTATATTTTTGTCTCCTCTTCTAGAATATGAACCACTTGAGTGCAATACCCATTTCATATTCTTGTTCATATCAGATATTCTACAATACATACTTATAAAATTGAATTTGCTCACTGACCCCTATGACTTTATTTCTATATGGGATGCCAAGACTAAGCTTCTATTAAAACATGTATGATATAAAACAGTCATGCCCAGTTTTTTGCCCAGTTATCCTCATAACTAAACGCTGATCTACTTGTTTGTCTTTGTGTGTATGCACCAAGAACAAAAGGTCTGTTTCTGTACTTTCTAGTTATCAAGGGCCTAAGTGGCAGATTACTGTTGTGTGTGCTGATTCTGGCACACATCAAGAGAATTGAAGCTTTTTTTTTTTTCTTGACATTCACCTCTTGTAAGCCTACATTGTTTGCCACTGAAAAGTCAGTGAAATAAGTCCATCAAGCAACACTGAAAGTAATAGGAATTCAGAAGTTGTTTTTAAATAAATAAACTTGAGAAGTATATGGACAACGCAGAGTGCCAAGAGAAGAATAGGAAAAGCTAACATTGAATATGTTCTAAAATATCTACTTGACTTTACTCTATTGAAGGGACTTTATTAACTAGATTCACGAAATTTCACATCCCAACTTTTGATCACTGTGTTCATGACATTTCTTTTTCAAATCCAAATAACATATTGTATAAAATGTTGGGTTTCTACTGAGTGCATATTAGCATGAGCTAGAGGAAATAAAAATAACTTGAGAAGTAAAAATTTTAATAGTTTTTGAAAGGGCGAAGCTAATTACAATACATCAATTCAATATTTATTAAGCTTACTCTAGAAACATGATACTATTTGGGGTACTAAGTTGTTATCCAAAAGGTGGAAGGCATGGTCCCCTTCATAAAGAAACTCAAAGCCAATCAATCATAAGCTATCTTTTAACATTTACTTCAGTAACGCAATTATATGTAGACTTTTATATGTGGCTTTTCTCATGTAAATCTCCCAAATTTTGAGACAAATTTCAGATAGGCACGTTCATTATTCTATGATTTTACATAGACCACAGATCCAACTCTATCCCCATAAATATAATCTCACACAGTAATATCTTGTTGTAGAATAGTCCAGTAATATGACAAGTTTTCACTGAAGACTGTGCCTGCAAAGTGCCAGACTCTGTACCAAAGGAAATGTGTACTGAAGTGATAACAATTGGCATGTATCCCAGTGTTGAGCAGCCCACAGTCTAATAATAGAAGAAACAGATAAATATGTGGATAAAGGATAGAAAACCAGTATTTATTAAAATCCTATATATTCTGGATAGCATGCTGGGTATTTTGCATATGCAATCTGTAACTAAAACATGACCTGCTGTGTCATAGTGGCCATGGCCCCATCCAAGAGCTACTAAATTGGGATCACTGTGTCACGTCAAGCTGTGTATTTAGAAAAAAAATAAAAGAGCAGAAAAACCTATATAGTAAAAACAAGTTAATCTTGTGGCCTACATGTGAATAAAAGGTAAATGTCAGTAGACATTGATGAGAAAACCTCTTAAATAATTATATTTTAACATCTGACTCATCTAGATGTGAGGTCTATATGGATGTAAGCTGACACACACTTTCCCCAACTTTTAAAAATTGGTATCTATTTTTTAGGGACAGACCATTAACAGGGGGAATTGAGGCTCTAATAAGAAAACAAATAGAAATAAAATAAAAATACAAACCCTTTAGATCCTACTTAAGCTAATTTATCTTACTAAAGTGTGAGGTGTAGACTTGTTTTAGAACTCATCCCAGCCCCATTCATCTCTGTCCTAAGCTAACATTATGTGGTCTAGAAAAAAACTTCTCAGAGATCAAGCGGATTCTCGTTTCTATTTCTGTATTTTCAGATGAGTATGCTTGTCTGTTTCTGATCAAATGCTGCTGAATGAGTGAACTAAAATGGAAGGTAAATTTTTAGTTTGAGATTGTGACTTACGTAAAGTAGCCTTACTCACATTTTATATTTTTCTATTCATTTTGTGTACTCAATCTTGTGATAATATATGGCGAGTAAATTAATTAATTATGCCTGATTAAGCACTGAATTAGAACCCATATAATCCGGATGTGACTTGAGAAAGTCATTGCATCACTCTTGGCCTTGGTTTAATTCTATGTACAATGAAAGGATTACATTCTTTCTGAAGTTCCTTCTAGTTGTAAATGGGCTTATCTCAATAATACGGATGACTTCGTATCAATAGGAACACAGAAACACATATATAAGTAGCTATTTAAATACTGCCTAATCGGTTATTCAGGGATGAAATCTATTCCTTTCTTTAAATTCCGTATTGTTCTCAATCTCTATCAAAACTTGAAGACCGAAATATAATTCCCTATATTACAGTGTTCCATGATTTTACTAATATTCATTTTAATAGAACATTTGAAAGACAGCACAGGATTTTGTTGAAACCAATATATCAACTCTTCCAGAAAAGCACTGAAACCCAGACATGCTTTCTGTCACCACAGTCTATAAGAGTGAATTCTGCTCCACAGTGGTTCCTATAATTTCTCTGATTTATGCTGATATATACAGATTTACATTTCCTCACTATGAAAGTGATGACTTGCAAGCACTGTAGCATACCAGCAGCATTATATTGTTAAGAGATCAATTATTAGTTATGGGTCTGTGTATAAAATACCCACTCCTACAAAGAAATATGTAGCCATTGAAAACCAGGTCAAGAGTACATGAAACCTCTCTGTACTATTATTGTAAATTCCTGTGAATGTACAAGTATCTCAAAATAAAAAGTTTAGGAGAATAATCCAGAGAAGGTAGTGAGACCAGTTTTAGCCAAGTGAATTTAATAATTGAGTCATAATAATTATATAACAATAATAATACTGTGAATACTTTCAAAAAATTTAACTAAATATAAATGTAGATTGGAAAGGGAAGAAAAGATAATCAAAAGTTTTTCATTATATGTAACACGAATTACTATTACAATTATCTTTAGAATTAAGAAAATAAAAGTCCTACTAAAAAACATATATCATTCTTGTCAGGGAAACGTTTGAGCTATTATCACAATAATATAGACTAATTTGTCAGGGAAATGAGTGTGAAGAATCTGACTGTTGGAGGTTCCTCAGTGAAACCTTTCCAGCAGAATCACTGTACAGTGAAGAACAAAAATCAACAAGCTCCAAGAATGTACATAACACTTCCAAACAACTTCTTAGGACATTTTCTTAGCTATGGAATACAGTCAAGGACTAACAAATTGTTGTGGAAAAGGTCTAACGTGAGCAAAAAACAAAAGAAACAAGCAACCATGAACACTGTCAATGACATGAAAAAAAGATAAGTTATTTAATATGAGATACAAAAAGGACCTCCCTGTATCTTTCTCTCCACACACAGACACACAGACACACACAGACACACACACACACACAAACAAGTTATACATACATATAAACAGGTCTTATATAAACAGGTTATATATATAATATATATATAAAACAGGTTTATAAACATAATTATATATATATTTTATATATACCTATATATATACACCTATAGGTTTATAAACCTAATAATATATAGGTATATATATAACCTCGTTTATAAACCTGTTTTATATATAAACCTGTTTATATGGGTGGGTATGTTTGTGTATATAACATATGTGTATATATTTATATGTGTGTGTGCATATATATATAGAGAGAGAGAGAAAGAGAGAGAGAGGAAAAAAAGGAAAAAAATGATATAGTTGAAGTACTCCTTCACAATGTAGAAAGGACAGGGAAGGAAGGATAGAGGAAGGAAAGGAGGGAGGGAGGAAGGAAAAAAAGAAGAAAGGTAAAAAGAAGGAAAGATTAGAACAATGACAAAGAACATAGAAGAGAAAATAATCAAAGAACTGATTTAAGGACATTTAGCAGATCTTAAGAATATGAGATTCTGGGATAAAGTGGCTCAAAGAATACTCATCACAATGAAGGAAAACACAGCTGCACAAATATTATGTTATTAAATTTTAATCCTAAACTTAAAGAGATTATCGTTAAAGCTTCTTGGAAGAGAAACACAATCTAATAACATTCAAAAGATCACAAATCAGTAGGGTATCAGACTTCTCAATGGAAGTACTGAAAACTAGAAGACAAAAGAGTATATTGAAAACTAGAAGACAAAAAGAGCATAGATTTCGAGATTATGAGGGAAGATGATTTATAATGTAAACTTACATTTATAATGTAAACCAGATTATAATTCGGAAGTGATTTAAAAAAGAAATTTTGTGACATGAAAACAATTTAAAAAGCAACTTCTCACTCATCTTTTCCAGGAAACAACTTGAGAATATGCTCAAGAAAATGAGGATGTAAACGAAAATATAGAAATTCAAGGACGTGGATTCAAAACAGTAATGAAATGAATTTTCAGGAGGACAGCAAAAGAAACTCCATAAAAGCTATGTTGTGGTCCACATTGTAATAAGAACAGAGAGTTTCAGGAGGAGTTATTCGCAAATAAAAAAGAAAAGAAAAGGAAAAAAAAAAAAAAAAAAAACCCAGCCTACTTGCTATGGTGGAATGTATTGAAATGAGATTTACATGGTTTAAAGAGAGTGTAGTTATGGACTACTTATAAGTTCAGTGAAAATCAAGGTAACAAAAAAATCAAAAAGGCTATTTTTAATTCCAAGGAAAGGAAAACATCATAAATATATGAATATTTAATGCTTCCTTATTTAAAAATACTGTTATACAAGTATAATGGAAGCAGAGAAGAAAGATAACTTTTCTCTTCATTGGAGGTTGAGAACATAAAGCTAAGGCCTCATATTCTATAGTAGGAAGTTAACAGGTAATATGAAAGTAGAAAAAAAAATGAATACTACTAGTATAATCACACTATTTAGGACTGTGGAAATAACCTCTAAGAGTTGAAAGCCTGTTTTAGAGAAGAAGAAGAAGTCATTAAGAGAAACAAGGCAGAGTACCGAACAATTTCTTTTCCTTTATTAACATGTGGAATGATTTCACTTTTTAAACTCTGTGCATATTTGATTTTGATTAAAATAAAATTAAGTTCACAGCAAATCTACAAATTGCACAATTGTTCTAAAAGCTACTTTGGGCGTTGATTTTCTGGGTGATTATAAGTCACTTATTTTGCTGCCACTTTGTGTGGCTTTTGCTTTTGTTTTTGTTTCATTTTTTAAAGCAGTAGTCATTTCATTGACAAAATAAATGTCTTTCTAGTTTCCCACAGTGAACTTGGTCAATAAAAATAGAGTGTATGTTATCCAATTCATTAGTAAGAATATTTGTATTTCTTTAATCAATTGAAAACCTCCCTGAGTTCCACTACCTCATTTCCCTGGTCTTATTTTAGGCCTTCATTATCTGTTGCCCCCACATAATCAAAATGAGCTTCTGCATGATATTTTTGCATTTACATTCTGTGAAATTAAAGTCTTTTTCTTGAAAACAACATGTAAACATAAAATAGTAATTGTGCAGACAACAGTGTTTTAATGGGATTTTATGCACACAGGCCCATTTCATGCATTATATTCCCAGAATGACAGGTTTCAACCAGGTTCAGAGAGTTAGTTAAGCTAACTAATGATTATTTGTTCATAATAGAACTTAAAACGGAACATTAAATAATAGGTGTGTGTATTAATCGGTTCTCACGCTGCTAATAAAGACATACCAGAGACTGGGTAATTTATAAAGAAAAAGAGATTTAATGGACTCACAAGTTCCATATGGCCGGGGAGGCCCCACAATCATGGTGGCAGGTGAAGGAGGAGCAAAGTCATGTCTTTCATGGTGGAAGGCAAGGGGGAGTGTGTGCAGGGGAAGTGTCCTTTATGAACCATCAGATCTCATGAGACTTATTCACTATCATGAGAACAGCATGGGAAAATTCTGTCTTCATGATTTAATTACCTCCCACTGGGTCCCTACCATGACACATGGGAATGACGGAAGCTACAATCCAAGATGACATTTGAGTGAGGACATGGCCAAACCGTATCAGTGAGCTAGTAGCTGCTCCCTGTCTTTCAGACTTTAATCCCAAGTCCTTTTTTAACCAGTTATACATGGCTTGTCATAATTCTATGATATAATGGTAATACTGGAAATATCATCAGTAAATACTCTACATAGTATTTTTAAATTTCTTAGCCACATAAAACAGTTTTAAGCATCAAATGTATGTGTCCTGTATTAAAACTGGGCAAAGAGATTTTTATAATGGCAGATTTTTTTCTCTCTTAAGATAGTTTGAAAAGTTAAAGCCAAATTACCATGACTCACTCCAGCTCACTACTTTTAACATATTAATATATACACACAAACACACACATATGCACATTTTACAAATCTTTCTGATCTGTGAAAAGAAAAATGGTTTTACTTTTTTTTTCTGTTTTCCATATCATAATTTTTGTAGCATATCACTCCCAAATTGAGTTACTTGTTTGGTTTCTAGTATCACAACTTTAAAATATCATTTTTTTAAAAAAACTGTCTCTTTAAATATCTCAGGGTGACACCTCATTGTGCACTACATTGTCTGATTACATCAGTCACATAGCATTAAGTTGTGTCTATAACGAACGCAATGTGACTAAAGTAACTGGGCATGACATATCACAGCACTTGGTTAGCTGATCTGTAAAATCCAGTGTAGGTTTCTGAAGTGGAAAAGAAGAGGCAGTAAGTTAAAGTGTAATGACTAACCTCAGAAAATTGAGTTTCTCCCATATTCCTTTATAATATAGGAGAGCCAGACAGAGTTACGAAATAGAGTTGCTCCAGCCATCAAAAATGTGTAGAAATCTACATTTTGTCCCAATCAGAGTCTGTATATAGATTCTATCGCTCTGTACAGCTTGTTCTAATGTCCAAATTTATATCCATTTTATAAAGAAGCATTTTTCAGCTGTCTTTCATCCTTAGTCTGTTGGGTAGTGATGTACCACTATGTAAAAATAGGATCATCAACCGTTGTACATATGCCTCTACACATAAGCTCTGTAGAACCAAGCCTAATGAAAACTGCAGTTTGGTTAACTGACTCCGGACATCTCTAAAGCATACTATTATTCTTTAAAGGGCATACTAACCTTAAGAAATCTACAGGAACCTAAAGATTAGTAAAATTCTTACCGACCAGGCTTTTCTGTGCTACTAAATTAAGGAAATCCATCATTATGATCATTTTGCAGTAACATTGTTTCAGCTGTCAAAGAGATCTTTGAGGCAGTTCCTTCAATTTGAAATTACATGAAGTTTTGGAGCCTTCCCCTAAAAGCCACATGGGAAGTTTATCATTTATATGCAACATATGTGATTTCTCTACAAGATTTTTACAACCGAGTTGATAAACTCTCAGCCAAAACCAAACAAATTTATCATCTTGCTTAGGCTGTGCATCATTACATTTGATATGTGCTATATTTCCTTTAAACTTTTTGAAGTATTTAAAATAGCACACAGATGTAGAGACCTTAGGCACAGAATCTAGTATATTGCTTCTTTCCATTAGCCTATTGAAGTATATTTTTGATTAATGGTTTTGACACATTGATATTTTTATTACTCACTTTTAGTCTAGTCTCTTTATAGAGGGGAGATATCACCTGACCATTATTTTACCTTTGGGGAACGTTGATAGTTATAAATGTAACAAATGCATCACGTGTCAAAGAAAGTAATTGGCTAAACCTAAACTCAAGAGGTGGAAAGCTATACTCTGTTTATGGAGATGGGATGGGGAGGGAATCAATAATTTAGAACAATCATCTAATATAATGCAAGTGGTAACTAAGATGGTGCATTAAATGATCAATGTCCTCCTATGTTTTTAAATGCTGATCATATTACCACTATCTGTGAAGAGATGGTTTAATTAACAAATATGTAAGATAAGAGCTATTGGATAACTCTGTGGGGTTTTTTTGTATTCAATTTTGCTAGGTTCTTCTAGAGCAAACTATAAATCCAGGTTACACTGCTTTCTATCATTCAAACATTCATCTACTCATTCACTAAATATTCACCCATCACCTTTTATATGTAAGACAAATAGAGAAATAAAATTAATATGTACTGTTTGTATTACATGAATAGCACTCTGCTAAATGATTTCTACAAACAATAGTTATTTTCATTTTATAAACAATAAACTCTTGCACAAATATTAAATGAGTTGTTTAAGATCTTTCAGTTGAGATACTTGAGTCAGTCCAAACCCAAATACTACACTATACCTGCTTTCAAGGATCTTGTGATCTAGAACACAAAAATCAAGTGACAGTGATTATAACAAAATGTGTACATACTACTCTGATCACATCGGTGTAATTAAATACCACTCCTGGCTGAACTAGATTTCCATAAAATCTTTCAATAAAACATATCCCTGACACGTAACATGGCATGTCTATGTATTTCTTTGATGGAGACAAGAAGATTAAAAGTGGATTATAAACAAACTAAGTTGCTAGGAAGAACTTCATTCGGCAATTTTTTATAGCAATAGATAAGGTCCATAAGGACCTAGTCTAGAAAAAAAGTAGTGTCTCAAGTACCTTTCACTGACATGAGCATGACAAGACTTGAGTCCTGGCTTCGATATGAAAAAGTTGTATTTCATTATTATTAAGATGCTTTCATGATACATGATTCTGTGGTAATTATATCATAAAGTGTCAATAGCATCAAATACACTTAAAAATTCTGCATGGTTTATAATAATTGGTTAGGAATAAGCCAAGTTCCATATACAGGTTGGGGCCAGCAGTGTTTTAGATTTGGACATTTTTTGGATTTAGAATATTTGCATATACATAATAAAATATCCTGGGCACTGAACAATGTTTAAACATGAAATGTATTTATGTTTCATATTAACCTTTTACACATTGCTTAAAGGCAATTTCATACAGTATTTATAATATAATTTTGTGCGTGAAACAAAGTTTGGACTATGACCAATCACATGAGGTCAGATGTGGAAATTTTCTCATGTAGTATCATGTTGGAGGTTAAAAAGTTTCAGAATTTGGAGCACTTTGGATCTCATTTTTTTTTTTTTTTTTTGGTTTGGGATGCTCAACCTGTGTCCACTACATAGCCTTAAATAAGTTTCTTAATTACTTTGATTTAAAGTTTCATTGATTATAAAAGGGGAATAAAAAAAGCTACCTCAAAGGGTTTTGTGAGGTTCCAGTTACAGTGGGCATGTTAAACATCCAGTACAGAGCTTATCTCAGAAGAAGCATTAAAAAAATAGAGTTTTGTTATCTACCTAGAGCTTATGAAGCCTGAGCTACGAATCACTGTGTAATCATGGTTTTACTTACATAACTATTGCACACACAGGACTACCCTAGAGTTAAGTGCTCAATAAATATTTGATGGATCAATAAATGCATATTAAGCAGTTATGTCTTCTCTTCCTCCGACTTTATTTCCAACCAGATTTTGACAACTGATTGCATTGACTCGGTTTTAATCTCACTCTAGCACTTACTAGCTGACTATGTGACCATGGGTAAGCAACCCAACTTTTCTGAGTTTCAGTTTTTCTCATATATAAAATGAGAAAAAATATTATCTTCTTTATAGGACTTTTGTTCAGATTAAATGACATAGTGCAAGGAAGGTGCCTCATACGGTGTCTGGTCGTAGCAAGCACACAAAAAACTGGTCCTATGTTTCAAAAGTTCTATGCAGCTAAATTATGTTGTTAGAAAAATAACTGTGATATTGGACTATGCATCAGTAGTATCTGTGACAAAAGTATATTTCAAACTAAAAAATCTTTGAATACTTAAAATTAATTGAACAAGAAGTACAATACATAAATAGCAAGCATTAACATACTCCAATAGCATGTACACATTTTACAGTCATATACACTGCATAAACACCAAAATATATATGTCATATTTTAAAAAATTAGTCTTCTAGTTACATAAAATTACTTAATTTAATAATAAAACTAATAAACAAATGGCTGGGTGACAATCCTAAGAAATGTAATTGATCAATAAGAATGGAAAATGAAGAAAGTAAATTAAAAGTTCACCCCTACCCATAAACATTCTTTCCAAATGCATTTAAGCGTGCTGATAAAAATCAACCTTCAGGGTGAAAAAGGAAGTGAAAGCTTTTTTCTTGATTTCAACCTTATCTATGAAGGTCATCATTTTTTTTTTTGTTCTAATGCACTTAGCTAACAACTGAAAAGAAAGAGAACTCTCCACAATGATACTTCAATATATTCCCTGATTGCAATCAATTTTTTCTCACCTTTACTTGTACCCTTCCCTTGGGACTTTTGACCTAGAGAGTCATTTTGAGAACAGAACTCTTTTCTGTAAACTTTGATGTGATGGAAAAATTTTGTTGGCCATATCTAGATTTTTCTCTCCTGAGGGAAAAGTAAAATTTTTCTATATTGAAAAAATGTGCATATAGAGAGTGAATTACAAAACCTTATTTGCTCATGAGGTAAAAGGTAGAGAGATGTTTGTCAGAAACAAGCTGAACACAAAATGAATGGAAAGTAAAACTCAGACTGATTATGATATATCCTGGGCCATGGCATGTCTTAGTTCTAAAAGAATAAATGGGATATTTAAATTATGAGCTGTCAAGGGTAAATAAGTCTATAGTGCTGTTGATAGTAAAGGCAAAGACACCCTAGTGGTAAATTAGAACAGTGGTAATATAGAGAGGTCGTAATAACTTTAAAAAATCAGTTAATATAATTCACCACATCAGCACATTTGTGAGAAAAATCAATGACCTCACGAAATAAACAAAAATCATTTGTTAAAATTCAACAAAATGTTTGTCCCCCTCATTCATAGGAAGAAAAAAAAACTTAGGATCAAGGTATATTTTTAATTAGGAAAATACCTATAAAATTAAGGGCAAACATAATAATGTTAAAATGGTAAAAGTAATTTGCTTGTCTAGATCTGCGTTAATAGTTGTTGAACACTGAAGATATTCCATAGTTTACTGACTTCAGTACCTAGACAAGGGTGCTCGTTATTACCATTTATTTTCAAAACTGCAATGAAGATCCTATTCAGTAATGTAAGGGAAAAGAACAAACTTATAGGGATTGAAAAGGATTTTATGATTCTGTAGACCGACAACTCAAAATAATTTATAAATAAATCATAGAATTAAGGTACAATTTCAGCAAGGTAGTTGTTTACAAAAATCACTATAGAAAATCAAATTGCATTTGTAGATACCAGAAACTAACAGGAAGAAAATTTAATTTAAAAAATATACTTACAATAACACCAATATATAATTAAACTTATTAGATAGGGAGATATTTAAAAACTTTATGAAAGATATTAAATAATTATTATGAAATAAATGGTAATCCTATGGACTGAATTATGTCACCCAAAAATTCATATTAATAATCGAATCTTCAATGTGATTGTATTTGGAGATAGAGCCTTTAGGGAAATCATTCAAATTAATGAGGTCATAAGGTTGGTGCCCTAATCCCATAGAACTAATGTTCTTATCAGAAGAAGAGACACCGGAGATCTCTCTGCATGTACACAGAGGAAAGGCCATCTGAGGACACAGTGATAAGGTAAACCAGGAAGGAGACTTCACCAGAAAGCAACCCTAATGACACCTTGATCTTGGAATTGTGGCCATGAAAAATGACAAAATAAATTTCTGCTATTTAAGCCACTCACTCTCTCGTGTTTTGCTATGGCAGCCCTAGCAACAAATACAAGTGAAATATATTAGGTTTATGGATCAGAAGACTGCAAATCATTAAAAAAATCTTATCTCCTTAAAATAATCTATATAATTATTCTTTTCTTCAATATTCAACAAATATTTATTGAGTCCCTATTATACGGTAAGCATTATATTAGGCCTATGGGATACAAGTTTGAGCAAAAAAAATAATAATTATTGTCCTGAGAAGCTTATATATTGGTTTCTGAAGTTTAGAGTCAATTGCTTAAGAATATAAAATCTAGAATTTGAAAAATTTTAAGTTGAATACATTGCCAGTAAAAAAATTTCCAGGGATTTTTGGTGCAATTTTACCTAATTTTAACATATATATTCAAGTGAAAATGTCCAAAAATAGCAAAGACATGTGAAGAAGAAAAACACGGCAGGATGATTTGACCAGCAAGATGTAAACATTATTATAAAACTATATTAAGTCAGGATAGATGAATAGACAAACGTATAAATTGAACAGAACAAGGAATCCCAAACTAGAAATGAAATATAAATGGAAATTTGAGGCCTAATGAATTGGCAAGATTAGAAAGACTTTTCAATGTGTTGTTAGGACAGTTGGTTGACAATATGACTAAAAAAGTGAAATTGGACCTATAATTCACCACATGTATTTTTTTCCTAATTTTAGTTTGAATTTTTTTTAATTTTTAGTTTTTTTATGGGTACACAGAAGCTGTGTATATGTATTGGGTACATGAGATATTTTGATACAGGCACACAGTGTGTCATAATCACATTGGGATAAATAGAATATCCACCACCTCAAGAATGTATCTTTTATTTTCCTTTCTATATAATAATTTTGTTTTAATTTTTAAAATCAGGCATACAATGTATAATAATCACATCAGGATCAGAAGAAATGGGGTATTCAACACCTGAAGCATTTATCCTTTGTGTGAGAAAAAATCCAATTATACTTTTAGTTATTTAAAAAATGTATGATTAAATTGTTATTGACTATAGTCACCCTACTGTGCTATCAAACACTGGATCTTATTCATTCTTTCCATTTTTTTTGTACACATTAACCACCCCGACTTCCTTCCCAAAGCCCTACTACACTTTCCAGCCTCTGATAACTATCATTTTACTTTCAATATCCTTGAACTCTATTGCTTTAATGTTTAGTTCCCACAAATGAGTTAGAAAGTATGAAGTTTGTCTTTCTGTGCTTGACTTATTTTACTTAACATTATGACCTTCAACTCCATCCATGGTGTTGCAAATGATAGGATCTCATTCATTTTTATGGCTGAATAATATTCCATTGTGTATATGTATCAAATTTTCTTTATTAATTCATCTGTTGATGGACAGTTAGATTGTTTCCAAATCTTAACTATTGTGAATAGTGTTACAATAAACATAGGAGTGCAGGTACATCTTTGACATACTGATTTCCTTTCTATTGGGCCTATACCGAACAGTGGTAGCTTTGCTTTTAAAATTTAAGGAACCTCCAAATTGTTCTCCCATAGTGGTTGTAGTAATTTACATTCCCACCAACATTGTATGAAAGTTTCCTTTTCTCCACAAACTTGCCAGCATTTGTTATTGCCTCTCTTTTGGATAAAAGTTATTTTAACTGGGGCGAGATGATATCCCATTGTAGTTTTGATGTGCATTTCTCTGATGAGAGATGTGATGTTGAACACATGGTCATATACTTGTTCGCCATTTGTATGTCTTCCTTTGAGAAATATCCATTCAGATTTATTGTCATTTTTGATCAGATGTTTAGGTTTTTTTTCCTATTGAGTTCTTTGAGCTACTTATATATTCTGATTATTAATCTCTTGTCAAATGAGTAGTTTGCAAATATTTTCTCCCATTCTTTGAGTTGTCTCTCCACTTTGTTGTTTCCATCACTGTGCAGAAGCCTTTTAACTTGGTTGGATCCAACTTGTCCATTTTTGTTTTGGTTGCCTATGCTTATAGGGTATTACTCAAGAAATCTTTGCCCAGTTCAATGTCCTGAATAGTTTTCCAATGTTTTCTTTTAGCGGTTTCATATAGGGAGGTCTGATATTTAAGTCTTTAATCCATTTTGATTTTATTTTTGTATAATTGGAAAATAGGACTTCAGTTACTTTTGACTGTATATTGATAACAAGTTTTTCCAGCACTATTTGGTGAAACAACTATGCTTTCCCTGATGTATATTCTTGGCACCTTAGTCAAAAACGAGTTCACTGTAGACGTGTGGATTTGTTTATGCGTTCTCTCTTCTGTTCCATTGCTCTATGTGTCTGTCTCTATGCCAATACCATGTTGTTTTGGTTCCTATATCTTTGTAATACAATTTGAAGTAAGGTAAGGTGATTTCTCCAGTTTAACTTTTTTTGTACAGGATAGCTTTGGTTATTCTGGTTTTTGTTTTTTGTTTGTGTGTGTGTGTGTGTGTGTCTCTATATAATTTTAGGATTACTTTTTCTATTTCTGTGAAGAATGTTATTGGTATTTTGATAGGGATTGCATTGAACCTGTAGATTGATTTGGGTAGTAAGGATATTTTAACAATTTTGATTTTTCTAATCCATGAGCATAGCACCTTTCCAATTTTTTGTGTCATTTTCAATTTATTATATCAGTGTATTATAGTTTTCATTGTAGAGTTCCTTCACTTCTTTGTTTAAGTTTATTCTCAGGTATTTTATATATTTGTAGCTATTTTAATGAACTTACTTTTTCAATTTCTTTTTCAGATTGTTTGCTATTTGCATACAGACATGCTACTGATTTTTGTACATTGATTTTGTAACCTGCAATATTACTAAATTTGTTTACAGTAATTCCATGACTTCTAATTTTTTTTTTGGTGGAATCTTTAGGTTTTCCAAATATATGATCACATCACATACAAACAAGATCATTTGACTTCTTCTTTGTCCTTCTTTGGATGCCCGCCCTTCCTTCCTTCCTTCCTTCCTTCCTTCCTTTCTTTCTTTCTTTCTTTCTTTCTTTCTTTCTTTCTTTCTTTCTTTCTTTCTTTCTTTCTTTCTTTCTTTCTTTTTCTTTCTTCTTTTGTTCTTTCTTTCTTTCTTTGTCTCTCTCTTTCTTTCTTTTTCTTTCTTCTTTGTTTTGATTTCTGTAGATAGGACTTCCGTTACTATGTTGAATGACAGTAGTGAACGTGGACATCCTTTCCTTCTTCCAATTCTCAGTGTAAAGGCTTTCATGTTTTCACCATTCAGCATGAGACTGGCTTTGGGTCTACCTGTGTTGAGGTGTGTTCCTTTTACACCAAGTTTTTTGAGGGCTTCTATCATGAAGAGATTTTAGTTTTATCTAATGGTTTTTCAGCCTCTATTGCAATGATCATATGGTTTTTGTCCTTCATTCTGCTGACATAATGTATCATATTGATTGATTTGCATCTATGAAAGCATTCTTTCATCTCTGGAATAAATCCCACTTGGTCATGATGAATGATCATTTTCAACTGTTGAAGAATTTGATTTGTTAGTATTTTCTTGAGAACTTTTGCTTCGGTGTTCATCAGGAATAATGGTCTGTAGTTTTCTTTTTTGATGTGTCTTTGTCCAGTTTTGATATTATGGTAATACAAAATTCACAGAATAAGTCTGAAAGAACTCCCTACTTCTCTATTTTTTGAAATACTTTCAGCAACGTTAGTATGAGTTCTTTAAATGTTTGGTAAAATTCAGCAGTGAAACCATCGAATCTTGGGCTTTTCTTTGCTGGGAGATATTTATTATGGCTTCAATCTCATCACTTTATATTGGCGTGTTCAGGTTTTGGGTTTTTTTATGGTTCAGACTTCTTAGGTTCTGTGTGTCTAGGAATTTGTCCGTTGCTGTTAGGTTTTCCAATTTATTGGCACATCACAGTTGTTTATATGATCCTTTGATCCTTTAATGATCCTTTTATTTCTGTGGTATTGATTGCGATGTTTCCTTTTTCATCTCTGATTCTATTTATTTGAGTCATCTCTCTTTTGTTATTAGTCTGGTTAAAGGTTTGTCTGTTTTGTTTATCTTTTGAAATATATCAAGTTTGTATTTCACTGATCTTTTGTATATTTTTAATTTCATCTATTTCTGTTCTGATCTTTATTACTTTATTTCTTCTACTAATTTTGGATTTCACTTGCTCTTACTTTTCTAGTTCTTTAAGATGCCTCATTAGGTTGGTTATTTAAAGTTTTTCTACTCATCTGATATAGGCCCTTTTTGCTATAGTCTTTTCTCTTAGTAACAATTTCACTGTATCCCACGGGTTTTGGTAGACTGTGTTTCCATTTTAACTTGTTTCCATATTTTTTTAAAAAATAATCTTCTAAATTTATTCATTTGACCACTGGTAATTCATTAGCATATTGTTTACTTTTCATGTATTTGTATAGTTTTCTAAATTAATCTTGTTAATGATATCTAGTTTTATTTCCCTGTGGTCAGATAAGATAATATTGCTTTATTTTTTTGAATTTTTTAAGACTTGTTGTGTGTCCTAATACATCAGATATACTTGAGGACAATCCATGTGTTGAAGAGAAGAATGTGGATTTCACAGCCGTTGGATGAAATATTCTATAAATAAATATTAGGTCAATTTGTTCTATTGTGCAGATTAAATTTGATGTTTCTTTTTAAATTTTCTGTCTGGATGATCTGTCCAATGCTGAATATAGGATGTTGAAGTCTCCAGGTATTATTGTATTGGGGTATATATCTTCCTTTAGTTCTAATAACATTTGCTTCATATATCTGGGTGCTCCAGTGTGGGTGCCTATATATTGACAATTGTTATATATTTTTTTGCTGAATTGTTCCATGTATTGCTATATAATGACCTTCCTTGTTATTTTTTATACTTTTTGTCTTGAGATCCACTTTATCTGACCTAAGTATAGCTACTCCTGCTTTTTTTTTTTTTTTCTTTTTCTTTTTTTGGTTTTCATTGAGATGGAATATATTTTTCTATCCCTTATTTTCAGTCTCTGTGTGTATTCATAGGTGAAATGTTTTTCATGTGGGCAATAGATTGCTGGGATTTTTGAAATCCATTC
Organism: Macaca thibetana thibetana; assembly: GCF_024542745.1. Taxonomy (NCBI): domain Eukaryota; kingdom Metazoa; phylum Chordata; class Mammalia; order Primates; family Cercopithecidae; genus Macaca; species Macaca thibetana. The sequence goes on from NC_065598.1 coordinate 122,388,135, forward strand.
ATCACTCTATGTCTTTTGATTGGAGAGTTTAGTCCATTTATGTTCAATGTTATTATTGATAAGTAAAAACTTACTCTTATTTTTTATTTGTTTTCTGGTTGTTTTGTTGTCTTCTCTTCCTTCTTTCCTTCCCTCGTGTCTGCGTTTTAGTGAAGGTGGTTTTCTCAGGTCTTATGTTTAAATTTCTTGCTTTTTATTTTGTGTGTGTATGTTGAACATTTTTTTTTTAAATGATGTTAGAATGAGGCTTGCAAAGAACATCTCATAAACCATTATTTTAAACTGATGGCCACCTAACACTGATTGCATAGGAACAACCAGTCTAACAAACAAGCAAAGATAAACTAATCAAGGCTCTACCCTTAACTTCATCTCCCTGCTTTTTAACATGTTGTTGTTTCTATTTGTATTTTATTGTATTGCCTATGTCTTGAAAAGTTGTCATAGCTATCACTTTTCATTGGTTCATCTTTTAGCCTTTCTACTCACAATACGAGTAAGTTACAGAACTGAATTACAGTGTTATAATATTCTGTGTTTTGCTGTGTACCAACTGTTACCAGTGAGTTTTGGACCTTCAGATGATTTCTTATTGCTCTATTGTTAATGCCCTTTTCCTTCAGATTGAAGAATTCCTTTTATCATTTCTTGTCAGGCAGGTCTGGTGTTGATGATATCCTTCAGCTTTTGTTTTCTGGGAATGTCTTTATTTCTTCTCCATGTTTGAAGGATATTTCCCCTGGATATGCTACTCCAGAATGAAAGTTTTCCTCCTCCAGAACTCTAGTTATGTGATCCCATTGTTTTCTTGCCAGTAATGTTTCCTCTGAGAAGTCTGCTGCTGATGTATTTGAGCTGCATTGTATGTTTTTTGTGTCTTTTCTCTTGTTACTTCTAGGATCCTTTCTTTATCCTTGACCTTTTGGAGCTTTGTTATTGAATGCCTTTACATAGTCTTCTTTGAGTTAAATCTACTTGATAGTCTATTACCTTTTTGTATTAGAATATTGGTGTGTTTCTTTAGGTTTGGGATTTTTTCTTTTATTATACACTTGAATAAGTTTCTACACTGGTCTCTCTCTCTCTACCTCATTTTCAAGTCCAATAACACTTAGATTTGCTCTTTAGAGGATATTTTGTAAATGTTGTAGGCATGCTTCATTCTTTTTAATTTGTCTTTCATCTCCTCTAACTATGTATTTTCAAATAGCTTCACTAATTCTTTCTTCTGCTTATTCAATTCTGCTATTAAAGGACTCTAATGCATTCTTCAGTATGTTAGTTGCATTTTTCACTTCCAGAATTTCTGCTTGATGCTTTTTTATTAGTCTATTTGCTAAGTTTATCTGATGAAATTCTGAATTCCTTCTCTTTGTTAACTTGAATTTTATTGAGCTTCCTCAAAACAATTATTTTGAAACCTCTGTCTCAGGAGACACACTACTCTGTCTCTCTGGGATTGGTCACTGATGTCTTATTTAGTTCATTTGGTAAGATCATGTTTTCTTGAATAAGCTTGATGCTTGTGGATATTCAACGGTGTCTGAGCATTTAAGAGATAGGAATTTACTGCAGTCTTCCCAGTCCAGGTTTATTTGTTGCCATCCTTCTTAGAAAGGCTTTCCAAGTATCCCAAGGGACCTGGGTGTTGTGATGTAAATATTTGGTCATTGCAGCCATATCTACATTAGGGGACACCCCAAGCCCAGTAACACTCTACCTTTTGCAGACTCATGGAGGCATGGCATTGGTGGTCTTGGGTAAGATTTGGACCAGCCAGAGTGTGTTGTTCCCCTCCCTACCTTCCCCCAAACAAATGAAGTAAAGACTTCTGTCCATGCTAGTCTGACGGGAGCGGAGACAGGGGTTGCAGAAACACTACAGTAGCCATCAGGACTGGAAATGTGATTAATCAGGCCTGAAGCTAGCATAGCACGGTATCTTTCCCAAGGCCCGTGATGACTGTTGTCTGCCTACTACTGCCTACACTTTCTTAATGCACAAGGACATTACAATCAGCAGGTGGTGAATCCAGCCAGCCCTGCATCTTTTTATTCATGGCAGCAAGTTCCTCCAAACTCCAAGCCAGTCCAGAGATGTCAACTGGAAACCTGGACCTGAACTTAGAAATCAATCTGATATTCCATTCTACTATGACTGATCTGACACCCAAGGCACAAGACAAATCCCTTCCCACTCTTCTCTCCTCTTTCCTCAAGCAGCAAACATTCTCCTTATGGCCACCACCACACAAAACTCATGGAAAGTATTGCATGGATACTGCCAATGTTCACTCAAAGCCCAAAGGCTCTTCAGTCAGCGTGTTGTGAATGCTGCCAGGTCTGATTCTTACCCTTCACAGCAGTGGGTCAAGAAATGCCATTCAAGAGCAAAGCCTGGAATCTGGTATGCCAGGACCCCACTTGCTGCTCTATCTCATTGGTGGCTGAGCTGGTACCGAAGCCTATTTTTTTTTATGAAGGTGTATTTTGGGTGGCTGATTGTTTAATTTGATATTTCTGCAGAAGAAATGATCTCTGAGGGCTTCTATTCAGCCATCTTTATCCACCTCTGACCCAATTTTAAAAATTGATTTTTAAGTAAGTTAAAGATTTAAGATAAAAAGTAAAACTAAAAACTTTTAGAAAACCACATAGACAAATAATTTCATGAACTCAGGGAAGAGAAAACATAGAAGATAAAACATTCATAAATCGTAATAAAAACTGATCAAGCCTTCAGGGGGCAAGATGGTGGAATGGGAACATCCACCAACCATCCCCCACTTCAAGGACACCAATTTACATCTACACACACACACACACACACACACACATGCACACACACACAACCACCTTCGTAAGAACCGAAAATAAGGTGAGCACTCACTCACATTACCAGATTTCAACTTCATATTAGTAAAAGAGACACAGAAGAAGCAGGAAAAACAGTATTGTATTGCTGGCACTACCCTTCTCCCATCTCCAGGCAGCACCAGTGGAATGTGGAGAGCATTTTTGTGTCCTGGAGAGAGGAGGAGCCAGCAATTGTGAGACATTGAACTCAGTCCTGCCCTTGTTATAGCAAGAAACAAAACAAGATAAAACTCAGCTAATGCCCATCCACGGAGGGAGCACTTAAACCAGCCCTAGCCAGAGGGGAAGCATCAATCCCAGCAGTTAAAATTTGAGTTTCTGCAAACATCACCACCACGGGCTAAAGTACTCTGGACCCCTAAGAAATTTGAAAGGCAGTCTAGGCCACAGGGAATGCAACTCCTAATTGAGTCCTCGTGCTGAGCTGGGCCCAGAGCCAGTGGACTGGGGGGGTCCACCTGACCTCCTGTGATACCAACTGGGACACCGCAGGGAGAGGCTTCAGAGCTCTCGGCTCAAATAAAAAGATCTCTTCCTTCCAATTGAGGAGAAGAGAAGGAAGATTTGAGAGTACTTTGTCTAGCATCTTGGATAACACCTCAGCCACAGCAAGATAGGACATTGATCAGAGTCCTGAGGCCCCTTTCCCAGGACCTAGCTCTCACACAACATTTCTAGACACACTCCTGGTCAGAATGGGACTTGCTCCCTTAAAGGGAAAGACTCAGATCTGTCAGGATTCAACACCTGCTACCAACAGAAACCTTGGGCTCTGAATAACCAGGAGCAATACCCAGGTAGTACGTCAAGGGCCTCTGAGATTTGCTGGTTTCTAGTGAGACTGAGCATATTCCCAGCTGGAGTGACTACGGGGTGAGACTCCTTCTGCTTGAGAAAAGCGCAGGAAAAAGTAAAGTGTACTTTGTCTGGCACCTTAGCCACAGGGTGGTAGAGCAGCAAGTGGGAAACTGAGATCCCCGATTCCAGGACTTGGCTCTTAGACAGCCTTTATGGACCAACCCTGAATCATATGGGGGCCCATTCCTCTGAAAGATGAGGACACTACCTCAAGGAATTTAGTAATCAAATTCCTAAGGATTTAGGAATTGCAAAGTTTAAGGATTTTTTTTTAAAAAAGGATCCTATAAGCCACAAGAGAAAATAAACAAATAAAATACAATGGAGTTCAAATACTACTGGCAGCGTACTTTTCAGTGGAAATTTTACATGGCAGGAGAGAGTGGCATGACATACTTGAAGTGCTGAAGGATCAAAACTCTTACCCTAGAATATTATATCTAGCAAAATTATTCTTCAACCATGAAGGAGAAAAAAAGACCTTTCCAGACAAACAAAGGCTGAAGGATTTAATCAACATCAGACCTGTACTAAAAGAAATGTGAAAGAGATTATTTTAATCAGAAATTAAAGGATGTTAGTGAGAAATAAGAAATCAATCAAAGGTACAAAATTCACTGGTAAGAGTAATCACACAGAAAAACACAGGATACTTTAACACTGTAACTCTGGTGCCTAAATGACTCACAGAGCACCAGCTGTGGTAATAGCAGTGAGATTTGAGTTTGCCCTAAGTTGTCCAGGGGAAGGATTCTGGTTTCCCAGGCAATGGACAGAGCTATAAAGCTCCCACAAGTTTATGTCCTGTGTGTAAAGCTACCAGTGCCACTGGGGAAATACCAAGAGGTAGGGGCCCAGTTAGGTGGGTCTGAGCTAAGACTTTCTTTGGATAGGGTCTTTTGTGGCAGCTGTAGGAGACAAAGGGTGGTTCTCAGGCCACTGGCGTGATGTTCCAGAGGGGACTCTAACTGGCTCAGCTGTGCACAAGACTTTGCAAAAGAAGTGGGGTGTAATAGGCAGCAATAAGCCTCACCCAGTTTCCACCTGTTAGGCAAGGTTGGTCTCACTCCCGCAGTGCCCTATTAATAGCACCAGATTTAGATCCAGGCAGCCTGTGCACAGAACTTACACCTTCCTCAGGTGGTATGCTTCTTTGCAGAGATAACAATCACAGCTTTCAGGTCACCACCCTCCTTGTCTGCCTATGAGGCTGGGCACCCATCTCCTATGCTCATGTCCGCAGCACACTTCCCACTTGCTCCCAGGTTCTGTTTAAAGGAGATCGTCCCTACTCAAAATAATAACACAAAATGTATTTGAGAGCTTCTTCCACCCTGCGATCCCTCCCTTGAGTTTATTGGCTGACTTCCCCCAAGGGACCCTGTGAGGTATAGTCAGGAATGGCTTCCCTGGGCTCATGCTGGAGAATGGAAATGACTACAAGGCACATCCCACTGCTTCTTCTGCTTTTATATTTCATGCCATCCATAAATCCATTTCAGCTCGAGGCAGGGTTAAGGCCTTCTCCTATGGTTTGAATTTTCAGATTTCCTGGTGGGGATGTGTGCTTAGAGGTCGGCTTTCCCTGTCTCACAATCTGTAAACTTACAGGTTTTTGCCTGTCTCACACAGTGAGCCTTCCACTTCTTTTAAAGGATCTGTGGATCCTTTTGGTTTTCCTGGTAAGTGTCTCTGATGGTTCTTGGAAAAAAAATTAAGAGTGTGAATCTCTACCCACTATTCTCTCCTTCCAAGTGGGAGAAGCATGCTAACACTGCCTTCTATCTACAATAAAAAAAAAAAAAAACCAGAAAAAAATCCCAAAAACTTGTTGCTTGCATATACAAAAATCAAATGAAAATTCTTTGATGAATTAAATCTAGGATCTTGAACTATGCAATTACTACAATAAAACTTTGTGAAACTATCCAGGACATTGGTCTGAGCAAAAATTTCTTGAGTAATACCCCAGAAGCACAGGCTACAAAAGCAAAAATTGACAAATGAGATCAAATCAAGTTAAAACATTTCTGCAAGCAAAGGAAACAATCAAAAAATGAAGAGACAATCCACAGAATGGGAGAAAATATTTGCAAACTCCCCATCTGACAAGGGATTAATAACCAGAATATATTAGAAGCTTCAACAATCCTATGGTTAAAAAATCTGATAATATGATCAAAAATGGGCAAAAGATTTGAATAGAAATTTCTCAAAAGTAGACATACAAATGGAACACAGACATATGAGAAGATATATAAAAACTACAATGAGATGTCATCTCACCCCAGTTAAAATGGCTTATATCCAAAAGTCAGGCAATAACAAATCCAGGCGATCATGTGGAGAACAGTGAACCCTCATACACTATTGTTGGGAATATAAGTTAGTACAATCACTATGGAAAACAATTTAGAGGTTCCTCATAAAACTAAAAATAGAGCTACTATATGATCCAGCAATCCCACTGCTGAATATATACCCAAAAGGAAAAAAAAAGTCAAATTGGTATCAAATTGATATCAAATTGGCATATGCACTCTCATGTTTGTTGCAGTTCCTTTCACCATAGTCAAGGTACGGACGCAACCTAGATGTTGATCAATAGATGGATTACTAAAGAAAATGTGGTATTATACACAATAGAATACTATACAGCCATAAAAAGCAATGACGTTCAGTCATTTGCAACAACACTGATAGAACTGGAAGTCATTGTGTGTTAAGTGAAATAAGCCAGGCATAGAAAGACAAATATCATGTGTTCTCACTTATTTGTGGGAACTAAAAATTACAACAATTAAACCAACATTAAAAGAGAGTAGAAAATGGTTACAAGAGGATGGGAAGGGTAGTAAGTGAGTAGAGTGGAAGTGGACATGATTAATAAATTTAAAAAAATGTTAGAATGAATGAAAAAGACCTAGTATTTGATAGAATAGCATGGTGACTATAGTCAATAATAATTTAATTGTGTTTTTTAAAATAACTAAAAGAGTATAATTGCATTGTTTGTAACACAAAGAATAAATGCTTGAGGGGATGGATACTTCATTTTATGATATGATTATCATGTATTGCATCCCTGTATCAAATCATCTTATGTTCCACATAAATATATACACCTACTACCTACCAACAAATATTAACAAATATACATTAAAAGATTTAAAAACTGATTGATTTTACCATCTTAAAATCAACAATATCTGTTCATCAAAAGACACCCTAAAGAGAGATTAAAAACAAGCCTTATATTAGATAGTACATTTATAATACGCGTGACTGGGAAAGAACTTGTGTTCATACTGTATAAGAATGTCTAACAGTAAAGAAGAAAAAGTATTTTAGACATTGAGTAGCTGATACCAACATTTATGTGCAAATGAGAAGTGCATAGAATATCCAAAACATTCTGGAAGAAAAAAATGATCAAAGAACTTCCTTCACTAGATAGGAATACACATTGTTACAGTTATTTAAGCTGTGGGGAATTGGTTCAATTATAGACAAAAGAGATCTGTGGAATAGAATAAAGATGTCAGAAACAGACTACATAAATTGATAGATAATAGATAGATACATACATAACATACATACATATATAGACAGAGTTAGATATATTGATAAATGTATCACTCTAGCCGGGAATGATGACATTTTTAATAAATAATTGTGAGTTAGTTATACATTAGTATGGAAAATAAAAGAAATTATTTCCTTACCTATACCATTCACAATAATTTATTTCAGATAATGTGTAGATAAAAAGTGAAAGGCAAAAAAGAAAAATATGGGTTTTGGAAGATAGTACAGAGCTATATCTGCACAATCTTGATAGGAACATCCACTTTCATAAAGAACATAAGAAAGGCTAATGATAAAGAGAAAGATGTTTGAATTAAATTAAAAACCCATGAATCTAAAAAAGTTACCAACCAGAGAATTAGAAAAAAAAAATCAACTGGGAGTTAATGTTTGTGACACATATCACCAAAAATGGATATGTATCCAGAATGTATGAAGAACATCAATGTATCAATAGTAAAAATAAAAACTTCATGAAAAGGCATTTCACAAGAGAGCAAAAATGAATGGTGAATGTATAATTAAAATGATGCTCTATCTCAATAGTAAGTAGAAAATGCAAATTAAAACCAAAGAGAAATGTCACTTCATTCCATATTAATTTGGCAAACATGTCAAACCTAATATTATCAAGGGTTGGTGAATATATGAAATAACTGGCAAAATTATACACTGCTGGTAGAAATGTAAATTGGGACAGTTCTTTGGAAAGCAACATAGTATTATATAAAAATATTGACTATGTGTATAGCATAGGATTCAGCAATTCCACTCCTCGGTTTATATCCTAGAAAAAGTCTTAATCTTCTGTACCAGGACATACATATAAGAGCATTTTTATGAGCATTGTTTCTATTGGCAGGAAAAAACCCTAAAAGATTATGAATATACGTCAAAGTGAAAAGTCACATAAAATTCCACATTTTATGTGGAAACTCATGTGATACTGTGATAGTAAATATTCTACTTTACTTTTTTTTTTTTTTTTTTTTTTTTTTTTTTTGAGACAGGGTCTCACTCTGTCACCCAGGCTGGAGTGCAGTGGCACAATTACGGCTCACTGCTCCTCCACCTCCTGGGTTCAAGCAATTCTCGTGTCTCAGCCTCCTGAGTAGCTGGAATTACAGGCATGTGCCACCATGCCCAGCTCATTTTCTGTTTGTTTGTTTGTTTGTATTTTTAGTAGAGACAGAGTTTCACCATGTTGGCCAGTCTGGTCTCAAACTCCTGACCTCAAATGAATCACCCGCCTTGGCCTCCCAAAGTGCTGGGATTACAGGCATGAGCCACCATGCCTGGCCTCTACTTTATTGCTTAATAGTGACATAAAAGGTGAATGTTTGTTTACTATGGTTATAATTACCCATGTGTGTGTATTCCTCCCTGCTCAATTCAAAAGCCAAGCAAGAGGTCTGTGGAGCAAAAACATTCAATTTTTTAATCCCCTTCTTATTCCCATTATCAGTCAAATGACTTGATTTTATATTACTTTCAAAATTTGTGATTGTTTGCTATAGCAGTTCACAGGGCCAATGACCATGAGACTGGCCAGGCTTTGTGCTCTCAGAGGATCCCGGAAGTTACACAAAATAACATGCCAATTACTATCTGGCATATTTCTATCTGAATGACAAGGCTGTTTCGTCGTATTCTACCTTCATCCTCCGAAATGCTCACCACCAGTCAAACAATGGCAGGGCTTTTACATCTCTGAACCAGAATGCACAGCTGCCACATAACCTTTCATCGGCAACAGAATCTAGGTTAGTAATTACCCCCCACTTTTTTTTTTTTTTTCTTTAGTAGCAATTTGCTATGGTATGAATGTCCTCACCAAAACTCATGCTGAAATTTAATACCCATTGTAATAGTATTAAGACGAAGGCTCTTTGAGAGGTAATTAAGATTAGATAAGGTCATCAGGATGGGACATCCATTGTGGGACTATGGCTTTATAAAAACAGGAAGAGAAACCTGATCTGTCACATTCTTGCTCTCTCATCGTATGATGCTTTCCACCATGTTATGATGCAATAAGAAGGCCCTCACCAGAGGCAGCACTTAAAGCTTGGACTTCCCTGCCTCCAGAACTCTGAGGAATAAATTTCCTTGTTTAAAAAATAAGTTACTCAGTATCAAAAATTCAGCTACAGAAACTGAAAAACGACTAAGACACAATTTCAACTCGGTGATTTTTTGAAAGATTTATTGAGATAAAATTGACAAATGAAATTTGTATATATTTAAGGTATACAAGGTGATGTTTCGATATTTCTATACATTGTGAAATGATAACTGCAATCAAGTTAATTAACATATCCTTCACCTCATATAGTTAGTATTTGTTTTTTGTTGTTGAGAACATTTAAACAAATTTCAAGTATATAATACAGTATTGTTAACTATAGTCACCATGCTGTAAATTAGATCCTAATGTATTCATGTGTATAGATGTAAAATGTGTTCATTCTGCACAACTGAAATTTTGTATTTTTTGACTACCATTTTTCTTACTTTCCCCAAATCCCAGCCGCTGGCTATCAGCATTCTACTCTTTGTTTCTATGAGGTCTGCTCTTTAGATTCCACAAACAAGTGAGTTCATGTAATATTTGTGTTTCTGTGCCTGGTTTATCTCAGTAAGCATAATGTCCTCCAGGTTCATCATGTTGTTGCAAATGATAGGATCTTCTTCTTCTTTAAGGTGTATATATTCCACTTTTTCTTGATCCACTCATACTTTGACAGGAACTCAGTCTGCTTATATATATTGACTATTGTGAATAGCGTTGCAATGGACATGAGAGTGTGGCTATCTCATTGACATACTGAATTCATTTCCTTTGAGTATGTATTCAGTAGTGGATTACTGAATCATATGTTGGTTCTATTTTTTAATTTTTATGGGAATCTTTACACTGTTTTCCATAATGGCCATAAAAAATTACATTCCCAAAAAGAGTATAAAAAGAATTCCTTTTCTCCTCATAACTCTTATCTTTTGTCTTTTTGATAATGGCCATATGCTATGGTTTGGATGCTTGTCCCTTCCAAACTTCATGTTGAAATTTGATCCCCAATGTTGGTAGTAGGCCCTAATGGGAGATGTTTAGGTCACAGAGGCAGATCCCTGATTAATAGACTAATGCCCCCCATTGGGGGTGAATGAGTTCTCACATTAGTAGCTCCCATGAATATTTGTTGTTAATAATAGCCCAGCATCTACCACTTCTCTTTCTTGCTTCCTTTTTTCACCATGTGATCTCAGCACACACCAGCCTCCTTTTACCTTCTGTCATGAGTGGAAGCAGCCTGAGGTCCTCAGTAGATGCAGATGCCCCATCTTGAACTTTCCATTCATGAGAATCATGATCAAATCAACCTATTTTTTAAAATTAATTACCCAGTCTCAGGTATTCCTTTTAGCAACACAAAATAGACCAAGGAACCACAGAGACCATCCAACAAGTGTGACATGATGTCTCATTGTGGTATTGATTTGCATTTTCCTGACAATTACAGATGTTGAGCATTTTGTCATATATGTGTTGGAAATATATATTTTTGATTTTCAGATTCTTCCCTCTTCTTTTCTTTTGTCTTCCTTTTCTTCTCTTTTCCTTTTTCTTTTTTTTTTTTTCCTTTTTTTTTTTAATGTCTATTATGATCCTTTTTCCATTTTTAATTGGATTGCTTTATTGTTATGAGTTGATAAAATTTGTTAAATATTTTCTACATTATCAGCTGCATGGTTTGAAAATATTTTCTCCAATTCTGTAGATTTAATCTTAATCTTGACACTCTTGAATATTTACTTTGCTGTGCGGAAGCTTTTATTTTAATAAAATTCAATTTCTATTTTTGATGTCTTGCCTGTGTTTTTAGAGTCACATCAAAAAAGATAATTGCATAAACCAATGCCAAAAAGCTTCCTCCATATGTTTTTGTTTTCATGTTTCACACATTTTCTACCACTAGATTTACACTTTTAGATCTTATTTTAATTTTTTAGCTCATTTTTAGTTGATTTTTGTATGTGGTGTGAGATGAGGGTCAAATTTCATTATTTTACATTTGCATATCCAGTTGTCCCAACACTATTTATTGAAGAGACTATCTTTTCTACATTTTGTATTCTTGGCAACCTTATCAAAGATCACTTGATCTTACATGTGTAGGTTTATTTCTGGGTTCTCTGTTCTGTTTCATTGATGTATATATACCACGCATTCTATATCCAATCAACCACTGATGTACATTTGGGTTGATTCTATGTCTTTGCTCTTGTGACTAGTGGTGAAAACATATGTATGCATGTGTCTTTTTGGTAGAATGATTTATTTTCCTTTGGGTATATACCAAGTGGTAGGATTAATGGGTCCAATGGTTGTTACGTTTTAGGTTATTCGAGAAATCTTCACACTACTCTTCACAGTGACTGAACTACTTTACATTTCTACCAGGAGTGTATAAGTGTACCTTTTTCTGTACAACCTCATCAGTATCTGTTGTTTCTTCACTTTTTAATAATAGCCGTTCTGACTGGTGTGAGATGGTATCTCATTGTGAGTTTGATTTTCACATCTCTAATGATTAGTGATGATAAATATGTTTTCATATATTTGTTGGCCAAATATATGTCTCTTTGGAAAAATCTTCGTTCATGTTCTTTGCCCATTTTTTAATGGGGCTTTTGTTTTTTTGCTTGCTGATTTGTTTTAAGTTGTTTATAGATTCTGGATATCACACATTTCTTGGATGCATAGTTTCTGAATATTTTCTCCCATTCTGTAGGATGTCTGTTTACTCTGTTGATAGTTCCTTTTGCTGTGCATAATCTCTTTAATTTAATTAGGTTCCACTTGTCTATTTTTGTTGCTATTGCTTTTGGTGATTTAGTCATAAATTCTTTGCCAAGTCCAATGACCAGAATGGTATTTTCTAGGTTTTCTTGTAGGATTTTTAATTGCTTTAGGTCTTATATTTAAGTATTTGATTCATCTTGAGTTAGTTTTTGTATATAGTCAAAGGAAGATATCCAGTTTCAATTTTCTGCGCGTGGTCACCCTGTTATCCCAGCACCACTTGTTAAATAGGGAGTCCTTTCCCTATTGTTTGTTATTGTTGACTTTGTTGAAAATCAGGTGGTTGCAGGTGTGTACCTTTATTTCTTGGTTATCTGTCTTGTTCCATTAGTGTATGTCTCTCTTTTGTACTAGTACGATATTGTTTTAGTTACAGTAGCATTGTAGTATAGTTTGAAGTTGAATAATGTGATGTCTCCAGTTTTGCTTATTTTGCTTAGGATTGTTTTGGCAATTTGGACTCATTTCTCTTTCACTAATAGTTTGTAATAGTTTATTCTAATTCTGTTAAAAATGATGTTTGTTGTTTGATGGGAATTGTACTGAATCTGTAAATTGCTTTGGGCTATATGACCATTTTAAAAATATTGATTCTTTCTATCCAAGAACATTAAATGTGTTTCTATTTGTTTATGTCATTTATAATTTCTTTCAGCAGTGTTTTGTAATTCTTGCTGTAGAAATCTTTCACCTCTTTGGTAAGCTGTATTTCTATGTATTTTTTGTGGATATTGTAAATGGAATTACATTTTTGATTTGCCTCTGAGCTTAGACATTATTGGTGTTGAGAAATGCTCCTATTTTGTATGTTGATTTCATATTGTATAACTTTACTGAAGACATTTATCAGTTCTAGAAGCCTTCTGGATGGGTTTATGGGGTTCTCTAGGCTAAATGTCCCACTTAAAAGTCATAGAGTATCAAGTAGGATAAAGAAGCAAGTCTCAGCTGTCTACTGTCTTTAAGAGACCTATCTCACAAGTAATGACACTATAAGCTCAAAATAAAGGGATGGAGAAAGATCTATCAGGAAAACAGAAAACAAAAAAGAGCAAGTGTTGTTATTCTTATACCAGATAAAGCAAACTGTAAACCAACGGTGATCATAAAGGACAAAGAAGGGCATTACATAATGATAAAGATCTCAATGCAAGGAGAAGACTTAACTGTCATATATATATATACACACAACATTGGAACACCCAGATTTATAAAACACTTTCTTGGAGATCTGGGATGAGATTTAAACAACTTCTGATATTCTGCTGACAATGTTAAATGGATCAATGAGGCAGAAAACTGACAAGAATATTCTGGATTTGACAAGCTCAACACTTGACCAATTGGACCTAATCTATATCCACAGAACACTCCATCTAACAATAGAATATACATTCTTCCCATCTTCATACAGTGCATACTCTAAGATTGCCCACATGCTCAGCCATAATGTAAGCCTCAATAAATTAAAAAAATCAAAATTATACAAACCACACTCTCAGACCACAGAGAAACAAAAATGGAAATCAATACCATGAAGAGCTATGAAATTCATGTTATGAAAACTATACAATTACATAGAAGTTTAACAACCTGCTTCTGAATGACTTTTGGGTAAAATAAAATAAAATTAAGGCAGAAATAAAAAAAATTAAATTAATAAAAACAGACATACAACACAGTAGACTCTTTAAGACGCAGCTAAAGCTAAAGCAACTAAAGCAGTTAATATAGACATTTATAACACTAAATATACACCATAAAATCACATGATGCCATAAAAAAATAACAGAATCATTTTCTTTGTAGGGACATGGCTGGAGCTGAAGGCCATTATCCTTAGCAAACTAATGTAGAGATAGAATACAAAATATCACATGATATCACTTATAAGTGGGAGCTAAATGAGGAGAACACATGGAAACTAAGAGGGAAACAACACACAGTGGGGCTTATTGGAGGGTGAAGGGTGGGACGAGGGAAAGGATCAGGAAAAATAACTAGGCTTAATACCTGGGTGATGAAATAATCTGTACAACAAACCTCCATGACACAAGTTTACCTGTGTAACAAACCTGCACATGTGCCCTTGAACTTAAAAGTTAAAAAAAAAAAGTTAGAAGGATCTCAAATATAAAACCTAACATCATATCTAGAGTCACTAGAAAAAGCAAGAGCAAACCAACCCAAAGCTAGCAAAAGACAAAAAATAACTAAAATCAGAGCTGAACTGAATAAAACTGAGATATGAATATCCATACTTAAGATGAAAGAACCCAAAAGTTGGTTCTTCAAAAGATTAAACAAGATAGATAAACCACTAGCAAGTTTAATAAAGAAAAAAAGAGAAAAGATCCAAATTAACACAATCTGAAATGACAAAGGTTACATTACAATTGATCCCAAAGAAATATAAAAAATCCTGGGACTGCTATGAACACCTCTCTGCACATAAAGTAGAAAACCTAGAGGGAAACGGACAAATTTCTGGAAACACACAGTCTCAGAAGATTGAACCAAGAAGAAATTAAAATCCTGAAAAGACCAATAATGAGTTCTGAAAGTGAATTAGTAATAAAAAGTCTACCAACCAATAAAAACCCTGGGCCAGATGGATTCACAGCCAAATTCTACCAGATGTACAAAGAAGAGCAGAAGAGCTAGTATCAATCCTACTGAAATTATTCCAAAAAATCGAGGAGGAGGGACTTATCCCTAACTCATTCCATGTAGCCAGCATCATTCTGTTATGAAAGCCTGGCAGAGACAAAATAAAAAATAACAACTTCAGGCAAATATCCTTCATTAACATAGACATGAATGTCCTCAACAAAATTCTAGCAAACTGAATCCAGCAGCATATCAAAAAGCTAATTGACTGTGATGAAGCAGGCTTTATTCCTGGGATGCTAGTTTGGTTTAACATGCACAAATCAATAAATGGGATTCACCACAGAACCATAATTAACAATAAAACCACATGATTATTTCAATAGACACAGAAAAGTCTTTTGATAAAATCCAACATACCTTCATGTTAAAAACCCTCAACAAATTAGGCATTGAAATAATATACCTCTAAATAACAAGTTTTACTCCATTGTTTCATCAAAGTTTCAAATTTTTTAGTGTACAGATTAGTCGTGTCTTCTTTGGTTAAATTTATTCTTAAATATTTAATATTTTGATCAAAATAGAAATAGGATTGAATTCTTAATTTCTTTTTGATAATTCTTTGTTAGTGTATAGAGGCATAACAGATGTTTATTTTGATATAACACATTGATTTTTTCATTTTGATTTTACTTCCTGTAAATTTACTGTATTTGTTTTAGTTCCATCAGGTTTTTTTTTTTTTTTTTTTAGGGCAGGAGGTAGAAATTTATGGGTTTTCAAATACATATCATCATGTTAACTTCAAATAGAGACAATTCAACTTTTTAAAGCTAATTTGGATTACTTTTATTTCTTTCTCTTGCCTAATTACTCTAGTTAGAACTCCCAGTGTCAGAGTGAATAAAAGTGGTGACAGTGAATATCTGTGTCTTGTTCCTTTCTTGTTCTATTTGAGGCTCTTTACATTCCATGGATCAGGATGTTCATTTTCCTCTCCACATTTAGAGAGTCATCTTTTTTTCTTCTTCAAAATATGCTTTTTGCCTTTTTCTCTTTCTTTGTTCCTTTTGGAACTTTCATAATGCCTATTTGGCTCATATTATGTTGTCTCTTAAGTCTTGTAGGCTTTATTCTCCTTTTCTTTTTGTTTTTCTGACCAGAAAATTTCAAATGACCTGCTTTTATGCTCACTGATTCTTTCTACTGTTTGATCATGTCTACTGTTGTAACTTCATACAATTTTTAATGTTCGTAATTTTGTTCTCCCAGTTCCAGAATGTTTGTTTGGTTCTTTTTAATGGTTAATCTTTGTTTGTTCAGATATCCTTATTCTCATTTCAAGTATAGTCATGAATTGCACAATAATGATAAATTCTGATAAATGTGTCATTAAGCAATTTTGTCATTGAGTAAACATCAAAGAGTGTACCTACACAAACCTAGACATTATAGCCTACAAGATACTTAGGCTATAATAGTATAGGCTATTGCTCCTAGGCCACCCGCCTGTAAATGTTTCTGTACTGAATACTACAGACAATTGTAATGGAATTGTAAATATTTGTGCATCTAAATGTATCTAAACATTGAAAAGGTACAACAAAAGTAAATTATAAAAGATAAAACATACTACACCTATATAGGGTACTTACCATGAATAAAGCTTGCACTCCTAAGTGAGTCAGTGGATGAGTCTTGAGGTAATGTAAAGGCCTGGGAACTTACCATACACTTCTATAGACTTTATAAAAAATACACTAAAGTTACACTACATTTATAAAAATATATTTTCTTTCATCAATAATAAACTTAGCTTATGATAATATTTTTACTTTGTAAACTTTTTATCTTTTAACTTTTTGACTCTTTTGTAATAACACGTAGCTTAAAACACAACCACACTGTACAGCTATGCAAAAATACTTTTTCTTTGTATCTTTACTAGCATTTTTTTCTATTTTTATCGTTTTATAATTTGTACTTCTTTTTGTTAAAAATGAAGACACAAACACACATGCTAGCCTAGGCCTGCACAGGATTAGGATTATCAATATCACTATATTCCACCTGTATATTTTGTCTCACAGGAAATTCTTTAGGGGCAATAATGCACATGGAACTGTCAGCCCCTATGATAACAATGCCTTTTTCTGGAATACCTTCTGAAGGACTTGCCTGAAGTTTTTCTTAAGGAGTGGGTTTGTTTTACCAGCATCATCACACATATGTAAATAAGGCATTTTTCCATGATTTAACAATAACTACAATAGAGGTAAACAGGCAGTAGGAATTTTTCAGCTCCATTATAATCTTAGGGGAACATCATTGTATATGTGGTTCATCATTGACCAAAATATTGTGACACTATTCATAACTACATTTCTTCATCTGTGCTCCCTTGCAGCTCACTGATGGGGTTTTGTCGTGCTGCCCAGGCTGGTCTCAAGCCTCTATGCTCAAGTGATCCATCTGCCTTAGCCTCCCAAAGTGCTAGGATTACAGTCACTACTAGCAGGACGCCCAGTCAATTTTCATTTTTTTTTTTTTTTTTTTTGAGACGGAGTCTCGCTCTGTCCCCCAAGCTGGAGTGCAGTGGCACGACCTCGGCTCACTGCAAGCTCCGCCTCCTGGGTTCACGCCATTCTCCTGCCTCAGCCTCCCGAGTAGCTGGGACTACAGGCGCCCGCCACCACGCCCGGCTAATTTTTTGTATTTTTAGTAGAGACGGGGTTTCACCGTGGTCTCGATCTCCTGACCTTGTGATCCGCCCACCTCGGCCTCCCAAAGTGCTGGGATTATAGGCGTTAGCCACCGCGCCCGGCCAATTTTCATTTTTATAGTTGCTTACTGGTGCTTCATTTTGTTCTTTTTGTAGTGTCATATTATCCTGGTTATTCCTGACTTATGTCTTGCATTTGTGTCTGCACATTTGAAGCAGGTACATTTACAGGCTGGCTTTGTTAGGAAAAGCCCTTCAACCATCAGTCTGTCTAAAGATTTTGGGTGGTCCAGTCTGGATCCTGGGGCCACTGGGGATGCTCTGGGCATGGGACAGGCTTACAGCCTCGCTCCACAGAGTTCAGCCTAGAGTCTTATGTTGTAGGGACAGGCCTAGTTCTACGGCAAGCCTAGAGCCTGAGTCCACAAAGACAGGCCAGGAACTTGGGACTGTGGATCATGTCCTGGTGCCTGGGGCCACAGTTTCCACTCCGAACCCTGTGGCAGGCCTTGAACCACAGTCCATCTTAGCTAGCCTACTGCTGGTGTGAGTTTGGCACCTGGGTCATACAGAATGGGTGTGGTCCTTAGTCTGCATGCACCGACGTTACCAAGGCCCACTGTGGGGAGCCTGAAATGTAGGCACATGGAAGTGGGCCTTGGGCCTCGGTCTGTGGTAGAAAACCATGTGCCTGGATTGTGGTGTCTAGCCTGGACTCTAGGACAATGAGGTCAGACCCGACACTGGGACAGTCCTAGAACTTAGTTTTTGAGGTACAAGCCTGGTACCTGGGGCCACAGGGTGGGTGTGGAGCCTGAGGTGGCAGGAGATGCTTGAAATTTGGGGCTTCAGCTACCGTCTTGGAGCCTTGAACCTGAGTCTACAGGGGTCATACTGGCACTGAGGTGGTCTTGGTGCATAGATCCATGAGTGCTGGACTGGTGTAAAGGCTGCAGATGCCAGACTGGATCCTGGGATAGGCCCTAATCCTGAGTCACTGAGGGTTTGTCTGGGGCTGGGGTGTGCTTGGTGCTTTGATCCACTGGGATGGACCTGCCCTGAGTCCATAGAGACTGTTCTAATGTCAGGATCTATTGGAGTGATCCTGGTTCCTCAGACTATAGAGCTGGTCCTAGGACCTGGGTATCCAGTGACATGCTTGAGTCTGGGTCCCTAGGAGCTGGCCTGGAGTCTCAGGGCATGGGAGCTGACCTAGCACTAGGGCTTTCCCGAAGCCTGCCCCTGTAAGGGCTGGCGTGGAGTTGGGAAATGGGGGTTGACATGGTACTGAGGCTTGCCTAAAGCCTGGTCCACAGGTACTATCCTGGAGCCTGGGATTGCAGAAGATGGCCTTGAGCCTGGGGTGGCTTTTAGGCCTGAGTTCATGAGGATCCACCTAGTGCTGGAGAGGGCCTGGCACCTTGGTCCGTGGTGGCAGGCCTCATGCCTGGACCTACTGGGGCTAGTCTAGCACTGGGGCAGACCTGGAGCCTGAGGCAACTAGGACCAGCCTGGAGCCTGGATCCACAATGGCCTGCTTGGAGTCTAAGCCCTCCTAAGCCAGGGGCTTCCCTGGCACTATGGTGAGCCTAAAACCTAGGTCTTTGGGGCAACCTGGAACCTTAGTCTGTGGGTGCCAGCCTGTGAATCCTAGGGATGCTGGGCCTGACCTGGCTTTAGGGTTATCTTGAAATTTGAGTCTGTAGGATCCAGCCTGGAGCCTGGGGCCATAGAGGCAAGTCTGGGTCGGGTTTGGTGTTAAGGTCAGTGGCACTGTTTCTCACTTCATTCTCCTTCCTCCACATAGAGGGAAGGGTGACATGAGTAATGTCAAACTTTTTTTGTATACCTCTTTAATGAATCCTTTCTTATTTAAGTGTTTCAACCATTTGTGGCAATTGCTTACCTGAATTACTTTGCTCTTGTGAAGTTACTTTTTTGAGTGAATGTTTGTTCAAATGCACGTTTCTGTGAAGATGCTGAGTGCTGGAAACTCCCAATCTGTCATCTTGCTGATGTTATTCTCACATAGAGGCTTTTTGAATTATAAACTCACAAAAACAGGAGAGTGGCTCAGTTTTAATGAGATGAATTTCTTGTTGGACAGTATAAACAAAAGGAGTTAGTGTGATATCTTGAAAAACACTTGAATGGAAAGAGAGTAAATAAAAGTTCTATTGCCTTTGCAGCAGAGATAATAATTTGCCTATAAACTGTTAGGGTTATACCTTTGTCTCCCAAATTGTTTAAAAATTTTTTCTACGGGTTTTTTTTTTTAATATATATATATATTTGTTTGTTTGTTTTGTTCCCCTGTGGAAAAATTTCAAAGTATTATGACAAAATTTAATGTGGTAATATAATAAATTTTACACTGAATTTTGATGGTGTATAATGCAAAATTTATTGGCATTAGATAACTATAAATTATATTGTTTTCTAGAATCAGCCAGACTTTCCCAGACAAACAAAAGCTGACAGATTTCATCAATACCAGATGAGTCCTACAAAAATGAAGTGAGTACTTCAATTAGAAAGAAAAGGACATTAATAAGCAATAAGTAATCACCTGCAGATGTAAAAGTGACTGGTAATAGTAAGTACAAGGAAAAAAACCCAGAATATTATAACATCGTAGCTGTGGAGTGTCAACTCCTTTAGTCTACGTAGAAAAAATAAACAATGAACCAATAAAAAATAACTAAAACTATGTTTCAAGAAATAGTACAATGAGATATAAAGAGAAACAACAAAAAGTTAAGAAGTGGAGGGTAAAAAGTAAAGACATAATTTCCTTTTGTTTCTTTGTTTATGTAAATAGTGTTAAGTGTTTATGTAAGTTAAGTGTTTATGTAAATAGTGTTCTAAGCTTAAAATAATGGGTTATAAGGTAGTATTTGCAAGCCTCATGGTAACTTCAAATCAAAAACGTACAATGAAAACACAAAATTAAAAAGCAAGAAACTAAATCATATCAACACAGAAAATCATCTTCCCTAGAGGAAGAAAGGAAGGAAAGAAATAACGAAGAGAAGAAAAAAAAAACAAACAAACAAGAAAAAAATAAATAACAAAATGGCAGGAATGAGTCTTTACTTATCAATAATAGCAATGGATATAAGTGGACTAAATTTTCCAAATGAAATGCACAAAATGCATAGACTGGCTGAATGGATGAAAAGCAAGTCCAATGATCTGTTGCTTCGAAAAAAAAAACACAGACACACACACACACACACACACACACACATTTCACCTACAAAAGCACAAATAGTCTGAAAATAAAAGAATGAAAAAAGATATTCCATGTCAATAGAAACCAAAAAATAAGAGTAGGAGTTGCTATTCTTATATCAAAAATCATTGATTTCAAGACAGAAACTATAAAGAGACAAAGAGTGTCACTATATAATGATAAAGGTTGTCGTGCGCGTCCGTGTGAAGAGACCACCAAACATGGCTGTTTATTTCACCTGGGTGCAGGAGGGCTGAGTCCAAAAAGAAAGAGTCAGCGAAGGGAAGGGAGATAAGGGTGGGGCCGTTTTATAGGATTTGAGTAGGTAAAGGAAAATTACAGTCAAAGGGGGGTTGTTCTCTGGCGGGCAGGAGTGGGGGTCACAAGGTGCTCAGTGGGGGAGCTTTTTGAGCCAGGGAAAGGAATTTCACAAGATAATATCATCGCTTAAGGCAAGGACCGGCCATTTTCACTTCTTTTTTTTTTTTTTCTTTTTTGAGACGGAGTCTTGCTCTGCCGCCCAGGCTGGGGTGCAGTGGCCGGATCTCAGCTCACTGCAAGCTCCGCCTCCCAGGTTTATGCCATTCTCCTGCCTCAGCCTCCCGAGTAGCTGGGACTACAGGCGCCCGCCACCTCACCCGGCTACTTTTTTGTATTTTTTAGTAGAGACGGGGTTTCACCGTGTTAGCCAGGATGGTCTCGATCTCCTGACCTCGTGATCCGCCCGTCTCGGCCTCCCAAAGTGCTGGGATTACAGGCTTGAGCCACCGCGCCCGGCCCATTTTCACTTCTTTTGTGGTGGAATGTCCTCGGTTAAGGAGAGGCAGGGCATTTGCACTTCTTTTGTGAATCTTCAGTTACTTCAGGCCATCTGGGCTTATACGTGCAAGTTACAGGGGATGTGATGGCTTGGCTTGGGCTCAGAGGCCTGACAAAGGTGTCAATTCAGTTATAGGATATGACAATTTCAAATATATGTGCACCCAGCACTGGAACACTCAGACATAAAAACCAAATACATAAAAGCTAAAGAGAGAGGTAAGCCTCAATAAAATAATAGCTAGAAATTTTAATGCCCCACTTTCAGCATTGGACAGATCTTCCAGATAGGAAATTAACAAAGAAAGGTCAGACTTAATATGCACCATAGAACAAATAAATCTAATAGATATTTACAGAACATTTTATCCAAGAGCTGCAGAATAAACATGATTGTCCTCAACACATGGATTATTCTTAAGGTCATGGCAAAACTTTTTTGCTGACAATAATTTATGTACATTGGTGATATTAATATATACTTTATTTTTTATTTTTTATTTTTTAACTATTATTTAAAGTTCAGGGGTACAAGTGCAGGCTTGTTACGTAAGTAAACTTGTGTCATGGGGGCTTCTTTTACAGACTATTTAATCATACAGATATCAAGCCTAGTACTCATTAGTTATTTTTCCCAATCCTCTCTCTCCTCTCAACCTCTACTCTCCAAAACACCCCAATGTGTTTTATTCCCTTGTATATGTCCATGTGTTCATACCATTTGGCCCCTACTTATAAGTGAGAATATGCAATATTTGGTTTTCTGTTTCTGTGTTAGTTTGCTAAGGATAATGGCCTACATCTACATCCATGTACCTGCAAATGACATGACCTCATTTTTTTTATGGCTGCATAGTACTCTATTATGTGTATTTACCTTATTTTGTTTATCCAGTCTACTACTGATGGATATTTAGGTTGATTCCATGTATTTACTATTGTGAGTAGTGCTGCAATGAATATACATATGCATGTGTCTTTATAATAAAATTACTTACATTCATTTGGATGTATAACCTGTAATGGGATTTGTGAGTTGAATAGTATTTCTGTCTTTAGGTCTTTGAGGAATCACCACACTGTCTTCCACAATGGCCGAACTAATTTACACTACCACAAACAGCGTATAAGCGTTCCTTTTTCTCTACAGCCTCATCAACATCTTTTATTTTTTGACTTTTCAATAAATAATAAATTTATTCAACAAATAAATAGCCATTCTAACTAGTGTGAGATGGTGCCTCATATTGATTTTGATTTGCATTTCTCCACTGATCAGTGATGTTGAGTTTTTTTATATGATTGCTGGCCACATGTTTGTCTTCTTTTGGAAAGTGTCTGTTCATGTGTTTTGCCTACTTTTTATGTTTTTTTTTTTTGTAAACTTGTTTAAGTTTATTAAAGATTCTGAATATTAGACCTCTGTTAGATGCATAGTTTGCTAAAATTTTCTCCCATTCTGTAAGTTGTCTATTTATTCTGTTGATGTTTTCTTTTGCTGTACAAATGCTCTTTAGTTTGATCCCATTTGTCAATTTTTGCTTCCATTGAAATTGCTTTTGGTGTCTTTGTCATGTAATATTTGCCCATTTCTATTTTTTTTTTAGACGGAGTCTCGCTCTGTCGCCCAGGCTGGAGCGCAGTGACCGGATCTCAGCTCACTGCAAGCTCCGCCTCCCGGGTTCGCCCCATTCTCCCGCCTCAGCCTTCTGAGTAGCTGGGACTACAGGCGCCCGCCACCTCGGCCGGCTAGTTTTTTTGTATTTTTTTTAGTAGAGACGGGGTTTCACCGTGTTAGCCAGGATGGTCTGATCTCCTGACCTCGTGATCCGCCCGTCTCGGCCTCCCAAAGTGCTGGGATTACAGGCTTGAGCCACCGCGCCCGGCCAATATTTGCCCATTTCTATATCCTAAATGGTAGTATTTAGGTTGTCTTCTAGGAGTTTTATAGTTTTGGGTTTTACAGTTAAGTCTTCATCCATCTTGAGTTAATTTTTCTATATGGTGTAAGAAACAGGTCCAGTTTCTGTTTTCTGCATGTGGCTAGCTAGTTTTACCAGCACCATTTATTAGAAAGGGAATCATTTCCCCCATTGCTTGTTTTTGTCAAGTTTGACAAAGATCAGATATTTGTGTGTGGTCTTATTTCTGGGTTCTCTATTTTGTTTCATTTGTATATGTTTATTTTTGTAAAACAACCATGCTGTAGCTTGGTTGTTACTGTAGCCTTTTAGTATACTGTGAAATCAGGCAGCGTGATGCCTCCAGCTTTAATCTTTTTGCTGAGAATTCCCTTCACCTCTGGGGCTTTTTTGGGGTTCCATATTAATTTTAAAATAGTTTTCTCTAGTTCTAGACAAAAAGGTGATGGTAGTTTAATAAAAATCACATTTACTATATCAACTGCTTTGGACAGTATGGCCATTTTAACAATATTGAGTCTTTCTATCCATGATCGTGGAATATTATTCTTTTTGTGTCACCTCTGATTTCTTTGAGAAGTAGTTTGTAGGTCCTCTTGTAGAAATGTTTTACCTCCTAGGTAGCCATATTCCAAGTATTTTGTTCTTTTTGTAGCAATTGGGAATGGGAGTTTGTTGCTGATTGAGATCTTGGTTTGACTGTTTTGGGGGTATAAGAATGCTAGTGATTTTTGGCCGGGCACAGTGACTCACGCCTGTAATCCCAACACTTTGGGAGGCCGAGGCCGAGGCGGGTGGATCGAGGTCAGGAGATCGAGACCATCCTGGCTAACATGGTGAAACCCCGTCTCTACTAAAAATACCAAAAAAAAAAAAAAAAAAAAAAAAAAAAAAAAAAAGGTAGGGCGTGGTGGCACACACCTGTAGTCCCAGCTACTCGGGAGGTTGAGGCAGGAGAATGGTGTGAACCTGGAAGGTGGAGCTTGCAGTGAGCCGAGATCACGCCACTGGCCTCCAGCCTGGGCGACAGAGCGAGATTTTGTCTCAAAAAAAAGAACGCTAGTGATTTTTGCACATTGATTTTGTATCCTTAGACTGCTGAAAATAGTTTGGCTGAGACATGGAGTTTTTTTTAGGTATACAATCATGTCATCTACAAAAACAGATAGTTTGACTTCCTCTCTTTCTAATTGGATGCCCATTATTTCTTTATCTTGCCTGATTTCCCTGACCAGAGCTTCCAGTACTATGTTTAATAGGAGTGGTAAGAGAAGGCATCCTTGTCTTGTGCCGGTTTGCAAGGGGAATGCGTCCAGCTTTTGCCCGTTCAGTATGATGTTGGCTGTGGGTTTGTCATAGATGGCTCTTGTTATTTGAGGTATGTTTCTTCAATACCTATTTTATTGAGAATTTTAACATAAATGGGTGTTAAATATTATCAAATGACTTTTCTGCATCTATTGAGATATTTATGTGTTTTCTTGTCTTTATTTCTGTTTATGTGATGAATCACATTTATTGATTTGTGTATGCTGAACCAACCGTGCATCCCAGGGATAAAGCCTACTTGATTGTGTTGGATAAGCTTTATGATGTGGTACTGAATTTGGTTTGCCAGTATTATGTTGAGGGTTTTTGCATCGACATTTATCTAGGATATTAGCCTGAAGTTTTTCTGTTGTTGTTGTTGTTGTTGTTGTTTTAATCTCTGCCAGGTTTTGGTATGAGAATGATACTGGCCTCATAGAATGAGTTCGGGAGGAGTCCCTCCTCCTCAACTTTTTTGGAATAGTTTTAGTTGGAATATTTCCAACTTTTCTTTGTAAAATTTTTTGTACATATTTACAATTCAACTGTAAATATGTCTGGTTGGCAGGCTATTTATTACTGCTAACATTTCAGAAATTTGTATTAGCCTGTTCAAATATTCAATTTCTTCCTGGTTCAGTTTTGGGCAGGTGCATGTGTCCATAAATCGATCCATTCTTCTACATTTTCTAGTTTATGTGCATAGAGGTGTTCATAATTTTTTCTGATGGTTGATTGTATTTCTGTGGGGTCAGTGGTAATATCCTCATTATAATTTCTAATTATGTTTATTTGAATCTTTCATCTTTATTTTTTGTTACTGTAGCTAGCAGTCTATTTATTATAACAACCCTTAAAACATTTAAAATTTTGAAATATTATCAAGCATCTTCTCTGATCACAATAGAATAAAATCAGAGATTGTGGAAACTAAATCAATATGTACAAATTAAACAATATGTTCCTAAATGACCAGTGGGTCAATAAAATAATTTAAAAGGAAATCTAAAAATATCTGGAAGTTTTGGAAGTGGAAATACAATGTAACAAAACCTATGAATACAGCAAAAGCTGTAATAAGAGTGAGATTTATAGTTATAATTTTCTACCTCACAAAACAGGAAAAAATTTCAAATAAGCAATCTAACAATGCATCTTAAAGAACAAGAAAAGCAGGAGCAAACCAAATCCAAAATTCTTAAGAAGAGTAATAAAAATAAAGCAGAAATAAATAAAATTAAAATGGAAAAACATACACAATAGATCAATGAAAAAAAGTTGATTTTCTTGAAAAGTTATACAAAATTGACAAACATTAATTAGCCTAAGAAAATAAGAGAGAGGATCCAAATAAATAAAATCAGAAATGAAAAAGGAGACATTACAATGGGTACTGCAGAAATTTAAAAGATTATTAGTAGCTACTATGAGTAACTATATGCTAATAACGTGGTAAATCTTGAATAAATTGACAAATTCCTACCTACATAAAAGCTACCAAGATTGAAACAGGTAAAATTCAAAATCTGAGCGATCCAATAATAAGTAATTTGATCAAATCCATAATAAAGAAAATAAAAAAGCCAGAGACCTGATGGCTTTACTGCTGAATTCTACCAAACATTTAAATGGAAACTAATACTAATCCTACCTAAACTATTTCAAAAAATAGAGAAGGAGAAAATACCTTCAAACTCATTCTATGAGGCCATTATTACCCTAATACCAAAACCAGACAATGACGCACACACACACACACACACACACACACACACCCCCCTACAGGCCAATATTTCTGATGAATATTTATGCAAAAATTTTCAACAAAATACTGGCAAACCAAATTCAACCATGCAGTTAGAATGAGCATTCATGATAACCAAGTGGGATTTACTGTTGGGTTGCAAGGATGGTTCAATATATGCAAATCAATCACATAAAACATTATATCCACAGAATGAAGAATAAAAACCATATGATCATTTCAATTGATGCTGAAAAAACATTTGATAAAATTCAACTTACCTTCAAGATAAAAACCCTGAAAAACTGAGGATAGAAGGAACATACCTCAACATAATAAAAGCAATATAGAACACACCCACAGCTAGTATCATACTGAATGGAGCAAAACAGAAAGCCTTTAGTCTAAGGTCTGGAACATGACAACCACGTCCTCCTTTACTACTGCTATTCAACATAGTCATAGACGACCTAGCTGAAATAATCAGAAAACAGAAGGATATAAAGGGAATCCAAATTGGGAAGGAAATGTCAAATTTTCCTTGTTTTTAGATGATGTGATCTTCTATTTGGAAAACCTTAAAGACTATAGAAAAAACGATTTGAACTGATAAATTGTGTAAAATTGAAGGATACAAAATTAACATACAAAAACCAGTATAATTTCCACATGCCAACAGTGAACAAATTGAAAAGTAAGTGAAAAGTTAATTCCATTTATAATAGACACACAAAATTAAATACCTAGGAATTAACTAAAGAAAGATCTCTATAATATAAACTATAAATCAAAGAGAACCACCAAAAGATAGAAAAAAATAATTCCATGTTTATGTATTGGAAGGACTGATACTGCTACAGTGTCCACAACTACCCAAAGCAATTTACAGATTTAATGCAATCGTTTTCAAAATACCAATGGCATTCTTCACAGGAATAGAAGAAAAAATCCTGTGCTTAGCAAAATGAACAAAACTAGCGGAATTACATCACCTGACTTCAAGTTACACTATAGAACTATAATGAACAAAAGAGCATTGTAATGGCATAAAATCAGACACATAGAACAATGGAACAGAATAGAGAATTCAGAAACTAATCCATACACCTAGAGTGAACTCACTTTTAACAAGGTGCCAAGAACATTCACTGGGAACAAAGCAGACTTTTCAATAAATAGTGCTGGAAATATTAGATATCTATATGCAGAAGAATGAAACTAGATCCCTATCTTTTGCCATATACAAAATGTATTAATGACTCAAATCTAAGACCTCAAACTATAAAACTACTACAAGAAAACTTTGGGGGAAATCTCCAGGGCATTGTTCTGGATAAGAATTTGAGTAGGCCGGGCGCGGTGGCTCAAGCCTGTAATCCCAGCACTTTGGGAGGCCGAGACGGGCGGATCACGAGGTCAGGAGATCGAGACCATCCTGGCTAACACAGTGAAACCCCGTCTCTACTAAAAATACAAAAAACTAGCCGGGCGAGGTGGCGGGTGCCTGTAGTCCCAGCTACTCAGGAGGCTGAGGCAGGAGAATGGCTTAAACCCGGGAGGCAGAGTTTGCAGTGAGCTGAGATCCGGCCACTGCACTCCAGCCTGGGCGACAGAGCGAGACTCCGTCTCAAAAAAAAAAAAAAAAAAAAGAATTTGAGTAATACCCCCAAGCACAGACAACCAAAGCAAAAATGGACAAACGGGTTCACATTCAGTTAAAAATCTTCTACACAGCAAAGGATACGATCAAAAAATTGAAGAGACAACCCATCAAATAAGAGAAAATGTTTGCAAACTACACATCTGGCAAGGGATTGAGGAGCTCAAACAACTCTATAGGAAAAAATCTAATAATCTGATCCAAAAAAATGGGAAAGTGATTTGAATAGACATTACTCAAAAGAAGACACACAAATGGCAAACTGACATATAAAATTTGCTTAACATCACAGAAATGCAAATCAAAACTACAGCGACATAGCATCTCATCCAAGTAAAAATGGCTTATTCAAAAGACAGGAAATAAAAAATGTTGGCAGGGATGTGGAGAAAAGGGACCCTTTGTACACTATTGGTGGGAATTAAATTAGTACAACCACCATGGAGAACAGTTTGGAGGTTCCTTAAAAAACTGTAAATAGAACTACCATATGATTCAGCAATCCCACTGCTGGGTATGTATTCTAAAGAAAGGAAATCAGTACATGGAAGGGATATCTGCACACCTATGTTTGTTGCAACACTGTTTACAGTAGCTAAGATTTGGAAGAAACCTAAGTGTCCATCAACAGATGAACAAATAAAGAAAATTTGGTACATATACACAATGGAGTACTATTCAGCCATAAAAAGAATGCAAAGACATGGATGGCCCTGGAGATCATTATGTTCAGTGAAATAAGCCAGGCACAGAAAAACATACATTGTGTGTTCTCACTTATCTGTGAGATCTAAAAATCAAAACATTGAAGCTCATGGACAAAGAGAATACAAGGATGGTTACCAGAGGCTGGGAAGGGTGGCAGGGGGTAGGCGGAGTAGGTGGGGATGATTAATGTGTACAAAATAAGAGAAAGAATAAATTCTACTATTGGATAGCACAGCAGGGTGACTGTAGTCAATAACAACTTAATTGTACATTTTAAAATAACTCAAAGAAAGTAATTAGTTGTTTGCAACACAAAGGATAAATTCTTGAGGCAATGTATACATCATTTTCCTTGATGTCCTTGTCTCACATTGCATACTTGTATTAAAACATCTCATGTACCCCATAAATATATACACCTACTATGTACCCATAAAAATAAACAATGAAAAACACTAATATTCATGATATATATTGGCCTTTAGTTTTCTTGTTTTATGTGTCTTTGTCTGATCTTGGAATCAGAATAATGCTAGCCTTGAGAATGAGTTTGGAAGTTTTCCCCTCACCTCTGAATAGTTTGAGTAGCATTGGTATTAGTTCTTCTTTAAATGTTTGGGAGAATTCAGCAATGAAGCCATCCAGTCCTGGGGTTGTTTTTTGTTTGTTGTTGTTTTAGTTTTCACTGGGAGATCTTTTACTGTAGTTTCAATCTTGTTACTTGTTACTGGTCTCTCCAGATTTTAAATTTATTCCCGGTTCAACCTAGGCAGGTGGAATGTGTCTAAAAATTTGTCTCTTTCTTCTAGATTTTCCAATTTATTGGCATACAAGTTGCTGATAATAGCCACTAATGATTCTGTGAATTTCTACATTATCAGCTGTAACGTATCTTTTGTCATTTCTGATTTTATTTACTTGTATCTTCTCCCTTTTATTCTTAGTCTAAGGTTTTGTCAATTTTGTTTAAATTAAAAAAACCTTTTTATTTCAGTGATAATTTTTATTGTTTTCTTCATTTCAGATTTATGTATTTATGGTCTGATCATACTAATTACTTGCCTTCTACAACTTTTTAGTTTGGCTTTTTCTTGCTTCTCTAACTCTTTAAGATGCATCATTAGAGTGTTCAGTTGAGGTTTTTTTTTTTTTTTTTTTTTTTTTTTTTCCTTTTTTGATGCAGGCGCATGTAGCTATAAACTTCTCTCTTAGTGCTGCTTTTGCTATTTTATTTCCCATAGGTTTTGTATGTTTTTTGTATATTATTATTTGTTTCAAGAAATTTTTCAGTTTCTTTCTTAGTTTTGTCATTGGCCCACTGTTTATTCAGGAACATATTGTTTAATTTGGGTGTATTTGCATAGTTTCCAAAATTCTTCATGTTATTGATTTCTAGTTTTATTCCATGTGGTCAGTGCAGATACCTGATATGAATTAATTTATTTGAATGTCTTAAGACTTGTTTCATAACCTAAACTATGGTCTTGAGAATAATTCATGTGCTGATGAAAAGAATGTGTATTCTGCAGCTCTTGGATGAAATGTTTTGTAAATATCCATTAGGTACATTTAGTATATGATGCAGATTAAGTCCAATGTTTCTTTTTTAACTTTATGTATTCATATTTAATTAGAATAGACATAAACCAAAAAGAAGAAAAAAATGAGGATAAAGTGTCATTTTGTTTGCAAAGAGGAGTCAGGAAATGGAACAAGTTACCAGAAAAATATTCTAAGACCATCCCAAAGTAGCTAGGTTACATAATCTTAAGCGTCCAATGCCAAAATTAAGTATTATACCACTTAATCCACAAATGAACAAAAGGGGAGTCAAAAGTTTATCTTGTTGAGTGTAATAACTTTTACATTAAATATATAATGATTCACCTCTTCCAAAGTGGTACTGGCAACTTTTAGAAGAAAGAAGCTTCCCTTATGCATTGACTAAAAAATCTCAAAAGCAACTAAGCAGCTATGCTATAGCTCAATAAGTCTAATGTTTCTTTGTTAGTTTTTTATCTGGTAAATTGTTGGATCTCACCTGAAGCCAGCAAAGTCTTACAGATTCACCTAAGACCCTCAACATAGTACCTGGGTATCACTACTGCTTACTCAGTGCCCATAGACTCTTCAGTCAGCAAGTTACAAATGCTGCCAGAACTGGCCTGTTTTCTTCAAGGCAGTGGGTTCCCTTCTGTCTCAAGGCATGTCTACCAATGTCACCCAGACTCTAGGACCTGGAATGTGGGCCTCATAACTCTGACTAGTGTCCTACCCTGCTGTGTCTGAGCTGGTATGCAAGATGCTAGAGAAAGCCCTTCCTACGGTTTCCTCTCCTTTCCTCAAGTGGAAGGAAGGGGTCTCTTTTAGAGTCATGAGCTGTGCAGCTTGGGGTTAGGGGAGGATTGATGCCAGCACTCCTTTTGGCATCCCAGCTGGTGTCTCACTAGGTTATGTACTGCCCTAGCCCACTGTCTCTGGGCCGAGTTCAGCACCGGGATTTGCCTAAGAGTTTAAGTCCTTATGGCCTCAACTGCCTGTCAGGTTTACTTAGAGACTTAGAACACTCTAGACCACCGTGGGGCGGTTAGTGGGAACTAGAGTTCTGACGTCTGGAATCAGCAGTACCACTCTGGCTGGGGATTGTTTAAAGTTTAAATGCTCCACTCCATGGGCGGGAATCTGGTCATTTTTTGTTGTTGTTGTTGTTGTTGTTGTTTGTTTTTTTGTCTAGCAGGACAGCACTGAGTGTTCAATGCTTCACGATTTCTGTGCTCTCCCTCCCCTAGCACTTAGAGAGGCCCTCTGAACCATGCTGCCACTACTGGGGGTGAGGGAAGGGTGGTGTCTGTGATTCAAGACTGTTTTTTCTACCTTTAAAGTGCCTCTTTCAGTGATACTAAGTAAGATTGGGGTATTATGAAGGCTCACCTAATTTTGGGGTCTTACGAAGGTGGTTTTTTTGTGTAGATGGTTGTTAACTTGGTGTCCTCATGGGTGGCACTATCAGTGGAGCCTTCTTTTCTGCCATCTTGCTCCCTCATCACTTAATTGTGAGTTGAGTACTATTAATCTCTCTCTCTTACCTTTAGAAAATAAAAAACTAAATTTTACATGGATTAATTAATTTATCAAAGGCCACACAAATAATGAATGATGGAGCCAGAGGTAAGGGTAATAACTGAATATAATGCAATGGAAGAAAATAGAAACTAGACTGATATATAAATGCAAAGGACAAATTGCAATCATAGCTTGAATTCTTAATTTGAAAATATTTAATATGAAATATTTCCATGAGGGAGTAGAATAGCTAGAAATGATATAAACTTTTTTTCTAATACGATTAGAACTAACATCTGGAGTAAAAATGTATACATAGAATTTCTCAGTAAACACTTTTGAACTTTAACTATGTTTTGTGTTGGCAGATTGAAGGAAAACATAGGTAAGTAAAAATATTTGTGATTAGTGGTAGAACATAACTATTTTGTTTAATCAAAAATAGTAACATTTGAAGCAATACTGCTGTGTTATCTTTGGGTTTTAATAATGAGCTTAATACTGATTTTGCTAACACTATATTTTTTGCTTAGATATCAAGGGCATACTTCTCTCTCAGGGATCATACTTTTGTAATATTAAGTATTAATGAATGATAATTAATTTTTAATGCACACTTAATGCAGAGTTGCATGTATTATATCATTTAATTTTCACAATATCTCATAATTTATAAATATGTAATATCACACAAATATATAAACATATGTATAGCTATACAAATATATAATTAAATGTTTATTTATTTATTTACCTCCCATATTGCAACTTTGGAAAAGGCACAGAATTTAAGCTGTTCTAGCTTATACAGTTACTAGATGATGGAGCCAGTATTGATAAAGTGCATCTTCTGTACATTCTTTAGTTCGGGGAAAATTTGTTTACACAAAATATGAGAAGAAGTTGCCTAACAATATCCCTATATCAGGGATACTTTGCACACAAGTATTGTTCACTTATGTCCTGAGTTTAGACCTTGATCCTTTTTCCGTCTGGTCTATTGCAACAGCCTTTTAAGTGGTCTCTATGTGATATTTCTAATTTCCTTTAGCTCCAGTCTACTCTTCATTGTGGAAAGTAACACGTTTCTGCTTAAAATTCTTCAATGTTACCTCAACACCTATACAATTCAAAATGTTAGTGTGAGAAATAAACCCTTCATAATCTGAACACTATCTAGCTTCACAATTTCATCATCTACTGCCTGCTCAGATACACTCTTCTCCAAGCCTCACCATTTCAATAACATATGCTGTCATGCAAGTCAGCGCTTTAAATTAAAATGTCTTTAGCCTCTTTTTCCATAGGAAAAACAAAAAAACAAAAAACTACTTTTTTTTTTTTTTTTTAAGACTCAGCCATACATTTTCTTGGAAGGCTTTCATGAACTTTACTCCCACCTTAAGACAAAGTAGATACCATGTCTTCTCATAAAGCACTCTGTGCTTCTTTATTCTCTATTCACAGTATTCTGATTGATTATATTCATGTATTTCTTTGTACTGTGAATAGCTGAGACTAGTGGGCCAAATCTTATTAATCTCTATAACTCAAGTAGTTGTAGAGTTTATAACATGTAAGAGGCTCTGGAGAAGTATTTGTTAAAGTAATGAATGAAAAAAATGAATGGTTGTTAGACGGATGACTAATTGTGAAGAGATCGATGTGTTGAGATTATTCATTTATAGTTTAAATACCTTTTCATAAATAAAGCACATTCTCAAGATAATGATCATGCATTTGAATTAGTTGAATTCAAAATAATGGGGTTTCTGAGGATTTTTTCCTAACTTACTACTAAAATATACCTTACATTTTTTACAAATATCAATTCGGTAAGGACCAAAAAGGTCAGAAATAGGTACAAACTTGGGATTTCTAGTGAATTGTATTCATTCATTTTGACTTCGATAAAGATAAGGACTATTATTAAAACATACAGTATTGTATTTAGTTTATTGAACTTTATTAACTATAAAAGAAATAACAGGATATAAATTATGATGTAAATCTCCACAGTGACTACATTGCATTTGGCCTGGGCTTCTTGCTTCACAGTGAAGTAGGTGCAAATAATTGCACTAGTATCTACAACCTATTGTGCCCCTTTGGCTTAATGAGAAATTAATTGTTGAGCATACTTCCAAGACTAATTGTTAAAGATGATGCAAATTAATGCTGCCAATTTATTGAAACCAGTTCTTATTTTCACATGCAAAAAAAAAAAAAAAGTGTAGTGGCTAAAATTGTCTATATCTCCATTTTACTTAAGAAAATTAATAATTAAAAATATAAAATACTATCTTCAGATTTGATCCAGAAACATCTCTGGCTAGCTGTAAACACTGAAACTAAAGGCAATGAAAATAATAAAGAAATTCAATTTATACTAAATTTTCAATTTTAAAAAAATTTTATTACTAGCCATTTACTTTGGGGAACTAACAAATGAAATATGTGTGTGTGTTTTAATGAATTGATTTTACTGAGTCAACATTTTGTTTTGTTTTACTTTCTTTCTTCCCAAGTGATACACAAAGCTGAAAGGAGTTAGCCAGCTTGCTTTAGGCAGACAGTAATGAAAGGGTCCCCCAGAGAACCTCCAAGCCACCTCACAAGTGATTATACCAGATGTTTTGTGCAGATAATGGAACTTGCACAGGGAGTTTGCCTAAACATTCCCACAGTGAAAAATTTTGTTCCTTAACACATGCTCAGTAAGGAAAGTAAATCAAAATGGAGTGGTTCAGATTAAGGGCCTGCAAGTTCACTGGAAGGGTGGGATGGCACCACCAGGAATTTGCATCTTATACAAATAGAGAACCCCCTGACAACAGGAGGACAAGTTGTGTGTGGGTAAGGGTAAATAATTCCCACCCCCAAGGCTCTCTGTTCACAAGGGTGAAAGCTGCATTGGCACCCCACGAAAGTCACTGGGACTCAAGAATATAAGGACAGAAGAAAGAAAGAGCATGCTTTATCATTCCCTCCCTCATGTAGGCTGGCTATCCACTAGGAAGAAGGAACCCCCTCTTTTTAGGTGAGTAACCAATCATCTGCAGCCTGCATTTCTCTTGACTGCCTTGTTAATCACTGAGTCTCCTTTGGAAAAAATGCCTTACTTCTCCCTTTTCCTCCTCTGTTCTCTATCCTTTTTTTGTGGATAGAAAATTGTATTTCTGTACCACAGGACTCTTCCCTCAGATGCATTCTCCAAACTGGGAAAAATTAATTTCCCCAAACCTTAAACTTCTTGGATTAAAATTGAGCTGGGGAAAGGGAACCCAGAAACCTGACATGCTAGCAAATTGGTAGAAGTTCTTACCAGTTGGACTTCTGGCCTCACTCTCCCTGTGCAAACTGATTGAATGAATGGTAAAAATCACAGTTTATATGCTCTGCAAAGATTTGATGAATGGAAAAGAGGATTTATGAGGCTAGTCTTAAGCTGTAGCCAATCTGGAGTGCTTTGTGTGTCTTTCTGTATGGTTGTGTCATAAGGAGGAATACCTTAGGATAGAACACAGGCTTGGGACACCACGAGCCTGCTGTTCAAGCCAGCCCAGCAAACAGGTTAGTAACAAACTTTGCTACAGGCCTCCATCTTGTTCTACATCCTTTGGAGCTTGACCTTGTAACCATGTGGTAGTACTTTATTTTGACATTTGCCATTTTACAATGGTGGCCCAAGTTCAACCACAGCTTAGAGAATGAGTACTTTTGGGTTAATATCTGCATGACTTTTACCATTTGCTGATTCCCTTCCACTCCATTAACAACTTCTAGCTTTCTTACTTGAATATTTCTCTCTTTGAGCTACCTTTGAAGATTCTAGATTTTGTAGAAACTGCATACTATATCTTTAAAAATATCTCATGCACTCATGGTTCAGTAATAACATTAGTTGAGGCTTGTTAGTTTCACTCGTGAGGTTACTTTTGCTAAAGCTCAAAAGCCAGAAATAATGATCACTTGGCATGGCTAAAGTCAGGTAACAAGGTATTTAAAAAGCTTTTCTTAAAGAGCACTGAGCTTAATTTAAAGTGGATATCAAAGCTATAGGTATATTTGAAAATTCTTTATGTTTTTCTCTTCTTGGATCTTGTTTTTCTGGAGAAGGTTTTTCTCTCAATCAACTGAATTACTTTTTTCCGTTGTATCTCACCAATATTTATGCATGCATGACAGGTTCTAAGAAAACTTCTGATAGCCTGGGACTCCTGGGTAAATACAGAGAAGGCACCATAAACCTCATTTTTGGGAAAAAACCCTCTGTCTTTATCATAGGGCCCCAGGAATTAAAAGCTGATAGATCCCTCTCAAAATCTGTTTTTGTCTTCCAGTTATATCTGCTTATTAGGCTCTGTTAAACCACATGCTTTCTTAGCCCTGTTTCTTGAAAGGCTCCACTCTGAGGACAATAATCCAATTAGGAAACTGGCAAATGAGAAATCTTATAATTACCAGATCTTCTCATGTCTGTCTGTGTAATTAAATATGTCTTATAGGTGTGATGTTTATATAAAAAAGAGAGTTATAATTAATTGGCTTAAAGAAAAGTAAGTTCTTAGATCAGATATCAGATATTTTTAAAGAAAAAATAAAAGCAGTAATGAATTTCAGTTTAGGTTATTTAATTTTTAAGAAATAAAGGCAGTTTTAAAGATAATTGGTCAAATACAAATGTCTTCAAAATGTAAATATGTGGGCTGAATCATGTAGGTCAGATACTAGGTTTGCTAAATGTTTCAGGTTTATAAACTTCTTCGACTTTTAAAAACTCTTTGACCTGCCTACTTCACAGTTGGTAAGGCCTGGTTACATCTGGAATTAACTTTGCCCTTAACTATGCTGGAAGAACATCAGATTTTATCAATGCCTAGTACATAATTAAAATAACTTAGCAGGTTTTACATTA
Source organism: Macaca thibetana thibetana (assembly GCF_024542745.1). NCBI lineage: Eukaryota > Metazoa > Chordata > Mammalia > Primates > Cercopithecidae > Macaca > Macaca thibetana. Next base: position 122,425,033 of record NC_065598.1, read on the forward strand.
AAGTTAAAAATTGCTAAGAGTTACAATTACAACATGTAATTGAAACTATTGAAAATAGATTTACATGTAAGTTGTATAAGGAAAGTAAAGTGTGTTTTTAATAAATAATTATAAGAAGGCATGGAAATGTAAATTTTTTCCTAGGGTTAAATGATTGTTTTGAATTGGATAAGATAAAGCTGAAGGTTTAAACATGTGGCAGAAGGTATATAAAAATTAATCTTCCAAAAGAAATTCTGTGTGTTAACATATTGACTAACTTCAAAAAGGTATATACTTTTTAGGTAAATTGAGAATTGAAATAAATGCACAGCAAGGTTTTCTTAAGGTAGTGATCTGCTCTTTAACAAAAATTTGTCAAGGGTTATAAAAGGTTTACAAGAATCTCACCTCATGGTCAAGCTTGTTTAGATAGAATTATCTAAAAGGTTTTATTTTAAAAAATGGAGTTGACATTTATAGTAGACTAATGCAGGGGTGAAATTTGGCTTTCTTTCTCTTATACTGGATTACTACGTAATATTAAAAACAGATTTTTTTGGAAAAGTAAGTCTTACCTCTTAATGAGTAAAAGATTTTGCCTTGTTTAAAAATTTTTGAATAATCATTTTGGCTAAAATAAATGACTTATGGTAATCTGGAATTCTATTTTATAGTATCAAGTGCTTTGAACCTCTAACGTATTTAACAGGGTTCCAAAAATCAAACTTCAGCTTCAAAAATTGTCATTCCCGACTCTTAGCTTTTGGATGCTACAGAGGGCACCTGGAGCATCCAAAAGAGAGGTAAACAGGATTTTTTGACATGTTTAGTTACATGGGATGGCCAAAATGATGTTCAGTCTTCTTTACATTATATTTTAGTGAATAATATTAATATATTTTTCAAAATTGTATGGGATTTCTAAAATTCTAATGTCTGCCTAAATGCTATCAATCATAATTAAGGTTATTATGTTAAGTTATTGTAAACCACAGAAATAATATAAATTTTCTTGTCAATTGTGTTCTTGACTGTAATCACCCAGGATATTTTGTCATTCACAGACAATTGTTGTCTTGCCTTCATCCTTTTCAAAAGATGGTTTATAATCAGCTATAGGACTCTGACAAGTGCTCTCAAAATTCAGGTTCCTGATAACTTTGGGTATTATGTCCTTGGAATAAAGGAAAAACATACGGGATTTATGAAGAGGTGAAATGTTCGTGATTATCAAGCATGACAAGAGTTAACAGAGTGGACTGAACTAACAGAAAACTGAAGTAATCTTTTAAACCTTTTTGAGCAAAATGTTGCTTATCCTTGTTTTGGTTTTCAGAGTAAAGGAAAATATTTTTTGAGTCATTTAAGGTCTTTAATAATTAAGTTTTACTCCTATGAACAATATTTGTAATACATTTGTTTCTCACTGCCTGGCGTCTCCAAACTTTGGAGACCAAAGTATGGTACTGCTATTAAAAACAGTATGGTACTGCTATTAAAATAGACACATCAATGGAACAGAATAGAGAACCTAGAAATAAAGCCAAATACTTACAACCAACTGATCTTGTAAAAGTCATCCAAAACATACACTTGAGACAGACACCCTATTCAATAAATGGTTCTGGGAAAATTGTGTAAGTGTATACAGAAGAATGAAATTAGATCTGTATCTCATGCCATATAAAAATTTATCTCAAGATGGATTGAAAGCTTAAATATAAGACCAGAAACCATAGGAATTCTAGAAACAAATCTAGAAAAACCTCTTCTAGATGCTGGCACTATCAAACGATTTGTGAATAAGTCCTCAAATAAAAATTCAACAAAAAATAAAGATATGGCACTTAATTAAACTGAAGTATTTCTGCATAGCTAAAGAGCTTATCAACAGAATAAGTAGACAATCTATAGAATCAAAGAAAATATTCACAAACTATACGTCCAAAAAATAACTAATATTTCTACAATAACACAAATTAGCAAGAACAAAATGAATAGTATTAAAAAGTGGGCAAATGATATGGATAGATATTTCTCAAAAGAAGACATACAAATGGCCAAACAAACATATGAAAAAAAATGCTCAACATCAGGAATTATCGGGGAAATACAAATTAAAACCACCAGGAGATATCACCTTACCCTAGTCAGAATGGTCATTATTAAAAGTAAAAAAATATATATATGTCATAAATGTTGGTGCAGATGTGGTGTAAAGGGAATGTTTATACAATGTTGTAGGGAATGTAAATTAGTACAACCTCTATTAAAAAAAATGGATTTTTCCAAAGGAACTAAAAGTGGATATATTATTTGACCCACAATCCTAGTACTGGGTATCTACTCAAAAGAAAATAAGTCATTATATTAAAAAAAGAACCCCACACTTCTATGTTTATCACAGCACAATTGATGATTGCAAAACAACAGAATTAACCTAAGTACCCATAAACCAATGAGTGGATTAAAAAATGCGGTTATGTATATATATACACACACATTACATATACATTTATTGTTATGTATATATACTCATACACACATCATGGAATATGTGTGTGTGTATACCACATTTATGTATATACACACACATACATTTATATTTATGTACATATTTATGTGTGTTTGTAGATATTACACATACACACATTGTTAAATACTACTCAGCCATAAAAAAAAGAATGAATTCATGCCTTTTGAAGTGACTTGGATGGAACTGGAGGCTATTATCTATTATCCTAGGGGAAGTAACTAAGGAACAGAAAACGGAATAACACACATTCTCATTTATAAGTGAGAGGTAAGCTATGGGTAGGTAAAGGCATACAGAGTGGTATAATGGACATCAGAAACTCAGAAAAGGGGAAGTTAGGAGGGGTGTGAGGAATTAGAAAATCACCTTTTGGGCAAAATTTATACTATTCGGATAATTGGTATACTAAGCGCTCAGTCTTTGCCGTTATAAAATTTATCCATGTAACCAAAAATCACTTGTACCCCTACAGCTATTGAAATAAAAATGCCTAAGTTCACAGAGTGTGTTACTTGCAGAACTTAGATTCCAACTCTGATTGATTTAATTTCAAAGTTCTTTATTTTAACTAATGTGGGGCAAGTCTTTGCAAGCTCATTTCTTTGCATGTGTTATAAACCTCCAAACATATTTTATTTTTTTTAGATTCGGGGTACATGGCAGGTTTATTATATAGGTAAATTGTGTGTCACAGGGGTTTGGAATACAGATAATTTCATCACCCAGTTAATAAGCATAGTAAATTATAAGTAGCTTTTCAACCTTCTCACTCCTCCTATTATTCACCCTCAAGCAGAACCTGGTATATGTTGCTTCCTTTTTTGCATCCATGGGTACTCAATGTTTATCTCCAGTCATAATCCAGAATATGTGCTATTTGGTTTTCTGTTCCTGTGACAGTTTGCTTGGGATTATGGCCTCCAGCTTCATCTATGTTGCTGCAAAGGATATGATCATATTGTTGTAAACAATTCTATGGCTGCATAGAATTCCATGATGTTTATGTAACACATTTTCTTTATCCAGTCTACCATTGATAAGCATTTAGGTTGATTCCATTTCTTTGCTATTGTAAATAGTGCTGCAATGAACATATGCATGCATGTGTTTCTATGATAGAAAGATTTATATTTCTTTGGGTTTACACCAAATAATGAGGTTACTAGGTTGAATGGTATTTCTTTTCTTTTTTTCTTTTCTTCTTCTTTTTTTCTTTTGAGACTGAGTCTCCCTCTGTCACCCAGGCTGAAATGTTGTGGTGTGATCTTGGCTCCCTGCAACCTCCGCCTCCTGGGTTCAAGTGGTCCTCCCTCCTAGGCCTCCCAAGTAGCTTAGGATTACCAGTTTGTGCCACCATGCCCAGATCATTTTTGTATGCTTAGTAGAGACATGGTTTCACTATGTTGGCCAGGCCGGCTCAAACTCCTGATCTCAAGTCGTCTGCCTGCCTCAGCCTCCTGAAGTGCTGGGATCACAGGCATGAGCCACTTTACCTGGCTTTAATGATATTTCTGTTTTAAGTTCTTTGAGAAATTGCCACACTGCTTTCCACAATGGCTGAAGTAATTCATACTCCCACCAACATTGTATGTGTTCCCCTTTTCTGAAACCTCACCAGCATCTATTTTTTGCTTTTTGAATAATAGCCTTTCTGAATGGTGTGAGATGGTATATGATTGTGGTTTTGATTTGCTTTTCTGTAGTGATTAGTAATGTTGAGCATGTTTTTATATTCTTGTTGGCTGCTTTTTATATTCTTGTTGGCTGTGTGTATGTCTTCCATTGAAAAGTCTCTGTTCATGTACTTTGCAACACTTTTTAATGGGGTTCTTTGGTTTTTGCTTGTTCATTTGTTTAAGTTCTTTATAGAACCTGGGTATTAGACCTTTATGAAATGCATAGTTTGCGAATATTTACTCTCATTTTGTAGGCTGTTTATTGATAGTTCCTTTGTGCTGTGTAGAAGTTCTTTTGTCTAATTTCCATTTGTCAATTTTTGTTGTTGGCCTCTTCTTCATAAAATCTTGGCAGGGCCTATGTCTAGAATTATGTTTCCTAGGTTTATTTCAAGGGTTTTAAATATGGTTAGCGTTTACATTTTAATCTTTAATTCCTCATGAGTTGATTTTTGTATATGATATAAGGAAAGGATCCAGCTTCAATCTTCTGCATATGCCTGTCATGTATCCCAGCACTATTTATTGAACAGGGGGTCCTTACCACATTGCTTATTTTGTAAACTTTGTTGAACATCAGGTGGGTGTAGGTGTGTGGCTATATTTAGGCTTTCTATTCTGTTCCATTGGTCAGTGTGTCTGTTTTGCCCCAGTACCATGCTGTTTTAGTTACTGAAGCCTTATAGTATAGTTTGAAGTTGGGTAATGTGAAGCCTCCTGTTTCATTCCTTTTGTTTAAATGCCCAGGATGGAGTGCACTGGGGTGATCTCAGCTCACTGGAACTTCTACCTCCCAGGCTCAAGTAATTCTCAGGTCTCAGCCTCCCAAGTAGCTGGGATTATAGGCATGTGTTAACACACCCAGTTGTTCAATTATTTATATATATTTTTGCATTTTTAGTAGAGACGAGGTTTTGCCGTGTTGGCCAGGCTGGTGTTGAACTCCTGGCTCCAAGTGATCTGCCTGCCTTGGCATCCCAAAGTGCTGGGATTACAGGCATGAGCCACTATGACCCACCATGTATAAATTTTAAAATAGTGTTTTCTTAAAAAAAATCTGTGAAGAATATTATTTGTAGTTTGATAGGAATAGCATTGAATCTATAAATGGCTTTGGAGAATATGGCTATTTTGTCAATACTGATTGATTCTATACATTCGCCTGGAATATTTTTCAAGTTCTTTGTGTCATCTTTGAATTCTTTGAGCAATGCTTTGTAATTCTGATTGTAGAGATCTTTCACCTGCCTTGTTAGCTGTATTCCTATGTATTTTATTCTTTTTGTGGCAGTTGTGTATTTGATTGCATTCTTGATTTTGCTCTCAGCTTGGATGTTGTTAGTGTATAAAAATGCTACTAATTTTTGTTCATCAATCTTGTATCCTGAACTGTGTTAAGATGGTTTAACAGACACAGGAGCTTTTGGGCACAGACTATGAAGTTTTCTAGGTATAGAATCACATTGTCTACAAGCAGAGATAGTTTAACTTCCTCTCTTCCTATTTAGATGTATTTTATTTATTTTGCTTTTTTAATTGTTCTGGCTGGGACTTCCAGCACTATGTTTTATAAAAAAGGTGAAGGTGGGCATCTTTTTCTTGTTCTGATTCTCAAGGCGAAGGCATGCAGCTTATGTTCATTCAGCATGATGTTGGCTGTAAGTTTATCATAGATGGTTCTTATCATTTATAAGTCTATTTCTTCAATGCCTAGTTTGGTGAGGGTTAACATGACGTGATATTGAATTTTATTAAAAGCCTTTTCTGAATTTACTGAGATGATCATTTGGTTTTGTTCTTAGTTGTATTTTTGTGGTGAATCACATTTATTAATTGATGTATTCAGAATCAATCTTGCATCCCAGGGATAAAACCTACTTGATCTTGAAGGAGTAGCTTTTTGATGTACTGCTGGATTTGGTTTGCTAGTATTTTGTTGAGGATTTTGGCATCTGTGTTCATCAAGGTTATTGGCTTGATGTTTTCTTTCTTTGTTGTCTTCATGCCAGCTTTTGTTATCAGGATAACACTGACTGTATAGAATGAGTTAGTCAGGGATCTCTCCTCACTGATTTTTTTGGATAGTGTGAGTAGCAATGGTACCAGTGCTTCATTACAAATCTGTTAAAATTTGGCTGTGAATCCATCTGGTTCTGGCTTTTTTTCTTGTAGGCAGGCTTTTTATTACTGATTCAATTTTGGAACTCAATATTGATCTGCTCAGGGATTTAGTTTCTTTCTCCTTCACTCTTGGGAGATTGTTTCTGGGAATTCATCCATTTCTTCCAGGTTTTTAAATTTGTGAACATAGAGGTGTTCATAGCAGTCTCTGAGATTTTTTTGTGTTTCTATGGGGCTAATGATAATGTCTCCATTATCATTTGTGATTAAATTTATAGCACTAAATGCCCACAAGAGAAAGCTGGAAAGATCTAAAATTGACACCCCAGCATCACAATTAAAAGAACTAGAGAAGCAAGAGCAAACACATTCAAAAGCTAGCAGAAGGCAAGATAACTAAGATCAGAGCAGAACTGAAGGAGATAGAGACACAAAAATCCCTCCAAAAAATCAATGAATCCAGGAGCTGGTTTTTTGAAATGATCAACAAAATTGACAGACTGCTAGCAAGACTAATAAAGAAGAAAAGAGAGAAGAATCAAATTGACGCAATAAAAAATGATAAAGGGGATATCACCACTGACCCCACAGAAATACAAACTACCATCAGAGAACACTATAAACACATCTACGCAAATAAACTAGAAAACCTAGAAGAAATGGATAATTTCCTGGACACTTACACTCTCCCAAGAATAAACCAGGAAGAAGTTGAATCCCTGAATAGACCAATAGCAGGGTCTGAAATTGAGGCAATAATTAATAGTCCACCAACCAAAAAAAGTCCAGGACCAGATGGATTCACAGCCGAATTCTACCGGAGGTATAAGGAGGAGCTGGTACCATTCCTTCTGAAACTATTCCAATCAATAGAAAAAGAGGGAATCCTCCCTAACTCATTTTATGAGGCCAACATCATCCTGATACCAAAGTCTGGCAGAGACACAACAAAAAAAGAGAATTTTAGATCAATATCCCTGATGAACATCGATGCAAAAATCCTCAATAAAATACTGGCAAACCGAATCCAGCAGCACATCAAAAAGCTTATCCACCATGATCAAGTGGGCTTCACTCCTGGGATGCAAGGCTGGTTCAACATATGCAAATCAACAAACATAATCCAGGCCGGGCGCGGTAGCTCAAGCCTGTAATCCCAGCACTTTGGGAGGCCGAGACGGGCGGATCACGAGGTCAGGAGATCGAGACCATCCTGGCTAACACGGTGAAACCCCGTCTCTACTAAAAAAAAAATACAAAAAACTAGCCGGGCAAGGTGGTGGGCACCTGTAGTCCCAGCTACTCGGGAGGCTGAGGCAGGAGAATGGCATAAACCCAGGAGGCGGAGCTTGCAGTGAGCTGAGATCCGGCCACTGCACTCCAGCATGGGCGACAGAGCGAGACTCCGTCTCAAAAAAAAAAAAAAAAAAAAAAAAAAAAAATCCAGCATATAAACAGAACCAAAGACAAAAACCACATGATTATCTCAATAGATGCAGAAAAGGCCTTTGACAAAATTCAACAGCCCTTCATGCTAAAAACTCTCAATAAATTCGGTATTGATGGAACATATCTCAAAATAATAAGAGCCATTTATGACAAACCCACAGCCAATATCATACTGAATGGGCAAAAACTGGAAAAATTCCCTTTGAAAACTGGCACAAGACAGGGATGCCGTCTCTCACCACTCCTATTCAACATAGTGTTGGAAGTTCTGGCTAGGGCAATCAGGCAAGAGAAAGAAATAAAGGGTATTCAGTTAGGAAAAGAAGAAGTCAAATTGTCCCTCTTTGCAAATGACATGATTGCATATTTAGAAAACCCCATTGTCTCAGCCCAAAATCTCCTTAAGCTGATAAGCAACTTCAGCAAAGTCTCAGGATACAAAATTAATGTGCAAAAATCACAAGCCTTCTTATACACCAGTAACAGACAAACAGAGAGTCAAATCATGAATGAACTCCCATTCACAATAGCTTCAAAAAGAATAAAATACCTAGGAATCCAACTTGCAAGGGATATAAAGGACCTCTTCAAGGAGAACTAGAAACCACTGCTCAGTGAAATAAAAGAGGACACAAACAAATGGAAGAACATACCATGCTCATGGATAGAAATAATCAATATCGTGAAAATGGCCACACTGCCCAAGGTAATTTATAGATTCAATGCCATCCCCATTAAGCTACCAATGAGTTTCTTCACAGAATTGGAAAAAACTGCTTTAAAGTTCATATGGAACCAAAAAAGACCCCGCATTGCCAAGACGATCCTAAGCCAAAAGAAAAAAGCTGGAGGCATCACGCTACCTGACTTCAAACTATACTACAAGGCTGCAGTAACGAAAACACCATGGTACTCGTACCAAAACAGAGATATAGACCAATGAAACAGAACAGAGCTCTCAGAAAAAATACCACACATCTACAGCCATCTGAAATTTGACAAACCTGAGAAAAACAAGAAATGGGCAAAGGATTCCCTATTTAATAAATGGTGCTGGGAAAATTGGCTAGCCATAAGTAGAAAGCTGAAACTGGTTCCTTTCCTTACTCCTTATACAAAAATTAATTCAAGATGGATTAAAGACTTAAATGTTAGACCTAAAACCATCAAAACCCTAGAAGAAAACCTAGGTAATACCATTCAGGACATAGGGATGGGTAAGGACTTCATGTCTAAAACACCAAAAGCAACAGCAACAAAAGCCAAAATTGACAAATGGGATCTCATTAAACTAAAGAGCTTCTGCACAGCAAAAGAAACTACCATCAGAGTGAACAGGCAACCTACAGAATGGGAGAAAATTTTTGCAATCTACTCATCTGACAAAGGACTAATATCCAGAACCTACAAAGAACTCAAACAAATTTACAAGAAAAAATAAACAACCTCATCAAAAAGTGGGCAAAGGATATGAACAGACAGTTCTCAAAAGAAGACTTTCATACAGCCAACAGACACATGAAAAAATGCTCATCATCACTCGCCATCAGAGAAATGCAAATCAAAACCACAATGAGATACAATTTCACACCAGTTAGAATGGCAATCATTAAAACATCAGGAAACAACAGGTGCTGGAGAGGATGTGGAGAAATAGGAACATTTTTACACTGTTGGTGGGACTGTAAACTAGTTCAACCATTATGGAAAACAGTGTGGCGATTCCTCAAGGATCTAGAACTAGAAATACCGTTTGACCCAGCCATCCCATTACTGGGTATATTCCCAAAGAATTATAAATCATGCTGCTATAAAGACACATGCACACATATGTTTATTGCAGCACTATTCACAATAGCCAAGACTTGGAATCAACCAAATGTCCACCAGTGACAGACTGGATTAAGAAAATATGGCACATATACACCATGGAATACTATGCAGCCATAAAAAAGGATGAGTTTGTGTCCTTTGCAGGGACATGGATGCAGCTGGAAATCATCATTCTCAGCAACTATCACAAGAACAGAAAAGTAAACACCGCATATTCTCACTCATAGGTGAAAATTGAACAATGAGATCACTTGGACACAGGAAGGGGAACATCACACACTGGGGCCTATTATGGCGAGCAGGTAAGGGGCCGGGATAGCATTAGGAGATATACCTAATGTAAATGACGAGTTAATGGGTGCAGCACACCAACATGGTACATGTATACATATGTAACAAACCTGCACGTTGTGCACATGTACCCTAGAACTTAAAGTATAATAATCAGAAAAAAAAAGAAAAAGAAAAATATTGTGTTTCTTTGGATCTTCTTTATTATTTTGTTCTTTATTAGTCCATATAGTACTCTATGAATCTTATTCTTGCATTCAATAAAACAATTCCTGGATTCCTTGATGTTCTGTATACTTTTTTGTGGCTCTGTTTTCTTCAGTTCAGCTCTCATTTTGATAATTTCTTGTCGTCTGCTAGCTTTGGGATTGGTTTGCTCTTGTTTCTCTAGGTGGAATGTGAGGTTGTAAATTTGAGATCCTTCTAACTTTTTGATGTTGGTGTTTAGTGCTATAAACTTTAGTCTTAACACTTCTTTAGCTGTGTCTTTGAGATTATGGTATGTTTTATCTTTGTTCTCATTGGTTTCAAGTAATTTATTGATTTGTACCTTGATTTCATTGTTTACCCAAAAGTCATGCAGGAGCCGGTTGTTTAATTTCCATGTCATTGTATGGGTTTGAGTCATTTTTTGGTGTTTCTATTTTCATAGTTCTGTGATCCAAGAGTGTGTTCAAACATATTTTAAATAATCAACATCTAATCATTAGTTAAGTAGAACGATTAAAGAACAAATGATGTTACTCTGAATTTGAAAACTAATCACAAGTTTTCTTTTGCATACACTACTGTAGAGAAACTAGTGGAGATGTACAAAATGACTTGTGCAAATGTAAGCATGAACTTTTTTTCAGTCAAAGAAATACTGGAATGTGAACTCAAAAAAGAGATGCATACACTATTTTTCAGTGCATTTGAATATTTTATTGTAAATGAGTTCTGCAGATGATATAATTCACATAGCTAGTATTATCTTAAGTTCAATAGCGTGTAAAGGGTCAAACTCACCTAATTGTTAATGTTAAATTTTTACAGGGAGTCACTATGTCTACACATTTGGAGAAAATAAAGTTCTATTGAAAAATTAGGATTAATTTAGATGTTGTCTTTAAAATATACCATTTGTAATACTATTGCATAGATTTTAAAAATTGGCTCACATGTTTTAAGCTTTCCCTTTCCCATAAAGTAAACTTTTGTTTGAATAGAGGTGTTCAATATAAAAACGCTGCTTTTTAAATTATTCAGCACTTGTTATAATTATCTATGTTAACTTCAATGTGTAGACAATGCAATATTCTTACATTTTCATTGCAAATTCAAGATTTTGCAATAACACCTATTAATTAATCTAAATTGGCCACCCTGAAATAAAGGTTTCAGTGTGATAATTTTTTATATGTGAGAATAAAACTTGGTGTTTTTTTACAGCTAATTATTATAAAGGCAATTTTAACAATTTTCTTCACAAAGGAATGTAGAATCAGTTAAAACTTTGGGTGCTAATTAAATTAACAAATTTTCAATGCCACAAGGAAGCACAGATAAAGTTACAAACAACACTGATTATTTCCAGACTTCAATTTTCTGACCTGTTGTCATTATTATGCACAGGTCTCTAGGTTCTCTTAAGATAATGCATAGCTTATTTAAAAGTAAATTTCCAGTGATGTCAGTAAAAATGGGAGAGTATAAAACTACCAAAGTCCATTGTTCCACAAAAGAATGTATTTATATGGCATAAACTGACACAATCACATTTAGAAGAGCTCTGAGAACTAATCAGAAATTCACAGCAACAAGGTAAATATTTTTAAAAATCTGAATTTCATTAAGAAAATTTTGTGTTTTACCCACCCCATACTTCTCACGTTGACAGCAGCCTTAAAGAATATTGTCTACATCTGGTTATAAATTCCTAGTGATGGAGAGAGACAATAAATCATATACCCCAAGAATTATAGTTTTTAAAATGTGTATTTATTTATTTATTTATTTATTTTTTACCTATTTGGTGACACGCTGAAGTATCAGCTCAAAGGGCTTTTTTTTTTTTTAAAGACAGAGTTTTGCTCTTGTTGCCCAGGCTACAGTGCAATAGCACGATTTCGGTTCCCTGCAATGTCTGCCTCCCGGGTTCAAGCGATTCTCCTGTCTCAGCCTCTGGAGTAGCTGGGATTACAGGCGTGCGCCACCACGCCCAGCTAATATTTTGTATTTTTTGTACAGACAGGGTTTCACCATGTTAGTCAGGCTGGTCTTGAACTCCTGATCTCAGGTGATCCAACCGCCTTGGCCTTCCAAAATGCTGGGATTTCAGGCATGAGCCACCAGTCCCGGCCAGGGCTTCCCTTTACTTCACCTAGCTCAGTACTCTAGCAGGGCTGAAGTGGCTACCCTCAGGGAATATTGTGGGAAACATTTAAAAGTAGGTGCATTATTTGTTGCCACATAGGACAATGGATAGAAGTGGGGTAAATGATAGACAAACTAAAATGATTGAGAAAAAAAGTCTGGTTACTGAGACACATTGGGAGTAAGGGATTTAAAAACTGCCACATATTTTCTGGGAATCTGAGATGTCATGTGCATGCCCAGGACTGGCATGTATTCAGAAATTACATGAGAAGTCCCTAAACTTTTGCCTTTGGCTGACCTTTGGGAGACTCACAGGCGAAAAAACAAAGGCAAAGTTAGCTTTGGGAGACTCACAAGCAAGAAATGAAGGAAAAGTAGAGTTTTAAACTGCCAGGTCAAGTGTTGAAAGCATAACTCAACACAAATGCAGAGTCAATCTGCACAACTGGGAGGTTTTTGTTATAATTTTTTCAGACATGTAAAGAAATATCTGTTGAGTCACTAGTTTGTTGCTAAGCTAATGTTAAACAGGTTTTAGTGGTGACGTACAACAGATAATACGTACTTTGCAAAATTAGTTCAGACAAGTCAATAAAGAAAAAAACAACTGCAATAAGCAACAACAACAAAGTTTGGAGCCAGAACAATCTAATTTCCAGAGTTGCCATATTACAATGCACCAAATATCCAGTTTACCAGAAAAAATATAAAGCAGGCAAAAAAAAATTAAAAAATATTGCTTTTACACAGCAGAAAACAAAACAAAACAAAACGGAAAAAACTACTAAAATTGGTGCCTGCAAAGACCCTGACACTGGATTTCTAAACAAAATTTTAAATCAACCATTTAGAATATGATTAATGAATAAACAGAAACTCTATACAAAGAAATAAAGGAATGTATGAGAATGTCTAACCAAATTGAGAACATTAGTAAGGAGATAGATATAACCAAAATGAACCAAATAAAAAATTTTGAGTTAAAAAGTACAATAATTGAAATCAAATAAATACTGGAGTAGTTCAACAGCAGTTTTAAGCACACCAATAAAGGATGAAGGATCTTGAAAACAGTTAATTGAGATTATTTAGGCTGAGAAACAAAGATTTTTACAAAAATTTAAAATACACATGATATAACAAATTAATCAATGTATGCGTGATGTAGTTCCAGAAGTAAGTACAGAGATAGAAAAGACATAAATATAATTTGAAAAAACAGCTCTCAAAATAGTCCCAAATTAGGTTATAGACATAATTCGAAATATCAAGAAACTCAATAAACCCTCAGTAGAATATTCTCAAAGACATACACTTTGAGAAACATATCAAACTCTCAAAAAACAAAGACAAAAAGATAATTTTTTAAAACAGCAAGACACAAGCAGCTTGCCACTTACAAGAGAATCTCAATAATAGCTGACTTCTCATCAGAAACCATGGAGCTCAGAAGACAGTGGCAATGTATGTTAAGTGTTCAAAGAAAAAAATCTGTCAATCAATAATTTTATATTTGTTAAAATTACCCTTCAAAAATTAAAGAGAATTTAAGTCACTTTTACATAAACTAAATCTGAAAGAATGCTATGGACTGAATGTTTGTGCCCTCCCTAAATTAAATGATATATAAATTCTCATTGTGCCTATATTTGAATGTAGGGTAACTAAAAAGGTGATTAAAATTAAATGAGGTCATGAAAACAGAACCCTGATCTTATAGGATAAATGGGTTTGTGAGAAGAGACACCAGAGAGCAGTTTCTCCCTCTCTCTTCCTCTCTCTCTCTCCCCCCTCTCTTTCTTCCCATCTCCACAAGTGCACAAAATAAAGTTCATGGGATAATAAAGTGATCCTCTGCAAGCAAAGCATAGAGCCCTTACCAGAAACAAATTCCTGTGCAAAAATTAATAATGGGATTGCTTTATCTTGATGGCCACACAATATATAAATATGTAAGTTGTGACAAGAACAGTAGAGAAGCAGAGCTATATAGGAACATGGATTTTGTAAACTATTAAAGCTAAGTTTGTAGTAATTAAAACTACATTGTTAGCACTTTAAGATATACCTAGTAATACCCAAAGAAAACCCCTGGAAAAATTACCCCAAAAATATGCAGAACAAAAGTTAAGAAAGAAATCTAACAGGTGCATGCATACACAAACAAATAAAACATTAAAAAATGTAATGAAGAAAATGAGAAACAAAAATGACATAAGATATACAGATTAATGATAGCAAACTTGGATATCAATTTTTAAATAATTTTTAAAAATGTAAATGAAATGAACTCTTCAATTAGAAGGCACATAGTTGCATAAAGGATAAAAAGAATTAATCAACTATCCGAGGTCAGTAAGAGACACACTTAAGAACCCAAACCATAAATTGATTAAATGTAAAAGAATGGAAAAGTATATTTCATACAAACAGAGCCAATGAGAGTTGAAGTGGCTACACTAATAGCAAATATAAAAAACTTTAAAGCAAAAATTCTTACAAGACAATAAATACATTATACAATGATAACGAATTCCACTAATCACAAAGATATTTTAATTATAAATATACACACAACAAAAGAGTCAAAATATATGAAGTATAATCATTAGATTGAGAGGAAAAGTACATTGTTCTAAAATAATAGCAGCATATTTCAAAATCTACTTTTAATAATGGAAAAAATATAGAAAATGTAAACAAGGAAATAGAAGACTTGAAAAAAACTATAAACATATCATACCTAAAATATATAGAGAGAGCAACCTAGCCCATATTACAAAGTAGGTTTTATTCCCAAATTCACAAAAAAATTTCATGGATAGACAATATTTTATATGTGATAAAACATGTCTCAATAGATTTTGTGTAACTGAAATCTTAAAAAGAACTTTACCTTACCACACACACACACACACACACACACACACACACAAATGAAATTGAAAATCAGTAACTGAAGGAAATCTGGAAAGTTCAGAAATTAAAGAAAAAACCTCTCTTAGATGCTTATTTTAAAAAATTACAAGAAAATTAGCAAACTAATTTAGATAAATTTAAAAAAACGCACAAAACTTATGAGATGAAGTAAAAACAGCACTTAAAGAAAAATATACAGCCATAAATGCTATGTTAAAAATAGAGAAGAACCTCAAATCAATACCCTTACTATACACCTTAAGTAACTAGAAAAAGAAAACAAATTGAAAAACAACCGTAAGGAATAAAATAATAAAGACTATAATAGGATGAATGAAATAGAGAATATGAAAGCAATAGAGGGAATCAACAATACCAAAAGTTGTTTTTTAAAAAGATTAGCAATTAAGTTATTAAACTGTATGTAGACTGACCATGATTAAAAGAGAGAAGATTTATATTAATAACTTCAGAGGAGAGGAGCAGAGCAAGACCATAGAGGACTCTCCAGCAATCCTCATCTGAAGAAACATCAGTTTGAACAACTACCCTTTACTGAAAACTCTTCACAAGAGCTAAGGGAACTGGGTGACTGTTTTTTGTTTTGTTTTGTTTTGTTTTTTTTGAGACTAAGTCTCCTCGCTCTGTAGCCCAGGCTGGAGTGCAATGGCGCGACCTCGCAATCTCAGCTCACTGCAAGCTCCGCCTCCCAGGTTCACGCCATTCTCCTGCCTCAGCCTCCCCAGCAGCTGGCACTACAGGCACACGCCCCCACGCCAGGCTAATTTTTTGTATTTTTAGTAGAGACGTGGTTTCACCCTGTTAGCCAGGATGGTCTCCATCTCCTGACCTTGTGATCTGCCTGCCTCGGCCTCCCAAAGTGCTGGGATTAAGGCGTGAGCCACCGCGCCTGGCCAGAACTGGATGACTCCTTACAGTATTCAGGTGCAGTACAGAAATATAAAAAGATGCACTGAAAGGGAGGATAAAAAGGGCAGTTTGACATTACTCACATCACCCCTCCCTCAACCTTAAGGAGCACAGTGTTGAGAGAGATACCTTCCATTTGGGGTAAGGAGAAAGAAGTGAGCACTAGACATTGCCTTAGCCTGTAACATTAGGTTAACCACAGTAAAACCTAGCACCAAGTAAGTCACCGTAAACCCAGACTCCAGACTGGTATCTACAGTACTGAGTCACTAACGTTCTCCAGTGCCAAGCCATACCCCAAAGCCCCAGAGTTCAGGCATGCACACCAGAGTTGATGTCTGGTTTGCACCACCACCAGACAGACTTTAGCAACCCCAGGCTCCATCAGCCCTCAGTGGCAGGGTGACCACAGAGGTCCTGGGATCCAGAACTGCCCCACTGCCAGGCAGGACTAAGTAGGCCTAGGCTTTGGGCCTACCCAAGCAAGAAACTGCATTTCCTGTTGTGACCTAAGCATTACTACAGGATAAGTCACATTCATCTACAAAGAGGTTTTCATACAAACAAAGTAATATGTAAACAGACAAAAGTGAAGCACGTACTGGCAGAAAGCACTGTTACTCTCCATTGTTTACATATTGGAATTTTGAAACCTAGCGCTCCCGCTCCCAAAGGACTTACTAAAATGAACATTTGTATGTCCCATATTAAAAGTACTTTTCAACTATTTCAAAGGCTGTTTTTGGCAATCAGAATGAAATTATTTCACGTTTAGTTCAATTCAAGAGAAATTCTCAAATGTTAAGAAAAGTATCAAATAATGACTGGTTAAAACAAACCAAAAAGAAAAGTAAAACAGGACATACAATCTCTGAAAAAAAATCTGAAAAATAAATAGAAAAGTGTCCTTTTCCAAAAGAGAAATGCCAGATTAGACATAAAAAAGAAGATATGTTATCTTTTTTATTATGTGACTAATATAACCACAAAACTTAAAGAGCCATTCTACTTTTCATCAAATTATGTTAACTCTTATTTCAAATGTGAGGAAAATGTGTCTCGAAAAAACAGGTGAAAAAAAAAAAAAAAAACAATTCCAGGACAAATCAGAACTTGAAGGTAAGCGGGTTGAAGAAGGGAAATTAAGTTCTTCAGATCTGGACATACTGACTGATAGGTCTGGCTCATAATCTTCTTTAGATACTGTGGAAAATCCTTCAAATCCTATTGCAATACCCGAAGTTCTTGTTTCAACTAAACAAAGTATTACTTTCTTTTTCATCCCAGTGAAATTGTATAATCTTTTGTAGGTGGAATACTGGTGGACTTGTCCCCAGTTTAAATTATGATTTAAAGAGACACTTAGAAAAATAGGAAAAGCCTACTAAAATGGAGCAGGCTATCAGCAAAGACAAAAATGCAGAGAAGAACAACCATTTATCTCTTCAAGGAGAAATTATTATTGCAAGGGTGAATATTGATAACAGAACCTGGGTGTTAGTTCAGCTATTGAGAAAAACAACTGACCTGAAGTCCTGTATTACTGGGGTTGAAGAACTGAATTTTCATCATCTAGATTATATTGAAGGAAATGAGTTTCTGTTAAAGAAATAATTATTCCACATTTATTCTGGCTGAGACAAATTAAAGGTGAAACACTTTAGGCTGCACTTAGATAATTTTTGGCTTTAAAATTTTCGTGTGTCCAGTGCAAGGGAGAGGAATCCCAATTTCACATTTGATGATGGAGGAACAAGTTATATGGTTGCTCTGCAGACAATATAAAAATTAGTTGAACTAACTCAGAAACCAGTTGATCAGCTCTTTCATTACATTTGTGATGTAAGCACAGGTGCCATATTAGCTTTCATGTCGGGATTTTTTCATATGCCTTTTGATGAATGCGAGAAACTTTATAAAACATTAGGATCAGATGTATTTTCACAAAATTTCATTGTTGGAAAAGTTAAAATGAGTTGAAGCCATGCATTTTATAGCAGCCAAATGTGGGGAAAAATTCTGAAAAAATAGAATGTGATTTGCACTATTGATTGCAACAGCAAGAAACCACACATGCCTTAAGGTAACTGCCGTAAGTACCATAGTAAACAGAGGATAACACAAAAATATTCTGGTGTTTTAGAAGCTAAAGTGCTTAGAAACTATAATTTGTTGTCTCTAAACATAGAAACTATGGCCATTTTGCTGGAATCAACTGTCATTTCAGAGGCTGTCAGTATAAAATGTGGCAGGCCATTAGAGCCTCATCTGCTGCTCCAGGCTACTTTGGAGAATACGCATTGGGAAATGATCTTCATCAAGGTGGAGGTTTGCTTCTGAATAACTCTTTGGCATTAGCAATGCATGAGCGTAAATATCTTTGGCCGGATATTCCATTAGAGTACACAGTATGTCTGGACACTGGACATTCGGAGAGTGATATGAAAAACACTGTGATACACACAAGCTTGAAAACCAAACTTTCTAATGTTATCAACAGTGCTACAGATATAGAAGCAGTCTGTATAATTCTTGATGGTCTGTTACCTCCTGATACCTATTTTATATTCAATCCTGTAATGTGTGAAAACATAACTCTAGATGAAAGTCAAAACGAAAAGCTGAATCAGCTGCAGTTAGAAGGGTTGAAATACATAGAAAAAAATGAAAAAAATTAAAAAGTTGCAAAAATATTAAGTCGAGAAAACATAACTCTGCACAGAATTAATGATGAGATATAATTGAGAACAAACAAGTATGAAGGCCTTCTATTCTTTTTAAAGTTGCGATGAGTATATGCTTATGTTCTGGTAAATGAAGGCCTGCTCAGAAGATTCACCAAAGTCAACAGGAATTGTGGGGTTCAACATGAGTTGAATTATGAATTCTGGAGAATCCTGAAGAAGACTGTGCTTTCACTAGTTTGCACAGCATAGAAAATATGCTTGATTATATAATTCATATGAGAGTTAGATGTTTAAGATGTTAATAATTAAGTAAGTTTTAGGAGTCTCATTGTGATCGTGGTATTAGTAGATGTTGGTGTTATTTTGTTTGATTTTGGGAAATGTATTAATATATGTGTTAAACAAGGAGCTAAAAACAATTACACTTTGTATTTTTGCTTTTGTCATCATAATCATGTTGAATTTATGTAATCATTGATTTTATTTCATGTGGAATAGCTAATTGCTTCTTAAAATTATATTATTTAATGTTTTCATTAGCTACACTCTACAATTCACATACTACTTTTTATTTTAAAATTACTTAAATAGATCCAAAAAGTAGAAGTTTTATTTAAAATGTTTTTATGCTTGAAATATGAGAACCAGGTACAGTTTTCTATTCAAAATTTTCTTATTTTAATATTGTTTGGCTAACAAAGATAGATAAAGTTTCACTCAAACACTTTTCTCCTTACAATTTCAAGATAATGTACATTAACTTTTCTACGTCTAACCCTAGGTTATCCTTCCCTGTTATAAAGTTGATTGCTTAAATTTACTGAGAAAATATTCCCATCATTAACAAAAATAAAATATTGAAATAAAAAAAGATGGAGGTTCAACATCTTTAGTCATTATGGAAGTGAATATCAAAGTCATATGCCACTTCACACCCACCATATTTGTCATAATAAAAAAAAAACAGGAAATAAGAATTGTTGATAAGAATGTGGAGGTATTGGAACACCTGTACATTGCTAATGAGAATGCAAAATGGTGGTGCTACAACAGAAAACACACTGGCTCTTTGATAAAATGTAAACATAAAATTTCCTTACAAGTCAATGTGAGTACTTCTTAATTGTATACTTGAGATAACTTAAAGCATATGTTTTTAAAATAACTTTTGCCCAGATGTTCATAGCACCATTTTTTACAGTAGCTGAAAAATGGAAACAAACTAAATGGCCATCACCTACTAAATAAAATGTGGCATAGCCATACAATGGAATATTGTAAATCTGTGAAAATGAATGAACAAACTACATAAGAGATTAACCTCAAAAACATTACACTAAGTGAAAGAAGCCAGATACAAAAGGCCACATATTGTATGATTCTATTTTTGTGAAGTGCCCAGAATAGGCAATTTTATATAGAAAGAAAGCAGAGTAGTGGTTTCCAGGGGCTGAGTGAGGGAAAATGGGGAGTAACAACTTAATGTGTACAGAGTTTCTTTTTAGGATGATGAAAATGTTCTAGAATCAGTGGTAATGGTAATAAAACATTGTGAATATACTAAAAGCCACTGAATTGTACCCTTCAAGGTGGTTAAAATGGTCAATTTTGTGTTACGTGAACATTATTTCTCTAATAAAATAGATTTTCAGCAACAAAGGGCCATTAGAATGGAAGCATACTCTGAAGAGTTATTAGTTATCAACTCCCAACATGCAAAATATTTTAGGTAGCATTTTTGTATAGAAGAAAGTATATTAAGACATATTAAGCATTGAGTGTCATTATTATTGATGTATAATGGATTCCCATCCAACGTTATGGTGTGATTTTAAAATAAGAGCCAGGAAATCAAAAGTATTTTCTCTGGGGCTTAATCTTTGATCAGATAGTTGAAAAACTTATGGCTTCCAGATCTGTGTGGGACAGACACTTTTACTCATTATACAATGCTCTAAGGCCACCAAAAGAGTCTGGATTATCTACATTGACTATTCACATTTCCTTAGATATATTTATTTGAATGATGACTTCTACAAAGTAGAGAAGTCTGTTGTTATGAGAGGTGAAGCCAGCTGGGCTTCTGGGTTGGATGGGGACTTGGAGAACTTTTCTGTCTAGCTAAAGGATTGTAAATGCACCAATCAGCACTCTGTAAAAATGCACCAATCAGTGCTCTATGTCTAGCTAAAGGATTGTAAACACACCAATCAGCACTCTGTTAAATAGACCAATCAGCAGGATGTGGGCAGGGCCTTCCATGCTGTGGAAGCTTTGTTCTTCCGCTCTTCACAATAAATCTTGCTGCTGCTCACTCTTTGGGTCCGCACCACCTTTAAGAGCTGCAACACTCACTGCAAAGGTCTGCGGCTTCACTCCTGAAGTCAGCAAGACCACGAACCCACGGGAAGGAAGAAACTCCAGACACATCTGAGCATCTGAAGGTACAAACTCCAGACACACCATCTTTAAGAACTGTAATACTCACAGTGAGAGTCCACAGCTTCATTCTTGAAGTCAGTGAGACCAAGAACCCACCAGAAGGAACCAATTCTTGACACAGTTAGATTAAGTTTATTTTGTTTTTAAGAGGAATCAGGCCTTTGATGATGCCAAGAGATGAAGGGAAAGGGAGAACTATCCTTGCTTCAATAAAACAACTCTACTTTATTAAAGGAAATTATTTTATTTTTTGTTGACAAAGAATAATTGTGTGTGTGTGTATGTGTGTGTATAATGGTTGCAATGTAGTTTTTTAATACATGTATACATTGTAGAATGATTAAATCAGGCTGATTATGATATACATCACCTCAAATATCATTTCTTTTTGGTGAGAATATTTAACATTTTCTCTGTTAGCTGTTTTAAATTACACAATACATTTTAGTTAACATAACTGCAGTATCATACACAATAGCTAAGATTTGGAAACTCTGAAATGTCCATCAACAGATGAATGATTTTTTTAAAGGTGATATATATTCACAATGAAATACTATTTTGGTCTTGAAAAGAAAGCAACGGGTAATTCTGTCATTTGAGACAACATAGATGAATTTAGAAGATATTATGTCAAGTGAAGTAAGTCGGACACCATATCATCTCATTCATATGTGGGGTCTAGAAAATCTCCTAGTAAACGGGAGTTGTTGGTGAAAGAATAAAAGGTTCGATTAGAAGTAATTCATTCTGGCAATCTGTTGCACAGCATGGTGAATTCTGCTCTTAGCTATTTTATAAATTGGTGCTCTGCAAAATCTTTTATTTGAAAACAGGATTTGACTGCTAAAAAAAAGGAGCAATTGAATATCATTGCCCATAAAATTCAGTTAGCAAGTTGTTCTACTAAGGAATTTTAAAATTCCTTTCATCTTTGGTTTTCTATGTGACTATTGTGACTTTTAATTCTGGAGCTTCTGTTATCAAGATAATCCTGCTCAAAAGTACAATTACAAGCCTTGCAAAAATTTTCATTTAACAATCATTATAGTTTACAGTATTGAGAAAATGTTGTTTTCAGAGATTTGCAATAAGTATTAACTTTAATCTTCGTAGTAACGCTGTGAAACAGCCACTGTTTTCATCTCAATTTTACAGAAGAGAAAAAGTGAAGAAAGAGATTTTTAAAAATTTCGCAATGCAGCAGTAAACAGAGCTGGTATTTGAACTCTAAGGTTGCTTCACAGCTTTGCCATGCCATCTTTTCATATTAATGAAGCTACCTTTCCCTATTAATGAAACTGTGTTAGTGCTGTTCATTTTTTAGGTTTTGAACTACTAGAGAAGGGAATTATCTGTGCTGTCTTATAGACTATTTTTGTGACATCAGGGAGGCATTTTGAGATGGCTGGCTAATCTCTGGGGACGACACCTTGAACAGAACTTACTCTTACTGTGATTTTGTCTTTTATTTATTCTAATAAAGGCAACCATTAACATGCAAGCCAGCGAATACTGCTTATATAACCAATTAACTGACTAGGAGATGAACCCAGAACTGTGATGCTGCCAACTCTATGACCTAATAAAACTTGACAGCTAACCCTAGAGACCCATAATGGCGGCATTTCCAGGACTAAGACAATGACTGTTGATTAATACATCTTGTTGAAATTTTTTTTTCTGGGATATAATTAACCAATGTGTGTTTAAGCAACTCTTCTGGTAATATGTGAATCCCATCTCTCAAATACCTGCAAACAACTGTGTTTATTTATAAAACTCATGATCATGCATTTATGTCTATAATCAAAATATTGTACTAGTCAAACACTGATCCAGAGTGTGATTGTGCTGCATGTCCTCCAGTAACCTCTTTAATGATGACAAGCTAGATAAAATGTAGAATGCATGTGAGGCAAGTTCAAATTTCTTAAGATTTGGCAATATAGCATAAAGTCCAGTAGATGTCTATTGATATCATTGGGGCTGCTTAAATAATTTCTCGAATAGATAATTGGCATAATACATTTTAATGAAAAATACGGAAAGGACAACGAAAAACTACTTTTGCAATGACTGAATATATTTCCATCATTAAATAACTATAGATTTGTATCCATTTAGTAAGATCAGCAGTTATACCATTAAAAATATTCCATAATAAAGCAGTCTATATTCTTTCAACATTTTTAAAAGGATGTTATAGGTTTAGATAACTTGAAGATATTATGAAACTGATTCTGAAAATATTTCAAATTTTGCAAAATAGGACTCATGAGAACAGAGAGGAAAACTAAGCTTATTTTTTTTTCTGAAATAGAGACGACTAAAGAAAAACACGATAATGGATTTCAAGTGCATGGAAGTCTGAAAACTTAGAAAAAAGAAAAGGGCTAAAACTATACAATTATGAATTTCCTAGACTAATCAATCTTTGAGACACTGGAAGTGTTAGTGATGTGAAGTCAATTTTTTTAAAGGAGGAATGAAGCACTGTGAAAAAATAAAGTAAAAACTTAAATATTGAAAAATACAATATAACTGTCACAGATAGAAGGACTTAACTAAAGTATAAAGCCATTTAAGAATATAAGTGTCTCTTCCAGTGATACGTTGACATTTTAAATCCATGGTATTCAGACATGTAGAGAAATTTACCTTGAAGATTTAAGGAATCTTAGTACTGAGATTTCTGAGAACAAGAGAGTGCGAACTATTATCCAGAGTGCTATGTAAAAGGAAAATATATAGAGAAAACACAATTGTGATTTATTCCACTTCGAAGGTACTCACATAAGCAGATGATGATCTCATTGAGACAAGAGAATTTACCACCATTTGTCATTTTATATTCCTATGCAATAAGATGCTAGGATTGACTGTGAAGATAGTGTTTTCACATTTAATGTTTTTCTTACAATTTATAATACATCCTGACATTCTAAAACTCAAAGGAATCCTTAATTTAATGATTTAATTCCTAAATCAATTCCTAAGAAGAAAATGCTAGTAGGGCATTTTAATTTTAAAAATATACCAGATATTTCACACACGTTGTGCATGTGTGGCCTGTGTGAATGCTTGCCCGTGCTCGTAGGAGATTGCTAGGGTTTGAAAACAAATACAATTTTTGTCTCAATAAAGAAATTGTGTATCTATTAGATTTATTATGGTTGTAAAAAACTAAACCCAAGAGAACAGAACTTATAGTGGTTCATAAGTGCTACTTCCTACTGTTAAGTTAATGTTTTATGACATAATTATGCAACTTTTTCACTCCCATTGGAGAATTGTCCTCTATTCTCTCTTCTTGAAAAATAGCCTGAAACAATATACTCTGATAACCGTTCTAGCTGAAAATCATATTTGCACCCCATGGAGAAATATAGTCCAATTTAAATTAGTATTTCTAGTAAATATACAAAAACACTTTCCAAAACATCTTTCAGGAAAGCTGCATCACCAAATGATGTATTTTCTAAGTAATGCAGAACAATTTGTATTCAAGTCATTTTGCCATTTCATTAAACTTTACAGCATATGGCATTTTCTTCAAAAGTAATGGGACAAAAGAAAAGAGACACATTAGGAAAAGAATAGTAACCACTTTCCTTTCTATTATAGATTTGTGCTTTGGATTTTTTTGACAATAAAACAGTTTTGTTTTGTTTTTTACTCCATAAAGAAAAATATATGGATGTATATTTTAGATAATATGGTGAATCTGCATGCAATGTCTGTTTGTTTCCTTTTCAATGTAGAACAAATGTTGAAACAAAAAATATTTTGTAAGTTTATTACTGAAAATGAAAAGTCAGTGAGAATTTTAAAAAAACTATCAATCTCCTATTGTGTGCAAACCACTTCTACTTCACCATTAGTTAAAAAGGTCCCTGATCTCATATAGCTTATGTTCCATGGAACAGGAAACCGAGTGGGTAGAAGAGGATACAATTCTATTGCTGAGACTTTCTACTGCATTTTTCATTTCTCTAAGTGTGTCTCTGATTTCCAGAAGTTGTGATTGTTTTTTTATCTATCCTCTGTATTTCACTGAAGAATTTTCCTTTTATAACCTGTATCATGTTTTTGATTTATTTTAGTTGGATTTCACCTTTCTCTGGTGCCTTCTTGATTAGCTTAATAATTGACCATCTGAATTATTTTTCTGGCGATTCAGACATTTCATCTTGGTTTGGATCCATTGCAAGTGAGCTTGTATAATCTTTTGGGAGTTTTTAAAAACGTCGTTTTGTCAAATTACCAGAATTGTTTCTTTGGTTTCTTCTTATATGGGTAGACTATGTCAGAGGGAAGATCTTGGATTCAAGGGCTGCTGTTCAGATTATTTATGAAGTAAAGCTCCCTTGATGTGGTGTTCTTCCCTTTCCCCTAGGAATGGAGCTTCCTGAGAGTCGAACTGCAGTGATTGTTTTTGCTCTTCTGGATCTAGCCACCCAATGGAGCTACCGAGCTCTAGGCTGGTACTGGGGAGTGTCTGCAAAGAGTCCTGTGATGTAAAGCATCTTCAGATCTTGAAGCCATGAATACCAGCAACTGCTCTCGTGGAGGTAGCAGAGGAGTGTGGTGGACTCTGTGAGAGTCTTTGGTTGTCTTTCTGTCGGTTTTGTGTTGGTTGGCCTTCAACCAGGAGTTGGCACTTTCAAGAGTGCATCAGCTGAGGTCTTACAGGGAGGATGCAAATTTGTCCTAGGGACACAGGGTCATGTACTCAGGTTTTCCAGGTGATGGGCAGGGCCATAGAGCTCCCAAGAGATTATAACCTTTGTCTTTGGCTACCAGGGTGGGTAGAGAAAAACTACCAGGTTGGGGAAGGATAGGCATGTCTGAGCTCAGCCTCTCCTCTGGCGGGGCTTACTGTGGCTGCTGTGGGGATGGGAGTGTGGTTGTCAATCCACGGAGTTATATTCCCAAAGGGATTATGGCTGTCTCTGCTAAGTCATACAGATTGCCAGGGAAGTGGGGGAAATCTGGCAGTCCCAGGCCTCACCCTGATCCCATGCAGCCTACAAGTCCTAAAGGCCAGTCTCACTCCCACCCTGCCTCCCCGCACCAAATAGCACTTAGTGTATTTCCAGGGTTGTGAACTTACCCCAGACCACGAGCTTTCCCATTGAGAAAGCAAGCCGGCTCTTTTTCTGCGACTCAGGGAGCCTGTAGGGTTGATCCAGTTCCTTCAAAGGGTCTGAGGTTTCACTCAGATTTCCTGGTTGTTATTCCCCTGGTAGTTCCTTGAGCAAAGGTTCACGAAGTGAGTCTCCACAAGCTTCTCTGTCCATCTGAACAGGAGCTGCAAGCTAGTCCTGCCTCCTATCTGCCATCTTAATCTTATTATTCTATTCTGAGATGAAGAGCTGTGTCTCTTTTTTCTTTAACTATTAAATCCTTTGTAACTGGAATTTTGCCTGATATTAAACAAATATTTGTTGAATCGAATGAATGAATGAATGAACACAAACAAATGAACCACTAATAAATTGGGAATGATATCAGTGGATATTTCTCATAATTCTATTATTCCAAAGGAAACTGACTAGTAAAGGTAAATGTTACCTCTACTCTATTATAATATGATACTTACTCTTTATATACTGAAGAAAGAATTGATGTTGATAACTGACTTTCTTAAAGAAATATCAAAGTATATAATCCCTGTTAATAAAACTTATATTACAGAAGTGAGCATCCTTGTTAGGAGAATTAAATACAGACTGGACATATGTTAGAACCTGCATGTATCTTGATCAATCCACAATCAAATTGGCTGGGAAAACTAATTATGAACCTAAAAGCAATAAGGTCTATAAAATAAAAAATTAAAGTACTTAATAGACATTTAGAACATTTTATATTAAAATACTCTGAAAGTTAATTAAATTTATTCTTTTATTTTTTACAGTTAAGGAAAGCAGCCAAGAGAGTAAGTTGACTTATTTAAGTTTGCATACCTATTTTTCCAACAGAATTGGGACTAGAACATTAATTTCTTAGACAGTGATTTTTATTTAATCACAAAAACTCATCGTGTCAATTGGATTTTAAAATAGTATTGAAATAATAAGATTCTTACTTTAACATATCTTTTAAAAATCTTTTAATTAATTTAAGACTCAATATAAGTGCCTTCTTATTTTCCTCCTCTTTGTCCTCCTCCTCCCGGCAAGAATAACTTGTTTTGTAACTGACTGGCCTCGATTTCAGTAAACTGTTGCATAAATATTTTAAGTATATTTCCAAGTATCCAGAGTTAAATGAATGTATAACTGCCTTATAATATAATAATTCAAAAACAATATATTAAAATTAAAACATTGTTATAAACCTTCAACTACAGC
The DNA here is from genome assembly GCF_024542745.1 of Macaca thibetana thibetana. Lineage (NCBI taxonomy): Eukaryota > Metazoa > Chordata > Mammalia > Primates > Cercopithecidae > Macaca > Macaca thibetana. The sequence goes on from NC_065598.1 coordinate 122,452,616, forward strand.
TCTCTCTATTTATATAACACATTTATAATGTTATTATGTTTACCTCCTTGAAAATCTACCTCTTGTCTCCTTATAAAATTTTAGTGTGTCATTTGTTAACACCTCTCACTTACAGTGTAACCTCTTTCTGGATACAGAGTTAATTGCATTTTTTTTGGATTAACTTTGCAGTTAGCTTAATTGGTTCTGCTTTAATTTGAAGTGACACAGTTTGGATTCTGCTAACAATTTAAAGCTTTTTTTCAAAGGTTTAAAAGGTAGACATAAAAAAATGCTCTTATCCAAACTTGGCATTCAATGACTTGGTATTATATTTAAAATCTTGGCTGTCAGTAACGAAATTGAAAAGTCACTTCATAACTCCAAAAATGTGACAGTATAATGTGAAATAACAGAGTTAAAAAATAATTTTCTCTCTCTCTCTCCCTTTTGCTCTCTGTTAACAAATGCGTAACATAGAAATCAAGTATAGGAAAAGTTAACTTATTTCTTATTTCCTTTGCTTTATATGTTTCATGTGCCATTTCATAATCTATGATACCAGATTACCCTGCATGTAGATATAGATGATCTATCTTGCAAGCCTGCATGAAGATATGAATTAATATTGTGCAATGTTTTAACAGTGTTGCAACCTCAAATCATCTTTCTCAAATCCCATTTCTTTATCTTTTTCTCAGTGGCAATTGAGTCTGTGCTACTTGACTTTCTCAACTCCCATTTCTGCTCCTTCACCTTTGTAGTACACAGTAGTGAATTTGGATGATGTAAGAGTCCACTTTCTAAACTGGTGAGAAATCTGCTCAAAAATACATTTCATATTTTTCAACAATCTTGTGGATAATAAGTCTGAACTGCGTAGAATTATTCAAACAGAAGTAAGGGAAGGCACAAAAAGTTTCTATGTGAAAATAAAAAAAAAACTTGTCAAGCATTAGTATTATTTTTAAAGCATACATAAACATGGAAATAATACTGGAAAAGAGTCACCCAATCTTTTCATCAGCTCTCTGACACTGAGAGTCTTAAAGAAAAGAAGAGATAATCAGTTGTCCAGTATATCTACATTTGTCAGCTTCAAGTGATGCAATTTGGTGAGATGGTTTTTTAATATTCTTCCCATCTTTTGTAGTCTAAAAAGCAATATGTCTGTGAGACAATGCAGAGTGACATGACATGACAACATGGGTATTAGCCTGGATTCTTTAGGAACATCATCCCTCTGTATTCAAAATTACTTTATACATACATAGAGATTGGATAATGTTCTCTTCCAAGCTGCTGGATCAATTTCATAATTACCTGAAAAAATGTAATGACAGTTGCTCCATCAAGCAACAGACATTTTATGAATTCAACTTTTATTAGTCCTTTTATTCATTTATTCACCTATTCAAAATTTACTGTGCTCCTATGATATCTATAGCATAATATAATAATTGTTTCAGGAATATAAAATAGGTGGCACAATTCCATTTTAGATACAATAGAAAACTAATTGGACTTCTGTCTTCCTTTTCCAACCCCAGCACATGAAAGATATGGGCACTGATGGTTCTCAGAAATCCAGTCAGTAGTAAATACACAAATATTGAAGAATCCTTGGAAAATCCCAGAAAGAAGGATAAGAATCCCTGTTTACAAGGAATTATAAACTGGAACAGGAAAGGGACAGTAGCCACAGTAAGGACAGGTTGACAGGAACTTCCCAATACATACATTTATTTAAAAGTATAATTTCTACGACGACTTTGGGTCAGGTGCTCTTCTAAGTGCTGAGGATATAGCAATGAACAAAACAAGAATCCTTGCCCCAGTGGAGTGTATATTCTTGTATAAGGGGTCAAACAATATTCTAAGTAAGTAAAATATAATCATGTCAGTTGATGATAAGTAATATAGAAAAAAGAAAGTAGGGAAGGAGACAGGGAATTGCAGAGAATGCATGAAAATTTAAATAAAGTGGTCAGGGATGAACTTAGGGTGGAGACGATACTTGAATACAGACAAAGTGGTGAGGGGAAGTACCATAAATATTTTTGAGAGAAGAGCATTCTAGTCTAAACGAATATATTAAGGCGGCAGTTAGTCTAGCATGCGTTCAAGATATAGCAAGGTGGCCTATGTGACTATTATAGAGTGAGTGAGCATAAGAGTAATGGTACAAGATATCAGAAAGAAAATGATGAGAGGGACAGATTATGTATAGCTTTGTAGGCCAGTATGAAGACTTTGGCCTTTACTCTGAGTGATACAGGTCGCCATTGGAGGACTGTGATGAGAGAGTAAAATTGCATGACAATTTTAAGCAGGATACTTTAGCTGGTGTGTAAAATACAGACTGAAGAAAGTAAAGTAGAAACCTGGGAAAATGTAAGGAAGCAATTGGAATAATTTAGGTGACCAATACTAGTTCTGTGGCCCAGGACAGAGCTTCTAAACCTTGGAATTATTGACATTTGGGGCAGGCAACTCTGCGTTGTGTATGTCTTGAGGTGATCAAGTGCTCTGTGCATTGTAGGATATTTAGCAGAACCTCTGGCCCCCACCCACCAGAGGCCAGTAGCAACCCTGCCCCTAGTTGTGGCAACTGAAAATGTCTCCCAACATTTCCAAATGTCCTCTGGGGGGAAAAATCACCTTCAGTAGTCAGAACTGCTGGCCCAGGACAATAGCAGCATAGGCAGTAATAACTTACTACATTATAAATTATTTTAAAGGTACAGGCAACATGATTCGCTGACAGATTTTATATGAAGCAAAATAAAAAGAGGTAAATCAAAACGTATATTTTTTTTCTTAATAACTGAGGGAACAGAGACTGTCATAAACTGAAATGGGGAAACCTGCAAAGTGCAGTTTTGGGAGAATAACAAGGGTGAAGTTGTAGTTATGGTAATTTTGAAATGCCTATTAGACATCAAGTAAAAATAGTGCTCCTTTCTTTCGTTCATTTTAACTACATCTCTGTCTTCACCCAGAAGCTTATGTATTTCGTGTAACATGTTTCCAAGAAGACATAGCACAGTCTATGTGATCTGAGCAAAATGAAGTAAAGGAAAAACCAATAAAAGAAAAATAGCCTCCCAGACCACATAAATCTCAATATTAAAACTACATATACCATTAGATAACTCCATAGTTTATGAGAAAATTTTCATGTAAATTACTCAATATGACTAACTGACCAAGTGTTGCATGTTCAAATTTGTGGTATTCGGCTAAAACAGTACTTCAGAGGGAATTTAGAGCTTTGAATATACATATAAGAAAAATGAAAAAGATTGAAAATAAATGAACTATGTATTCAATTCAAGAAGCTAGAAAAAGAGCAGCAGAGTAAACTCAAAGAAATAAGAAATAATAATAGAGGACAATGATATATTCAGAGTGATTGACAAAACCAAGAACTGATTATTTTAAAACAATGGTAAAAAGGATAGGTAACAAGATTAATAAAGAAAAACAAAAGCAGAGAGAACAAATACAGATTTAAATACGTATAGTGACTAGGGTCAAAGTAGAGAGAACAATGTAAAATAATAGTGTAACATTATGAAAATATTTTTTAAAAAATAAATGAAGGTAATGTATTTCTGGAAAAATGTCAAGTGCCAAATAAATACACAATGAAATGGCAAGGTAGAAATATACAAAAAATTATTACATAAATAATAAAATATCTCCCACTACTACTGAACATATCATTGCCAATAATTCCCAAACCAGAACATTTTATACTTGGATTCTATGAAAGATTCAATAATCACAAAATACTGACTCTCATCTTGTACAAGTAGCTCCAAAACAATAGAACAATAACTTTAAAAGTTTCTCAAACATATTTAACAGCTTTATTGAGATATATTTAGCATAATATTAAACGTTGACAATAATTTGTGGTAATAGGAAACCTCTTGTATTTCTATTGAAAATGCAAACTGATATTCATTCTGTAAAACATACTTAAAATACATTTAAGTATGTGTGTATCCCGAGACCTATAGTCTTCTCTTACTGTGCTTCTATGTTGCAGAAAACTGTCACACGGGTTCAAAAAATAAGTGAGCTGTCTTTTTCTATAAGTTATCTAATATATATCTGTTTCTTTTGTTAAGTAAAAATTGGCTGTCACTATCACGTTGAGTGCCTTTTGTTCAGAAAAAAATGTACATATATTCAGATACAACGTCTGGGCATTATGATTTAGTAGGTCTGGAGTAGAGTCCAGGTATGGGTATTTTTAATTAAACTTAACAGATGATTCTGACACTGCATTCCTGGTTAACATCTAGTGATATGATGTAATTAGTATGGTGCATCTGCATACTTCCAGGAGTTCCAGTGTAATACTTCCAGGAGTTTCCTTAAAGCATTTCCATAGTCCACCATGAAGAAGTTGGGGAGCTTGACATATGTTAAAGAACAAAGAGCCCAAGAGATCATACGAAGTACCTATTTTCAAGTTTCCCCTCAATCATTAGATGGTTCATTTATCAAAGTCAGAGAATTCAGGAAATTCATCACATAAATCTTGGAATAATACATATTGAAACAAAGTGAGCAGGTATCGATACTTTGGGAAAGCTTACACCAAACATACTGAAGCCTCTCTCTCTGAAGTTTTCTCCCAGGATTTAAAAAAATAGTATTCCATAATCCACTAGTTATATTACCTTGAATATCTGAAAAATGTACAAGACTTTTATTTTTCCCACTAATATCAAAATTTCCATGTCAAAAAATGTTGTCAAATTTCTGAATATTTTCCTGTAGATTAATATCAGAATATAGCCTCTGCCTATTAGAGCTCACTGGCTGTTGGCTGAGAGTGCAGAAAAAATGTGAGGCCCTCTACAGTTAACACTATTCCCCACTCCAACTCCAAAATAACCAAGAAATCGTTATCTCAGGTTGATTTCTAGAACTTGTCTGCTTGCTGGGTACAATTTGAGTCACATGTTCCTTACCTCTAACCATTCCCTCCTTTCAAGCCAAATGTCATCAATCAACCGATAATATGTTTGTCTTCTTGCTAATGCTTGAAATTCCTCACCCATGGATAAATCTTATTTTCCAAATTAAGAGAGTTAAAGTATAAGAAGCCAGTCAATCCAAAAGTTAACAGACTTATTATGATCATTCCATTTTGCAAAGAGAGAAAAGCGTAAAGAAAGGGCATAAAGAAGGAGATGAGAGCGGAGGGTCGAATAGTAAGAAATAAAGAAGGGCAGAGAGAAGAGTATAGATTTATTAGTGACTTCAAGTATACATAAATGGATTCTTCTAAGTGTCCCTTGGGCAATGACAATCATGTAGCAATATAATACTCAGCTTGACAGCTGTAAATACAAGCAACTCTGCCTCACAGGGCTTAATACCTATTTGTTTAAACCTAGCAGGTTACATAGAAAGTGTGTTTGAAGAATTTTTATTGAATAATTTAAAAATTTTAATTTCATTACAAAGAGTACTTCTTGTGTGGTTCCCTTTAAAGTGCTGTCAGAGTATCTGTTTAAGCCAAACACTTTCCTCTATGGCGATGCGGGATAACAGAAGACCTTCTCTACTACCCAAATTTTTCCTGTGAGCTTTGTGATGAAGCAAAAGTAAACTCACAAAATAAAAGTGAAAAATACCAAGTAGAATCTGTAGCTAAAAATGAAAACTCTTTCAGTCAATTGTTTCTGTGTTTGGAGGATTTCCACCCCATACACTTAGTTGCAGCCTGAGGAGATGAGAGAAAATAACATTTGACACTGTAAGAAGAAAACTGCCTGACAGATTATTTTTATTTTAAAGCTGGAAAACTGATAAGAGGAACTGAACAATGGTGAAAAATTGAATAGGCTATGGCAGTGATAACATTCTGATGGTATCCTGCCCTTTGAGCAAGCAAACATTGTAACTTAATGCCCTCCACATTTCCCCGGCCACTATATTTAAGAAAAGTGGAAGAAAAGGAATTGCCTTTTAGCAACAGTAGAGGAATGGCATGGTTATAAGCAGAAGGATAATTACAGAGAAAACGTGTAGATAGTGGAATGCAATGAGGACTTGGATTCAACAGAACTGAGTTTGAATCCTGGCGTTAGTATTTTTTAGAACTATGACCTTAAGCAAATTAATTTGTGTTCTTGTTTTCTTATCTTTAAAATTGGAATGTTAACACCAGATTTGCAAAGTTGTTGTGAGGTTTAGAAATAATACATGTAAAGTATCTTGTACTATATATCAGCTCAGCAAATGATAATAATTGTTACCTTTCCTGGAATCAAGGAGTATTAACTGACGAAGATTTCAAAAGTAAACGCATATTGTAGTGCTTTTGCCACTGCTTTTGTAGTAAATATTCTCAAAAAGAAAGTGTGTTGCCAACCAATTTTTCCACTTGCTTATACAATTAAATTGCCTATTTTTAAAAGTTCAGCTTTCACTACTCTAGGAAGAAAATTGGGTTTTAAGTAAGAAATAACCATACAACTGAAGACTGTCAAAGGGCAATGTGTGAGAGCACCACTGTTAAACTAATGTGGAATAATAATAATAAAAAAAAATGGAAATGTTGTGACTACATTTTATTTTGCTTGCTTGTTGAGGCATTTTTCCCCATAGCTCTGTTCCAGGTAAAAAAAAAACTGCAAATGTACATGTAGACTACACTGCAATTTCTTAACAAGCATCTCCTATAAAGTAATCAATGATCTCTGGCCAAAACTAACATAAAATAAACTTACAACATTTATCCAAGGCAAAGAAATACTGCATGTAAATTTAATTTGAAGTAGGGTAAGTCAGATCATTTTATAAACTTCAGGGTGTTGTAATTACAACTGCTATTATCTTGGGTTAATAATACGCAAAATAAAATTTTTATCTAGTAACAGTCATTACCAACTTGGATGTTTAACTTGTGTAAAATAATTAAAAAACTTATTTAGTTCAAATATAAAGATGACTAAAGATAACTCCAAAATTCTTAAAAAAAACAAATTCTTGATACTTTAAAACATTCATCTTACTTACTTTTAAAGGCCAGTAAAGAATGAAAGATGAAGAAATAAAATAAAATAAAATAGTGATTAATAGAGAATTCTCCTCAAATTATTTTCTGAAATATAATTTTACTTTATTTTAAGTTCTGGAATACATGTGCAGGATGTACAGGTTTGTTACATAGGTAAATGTGTGCCATGTTGGCTTGTTGCACCTACCAACTCATCACCTAGGTATTAAGCCCAGCATGCATTAGCTATTTTTCATGATGCTCTCCCTCCCCCCACCACCTCCCAACAGGCCCCAGCATGTGTTGCTCCCCTCCCTGTGCCCTTGTTTTCTCATTGTTCAGATCCCACTTATAACTGAGAACATGCAGTGTTTGTTTTTTGTTGCTACATTTGTTTGCTGAGAATAATTGCTTCTAGTTCCATCCATGTCCCTGCAAAGGACATGATCTTGTTCCTTTTTATGGCTGCCTAGTATCCCATGGTGTATATGTACCACATTTTCTTTATCAGGTCTATCATTGATGAGCATTTGGATTGATATCATGTTTTTGCTATTGTGAATAGTGTTGCAATGAATGTACACATTCATATACCTTTAAAATAGAATGATTTATATTCCTTTTGGTATACATCCAGTAATTGAATTGCTGGGTCAAATTGTATTTCTGGCACTAGATCTTTTAGGAATTCCCACACTGTCTTGCAAATTGTTGAACTAATTTACACTCCCACCAACAGTGTAAAAGTGTTCCTATTTCTCCACAGCTTTACCAGCATCTGTTTCTGGACTTTTTAATAATTGCCATTCTGACAAACATGACATGATATCTCATTGTGGTTTTAATTTGCATTCCTCTAATTGAGGTTTCAAAAATATGTTTGTTGGCTGCATATATGTCTTACTTTGAGAAGTGTCTGCTCATGTCCTTTGTCCACTTTGTAATGTTTTTTTTTTTTTTTTTTTTTTTTTTTTTTTTTTTTTTGTAAATTTATTTAAGTACCTTGTAGACTCTGGATATTAGGCCTTTGTCATACGGAAAAATTGCAAAAATTTTCTCCCATTCTGTAGGTTGTTCACTCTGATGATTGTTTCTTTTGCTGTGCAGAAGCTCTTTAGTTTAATGAGATTACATTTGTCAATGTTTGCTTTTGTTGCAATGGCTTTTGACGTTTTTGTCATGAAATCTTTGTCCACGCTTATGTCCTGAATGGTATTGCCTAGATTTTCTTCTAGGGTTTTTATAGTTGTGGGCTTTAAGTTTTTAATCCATCTTGAGTTATTTTTGTATAAGGTACAAGGAAGAGCTCCAGTTTCAATTTCCTGCATATGACTAGCCAGTTCTCCCAGCACAATTTATTAAATAGGCTATCTTTTCCCCATTGATTGTTTTCGTCAGGTTTGTTGAAGATAAGATGGTTGTAGATATGCAGTCTAATTTTTGAGATCTCTATTCTGTTCCATTGGTTTATGTGTCTGTTTTTGTGCCAGTACCATGCTGTTTTCATTACAGTAGCCTTGTAGTATAGTTTGAAGTCAGGTAGCGTGTTGCCTCCAGCTTTGTTCATTTTGCTTAGGATTGTCTCATCTATACAGGCTCTGTTTTTTGGTTCCATATGAATTTTAAACTAGTTTTTTTTTTTCTAATTCTGTGAAGAATGTCAATGGTAGTTTAATGAGAATAGCATTGAATCTATAAATTACTTTGGGCAGTATGGCCATTTTCATGATATTGACTCTTCCTATCCATAAGCATGGAATGTTTTTCCATTTGGTTGTGTCTTCTCTGACTTCCTTGAGCAGTGGTCATAGTTCTCCTTGAAGAGTTCCTTCACTTTCCTTGTTAGCCGTATTCCTAGGTATTTAATTCTCTTTATAGCAATTGGGAATGGAAGTTCATTCATGATTTGGCTCTCTGCTTGCTTGTTGGTGGTGTATAGGAATGCTAGCTATTTTTGCATATTAATTTTGTATCCTGAGAATTTGCAGAAATTGCTTAGCAGCTTAAGAAGCTTTTCAGCTGAGATGTTCTAGATACAGGATCATCTCATCTTGCAAAAAGAGACAGTTTGACTTTTTCGCTTCCTATTTGAATACGCTTTATTTCCTTCTCTTGCCTGATTACCCTAACCAGAACTTCCAATACTATGTTTGATAGGAGTCGTAAGATAGAACACCCTTATCTTGCAACAGTTTTCAAGGAAAATGCTTCCAGTTTTTGGCCTTTCAGTATGATATTGGCTGTGGGTTTGTCATAAATGTCTCTTATTATTTTGAGGTATAATCCATTAATACCTAGTTTATTGAGAGTTTTTAATATGAAGGTATGTGGAATTTTATTTAAGGCCTTTTCTGCATCTATTGAGATAATCATGAAGTTTTTGTCTTAAGCTCTGTTTATGTGATTAATTATGTTTATTAATTACCATATGTTGATCCAGCCTTGTATCCTGGGGATGAAGCCAATTTGATCATGGTGGATAAGCTTCTTGATATGCTGCTGGATTCAGTTTACCAATATTTTATTGAGGATTTTTGCATTAATGCTTATCAGGAATATTGGCCAGAAAGTTTTCTTTTTTGTTGTATCTCTGCCAGGTTTTGGTATCAGGATGACACTGGCCTCATAAATGAGTTATGGAGGAATCCCTCCTTTTCAATTGTTTGAAATAGTTTCAAAGAAATGGTACCAGCTCCTCTTTGTACCTCTGGTAGAATACAGCTGTAATTCTGTCTGGTCCAGGGCTTCTTCTTGGTTGGTAGGCTATTTATTACTGCCTCAATCTCAGAACATGTTATTGGTCTATTCAGGGACTCAACTCCTTCCTGGTTCAGTCTTTGGAGGGTGTATGTGTCCATGAATTTGTCCATTTCTTCCAGATTTTCTTGTTTATTTACATAGAGGTGTTTGTAGTATTTTCTGATAGTTGTTTGTGTTTCTGTGGGGTTAGTGTTGATATCTCCTTTATAATTTTTTATTGTATCTATTTGATTCTTCTCTTTTTCTCTCTTCATTAGTGTAGCTAGTGGTCTATTTTATTAACTTTTTCCCCAAAACTTTTCATGTCTCTTTCTTCTTCAGTTTCGCTCTGATCTTGTTTACGTCTTGTCTTTTGCTAGTTTTGAGGCTTGTTTGCTCTTAGTTCTCTAGTTCTTTTAGTTGTGATGATAGGATGCCGATTTGAAATCTTTCCAGCTTTTTGATGTAGACATTTAATGATAATTTTCCCCTTAACACTGCTTTAACTGCATCCCAGAGATTCTGGTACATACTCTCTTTTTTCTCATTGGTTTCAAAGAACTTCTTGATTTCTACCTTTATTTCATTATTTACCCAGGAGTCATTAAGCAGTACATTGTTCAATTGCCATATAGTTATGTGGAACTACATATGTGGAGTGAGTTTCTGAATCTTGAGCTCCAATCCAATCCAATTGTGCCGTGGTCTGATTGACTGCTATGATTTCAATTCTTTTGCATTTTTTGAGGCAGGTTTTACTTCCAATCACGTGATTCAATTTTAAAGTAAGTGTCATGTGGCTCCAAGAAGAATGTATACTCTGTTGTTTTGGGGTAGATAGTTCTGTAGATATCTATCAGGTCCACTTGATCCAGTGCTAAGTTTAAGTCCTGAATATCTTTGTTAATTTTCTGTCTCTATGATCTGTCTAACATAGACAGTGGGCTGCTAAAGTCTCCCACTATTATTGTGTGGGAGTGTAAGTCTCTTTGTAGGTCTCCAGGAATTTGTTTTATGAATCTGGGTGTTCCTGTATGGTGTGCATTTATATTTAGGATAGTTAGCTCTTCTTGTTGAATTGAGCCCTTTATCATTATGTGATGCCCTTGTTTGTATGTCTTGATCTTTGTTGGTTTAAAGTCCTTTTTGTCAGAAACTAGGATTGCAACCTTTGCTTTTTTCTGCTTTCTATTTGCTTGGTAAATTTCCCTCCACCCGTTTATTGTGGGGTAGCACAATCACTCACTACTGCCCTTGGCTGGAGGTGGGAGCTCTCCTTACCCCAAGTGTCTCCTGGGTGAGTTGTAACTCCACCCTGCTTTGTCTCACTCCCCTTGGATCATGCCAACCATCTAGTCAGTCCCAATGAGAGAATTTGGGTACCTCAGTAACTGGTACATAATTCACTCACTATTTCATTCTTCTCGGTAGGAGCCTCTGACCACAGCTGTTTCTGGTCGGCCATCTTGGCCCCTCCTTCCAAACTATTTTTTAAAATGAACAACTCATTATATTATGTTAAAATTCAAGGCAAATTCTTCTAGATAAAATTTAAAATCCAGGAGAAATTGATAAGCACAGAATAAAAATCTAGCAAGGTCTGGCATTGTAGGTTTGATGCTATCTCTACAATATTCAGACACAAATTATGTTTCTGTCACTGGATGAGATAAGAACTGAGAAGATTTTATCTGATGGTTTGAGTTGAAATTCCTCAGATAAGATTAGGGAATTTTTAGGGCTCAACTTCAAAATCTTTGCCCTTGGATGTGAAACAGGTTCCTCAGGTGATTCTTATGAAAGAAAAATTTTGAGAACCACAGGATTAGAACATTTTAGAGATGTCACATAAATCTTTCAGATGCTGCTTCATATTACTGCTGCAACAAATTGTGAAGGGACGTCAGTACTCATTAATGTATTAATTATTTTTCTCCACTCTTCTCAATAGTTTTATGTAAATTTCAAGTTCACAGTCTATGAACATATTCTCCTAACAGTATTACCTGTTTATGTGAAGAAACGTGACCTGTTATATCAGATTTGCTCTTATGAGATTAGTTCTTTCCCATGCTCTGCATTTAGAGATAAACAATGCAGAAAAGATCACAGTAAAGATGAGACTCTAAGAAAGCTAAGTAAATAGAATTTGTAAGTGCACTGAAGATTGATTCTTCTCATCTGTATACATGACTCTGGTCAATCCAAGGACATTAGATATATGTTACAGAGTTGTGGTATCAAAACAAATACTGATAGGCTACAGTTATTAATATCTTGCTATATTTGGTTATGACTGGTTCTGGAATTAGATGGGACCCAACTTGCAAGTAATTGGTTTTTATTGTCAGAATCGTGGTTAATCAGAGTGTTTTAACATATTTATTGATATAAACATATTTCACTTAATCTTGATTCATTATCCCTGTCTAATAAATAAGCTATTACTTTTGCAATAACTGAACACTTTCAGATTTTTTTTAATTTTTTTAAAAATTTATTTATTTATTATTATTATTATTATACTTTAAGTTCTAGGGTACATGTGCATAACGTGCAGGTTTGTTACATATGTATACTTGTGCCATGTTGGTGTGCTGCACCCATCAACTCATCAGCACCCCTCAACTCATCATTTACGTCAGGTATAACTCCCAATGCAATCCCTCCCTCCTCCCCCCTCCCCATGATAGGCCCCGGTGTGTGATGTTCCAATGGACAACAAGTTTTACTTTCATTTGCTTCAGTAAAAAAGGGAGTTACCTGAGACTTTTCCATGTGTAAAAGAGTTATTTCTTTTTACAAAGCACTGTTAAACAGAAAGAGGAAGGTATCTAATTTGAGGATTTCAGATGGCCTGAAATAAACCCCTCTTGAAATAATAAAAATATTTGGTAAATAGAAATGTAATTTGGTGGAAAGTCTCCACAATTTCTAGTAAGATATGATTCTTATCCATAATAAGAATTAAATAAAACATAATAAAAATAAGTTAGTTGAAGAAGTTATAAAGAAAAATTCTTTATGTGAAAACAGGAGACATACAGCAAATATCTACTTATTCTTTCAAGTGAAACTAGTCACTTCAAACTTAGTATCGCAAATTAGCATTTCGTTTTAAATTAATAGAGAATTTTGAATGTTAGAGAGATAACTGACTTTCACAATTGTGATAATAACTTATTGCATTTACTATATACTGTACACTATTAAACCTAGTATCTATTTGCTTAATCAACAGACATTTAATTATGCAAAGTAGATTATAATTAGAAATGAGATTTGTGATCCTACTTTACCTTAGTCTACTTCACAAAACTGCTGTATAATTTTTATAACATTGTAGTTCTCTCTAGAAAAGTTACAGATTAAAAAATCATGATATATTATGATTAAGAAAAGTTGAAAAGGATGAGTTTGTGTGACCAAATCATAATTACTCACAATTTAAAAGAGAAGATAGATGGGCACTTCTTTGATCTCAGTTGTTAATTTAAGACATTCAGCATTATAATTGTATATATATATACACATATATTTGCTAAATATTATATATCTATAATTAGTTTTTCTTCAGTAATACATTGTTTATTGATTATAAGTTCAGCATAAATTGTGTGTAAATTTAATCTCTTTATTTCAATTATTTGGAAATTATTTCAATTATTATGAAATCAACTAGTACCTATCCTAAATATTAAGGCCTCCACCACAACCTGGGATAATCAATTCCCACTAAGAATAGCAATGCTCCAAATTTCATCAGATTCAATAATGTCATTTTTAAATGAATTTCAATATCATTCATCTGTTGTATTATTTCATGATATGGGCTGTTTATGAAATTATTTAATTACAAGCTGTGCAGTAAAGTTTACCGTTAGTTCTTATTATACTTCTACAATTTAGTCCTTAGTCTTATACTGATTGCATTCTTTGTTAGATTTCAGTTTTTCTATTTTTCCACCAAAAGGACAGACTATAAATTTCCATTGTTTAAAAGTTAATTTCATGGTTATCATAAGATTCTTGAGTTCTAATTTGCACGGATGTTCTAATTACATCACTTTCCTGAGCAACAAGATTACTTTTCTGTCATGGTTTTAAAATGCCTAATTACTTATGTAAAGATTTGTTGATGGTTCATTGAAATGTATTTTAATACACAGATTTCAACATTCTCTCTTCAATTTATATGATAAAAGCGTGTGATAAAAGCAATCTGACTTCAAAACAATACACTCCAGCAGCGATTAGTATGGATAAAGTAACCCATGTTGTAATATAATTAATTTAATCACAAAACAAAATTGGTAAATTCTAATTTGAAATAAAGTACCTGAAAAAGGTAAGTAGTTGGACTATTATCTTCAAATATCAATTCTAGATTTGCAAATACAACAATAAAATAATATTGAAAAATAATGTAATTTTTTTTTTTTCAGAAAGGCAAGCATCTACTAATCTTTCTAAGAGAGACAATAGGTCCTTTTTCTTTTTTACCATCTTAACCATTTTTTCAGTTGTAGTTTTTTACACCTTATTTTTAGTTTTAATTATAAGTCAATTTTTGAGGTGATTCAAAAAGGAAGAAAATGACATTAAAGAGAGAAGAGTCACAATGCAATTAAAAACTAACATTATTTTAACAATGGCATAAAACAGGCAAAATAATGCAAGTTTTTCATCGTTCTGTGGCTCTTCTCTCTTTAGTGCCCAAGATTATTTTACTAACTTCTAATTCAACATTTGTTCAATGCATAGTTCAGGCAAGATACAAGATATAATCACATCAATTTTGCCTCATCAAAATGAATATGAGCTGAGACAATTTCAGAAACTTTTGGCAAAAACAAAGTATTATTGCCATAAAATAATAATTAATAATAATAATAATAACATTTACTGAGTACTTATTCTGTGTCAGATATAGTATACTATTTTCCTTCCATTAATTAATCCTATGAATCATTACATTTATTCATTTAGTTATCAAAACTACCTTATGAGGTTGCTGTTACTATTTGTTGTACAGATGATATAATTTTGATGTTTGGAGAGAATGATTTGCTTATTAAAGGTCACAGGGCTAGAGTAAGTGCTGTAAATGGGATTAAAAACATATTTCTATTCAATTCCAGAGCTGCAGCACTTAATTACCAAATCCTAATGTATTATTACATGAGATAGGGCAGGATCTTATTTTTATATATTATTATTTTATCTAACGGGCACTAAAATAATTGACTAGTTAGTTCCTGAAAAGTGCACTGAAGCTTAATAAGTGTGTTTTTAGTATAAATAACTACTAGGAAGTCCTTCAAAGTGAATGTATTGAAATTACACATGCTCTGGGATTTTGTATATGAGCCACTCAATACTATACACATGCTCCTTTAAAGGAGTTCATTTTAGGATCCTAGATGGGAATAATCTCATTTTCATTTGTAATATCACAATATTTGACACTAATTCAGAGTTATTCAATGAAGTCAATGGAGATTTATCAAGGTATCTTCCTTAAGTGTAAGAATTATTATATTCATCTGAATATTAGAAATCTCAGTTCTGTAAATTCAATAATTGAATTAGACATTCAGGATATGTCTATATCTTCAAAAAAGACTAACTTGTAAATGCTATATGAAAAATTCTAATACCAAAATTAATTTGAAATTCAGAGCACGTATATATCTACGCAAAATATTAATAATGAATCTAATAAAAGGCTAACTTGTTGTAACAAGATACATGTGCATTTGTGTATTTTTGTTGAATCCTCATTCATGTAAAATTTGAGAAAATATAATATTGGAGTACTACTCAATTGTCCAGAATATTGAATGCCTCATTTTACTAAAGAAAGCAATAAATCAACTTTATTGAAGTGATAATGGATTTTCTTGACCTTAGACAATTAAGAAATCTTTATTCTACATTGGTTTGATCATGAATTCAAGACTGAACTTGAAAATCTGTTAAACATTGACTGTTAACAGATCAGTATACAAGGCTGCTGCTTGTAGGTGGCATTGTGCAGTAAAAAAAAAAGAAAATGTGTAGGGGTGGTAATCTAGTTATCTATTGCTATGTAATAAACACTTTCACAGATTTAAACCATAAGTACTTTTCATTTTAAGTCTCCACATTATTCGTAAATTCAGGAGTATCCTTGTTGAGTAGTTTTTGGCTTAGATTCTTTCCTAAGATTTCAAACTAGTTGTCAGCTAGGTCTGCAGTCTGAAGGAGTGGTTGGGGCTCACTTAAACTGCTGGACTATAAATGCTGATTATTTGCAAGAGACCTCAATTCCTTCTCTTATGGGCCTCCCCACAGAGCTACTGAGAGTCCTCACAATATGGCAGCTGGTTTCCCCTGGAGCAAGTTATCCAAGAGAGAAAGCAGAAGCTGTGATGTGTTTTATAAATCAAATTCAGAAATCACAAATTGCAACTTCGGAAATATTGGATTAATTACACTGGTCAGTTACATTGCATGTGATAGCACAATTCACAGGAATATGCATAACATGAGGTGAGTATCATTAGGGACAATCTTATGTCTTGACTACCACAAAGCCATGTAGTAACTGTAGGATCTTGAACGATTTGCTTAATATCTTTGGTGCACAAAATTCCTCATCTATAAAATCTTCAATGATCTATCACTGTGAAATAAGTCACCCCAAGATTAGTGTCCTAAAAGAGCATAATTATCCTAAAATAAATAGTAGCAATTTATTATTTCTCATAATTCCTATGTTTGACAAGGTTGTACTTCTGCTCCACATGTTATTGGCTGAAATTACCCAAGAAGCTGAGTTGATCTGGGAGTTGACTAGGGCTCCAATTTACCTGACCTTTCCTTCTACATACTGTTTCATCTTCTAGAATCTCTCTAGGTAGTCTCCCTCTTTCAAGCAAAATGGCCTATTCTCCCTTACAATATAACAGTTTAGTCTCAAGAAGAAGAGTTTCAAAAGTACAAGACTAGATATGTGTAACAGTGAGAGAAATCTAGCATAGCTGACTCCGTCTTGTTTCTAACCTCACAAGCTGCCTTTGCTTATTCATGCACGCAGGCCAAGCTAACTATGGGAGGAATTTAGTTTATATTTTAACTTTAAAGCAAGGATAAGAATAGTCCCTTCCCCAAACTAATCCCTGAGAGGATAAGGAGGGTTTAAACACAAATATCAATGTTGTGTTAAAGATTTGCAGGAGCACTGTAACCTGACCAAGGACAAAGAAGTTTTGACAACTCCTAGGTCTCCTGCTGATGCCCAGATGTCTGTGGTCACCAATCACCTGCTAATCTCAATACCCTACTTGTTCTCCTTCCACAATAAAAAGGAAACTTGAGACTCATGTCTTTTAACATGCCTTTAGCACATTAGTCTGCCATCTTCTCTGTTTGCTGGATATGTGAAATAAAGTCACATTCCTTGCTCCAACACCTTGTCCCTCGACTTATCAACCGTCATGCGATGAGCAGTATCAGCTTTGGAGTCAGTTACCTGTGCTCGTCAAACCTATGCTTGCATCACATTTGCTGATGTCCCATTGGACAAAGTATTCTAGGAAGCATGGTTTCTTGGGAGCCATCAATATAACAACACACTACAAAAGGTAATAGTGCTATCAGCAGAATGTTTGTAAGCATTAGCAATAATGTATTATCACACATGTCTAGTAGATATTCAATAATTGTTATTATTGAATAAAAGTTACTATTATCGAAGAGTTATTTACAAGGGAGCTTTGAAAAAGGTATGTGAGATATAGGAAATACAACCCTTTGCTCAGAACAAATGCCAGAGTAGAAACTAGAAACATTCATTCTGCATTTCTGAGAAAGGAATACTGATAAGGGAAATGCAATGTAAATTGAGAACAGAAACAATGTCTTTGGAAAAAGGATAAATTGTAGGAACATGTGAGCCATAATAACATTAAGAAGAATTTTCACTGTTTCAAAAGCAGAAATATGTTTCCAGTACACAATCACTAATCCCTCTCCCCAACACCCTTGTCTCTGTGAGGAGTCTGACACTACTTTTTCAGGAGGTAAAATTAAATTTAAAAAATCCATAACATAATTTCCTTCGTAAATGACATATACATTGGTTTTATTCTTATATTTGTTAATGTCCTAGTATCAATGCATAAATTTCATGGAGAGAGTTGGCAGCTCAATGAAAAATGAATCACATTTCCTCAAAAAGAAACAGCAGGAGGCTTCTGAATCATGGTTCCAGGAATCAAGGGACTTTTGTTGACAACAGTTATTTAATCCATTATCATTTTAAAATTAGTAATTTTCTCCCTTATTTCTAAAACAAAAGTTATTTGTTTCTTTAGATGTTGTCAAAGGAATTGGAAGAATATTTACACACTGCAAACAACTAAGTTTATGTTCTTAGAGTACAGCAAAAATCTAGCTTATTGCAATTTTAAAATTCATCAGCTGACTCTTTCCCTGTGAAATATGATTAGGAAATAAGCTTAAATTCTCCATTCAGCTAATGTTTTAGCTGATTTTCTGCATTTTTTAAGTTGTCTTTCCTAATAATTCTTTCTAAAACTGTTGTAACTAACGATCCACAAGTGGGACGGCCAAGCAGAGGCAAGATGTCAGGTGTTGTTTAGAGATGTTTGCCCCAGATGAAATAAGTATTGTTCACACCTTTGCTTTTTAATGCTATAGAAAATAAACTGAAAATTAGTCTTCTGGGCTGTCTCAGTGAAATGGAAACATTTGAGATGAACTAGGACTTAGCATGTTGGTCAGCTTTCTGGAATAACTAGAATTATTGATTCTCAAATTCCATTATATATCAGAATTACCTGGGGTAACTGTTAAAAATGAAAATTCCCGTGTTCCAAGCTAAAGATTCTGATTCAAGCTATATGGGGTAAGGCCAGGAAATATGCCTTTCAAACAAATAATGCTGATATAGATGGTCCTCAGACCTCCTTTTTTGCTGGACAGCTCCTCCTGTGGCCCTGGTCTCCTAAGGAAAGTGAACTAGTCCTTGGTATTGTCAACCTCAAGACAACTATTTCAGCAAAAGAGGCCAGCAAAGTGCACCTCCATGCTCTTCAAATGAAAGTGGTGGAACAGAGTTAGAAATCAGTGTTACTGTCAGAGTGGGGTGGCCCTAGCAGCCTGGAAGGGCACTGCGATGCAGAATATGGGACAGGGTTTCTACAGCAAACACAGAGGGGAAGAACATCCTAGGGTAAAAACACAGTTTGGACAAAGATGCAATTAAGAGGTTCAGAGCATAGGCTTTGAAGTCAGGCCCACCTAGGTCAATACCCCAGCTCTGCTATTTAATAATAGTTTTATCTATGACTTTACTTTCAATATCTCTGTCAGTTTTCTGTTTTTATACCTTACTCCATTGTTCTAACATGAATCTAATGTAAAATATTCTCATAAATTTGCATGCTTAATTAGGATGTTATCTGTCTCCTTTCAAAGACTATACCACGACTTCCATCTCTTCTATTGAACATGTTTTTGCCTAGAAGACTTGCCATTTTATCCCACTTTTAACATAGGTTTTTATTGTAAAATTGTGTCACCAGACCCCCTTTAAACACAGATGTCATGTTGATGATTACTTCATTATTTGTAGCATTTTCAGCTCAGGTTTCTAAATACAAGTACAAATATAAGTGCAAATCTTAGATGCTTCCTATCACATTTCTCTCGGATGACCTATCCCATTTCCCCCAAACATCCTGTGTACCCCAGATCTAATGCCCCCTGTCATCTTGTGCCACAATTTCAGAGAAGGTCACATGTGTCAAAAGGAAGTGGATAAAGAATGGCTTCATAGAATAGGCTATATCTGAGCTCAGCCTTAATAGATGGACAGAATTTATGCAGAGAGAAAGAGCATTCTAGAAAAAGCGTAATAATATAAACAAAAGCAGAGTCTACAGTGATTCTGATTCATTAGGCCTGAGGTAGAGTACAGAAATGTGTATCTCTAAATGAGTTCCCCAGTTGATTCTAACGCAGTTGGTTCAAAGACTTCAAAGAGAACACTTTGAGCAACAGTGTTTAGACTCATTGATTCCATAGCAAAATCTGAACTACAGGGTGCTGCTTTTCAGCTTCACATAGACATGCTATAGTCACAAAGCTATAACTGGTTTGTGATGAGTGAGTCTTTCCATCTGATGGGAGAGAATATGCATGAAGGAAATGGGAGACAACCACAGAATCCTGAAAAATGTTTACAAAATAGAAGAGTGGAAATATGTAGCATTTAGTCCAAATAGGACTGAAAGTAAAATGTGTAAGGTTGGAGTGCCAATGATTATTTATTAGGAATATTCCAACTTCCTATCTAACAAAAGGCTATTCTGCCAGTTTAATACATACAATATATTGCAAAAACAAAATAATAACAAAACAAAATGCCTTGGTCTCAAGAGAGACTTATTTTATAAAACACAGAAGAAAGAAATTGTTATTTCTCCATAGCACTTGTATTAAATAAATATTTGACTTCTACCATGGAAAGCCAGGCTCGGAAAGCATTTTCTCATAGTTTTAAATCTAATTTGGCTAGAAGGCTTCAGAAGGAATACAGTGAATATGAAAAACAGAAGCAAAATTTATAGATTTCATCATTGTCCAGTTTTTAGAGAGAAACAAGGTAAAATATGTGCACTAGTTGAGAGGCAGGCGTAGCCTAGCCTTAGGCTTTGAAAAAGGACTCCTAAGATGAAAGATGCTGCAGAGCAGAAGTGGTATGAACTGATGTCAAGATGACTTATTATATCCCACATTTTCTGGTTCATTATGGAGCTTCCTGTATGATCTCCTGTATAAATCAGAAAGGTTATAGTGAAATAGACACAGAATTTCATACCTAAAAGCGCACAAAAAGAGCTAACCTTATCATTGCAAAATTAACGCATATGTTTCTCTACAAAGACAATTTGTATTTGGTTTCTATTTGTTTTTCACTTTTCGGAATATTGCTAGGTATTTTTCTTCAAATTATTCTGTAGGACTGCATCCTCTTTTCCCAACTAGACTGTAAACTTCTCAAGGCCAAGGATCATGCCTATAAATTCTCTGGTAGCTTCTCACCGAGTCTAGTACAGTATTTGGTGTACACACTGGGCACTCAGATGTGCTTGAGAACTGTCTCAATACAATAGGTAAAGGCAGCTATAAACTCTTCTGCATTTTGTGCAGCTGCCAAAATTTGGGGCCTAAGGTTAAAAGGCATGTTTTGTATTAATAAAGTTGCAGTCTTGTCAGCAAATACCTCAAATGAAAACTGCCTTTTCCTATAACGGGATTGTCAGAGAGATTAATTTATATTTTCCGAGTGGCTCCTGACAGTAACGGAAGTATTGTAATTTTTGACTGTATTAATGTTACTGAATTTATGGAGGCTTTTCACCTTATTACATAGCTTCATAAAATACTTCATTTTAAGAAAATACTTCTTCAGATGAAATGATAGAAGGTTATTTAGGGATTCTCTGATAACCACTTTCTCCAAAAAGGCACTCAGAGCTAAATGACAGATCTAAAACTGTGTGTAGGTATCATATAAAAGACCCTGAAAATGATCTAGATTCAGGAGAATTTCATCATTGTCTCTTATTGCATATAATCACTTATATTATTCCACATAGCATGTGATATTGAAAATATAATGAGCCGTATGTCTTAGAGGAAAATTCTTAAAAGAGGAAAGATTTTACATAATACTATATAAATTAAGGTGCATTGAAAGAATGTTTGAAATAAACAATTTTTAAAAACCTACTAACATTTCAGATCACAAATACAATTCCCTTCTGGAGATTTTAATTAAAATGTTTCAAAAAAAATTCGTGAGTTTTCACGTTAGTAGTAAGAAAGAAGACTCAATAAGTGTGCTAACTGGGGTCTGTACTAAGCAAAAGTTGTTTGGGTGGAATTCTGATCCTGGAAATATTGCTCAGCTAATTGAATAATACAGTGCCATTCTTATGCAGAAAATGTATTGCAAGATCCTCTCTTCAGTACTATCTGAGCTGTGAGTTGGTTAATTCGGTATAGATATGAGATGAGATCCAAAGAGTCACTGTCTTGTCTCTTAATGTCAAATAGAAAATCAGGAGAAATACATCAAAGCATGAATCTGCAATTGTGACATCATAACCATAGTGTTGTTGCTTTCTCCAGGTGAAAGTCAATTGCAAGTCAATGAGCTATCTCTATGCTCACCAAACTCTGACTATCTTATCCTGAGCCTGCAGGTAGCTACAACATGGCTTAACATTGTGGTCTACATCTAATGTTTGTCATAAACTTTTCAATGTTTTATTTGGTTTCCTCCATAAGTACAATCAAAACAGTCAGACTGGATGAGGACACACAGTCACTGTAACTACGTTGTAAATGTCCGGTATTTCTCATATGGAAATATTTCACTAAAATAAAAATTTCAACAATCACACAGCAACAGAAGCAGCATGACAACAATAACAGCGAATACTACTTAAGTACTTACTGTGTATGCAAAGTACAATGCCAAGAAATTTGTATGCATTAACTTTATAATTTTATCTAACACATGACAACGCCTTTTTGTGTTCTATAATTATCATATCATACTTTTAAAATCCCGATGATGTATTATTATGATTACCCTAATTTCTCATCTGCAGATGAGAAAATTTCGAGGCTTAAAACATTCAGCTCTTAAAGACACAGGCAGAATATAAGCAAGGGCCAGTTCAAACAGGCTTTGTCTCAATGGCTCACGGAGCACTATCATTTTGTGTGTTGGATGAAAAAAGCTTTGGTAAGTCCAATCAGTTGTTTGGCATCATGGGTATCATACCCTCTGCCTTTATGATGGTTGTCTTTTTACCAGTTATGGATTTATAGATTGGTGTGTTATATCTCAAATCTATTCAAATCTCTGCAGCACAAACTTGTCTGACCTGTGGCCCGTGGGCTGCCTGTGGCCCAGGACAGCTATGAATGCAGCCCAACACAAATTCATAAACTTCCTTAAAACATTATTAGATTTTTTTGTGAATTATTTTTTTAGCTCATCAGCTATCATTAGCATATTTTATGTGTGGCCCAAGAAAATTCTTCTTCCAATGTGGCCCAGGGAAGGCAAATGATTGGACACCGCTGCAATAGCATCTTTATTGTTATCATATCATCATTCCTTAGGTAGTCAAATTTTACAAAGTATTCCTACATTTCCTTCCTGCAGAGAATTTGAGGAAAGGAGCAGTCAAGATCAAAGCTCTGTTAATTAGCTCAGAGTCTGTCTGACGGGGGCCATCAGCAAGGAAAATTGTGAGGCAATCACTAAAAAGACTTCCGTCTCAACAATACAGAAAGAAATCAGCAAGATTTTAATAAACTAAATGTAATAGCCAACACCAAAAACTCTCTATGCATTTCAATCTAATATGGATACAGAATACTACATAAACCCTGAATGTATGCAGAAGAATTAACTAAAAATCTTTTTGTGTATATATAATAATATTTAAACTAACTTCATTGTCCAAAGGAAAGAAACACTTTGAAAGATCCAATTGGCAAATAGCCAAATAAAAAGAGCACAAACTCCTCTTGTTCTGAATCCACTGCTGTTAGAGAGCAGCGTATTATGATAAAAATCTATTTGATAGCATGAGAATATCAGGCAAATATGCACATATATTTTAGTGATAGTAATTCAGTGTTAATAACTTTACATTTATATTAATCTCTTTAGTTTATAAAATGTGTTCAAGAAAATCGTAAAAAAAAATCCAATACACCAAGATAGAGGTAAAATAAATGCAACTAAAAATAAACATGGCCAGGCCAGGTGGCTCGTGCTTATAATTCCAGCACTTTGGGAGCCCAAGACAGGAGGATCGCCTGAGTCCATGAGTTTAAGACTAGCCTGGGCACCATGGCAAAACCCCGTCTCTACAAAAGATACAAAAATTTGCTGAGTGTAATAACATGCACCTGTAGTCCCAGCTACTCAGAAGGCTGAGGTGGGAGGGTCACTTGAGCCCAGGATTTCCAGGCTACTGTGAGCCATGATCATGCCACTGCACTCCAGCCTGGGTGACAGAGTGAGACCCTGTCTCAGAATAAAAAATAAATAATAAATAATAAATAAATAATAGAATAATAAAAATAAATAAAACAATAAAATACAAGACAAAAAAAGGAATAAGTAAATTTTTAAGTGCTTAATGTGTATGTAAGGTCCTATGTCAAGAAATTTGTATGCATTACTTTCATAATTTTATGTAACACAACAAGAAAACAAGACAGTCAATTTGATATGATTGAATAGATTTGATTTTGTTAACTAATGTTTTAGTTAATACAAACAAATGTGATAAGACTTTAATGAATCCATCTTAATCTGGAAAATAACGAGTAGCCAGAAGGTAAAAATTGTGTTTAACCAAAACAACCAAGAAATCTTTTTCTCTATTCTGAAGAATCCTCTGTTTCACTGAACTTAAAATCATGAAAGAATTAGGAACTATGCTCATTGGAAGAAAATAAAATAGGAACTACCTTCATTGGAAGACAATAAAATAGGAACTACACTCATTGGAAGACAATGAAAGTCTCATCCAAAGGATTATCTCCCAGAGGAGTACAAGTGGTGATACACACACACACACACACACACACACACACACACACACACACAGAGAGAGAGAGAGAGAGAGACAGACAGACAGACAGAGAGAGAGAGAGAGAGGGCACAGTTTGGTTTTTGCTTTTTATTTTACACAGAACATAACATTGTATCTGGATCCAGGCAATAATGGTAAAGTGTGGAAAACTGCTACCTCTTCAACACAGAGATCAAAGCTTGTAAGCCATGCTTTAATTCATAATTACTTTTCCCCTGCGTCTGTTTCTAAACTTTCATACCTAACTTTATAAACCTCCACTTAAGCCTTTAGCTCTCAGTATTGCTGCCTAACTGTGGTGATTTTACTGATTTTTTTTTTTTGCTAATTATTTATTTATTCAGCAAATACTTATTTAGCAAAATTTACACGCAAAATACAGTGCTAGTTACTGGTGATACGACGATTAACAAAATTAGTCAATGTTCTTTACCCTCATAGAGCTAATTCTTTGAGAATAGAGGTATTAATTTAAAAATACACAATTATATGCATGTAATCAAATGTAGTTATTTAGAAAATCCTCCTCACCACCCATATGCAAGGAACAAAAACATCAAATATATTTTGAGTAAAATTTCAAGTTAAAAACAGCCAGAAGGGACCAAGAACAACACTTCCTTCACTCATCAGACTTTATATGCCATTCCTGTAAATTGTATGTGTGCAGAACACTAAGTGTGCAGAGCCACACATAGTATGGGAAAGGGAGATCAGGAAACGAAGACGTTTGAAAAGAATGGCATGATTATAAAGCAAATGGTATTGGTTTAGAAAACCAAGACAATCATAGGAATTTAAAAGTCCTAGAGATTATAGAAGGATAGCAAAATTCAATAATTTTTAAGGCATAATATATGGATTCATCTCCATCGTTAGATGTTTGGGACAGCAAAACCTAAAACACTTGTTTGAATAATATTCATTACTCCTCAGTAGCCTAAAAATTCAGTTTATAAAATACACTATAGAATTAAAGTGCTGCATAGCAACAGACACATACATTGACAGTGGGGTTTGCAGTCAAGAGTTTAATAATCACAAGGCACCAAACTAGGAATTGGGAGGAATTCTCAAGCCTCAAATCTATTTTGTTGAGGAGTTTTGGACGAGGAGATTCTGAAGGGTGAAGGGCTGAAAAATTTGGGCTGTTCATTGGTCGGGATAAGGGGGATGAAATCATCGTAACATGGTAACTGAATTTCTCCATGAGACGGTTCTTACTAGGCCCTCGAGACCAGCTGGTGTTGGTACTTTTGTTGGCATTCATAACCTAAAGAAGAAGCTTAAACAAAAAGCCTATTTCTTCACAATGCCTTGAATTGTATCCATACAACAGGAAAAGAATAAAAACTTTTGTAAAAAGAGTTACATTATAGCAAATAGTTACCAGCTACAAAAAAGTGGGTCAAAGAGCAAGCTGGCTTAATGACCGCTGATACTGTGCTTCAAGGCTGGTTAGACTTTATTTTTTCCCCTTAACTGATAATATAAAATGTTATTTGAGACGGTTAATATACACCCTAAAATGTATGTTTTTTACTTAATTTAGACTTTTGTATATCAGCTGACAAATTATAACTATGAGTTACTGTGTGCTGGTACTCTCTGCCAGCCAGTCATTCAGTTTTGGTGGCATATTCATCAATGTCAGCAGAACAATACCTGTTGGTACAAGTGTTTACATATTCAAATTCATTTTAATTGTATTTTATAACAGAAGTAACTTAAAAAGTAATGTTTCTTAAAGAAGTACAGACCTAATACATTAATTCAAGCAAGATGAAGATAAAGAAATCAAGTAGAAAAAAAAATCTCTCTCTAGACTTGTTGGCTTTAAACGTGTAGTAAATTCTGAAAGGAAAACATTGTTCAAAAAGTACAACATGCCACTAATATATCCATTAAGTGTGTATCTAAACAAGAGTTGTATATCAGGAGTTTAATGTTTTCTGTTTAAGAAAATAAGTTCTTATATAGTACAAAATTTTTGTTGTTAGTGTGTGACATATTTGGCTTGGTACATGTTTTTTCAAGTATGCGTTGTAATAGAGTACTTCTTGTCAGAAATTCAGAAGAGTAAATCAGTTTTTTGGCATGTGAAAAAAAATTTTTAGAAAAGTAGTTTGAGGTGATGGTGAACATGAATGTGGAAATATCTTGTAAATAGTTAAAATATTAACACTAGAACCCCAGCTGGAAAGAAAAGTTTAGGAATTATTTGATAATAGTAGGGATATAGATCATAAGAGTGGAACTCAAATTACTAATGGGATAACAGATCCAGGAATATTCTGTAGATACTGGCATTTTAATACATAAAAAAGGTGGAAAGGCTTTGGATCCATGGATGGCTGAAAACTGGAACTGAGCTCTCTGCAAAATGGTAGAATCCATACTTCTATAAAACAGGCATTAAAATATCTCTATTCACTGGCCTAGAGACTTAGTAAGAATGTTGACCATCTTGACAGTATTGTAAAAAATAATCACCTTCGAGGAATCAGAACCCCAAACAAGCACCACAGGCAGAAAAATGTCTAATTTATGCTATACAAAAATGATAAAAATTGCAAACAAAGAAATTAATAGAAAAGTAGCCTTGGAAACATTGATACCCTTAGAGGCTGACAGAGACAAATATGAAGCTGAAGCAAATCTGCACAATCCAGTAGATAGAAGAATCCTGTACAGAAATAATTACTTCGAAGATGAGATTATAGTTAAAATGATATATCACGCATGGAAAGGAACCACTAAGAAAGAGTAAGCAAATAAAACAAACATACAATTTAGTATAATGTAAACTATATTTAATAGAACAAAGTGAAAGAGATTTACAGGATGTTTGAAAGAATAATCAAGAGTCAAATGAAGCATAGATACATAATACAAGTAAGAGCAAGAAAGCATAGAAAAATAAAAAAAAATCAACTAAAAATTCTTAAAATCAAAATACAGCTTTTTTTTGTAAGAAATTTGAGGAAAAGAAAAAAGTAGACTATATATAGTTGAAGAAATACTTAATGGAATGGAATATAAATCTGAGAAAATGATCCAATTACAGCATAGAGCATTAAATAAAGATCAGAAAGATTTAAGAAAGAAATCCAAAAAATATGGAAACAATCCAGTAGAGTAATATCTAGTAGGAGTTCCAGAAGGACAGATTAAAGAAGATGAGAAAGAGACAATTTTCTAAAATTAAGTGACTAAGAACGTTACAGAATTGAGAAAAGACAAACCTGCTTATCATTAAGGAATACACTAGGTACTAAACAAGATGAAAAAAAAATCATCAAACTTAAAAAAAAAAAAAAAAAAATCATTAAACTTATATCTAGGCTAATCAAGTCACTAAAATGGAAATAACAAAGAAGAAAAGAAAACATACTGTTTACCAGAAAGAAAAGACTAATTATCCACAATGGAACTGTAGACTTACATAAGGCCTCTTTTCAGCAAAAATAAAGGTCAGAATTAAATGGAATAATTTCTTCAATGTACTGGTAGAACTTTTTTTTTTTTTTTTTTTCCAGAGTCTCCACCCAGGCTGAAGTGCAGTGGCTCAATCTCGGATCACTGCAACCCCTGCCTCCCAAGTTCAAGCGATTCTGGTGCGTCAGCCTCCCGAGTGGCTTGAATTACAGGCACGTGCCACCATGCCAGAATAATTTTTGTATTTTTAGTAGAGATGGGGTTTCACCATGTTCGAAGCCAGGCTGGTCTCGAACTCCTGAACTCAAGTGATCCGCCCTCCTCAGCCTCCCAAATTGCTGAGATTACAAACGTGAGCCACCGCACCTGGCCAATGTGCTGATATAACTTAATCTAAAACTATAAATTAATTTAAAGTGCCATTTAAGAATGAAAATGAAAGAAACATTGGGACTTACAAAATGTGTGGGTTTACTACTATAAAATGTACTTAAGTTTAAAAAAGAAATGAAGGGCTTGGAGGCAAAAGCAATGATGAAGAAAGAAATTGTTAAAACTAGTTGGTAAATTTGAATAAGTAATGGTTAACTCTACACAAAAGTTCCAATCAAAATGTAAATAAAAGTACCAATCAATTATAATAATAATTATTGTGAAGCTTAATAACAATGTGCACCTAGAAAGCTAGACAATAGTATGAAAGATTAGAAGAGACACATTTGAGTCAAAGTATTCTAAGATCTTTGTCTTTGGCTAAAAGAAAATATAAACACTGACTAAAAGAAGACATTCATACAGCCAACAGACACATGAAAAAATGCTCATCATCACTGGCCATCAGAGAAATGCAAATCAAAACCACAATGAGATACCATCTCACACCAGTTAGAATGGCGATCATTAAAAAGTCAGGAAACAACAGGTGCTGGAGAGGATGTGGAGAAACAGGAACACTTTTACACTGTTGGTGGGATTGTAAACTAGTTCAACCATTATGGAAAACAGTATGGCGATTCCTCAAGGATCTAGAACTAGATGTACCATATGACGCAGCCATTCCATTTCTGGGTATATACCCAAAGGATTATAAATCATGCTGCTATAAAGACACATGCACACGTATGTTTATTGCAGCACTATTCACAATAGCAAAGACTTGGAATCAACCCAAATGTCCATCAGTGACAGACTGGATTAAGAAAATGTGGCACATATACACCATGGAATACTATGCAGCCATAAAAAAGGATGAGTTTGTGTCCTTTGTAGGGACATGGATGCAGCTGGAAACCATCATTCTTAGCAAACTATCACAAGAACAGAAAACCAAACACCGCATGTTCTCACTCATAGGTGGGAACTGAACAATGAGATCACTTGGACTTGGGAAGGGGGACATCACACACCGGGGCCTATCATGGGGAGGGGGTGAGGAGGGAGGGATTGCATTGGGAGTTATACCTGATGTAAATGACGAGTTGATGGGTGCTGACGAGTTGATGGCTGCAGCACACCAACATGGCACAAGTATACATATGTAACAAACCTGCACATTATGCATATGTACCCTAGAACTCAAAGTATAATAATAATAAAAAAAAGAAAAAAAAAAAGAAAAACAGAAAATTAATAGAAATGAATCTAATTATGTAGCAATCACAACTAATAAAATTATTGGCATCTGTTAAAAGAGAGGCAGAAATACAGTCCAGATACAGATAATGAAGACAGACAAATATAATAAAAGATACACCACGAAAGTACTACTAGTATTAACCAATAGCAATTTGATGCATAGGATATGGAATACCATCGAGTTCACAGAGTAAATCAGCTTTATCTTCATATCTCTCTCTGTGTATTATGTATCTACCATCCATTTAAATATGGATAGATAGCAAAACCATGATGCCATGTTTTAAAAGCACAGAAGTATATTACATTGTTATATTACTTATTTAAGTTTAAAATGTCAAAAGTACTTTGTTATTTAAAGAAAACATATACATACATGGTAATTTATAAGAACATGGATTTGGGATGCTAACAGTGGGATCTTTACTTGTAAGAATGTTTTATCTCTCCTTAAAATATCACAAGAAAATACAGCAAATGAAGATGATATCATCATATTCATTAATGTTTCTTCAGCATTTAGTGTTTAGCACTTTTCAAAACACTCTATCTGTATTAAGTTATTTAATATTATAGAAATACTACGAGGTTGATATTTTACAATTTTGTGTACTGGATACATGGACATTTGTTATATTACACTACATAATTTTAACATGGTTAAGTATTTAATAACGATAACAGCAAAACCAAATGTTCTGAGTACTTAGGAGGTCCCTGGTGCTACTTTTTAAGAATATACTATTAATGAATAGAAGTGAATACAAAGAAAATGATAGAATATAATAGCAGATTTAACTCACACAAGTTCTACAGAGCAGTTTTACTCCCACATACATGCAGTATAGGTTTACAAGAAAGGTGCACACTTTGTAAGCATATAGGGTGTGTTTATTTATTTTTATCTCCACATGACACTCAGAAACAGCCTCTAAATCAAAATGGTCTTAATAGATATCAGTTAAATACAAAGGAGAGACATATTTTAAGCTCTATGCAAGCAAATTAGTGGCTATTTTTAGAAATTTACTATCTCAAAAGTCAATTCATTTCAATTTTTTCTCATTTTCAAATATGATCTACTAGCTCAGATTATGCAATCTTCCATTACTGAAGACAGTGCTACTGATCTACTTGTGGAAAAATATTAACATTAGCGTGTTTCCCAAGAGACACTGTGATATTATGTTTATGCCTGATAAAATTTAGTGATCGTGCACATGAATTTAAAATATCCCTAGGTAGTTTACAGTCCCATCTGTGCCAGGGAAACAAAGCTATTTCAACTACAGCATAAGAGAATAAAAAATGTTGTCCAAAATTTTATTAAATACTTACTTCATAGATGGCACTTTAGCATGAGTTTATTAATATGCACCTTACAAAACTGAGCTCATAAGTGAGAATTTGACCTGATAAAATTTGAAATACTGTGCTTTGGCAAGTTCAGCATATTGGCATTCCTGATAATTCTACATCACAAATACCATACTTAGTCAATAACGCTTAAAACATTGGGATGCAGTGAGTAAAACACAGGCATCCTCAGAAGAGATTCTTCTTTATACTACAATGTTGAGCAAGTTACTTCTCTCTGGATTTCTAGTTTTCTTCTCTGGAAACTGAGGACATCACAATAGATAGTCCTGAAGATTTTGTCCCTAAAGAACTCCAGGAAAATACTTTTTAAAAGTCTAATTCCACTTATTAAAATCTTATCCCATTTTTGAAAACTAAATAAAATTTTATTTAAAAAGTGTTATAGATAACCTAAAAATAAGGTGGTAGAACCAGTGTTCTTTAAGAAGAAACAGTAGAGAATGGATGCCTTAGGGAATCCATCATGCTAAAAAAATGTTTGATGAATACTTCCGTGAAAATTTCAGATTTTGGATAGCATAAGGGAATGTTGGAAATTTGTATTGTGTATGTAGAATCTACTAGGTTCCATACATAATTTTATTAATATTGAATATGTAACAGCAGCACTGGCATTACTTTAAGCATCAATCAATGGCTTGATTAATGACTTTTGGAAGGATAAGACAAAAAGTTTATAAAAAAGAAGTCTAAGAATGGCATCTGAAAGAGGCACAGCGATTTCACTTAAAAATGTGTTTCTGCCCTAATGCAAACAAAATGTGGCTACATTATCTTGTTATCCAAATGTTTTGACAGTTATTTAGAAAACGTGATCATATCCCTCTTTTCTTCTTAGGGATTTATTCTTTTGTGGAATTTTTCATTCATATTTTTTGTAGAAATAATAATCCCATTTCGTATGTGGGTACTTACCACAAGAGTCAACAAACCAATTAATTAATTTCGTTTACACAATTGCTAGATTTAGTAGGCAGACATTTCAGATGTAGAAATAAAAACTTGGAGAGATTAAGTACTCTGGGAAGTGGCAGAACCACAGTGAAAACCTAGGTTAACCTGTCTCCACAATCATACATTCCTTTCTATGTGACCATCATGCCAAAATCCCTTTTAATGAAAGTGCCTTACATTAACAAATATTACCCTTAAGGCAATATCTAGCTTTTATCAGGGGACACTAATTCCTTACTCCTTTGGAAGGAAGAGTGGGTCTTTAAGCCAGCTCCTTCTTCAAACTTTTCTTTTCTTTGTTAAGTTCTATTGAGATATAATTGTATATTTTCTGTGGTTTGACTTGCTCTCAGAAAGGTGCACATACTTGTGCTCTCTAGGTTGCATAATAAACCTAGGAAAAAAATGACTGTCTCTAGAGATAGCATTAGGAGATGTACCTAATGTAAATGACTAGTGAATGGGTGCAGCACACCAACATGGCACATGTATACATATGTAACAAACCTGCACGTTGTGCACATGTACCCTAGAACTTAAAGTATAATAATTAAAAAAAACCTTTTCAAAAAAAAAAAAAAAAAGAGAAAGGTATGAATAGCAATTTTATAGTGTTGTCTGTGACTAGACAAGTCCAAACAATTTTAGGGAATGCAGCAAGCAGTGATAGGTGGAGAATGTGAGTAATAGAACTAAGGTAAAAGTTTGGAGTGGCAGGTCTGGTTGTTTGATCATCAAGCTATGCAATCAATGATCTCCATACTTGCTTCTAGAATCTAACTCAGAGCTAAGCTACAAATCAGAGTTCTAGTACCCCATCTTTGAGAAATAGGAAAAGAAGCCAGATAAGTTATTACCACAGCATTCAGTGCAATGCCATTTTTCCAGTTGATACTGGTGAACACTGGTAAAGAGATAATGTTATGATATTAGAGAAAAAAAACATGGATTAAATATTAGGATACCTGGATTCTAGTCTTGGCTATGTCAATGAACTAGCTGGGCAGTCTTGGAGGGGCCACTTTTCCTCCCTGAACTTTTAATTTTCTTCTCTATATGGTGAGGGATTTGTAATATATGGATCTCTCTTATTTCTTTCATGTTTAGTATTCTATGATAAGAGGACAAATGACTTGTATTTACTCTTTTATTTAAGCCAGATATGCTGAGATGCATGACTGACTGTACCTGAGATCAGAATATGCTTACATAACTAAACCAAAATCTACGTTTTTTTTTTTTTTTCAGTTGACTGTATTTAGAAACATCATTAAAAACAGCATTCTTGTTTTGAGTTCTTTGGTTCTTCGCTCCACCTTTTTGGCCAATATTAAAATGATGTCACTGAATAGTCACAGGGACATTCAGAATGAATTTTCTTTGTGTTTGTTTATTCTACAAATAAAGTGAATATTTCATATTTTTTAAAGTGATAATACTTGGCATAGGCCGTATGCATTTTTGTTATTAGTGGGTAATTTTTAAGCTGTATTTGTTGATATGTTTCACAAACTAATGAATATTTTATATTTCCTCTGAATTTCATCGAAACTATTATGGTTGCATCTCATATTAGGTCTGATGACTTGATTTAGAAATATTTCAAAGATGAAATATGTCTGGGCATTTTAATCTTCCTTGTGCAGGAAGGAAAGGTAATGGATCCACTCTTATTTTGTTTGATTATTCTCCTTTGTAGTTTGTTAGTTTGGGAGATTTTCTGGACAATGTTCTTCCTGTTTGGCAAAATTACATCTGTTGGACAACACTATTCATGCCTCAACTGACGTTGCCTCACAATTTATAGTGTTGCTTTTGATTATGAAATAAGGTTCCACTTGTAAAACTTGCAATTTCTTGACTCTGGGTACCCAGGAAATAATAAGAAAAGTTCATACCCCTGCACACATCTTGGTTTCTCCTAAATCATTTTATTCCTTTTTTGCAGAGAATCCAGGCATCTCACAGCTCTTTTTCCCATTCTATTTTTAAGTCACCTTCATTAAGAAGGCAATATTTGAGTTTTACTTTGAAATATATATTTTTGTTAAAATGCATCAGCACAATAATTCTTTGACTTTTAATTTTTATAAAATGGAAGGAACTAAGTGAATTAAATGAAGCTGTAAGAATCAAGTCCTTATTTCATTTTGGCAATTAAGGAATGATTTTTCAAAGTAAGCAGTATGGAATCCAAGGACATTGAGAAAAAAAATTAAACATATTCTAACATAGTTTACAAATGCTAATATTTCCATTATAGGTTTTCTCAAGGACCCTTTGAAAAATGTATTTAACTGTTACCATACTAATGAGTTAACTCACATAGTTTTTGCTGCTATACTTCCCTATACAGAAAAAGTTATAATCTGTCATGTATTCTATAACTATCTGAGTATATGCGGCAAGCAACAAAAATATCAACTGTAGACCAAAAATTGTGTGAGGTTCTTTTGAGCAGGTTACATGTGAAGAAAGAATAATGGAGCTATAAGGTAAACATACATGAAACAACTAGAGAACAATTAATCATGTGCGAGTAAACCAAAATATAGTATTAGTTGAACCCTATACTAAAAAAAAATCACGCTGTGAAAAGGTAGTTGTTTAATTCACAGATACTTTAAATACAGATAAGAGGTTTTAGAGCAAACACAACTGACTTGCTGCACATGGAAACCGAAAATGGTCATATGCCTTGGTAAAGCAACAAGAAAGTGTTAAGTGTTCATGACAGCAAGTCACAATTAGAAAATAGCTATACTTAAAGGAAAATCGGCTCATCTGGTTTATTTAGAAAATTTGAATTATCTTGATTTCTCCAAAGCAATGCATGATGCTATCTCAAGACACTTTTTCTAGACTAGGAGAGGAAGACAATGATCTCATTGATAATATTACATTAAAAATCTATGGGAACTTTTCGTTTGACAGGAAATACAAAATAGCTTTGGCTCCTCAATAAAAATGAAATAGCTTATTAAGGCACCAGTGTGTGTTGGGGGGGTTATTTCGGTTTAAATAGGTAACATGCTCATAGTAACACTCCTGCTAATTGGTTCATTCCACAAGAAGCAGTGAGATCCCAAAATCTGCCAGTTTTTTAGACAACACAGGCTTTTAAAATTAGCAGAGATATAAGTTAAGGTGACTCAGGGCACCTTCTTAGCATCAAGTAATCCCAGTTGTATTTCTATTGTAAATGGCAGAGTTGCCGCCACTGCCACCCAGCTGCTCCCATGGGAATGAGTGGTTGCAGTGAGTGAAGGCAGCTCTGAACGAACATGTAAAATGTGACGTTTATCTGTTGACTATTTAAAAATGACTTAACACCCCTGGGGCACATCCGCCTCGGATTCACTCTCATTGTCTGTCACTGTTCTCAAAAGAGGCAAGAGCAAGCATGAAAGATCTTTATTATAAAACACCTTCGCCCCAGGCTGAGGTCACATTCCAATGACCATGGGTCTATGGATAATGGAACATGCTTTACATAGCCTGGGACAGTAGCTTTAACATTTTTCTTTTTTAACTTTGGCCCATGATAAAAAACAATAATAAATATATTTTACATAAAAAATCTATATACACACACATAACAAGAAAAACATATTTTACTGAAAATACCCTTCTATATGAATTTTAATTTTTTTTTTTAGTCCTGTGAAGAATGTCAATGATAGTTTAATGAGAATAACATTGAATCTATAAATTGCTTTGGGTAGTATGGACATTTTAACAACATTGATTCTTCCTATCCATGAGCATAGACTGTTTTTCCATTAGTTTGTATCATCTCTGATTTATTTGAGCAGTGTTTTGTAGTCCTCCTTGTAGAGATCTTTCACCTCCCTGCCTAGCTCTATTCCTAGGCATTTTATCTTTTTGTGACAATTGTGAATGGGATTGTGTTCCTGATTTGGCTCTTGACTTGACTGTTGTTGGTGTATAGGAATGCTAGTGATTTTTTTTATACATTAATTCTTTATCCTGAGATTTTCCTGAAGTTGTTTATCAGTTTAAGGAACGGTTAGGCTGACACTATGTGATTTTCTAAATACAGGATCATGCCATGGGCAAACAGGGATAGTTTAGCCTCTTACTTGGCAGCTCTTTATTCTTTTCTCTTGCCTGATTGTTCTGGCCAGGACTTCCAATATTACACTTGATCTTAGCCAAAAGGCCAAGAAGCGATAGGACTTCCAATATTATGTTCAATAGGAGTGGTGAGAGAAAGCACTCTTCTCTTCTGCTGGTTTTCAAGGGGACTGCTTCCAGCTTTTGCCTACTCAGTATGATGTTAGGCAGCTCATATTATTTTGAGGTATGTTCCTTAAATACCTAGATTTCTAACAGTTTTTAACATGAAGATGTGGCTTTTTGATCTGCTGCTGGATTAGATTTGCCAGTATTTTGTTAAGGATTTTTGCATTGATACTCAACAAGGATATTGGCCTGAAGGTTTTTTGTTTGCTTGTTTTTGTTTTGTTTTTTGTCTCTGCCAGGTTTTGGTATGAGGATGATGCTGACCTCAATGAGTTAGGGAGGAGTCCCTCCTCGTCAGTTTTTTTGAATAGTTTCAGCAAGAATGGTACCAGCTCTTGTTTGAACATCTCGTAAAATTCGACTGTGAATCCCTCTAGTTCTGGTATTGTTTTTTGGTTGGTAAGCTATTTATCACTGCCTCAATTTCTGAGCTCATTATTGGTCTACTCAGGGATTTGATTTCTTTCAAGTTCAGTCTTAGGAGGGTGTATGTGCCTAGAAATTTGTGAATTTTTGCTTCATTTTCTAGTTCATGTGCATAGAGGAATTCATATTCTCTGGTGGTTATATGTGTTTCTGTGGGGTCAGTGGTAGTATCCTTCTTGTTTCTAATTGTGTTTATTTGGATCGTCTCTCTTTTCTTTTTATTATTCTAGCTAATGGTTTATTTATTATATCAATTTTTTCAAAAAAATGCAGTTCCTGACTTCATTGATCTTTTGAATGGTTTGTTGTATGGAACCAAAAAGAACCTGAATATCCAAAGCAATTCTAAGCAAAAAGAACAAAGCTGAAAGGATCACGCTATTCAACTTCAAACCATACTACAGGTCTACAGTAACTAAAATAGTGGGATAAAGGTCCAAAACCAGACACATAGACCAGTGGAACACACTAGACAACCCAGATATAAGACTAAGACTGCACACCTACAACTATCTTGTCTTCAAGAAAGCTTATGAAAACAAGCAATAGGAAAAGACTCCCTATTGAATAAGTGGTACTGAGAAAACTGGCTAGCCATATGCAGAAGATTGAAACTGGAGCCCTTTCTTACACTGTATACAAAAATTAACTCAAGATGGATTAAAGACTTAAATGTAAAGCCCCATACTATAAAAACCCTGGAAGACAACCTAAGCAATACCAATTGAAGCATAAGAATGGTCAAAGATTTCATGACAAAGACATCTAAAGCAATTGCAACAAAAGCAAAATTGACAAATTGGATATAATTAAATGACAGAGCTTCTGCACAGGAAATGAAACTATCAACAGAGTAAGCAGACACTCTACAGGATGGGAGAAAATATTTGCAATCTGTGCATCGAGCAAAGGCCTAATATACGTAATCTTTAAGAAACAATTCAATAAGCAAAAAATAATCAACTTAATTAAAACGTGGGAAAAGTACCTGAACAGATACTTTTCAAAAGAAGACATACAGTGAGCCAACAATCATATACAAAAAAGCTCAATGTCACTGATTATTAGAGAAATATAAATCAAAACCACAATGAGATACCATCTCTACCAGTCAGAATTGCTATTATAAAAAACTCCAAAAATAACAGATGTTGTGGAGGTTGTAGAGAAAAAGGAATTCTTATATGCTGTTGGTGGGAGTGTAAATTAATTCAGCCATTGTGGAAAGCAGTATGGCGATTCCTCACAGAACTGAAAACAGACCAAGCATTCAACCCAGGAATCCCATATCTGGGTATATTCCCAAAAGAATATAAATTATTCAACCATAAAGTCACATGCATGCATATGTTCATTGAAGCACTACTCACAATAGCAAAGGCACGTAATCAACCTAAATGCCCATCAACAGTAGACTGAATATGGAAATGTGGTACATATACACCATGGAATGCTATGAAGCCATAAGAAAGAATGAGATCATGTCCTTTGCAGAAAGATAGATGGAGCAAACTAACACACAAACAGAAAAACAAATACCGCATATTCTCACTTATAAGTTGGCGTTAAATGATGAGATCATATGAACACATAGAGGGGAACAGCACATGCTGGTGCCTTTCAGAGTATGGAGGATGGGAGGAGAGAGAGGATCAGGAAAAATAACTAATGGGTATTAGGCTTAATACCTGGGGAACAAAATAATCTGTACAACAAACCCCATGAACAAGTTTAGCTATATAACAGACCTGCACTGTATACCCCTAAACTTAAAATAAAAGATAAATTAAAAAGAAAAAAAATACCTTTGATTGTGTGAAATGCTTTATGACAGTTTTATTCTATTTCTTTTTAGTTTTTTAGGTTGCTGGTTGCAGCCCATTTAATTTATTGCAAAACTCACGAATGTACTTCCACTTGCAGTTTGCAAAACATTGGTCAAGGAAGCTCTCTTACTAACAGTTCCAATCTTTTCAACCTATTTTTTTCACCAGGAAAAAATAAATGAAAACTTAAAACAGTTTATAAATATGTGATGTGAAGTTTGAGATAAAAATGTTAAAATGCATTTTGCAAGTGCTAAAGTACTATATTTGTTACTTATCTTTGATTTTACTAAAAAATATGGTGTGACATAAACGAATATCTAGGGCTGATGATTTATAAAAATCATGAATTATCACCACATTTATATTTCATTATCTAATTATAAATTTTGTTACAAAAATCAGTACCATTGGTATGCCAACAGTGAACAATCTGAAATAGAAATCAAAAACTAATCTCATTTACAATAACCACACATAAAATTAAGTAACTAGGAATGAACTTAATTAACTAAAGAATTGAAAAATTTCTATAATGAAAACAATGAAACACTGATGAAAGAAAGTGAAGAGGACACCAAAAATTAGAAACATATTCCATGTTCATGGATTGGAAAAAATAAACATCGTTAAAATGTTCATACTACCCAAAGTAATTCACAGATTTAAAACAATCCTTATCAAAATACCAATGACATTCTTCACAGATATAGAAAATAAAACTATCCTAAAATTTATATAGGGCCACAAAAGATGCAGAATAGTCAAATCCATCCTAAGCAAATATAATAAAACTGGAGGAATCACATTACCTGACTTCAAGTTATACTACAGAGCTATCCTAACCAAAACAGGATGGTACTGGCATTAAAACGGACACATAGACTAATGGAAGAGAATAGAGAACCCAGAAATGAATTTGTGTGCTTACAGTGGTATATCCATATGCAGAAGAATGAAACTGCACCCTTATCTCTTCCCATATACAAAAATCAAATCAAAATAGATTAAAGACAAATATAGGACCTGAAAGTATGAAACTACTACCCGAAAATATTGGGGAAAATCTCCAGGACGTAGGTCTGGGTAAAAATTTTTGAGCAATACCCCAGAAGCACAGGCAACCAAAGCCAAAATGGACAAAAAGAATCACATCAAGTTTAAAAGTCTCTGCATAACAAAGAATACAACTAACAAAGTCAAGAGGCAACCTACAGAACAGGAGAAAATATTTGCAAAGTATCCATCTGACAAGAGATTAATAATCAGAATATGTAAAAAGCTAGGAAAAAATCTGATAATCCAATATAAAAATGGGCAAATATATGAACAGATATTTCAGAAGAGAAGACATATGAATGTCAAACAGACATATGAAAAGGTGCTCAATAGCATTGATCACCAGAGATATGCAAATTAATACTACAAGATGTTTTCTCACCCCAATCAAAATGGCTTCTATCCAAAGACAGATAACAGTAAATGCTGGTGAAGATGTGGAAAAAAGGGAACACTTGTACACTGTTGGTGGAAATGTAAATTAGTGTAACTGCTATGGGGAACAATTTGAAGGTTCCTCAAAAAACTAAAAATAGTGCTACTATATGATCCAGCAAATCCACTGCTGGCTATATACCTAAAAGAAAGGAAATCAGTATGTTGAAGAGATGTCTACACTTCCATGTTTGTTGCAGCACTGTTCACAATAGTCAAGGTTTGAAGCAACCTAAGTGACCATCAACAGATTAATGGATAAAGAAAATATGGTACTTATACACAATGGAGTACTATTTAACCATAAATAAATAATATTCAGTTATTTGCAATAACAAGAATGGAACTAGAGATCATTATGTTAAGTGAAATAAGCCAAGCACAAAAAGATAAACATCACATATTCTCACTTATTTGTGGGATGTAAAAATCAAAACAACTGAATACATGCAGATAGAGAGTAGAAGAATGGTTACCAGAGGCTGAGAAGTATAGTAGAGGGGTTTGGAGGAGGTGGGGGATTATTAATGGGTACCAAAAATAGTTAGAATGAATGAATAACACCTAACATTTGATAACACAAGAAGGTTTCTATTTTCAATAATAATTGTACGTTGAAAATAACTAAAAGAGTATAATTGGATTGTTGATAACACTAAATATAAATCCTTGAGGGGATGGATACCGCCTTTTCCATGTTGTGATTATTACACATTGCATGTCTGTATTAAAACTTTTCATGTGCCCCATAAATATATACTATGTGAGTACTATGTACTCACAAAATTTAAAAATACAAGTTATAAAAGAAATCAAACTCCACATATTACCTGGCCCTGCGAAGAGGTTGATCTAGCTAAACCCTTTGAAAGTTCTCCCCTCCACTATGCATTTCAAAAATATTTAGAAGAGTCAAATTAACTGAAATGTATTAATGGTCATGAAAATTCACAAAATGAAGTGTTGGCTATCAGAGAAGTGATTCACTTATTTGATAGAACTGCAAACAGTGATTTTTCATGGCATTGTTTTTTGTTGCTTCAACTAGCAATGACAAACTTATTTCATGCACATAATATATAATGTTGACATTAAATGTATATAGATGTATATTCACTACTCATCAAAACTGTTCATAAAAATCTTATGAAAAATCATGGAAAATAATATATTCTGAAAACAATAAATTC
This sequence comes from Macaca thibetana thibetana, assembly GCF_024542745.1. Taxonomy (NCBI): domain Eukaryota; kingdom Metazoa; phylum Chordata; class Mammalia; order Primates; family Cercopithecidae; genus Macaca; species Macaca thibetana. The sequence goes on from NC_065598.1 coordinate 122,493,672, forward strand.
TATATTCTTGCCTAGAGTTTTTGGTGCCTGTGGGGCCTCTTGTTTTTAGGTTTTAATTAGTCTTTCTTTATACCCAGAGAAGGTTTCTCCTGATTATTTATTTGTTGCATTATTTAAAAAAAAATAACTGTAGTACAAATAAGTAAGGATTCTAGTTCAAGGTTTAATGAATAAAGTCCATGATGACTGACACACAGTAGTCAGTAGATGATCAGTGAATGGTTTTTGACTTGATATTCATATCTAGACAGAATTACAGTTCTGACTCTTGGCACTTTCTTTTAGTGTTACATTTTTATTCTTCCTCACAGTTTGAAGAAAGTAAAGTTTTCTTAGGCATAACCAGATAGGCATTTTACCCAGTGGACTATAATTCTATTGTCTCACTGTTTCTTACTGCAATGTTTCTAAATTTTCTGGCTACTCTCTTCCCTTGTGTCATGCTCAATTTCATTGTATTCATTTATTTTGGATTAGAAGACAATAACATAATACAACATGACTGATTCAAGTGAACATGATTCTTTATGATATTTCACATCAGCCTAGGAAAATCTGATCAGATGTGGTTAGAAAAAATGATTTTCAAATGACACTTTTCTCTGATCTCATACTTTTAATATGTATAAGATTGTAGTAAAACACTTCAAAGTTTACATAGAAACAGATGCAATGCAAAAGTTTCTTATATTAGATTTTGTTTGTAGTCATGTAAGGTGTTTTTGTTCTTTAGAAGAAGAGTTTGAACTTTCAGATACTGTAAAACATATAAATAGAAAATTAAATGTTCAAATTAAGGCCTTTTATGGGGATACAATATTAGATACATAATTAATACACAAAGCTAATGATCTTGGGTTTTTACAAAAGTGTTTTCTCTCTAACTCCCAAGGTATGAATTCTTTTTGGGCTACCATATTTAGACACATTATACTGGATAATGCGATGGACTAGATATCAAATAGAGTATAGTCTTCTAAACCTAGATTTATTATTATTAAGTAAATTTAGATATGTGGTAATTCAAGTAATCCAGGGAACTGCCATTAAAATTTTATTTAGCCTGGTATGAGCTGCTCTTTGCCGCGTACTTTAAGGTCATATATAGCCATGTACACTAATATACTGCAACAAGTCAAACTTCTTAACAGAATGATATACAGCAGATTCTAAAGAAGAAACTGGAGCACTCCCCCACACTAACCACATGACCCTTCTAAAGGATCACTTGGATCTCAAATCTTAACTGGTTGAAGCCAAGTGAATCAGTGAACTTTGTCACTATTCTTCTGTTCATGACAGTGGTATGTAGACGCAATCTGAGGCACAGCAGAGTAATGAGATTTTTGCTCAAACCTTGTAATTGAATTTTAGCGAGGGTTGAATTAATATCAGTCAAAAAAAAGTGATCTGAGTCCAATATTGTGTCAAGTGTGGTGAAGTATAGAATCATTATTAAGGAGCTGTATACAGTTTGGTCAAAACTGTTGATTTGATGCCTGTACATAACACAGTGTAAACTTCCTTTGAAAATTTTCAACCTAATTTATCATACAGTTTAGCACAAAATCTGTTAAAGTGATCTAAAATGTAGTTATTATTTAAATTTTTCTAATTTCTTTATCCCAATTATGAAAATACGGTAGCCCAAGAAAAATAGCTTTTTAAACAATTTACTCAGACATAAACATTTTTGTAAACCCTTTAAATAAATAAGTCTAGTTTAATTTACTTTGAGGACACTGTTTGGGATACTTTGATAAATTTATAATTTGTTTAAATATACCTAATTTTTACTAATGGTCTCACTTGCAATCATTTTTCCTCTTTTTTAAATAAATTATAAATGTTACTCATCTTTCAGCAATTCATCCTATTTCCCAGCCCTAATAGACAAAATTTAAGTTAATAATTTTCTTTACAATAACTAATATGAAACAAATTAGGGATAAACTAAAAAAAAATGAGGACATTTCAAAAAGCAAATGACAGAAAGTGTGATAGTTATTATATTTGATGATTATATGAGTCATAAGTTTCATCACTGACTATTATTTATCTAACTTACTTTTATTAACATCCTCTGAGCCACAAGACATTTTATCCTAATTCATATTTTTCCAACTGAACTAATAAAAGCTTGTTTTTATGCAACAAAGCAGTGCTTTGTGGCTTTGCTCTTTTCTTGATAGGGTCCTTCAGTCTTCTTAACACCTTTGTGTCTCCCACCACATAAATGAAAGATAAATAATTTCTTAATAATTTCTTCTAAATTGAAGGAATATTCCCACAAGATCCCAAACAATTTCTCATTGTATCTTAAGCCAATAATAATGCAAAGCTGGAGAATAGACTTTAATATTATGGAACATTATACTGATGTTTTCCATCTTCTTGCATAGATTAGTCAATAAAATACAATGAACAAAAGGCAGACAAAAGATAATCTCAGAAATCTCACTGCCTATTATGTTCCCATCAGTGCACCAGTCACATTATTTACCAGAAAACACAACTGCCTTGCTCGTCTGTCAGTCAAAAATGTGTAAAATGCCAGTGGAAAATAATTGTGACTTTGCATGCATATGGATCATAGGATTTACTTCCAATTAGAGGTATTATAAGACAGTAATTCGCAGCTGATTGTCTATAGTACAATATTGAAAAAAATCAGTAGCTCTCATGAAGGTATTAAAAATACCCCAAACACTATTGGACAAACAATGTAAGATTATGATAATATCACCACTACAACAATATAATGTCTCACAATACTTGGCATAGGTGCTCTAACAATTGCACTATTCACTTGGTGGACCTTAGGCATGTTGTCATGATTTGTTTAAAGCTGCCTAATGCCTCGAACTCATTCTCCTGTATTCAAGCAAGGCAAAGCATCTTTGTGTTTCAAGAAATACACACTCATTCTTTGGTTTGACTTTAAATCTGATGAAATTTTCCATAACATTACGCTTACTTCATAGGAGGAAAGACTTATTTTACACATTAATAAAAATTTGGTAGCATACTATAATGTCATTGGACAGTTGTTGTGGACCACAGTTTAAGATTATCTTTCAAAAGAAGTAATGGTTGTTCCCAATTCAAAGTGATTGGCCTAAAAAGAAAAGTGTTTTTAGGTTGTCAATACATCATCCTTCTTTTTGCTGAAACAACTCTAGAGGTCTTCAGACCATTCTTCAAGAACAAATATCTCCTAAGTATCAGTCATCAGTATAATTATATTTTCTTGATTAATGTATTTCTGTATTTTCAACCTGCTTCACTGTTCTTTTGTAGTATATGTCCACATGAGTCAGAATAGCTTATCAATAGTCAGTAATAAAAATGCCAATAGCAAAATAAGACCTGGGTTCCTAGGTAAATTACCTAAAATCAACCATAGTTTTTTGTTTGTTTGTTTGTTTAATAAACATAATAGGGATGGTAGTGAATTGGGTGATTTAAAAGATCTTTTTCTATTTTAAAATTATGTTATTCACATGATCTTCAAAATAAAGGTAGATGTGGCCATTATATTTATTTCAATTTCTGGTAAAATTCCCCAAAACCTGCCTTATAGATGGCATCTTACAATTTTGTAATGTGTTATTTCAGAATAAAACTTAACTTGCTCTTTTTACATTAATATGGCTTACCTTATGTTATATGCTTTGAATATGTAATAGGTAAGATTGTTATTTCTCTAAAACATAAATGAAAACTGTAAATGTTGTTTTGAGACAGATATATTGTAACACAGGTATGGAACCTGCTTCTCAATATCAATATTTTATCAATAGGCAGACAGTAGATATTTGGACAGAGAATCAGAGGAAACCAAGGCAATGTTTTCTCCATTCATTGGCAAAACAATCTTTCGTACATCATGAATTCATGCATCTTTTTAGTAAATTTGAAAAAAAAAAAAAAAAAGGTGGTAGTGATTGTAAATTAAATCAAAGCACTTTGAAAACAGGAATAATAGTAAAAAAGTGACTTCATAGACTGTGTTTTAGTTACACTTCATCTTGCTTCAGTATATCCCACATCCAATTCTGTCATTCCCTAGTGTCTGTCCACTAAATTTGGAAGAGCAAGGCAGGTGTTTTGTTAAATATTAACTCATGCTACCCAGAGCAAGAAAAATAGCCTCAGAAAATGAAAGATGAATGAACTTATTAAAACATTATGCATTACTTTCAATAACAGAATAGTAAGAGACATTCCCTAATCAAGAGGGTAGATGTCTCATTATATCACATTACTTCTTATTTTCTATAAATTCCTGCCTTTGGGATTTATTATAGACACCAGAGAGTGGAAGTCTATTCATTATTATCACCTCTCCTTTATGTTCTCAAAATGGCTCTAAATGTTCTTCACTTTTCAATACCAGTAATCTGATGGGTAAACATAAGCAAAGAGGGCTGCCAGTTTTAAAAATATGGAAAACTAGAGAAGGATTGAGAAGACCACAGATGTGAAGGAGAAAAAAAATCAACTTCATCTGAACTGAACTGTTTCATTCTTTATGTTACAGCCATCAACATTATCAACTTTATCCTACAACATGCTTATATTTTTCTTCAGTCTGTAAAAGGTATGCCCATTAATTTCCTGTCCTGCCATTTAGAATATTATACATAAATTATAAAAAAATACATAATTGTCTTTTACTGGTAGAATTGAATGATTTTCCAAACTGAAGTGATTCATGAACAATTCCTTGCCACTTTGATCTTGTCATTTTCTTTTTCTAAAAGTAAGGAATATTAAACTTCGTGGCAGTCCAATACGTGATACATTTTAGAAAATCAGTATTACCTCATTTTTTTCATAAATACAAGTCATAGTCCCAACGCCTTGTACACAGTTCCTTGCTTCATTTTTGGATAGCTTGAATTTCCTCTAGATGCTTGACAGCCATTAGTTAATTGGCATCCGACTACGTTTACCCTCTCAACTTTTGCCTTTGTCCCTGTTTTTACCAAATTTAGAGGACCAGAAAGTAACCGTCTGCTCTGAAATGTATTCGCAATTGCACTTTGTTCCCTTCTTCCCCTCAGTTCAGTGTTTACTTCATAAAGTGACAGGTAAGCATTTGTTGGTTTTCTTATAGCACACCCATTGTCCAGCATTTGTTATTATTCTTCATTAATCTTTGACTATTTCATGTGCAATATATTCAAACCCTGATTTCACTGAAAAGTGAAAATAAAATATTTAGCACACAGTTCCTGGCACAATATTTCTCAACAATTTTGAACTACTGTACAAATGATATTTTTTTCCTCTTTTACACTTATCTTAGGTTTTCAGTTTTTGTAATCATTTTAGGAGTTACTTAGGTATGATTTGAAAGGCTGATGTGATTTAAAATTACTCAACATAACCATAAGTCTCAAACATATTAAAATGAATAGCAAAGTAAAACAAAGCAAAATAAAAATTTGAACAAATGGTGATGGAGAAGGTCTGGAGAAGGGAGATCAAAACAAACAAAAGGGGAAATTATTTCTAAGATAATCTGCATGTCTTCCAAACTGGCAGTCAGTTATATGAATTCAGTCTACAAAACTATTTTTCTTGGTATCACAGAGTTTAAAAGAGTATTATAAATTTAATATTATCAGATGAGACATGTACTTTCTGGATGACATAGAGCCCATACCTCTCTTTTGGCTTACTTGGATATTTTATTCCACATAATGTCATGTATTTGGGAATCATAACTATGTATTTTCATTTCTGGCAAAACTGTAATTAAATTAATCATACAACTGATATACATATTTTTCCTGTCTAGGTCACATTCCTCTGGGCATACTACTGTTTCTTAGTGCTCCTCTTAAGATCTTACAACCGTCTCTGGAGACAATATTTGAGTAGTCATCAGTGCTCTTTAGAAAATATTTATTATTATTCTTGGAGCACATGGTAGTATTTTATTTTCCTACTCCTTTGGAATTTGACTGGCCATGTAAGTTATCTTGAAAAAATTATCAGTGTTAATGGTGTGACACCTCCAAATGAAAGCTACAAAGATAGCATACAATCCATCATGATCTTTGTTTTCTTCCATAATGACCAGCATTATTCTAGACTGTGGCTGCTCCATCAGTCTGGGTTCCAGACTGAGGACAGCAAGGTTGAAAGGACAAGACAATCTATCACGGATATATAAAATGAACAATAAATATAAATGTATTCCTTAACTCATTGAGCGTAGGATATTGTTAGTTATTAAAACATAATCTGGTCCATCTTGGTTGATGAAGAAAGTACTAGAAGTTGTTATTAGAAATTGTGGCCCTGCTGACACACACATACACACACACACACACACAAAGTTCTACTTTCACTTCCATTATTAAAACCATTCAATCGATTACATTGGCATCTGCTATATTTATTTAATTAAGAAAATGTCTGGAGATTATCATGGCAGACAGGAGGCAGGACTAGATTGCAGTTCCAACTCAGATGGACAGAGCAGTGTGTGGAGGCTCACATTATGAATTTTAGCTCCAGAATGAGTACAAGAACAAACCAGAAATCCCAAGACGCCCCACAGACCACAGACCCTCTGAAGGAAGCAGGCTGCTCCTGCAGGACCTGAGAGACACCCTAAATACCATAAGCACCCAAACTGCTGAAGGGGAAAGGGAGCTCCTCTGCTCCTGAGCACACTCTCACTGGGGAAACTGAAGGTGGAATCTGCAGGAGAAGTTTCCGACCTTACCTGGAGCTGAGTCAACTTAGAGAAGTGAGCAAAATACAGGGGTGGAGGAAGCAGCAGGAAAGGCCCTGGGAGCTCACTGGGTCCCCAAGCAGGCCATTGCTGCCTGGCACCACAGGGATCCTTCTGGCGGGCAGCCAGAGGCATAGGGAAAACACCACAGGGAGAAAGAAGTCTCCAGCTGAGCTTTGTGACAGTTTGACCTGTGCAAGAAGCCTCTTGGCCAGAACTCAGGGGAGAGTGTGAATCCGGCATGCATACTGCACAGGCAGGGGAAGAATCAAAGCCCTTTTCTTCTGCAGCTGGGAAGCAGGTAGCCTGGGGCAAGTTCTCAAGCCCTGCTTGCCCACTCTCTGAAAAGAGACTGGGTGCTGTTAATGGGGGCATGGTGGGAGTGAGATCAGCCCTTTGTATTGCATGGTTGCTGGGTGAGGCCTGTGACTGTTGGTTTTACCCCACTTCCCTGATAACCTGCATGATTCAGCAGAGGCAGTCATAATCCTCCCAGGTACACAACTCCATTGACCTGAAAAACCTTAACCCCATCCCCCACTACAGCCACAAGACCTGCCCAAAGAGAGTCTGAACTCAGGGACACAGCTAGCCCTGCCCCCACTGTATGGTCTTTTTCTACCCACTCTGGTAGCTGAAAACCAAGGTTATATACTCTTGGGAGTTCTAGGGCCCCACCCACTGCCAGTTCCTCTCCATACTTCCACAGTTGATGCTCTCTGAAAAGCACCACCTCCTGGAAGGAGGCCAACCAGAACAAAAATAGAATATTGAACCACCAAAGCTAAGAACCCTCGAGGAGTCCATTTCACCCCCTGCCTCCTCCACCAGAACAGGTGATGGTATCCACGGCTAAGAGACCCATAGATGGTTCACGTCACAGGACTCTGTGCAGACAACCCCCAGTACCAGCTGAGAGCCTGGTAGACTTGCTGGGTGGATAGGCCTGTAAGAGAAATAACCATCACTGCAGCTTGGCTCTCAGGAAGCCACATCCATAGGAAAAGGGGGAGAGTACTACATCAAAAGAACACCCTGTAGGACAAAAGGATCTGAACAACAGCCTTCAGCCCTAGACCTTTCCTCCAAAAGAGCCTACCCAAATGAGAAGGAACCAGAAAAAAACAACTCTGGTAATATGACAAAACAAGGCTCTTTAACACCGCTCAAAAAACACACTAGCTCACCAGCAATGGATCCAAACCGGGAAGAAATTCCGGATTTGCCTGAAAAAGAATTCGGGAGTTTAGTTATTGAGCTAATCAGGGAGGCACCAAAGAAAGGTAAAGCCCAATGCAAGGAAATCCAAAACGAAATACAAGAAGTGAAATAGATATCATAAAGAAAAAGTGATCAAAACTTCAGGAAACATTGGACACACATATAGAAATGCAAAATGCTCTGGAAAGTCTCAGCAATAGAATTGAACAAGTAGAAGAAAGAAATTCAGAGTTCAAAGACAAGGTCTACAAATTAACCCAATCCAACAAAGACAAAGGAAAAATAATTTAAAAATATGAACAAAGCCTCCAAGAAGTCTGGAATTATGTTAAACGAACAAACCTAAGAATAATCAGTGTTCCTGAGGAAGAAGAGAAATCTAAAAATTTGGAAATATATTTGTGGGAATAATCAAGGAAAACTTCCCTGGCCTTGCTAGAAACTTAGATATCCAAATACAAGAAACACAAAGAACACCTGGGAAATTCATCACAAAAAGATCATCACCTAGGTACATTGTTACTAAGTTATCTAAAGTTAAGACAAAGGAAAGAATCTTAAGAAATGTGAGACAAAAGCACTAGGTAACCTATAAAGGAAAACCTATCAGATTAGCAGCAGATTTCTCATCAAAACCCCACAAGCTAGAAGGGATTGGGGACCTATCTTTAGCCTCCTCAAACAAAACAATTATCAGCTAAGAATTTTGTATCCAGAGAAACAGAGCATCGTATATGAAGGAAAGATACAAGAAAGCCAAGCTGCAGTGATGGTTATTTCTCTTTTTCAGACCAACAAATGCTGAGAGAATTCACCACTACCAAGTCACCACTCCAAGAACTGCTAAAAGGAGCTTTAAATCTTGAAACAAATCTTGGAAATACATCAAAACCGAACCTCTTTAAAGTATCAACACATAGGACCTATAGAACAAAAACACAAGTTACAGAGCAAAAAACAAACAAACAAACAAATACCAAACTACAAAGGCAACAAATAGCATGATGAATGGAATGGTACTTCACATCTCAATACTAACATGGAATATAAATGGTCTAAATGCTCCACTTAAAAGATATAGAACTGCAGAATGGATAAAAACTCATCAACCATCTGCTACCTTCAGTAGACTCACCTAACACATAAGGACTCACATAACCTTGAAGTAAAAGGGTTGAAAAAGGCATTTCATGCAAGTGGACACCAAAAGCAAGCAGGGATAGCTATTCTTATATCAGACAAAACAAACTTTAACAGCAGTTAAAAGAGACAAATCAGGGCTTTATATAATGGTAAAAGGCCTTGTCCAGCAGGAAAATATCACAATTCTAAACATATATGCACCTAACACTGGAGCTCCCAGATTTAAAGCAATTACTAATAGACCTAACAAATGAGATAGACGGCAACACTGTCATAGTGGGGGACTGCAATACTCCATTGACAGCACTACACAGGTCCTCAAGACAGAAAGTCAACAAAGAAAAAATGGATCTAAACTAAAACTGGAAACAAATGGACTTAACAGATATATACAGAACATTTCATTCAACAACCACAGAATATACATTCTATTCCACAGAGCATGGAACTTTCTCCAAGATAGACCATATAATAGGCCACAAAATGAGCCTCCATAGCATTAAGAAAACTGAAATTATATCAAGCACCCTCTTAGGCAACAGCAGAATAAGACTGGGAATCAACTCCAAAAGGAATCTTCAAAACCATGCCATTGCATAGAAATTAAATAACCTGCTCCTGAATGAGCATTAGGTCAAAAACGAAATCAAGATGGAAATTAAAAAATTCTTTAAACTGAACGACAATAATGACACAACCTATCAAAACCTCTGGGATACAACAGAGGCGGTGGTAACAGGAAAGTTCATAGCTCTAAATGCCTCTCAAAAAATCTGAAAGAGTACAAACTGACCTTCTAAGGTCACATCTCGAGGAAATAGAGAAACAAGAACAAACCAAACCCAAACCCAGAAGAAGAGAGGAAATAACCAAGATCAGGGATTAACTAAATGAAATTGAAACAACAACAAAAAATACAAAAGATAAATGAAAAAAAAAAGAGCTGATTCTTTGAAAAGATAAATAAAATTGATAGACCATTAGCAAGATTAACCAAGAAAAGAGGAGAGAAAATCCAAATAACCTCATTAAGAAACAAAACGGGAGATATTATAACTGACACCACTGAAATACAAAAGATCATTCGAGGCAACTATGAACACCTTTATGCACACAAACCGGAAAACCTAGAAGAGATGGATAAATTCCTGGAAAAAGACAACCCTCCTAGCTTAAATCAGGAAGAATTATATTCCCTGAACAGACCAGTAACAAGCAGCAAGATTGAGATGGTAATTAAAAAAAAATATCAACAAAAAAGAAGTCTAGGACCAGACAGATTCACAGCAGAATTTTACCACACATTCAAAGAAGAATCAGTACCAATCATTTTCACACTATTCTCCAAGATAGAGAAAGAGAAACCCCTCCCTAATTCATTTTATAAAGAGAGCATAACCCTAATACCAAAACCAGAAAAGGACATACCAAAAAGAAAACTACAGACGAATATCCCTGGTGAACACAGATGCTAAAGTCTTTAACAAAATACTAGCTAATCGAGTCTAACAACATATCAAAAAGATAATCCACCATGATCAAGTGGATTTCATGCCAGGGATGCAGGGATGTTTTAACATACGAAGTCAATAAATGTGATACACCACATAAACAGAATTAAAAATACAAATCACATGATCATCTCAATAGATGCAGAAAAAGCATTCAACAAAATCCAGGATGCTTTTATGATTAAAAAATCTCAGCAAAATTGGCATACAAGGAACATACCTCAATGTAATAAAAGCCATCTATGACAAACCCACAGCCAACATAATACTGAATGGGGAAAAATTGAAAGCATTCCCTCTGAAAACTGGAACAAGGCAAGGATGCCCACTCTCACAACTCCTCTTCAATGTAGTACTGGAAGTCCTATTCAGAGCAATCAGGCAAGATAAAGAAATAGAGGGCATCCAAATTGATAAAGAGGAAGTCAAACTGTCACTGTTTGCTGACAATATGATTGTTTACCTAGAAAACCCTATCAACATCTCCAGAAAGCTCCTTGAACTGATAAAATAATTCAGCAAAGTTTCTGGATACAAGATGAATGTACACAAATCAGTAGCTCTTCTATACACCAACAGCAACCAAGCTGAGAATCAAATCAAGAACTCAACCACTTTTATGATAGATGAAAAAAAAAATACTTATGAATATACCTCAATAAGGAGGTGAAAGACTTCTACAAGGAAAACTACAAAACACTGCTGAAAGAAATCATAGAGAACACAAACAAATGGAAACACATACCATGCTCATGGATGGGTAGAATCAATATTGTGAAAATGACCATACTGTCAAAAGCAATCTACAAATTCAACACAATTCCTGTCAAAATACACCATCATTCTTCACAGAATTAGAAAAAATAATTCTAAAATTTATATGCAACCATAAAAATGCTAACGTAGCCAAAGCAAGAATAAGCAAAAGGTACAAATCTGGAGGGATCACACTACCTGATTATAAACTATACTATAAGGCCATAGTCACCAAAACAGCATGGTACTGGTATAAAAATAGGCACATAGACCAATGGAACAGAATAGAGAACCCAGAAATAAACCCAAATACAGCCAGCTAATCTTTGACAAAGTAAATAAAATCATAAAGTGAGGAAAGGACACCCTTTTTAACAAATGGTGCTGAGATAATTGGTTAGCCATGTGTAGGAGAATGAAACTGGATCCTCATCTCTCACCTTATACAAAAGTCAACTCAAGATGGATTAAGGACTTAAACCTAAGACCTGAAACTAGAAAAATCCTAGAAGATAACATTGGAGAAACCCTTCTAGACATTGGTTTAGGCAAGGATTTCATGAACAAGAACCCAAAAACAAATGCAATAAAAACAAAGATAAATAGCTGAGACTTAATTAAACTAAAGAGTTCATGGCAAAAGGAACAGACATCAGAGTAAACAGACAACCCACAGAGTGGGAGAAAATTTCACAATCTATACATCTGACAAAGGACTAATATCCAGAATCTACAACGAACTCAAACAAATCAGTAAGAAAAAAAAAAAAAAAAAAAAAAAAAAAAAAACAATCCTATCAAAACCTGGGCTAAGGACAGGTATAGACAATTCTCAAAAGAAGATATACAAAGGGCCACCGAACATATGAAAAAATGCTCAACATCGCTAATGTTCAGGAAAATGCAAATCAAAACCACAATGCTATACCACCTTACTCCTTCAAGAATGACCATAATCCAAAGACAAAAACCAGTAAATATTGGCATGAATGTGGTGATCAGGGAACACTTCTACACTGCAGGTGGGAATGTAAACCAGTACAGCCACTATGGAAAACAGTGTGGAGATTCCTTAAAGAACTGAAAGTAGATCTATGATTTGATCCAGCAATCCCACTACCGGGTATCTACTCAGAAGAAAAGATGTCATTATACAAAAAAGATACTTGCACATACATGTTTAATGTAGGACAATTCACAATTGCAAAATCATGGAACCAACCCAAATTCCCATCAATCAACAAGTGGATAAAGAAATAAGTGGATAAAGAAAATAGTATTTCATATGCAATGAAATACTACTCAGCCATGAAAAGGAATGAATTAATGGCATTCACAGCGACCTGGATGAGATTGGAGACTACTATCCTAAGTGAAGTAACTCAGGAATGGAAAACCAAACATCGTATGCGGTCACTGATATGTGGGAGCTAAGCTAGGAGGATGCAAAGGCATAAGAATGATAGAATTGACCTTGGAAACTTGGGAGGAAGAGTGTGAGGGGGGTGAGGGATAAATACTACAAATATGGTGTAGTGTATACTGCTCAGGTGATGGGTGAACCAAAATCTCACAAATCACCACTAAAGAATTTACTCATGTAAACAAACACCACCTGAACGCCAATAACTTTTGGAAAAATAAAATAAAATGTCTGGAGAAAAAAGGAATTACAGCCATGTGCAGTATGATGACAATTCAGTCAACAACTAACCATAAAAAAAGATGGTTTTACCATAAGATTATAAAAACATACTTTTACTGTAATTTTCTAAGTTTAGATATTAAGATACCCAAGTGTGCAGTCATGGGGGCTCATGCCTGTAATACTAACACTTTGTGAGGCCAAGGGGGGGCAGATTGGCTGAGGTCAGGAGTTCAAGACCAGCCTGGACAACATGGTGAAACTCCGTTTTTACTAAAATACAAAAAATTAGCTGGGCATAGTGGTGCATGCCTGTAATCCCAGCTACTCAGGAGACTGAGGCATGAGAACAGCTTGAACCCAAGAGGCAGAGGTTGCAGTGAGCCATTATCATGCCACTGCACTCTAGCTTGGGCCACAGAACAAAACTTTGTCTCCAGAAAGAAAAGATACACAAATGCTTACCATTGTGTAACAATTGCCTACAGTATTCAGTATGGTAATACATTGTATAGGCTTGTAGCTTATGAGGAATAGGCTATATTGTATAGCCTAGGTATGTGGTAGGTGGCACCATCTAGGTTTAAGTACACTTTATGATCTTCATACAACTACAAAATAATTCCACAGAATGTATTCCCATTTTTAAATGATACATGAATGTAAATATTTGTCTTTTCCACCACAGTATGATTGGCACAAAGTCTTTGCAACTAGACCGACAGATGAAAGCACAGAGACAAGAAAGTAATGAAATACAATTAATCCAATGAGAATACTTGGAAAATAATTATAGTTGTAGCCATTAGCACATGAAACTGACTGGAATCAAATATTTCATTTTATTTCTAATTGACACATAGTAATTGTACATACTTATGGAGTATAATGTGATATTTCAATGCATATATACATTGTGTAATGATCAAACTAGGGTAATTAGCATATTCATCACCTCAAACATTTATTGTTTCCTTGTGGTTAAAACATTTACAATTTCCTCTTTTTTCTATTTTGAAATATGCAATATATTGTTAACTACAGTCATTCTACTGTACAAGAACATTCTGTCATTTGTGGCAATACAGAAGACCCAGGAGGACATTATGTTAAGGGAAATAAGACTGGCACATAAAGATAAATACTGCAGAATTTCACTCATATTTAATATCTGAAAATGTTAATCTCATATAATTAGAGTGTAGAATACTATTTACCACATGCTGGATAGGTAGTGGAGTTGAGGGAGTGTGCAAAGATTGCTCAATAAGTATAAAAACTTACATAGAAGGTAGGCCGGGCGCCGTGGCTCACGCCTGTAATCCCAGCACTTTGGAAGGCCGAGGCGGGCGGATCACAAGGTCAGGAGATCGAGACCATGGTGAAACCCCGTCTCTACTAAAAATAGAAAAAATTAGCCGGGGGCAGTGGCGGGCGCCTGTAGTCCCAGCTACTCGGGAGGCTGAGGCCGGAGAACGGCGTGAACCCGGGAGGCGGAGCTTGCAGGGAGGCGGAGCTTGCAGTGAGCCGAGATTGCGCCACCGCACTCCAGCCTGGGCGACAGAGCGAGACTCCATCTCAAAAAAAAAAAAAAAAAAAAAAAAAAAAAAAAAAAAAACTTACATAGAAGGAAAAAGGCTATGAAGCTTTTAAGAAAGTTTAGTGCTCAAAAAATCATGAGGAATTGCTTGTGACTGCAGAATAATCTAGCATACCCTGACTGATAAACTGGCTTAATTTTTTAAATTTTTAATTTTTGTAGGTAAATAGAAGGTTCATATATTTATGGGGTACATGAGACATTTTCAAAGAGGCATACAATGAGAAATAATCACATCATGGAAAATGGGGTATTCATTCACCTAAGCATTTATTATTTGTGTTGGAAACAATACAATTATACTCTTTTAGTTATTTTTAAATGTATGATTAAATTATAATGACTATAGTCACTTTGTTGTGCAATCAAATACTAAGTCTTATGCATTAATTCTAACAATTTTTATTTTACAAATTAACCATCTCCACATCCCTTTCAACCCTCCCACCTCAATAACCTTTCCAGCCTCTGGTAATCAGTATTCTATTCTCTATCTCCATGAATTCAATTGTTTTGATTTTTGGACCTCACAAATAAGTGAGAACATGCAATATTTTCCTTTCTGTGCCTGGCTTATTTCATTTAACATAATGATCTCCAGTTCCATACATGTTGTTACAAAGGATAGTATCTCACCCTTTTTTATGGCTTTTTTTATTACTCCATTGTGTAAGCACCATATTTTCTTTATCCTTTAATCTGTTAGACACTAAGATTGCCTTCAAATCTTGGCTATTTTGAACAATGCTGCAACCAACATAGGAATGTAGATAGCCCTTCAACATACCGATTTCCTTTCTTGTGAGCGAATACCCAGAAGTGGGGCTTGCTGGATCATATGGTAGCTCTATTTTTAGTTTTCTGAGGAACCTCCAAACTGTTCTTCATAGTGGTTATACCAATTTACACTCACATAAACAATGTACAAGGGTTCCCTTTGCTTCACATCCTCACCAGCATTTGTTTTTGCCTGTCTTTGGGATATAAGCCATTTTAATTGGAGTGAGGTTATATTCCATTTTACTTTTTAGTTGTATTTCTCTGATGATCATTTATGTTGAACATCTTTTCAAATGGCCTGTTTGCCATTTGTATGCCTTCTTTTGAGAAATATCTATTCAGATTTTTTGCCTATTTAATTTGAATATAGGATTTTTATTCTAATAGAGTTGTTTGAATGCCTTATATATTCTGCTTATTAATGTCTTGTGAGATGAGTAGTTTGCAAACATTTCCTCCCATTCTGTGGGTTGTCTCTTCATTTTGCTGATTGTATCCTTTGCTATGCACAAGCTTTTAACTTAATATGATCATACTTTTTGCTTTGGTTGCCTGTGCTTTGTGTATTCCTCAAGAAATATTTGCCCTGACTGATGTCCTGGAGTGTTTCTCCAATGTTTTCTTGTCATAGTTTCATAGTTTATGACATTAAATTTAAGTCTATAATCCATTTTGATTTGATTTTTGTATATGATGAGAGATAGGGCTCTAATTTTCTTCTGCTTATGGATATCCTGTTTCCACAGCATCATTTGTGCCTGTCTTTTCCCCAGTGTATATTCTTGGTACCTTGTCAAAAATAAGTTTCTTATAAATGTGTGGATTTGTTTCTGGGTCCTCTATTCTATTCCATTAGTCTACGTGTCTGTTTTTTATGCCAGTATCAGGCTGTTTTGGTTACTATAGCCCTTCAATATAATTTGAAGTCAGGTAATGTGATTATTCCAGCTTGTTTTTTTTATTTGTTTGTTTGTTTTCTTGTTACTCATAATAGCTTTGGCTATTCTGGAACTTTTTAGGTTTTATATAAATTTTAAGATAATTTTTTTTCTATTTCTGTGTAGAATGCCATTGGCATTTTGATAGGGGTTATGTTGAATCTGTAGATTGGTTTGGGTAGTGTAGACATTTTCACAATACGGATTCCTCCAATGAATGAACATGGAATATCTTTCCATCTTTTGATGTCCTCTTAAATTACTTTCATCAGTGTTTTATAGTTTCTATTGTAGAGATTTTTTAATTCTTTGGTTAAGTTAATTCCTAGTTATTTAAGTTTGTTTGTGGCTATTGTAAATGAGATTAGTTTTTGATCTGCATTTCAGAGTGCTCATTGTTGGCATATAGAAATGGTACTGATTTTCCTATGTTGGTGTTGTATCCTGCAACTCTACTGAATTTATTTATCAGTTATAAGGATCTATTGATGGAGTCTTAGATTGTTTTTTCCAAATATAACATCATATGTTACGTATACACAATACATAACATCAAATGTTATGTATTTACAAATACACATCATATGTTACAAGGATAATTTGACTTCCTCCTTTCCAGGCCAAATGCCTTTTTCCCCCTCCCATCTGATTGCTCTAAATGGGACCTCCAGTACTATGTTGAACAATAGTGGTGAAACTGGGCATCCTTGTCATGTTCTAGATCTTAAAGACTTATGGTTTTCCCTATTCAGTATGATACTAGTGGTATGTATGTCATCTACAACTTTTATTATTTTAATATATGTTCCTTCTATACCTAGTTTTTTGAGGATTTTTATCATGAAGTGATGTCAAAATTCATCAAATGCTTTTTTAGCATCAATTAAAATTACAATGTAATTTTTGTCCTTCATTCTGTGAATACAATGTATCACACTGAACAATTTGCAAATGTTAGTCAACCCTTACACCCCTGAGATGAATCCCATTTGGTCACAATGGATGAATTCTTTAATGCATTGTTGAATTTTGCTTGCTAGTATTTGATTGAGGATTTTTGTGTCAATATTTATCAGAAATATTGGCCTGTAGTTTTCTTGTTTTGATGTGTCTTTGATTTTGCTTTCAGAGTAATACTGGCCTGGAATGAGTTTGGAAGTACTCTCTCCTTTTCTATTGCTTGTAATAGTTTGAGTAGGTTTACTATGAGTTCCTTTCTAAATGTTTTGTATAATTCAGTGGTGAAACCACTGGGTCCCGGGGTTTTCTTGGCTGGGAGACAATTTATTATAGCTTTGATCTTGATACTTTCTTATTTTTTGTTCAGGTTGGGGATTTCCTCATGGTTTAATCTTGGTAGGTTCTATATGTCTAGGAGTTTATCCATTTTTTCTATATATTTCAATTTGTTGGTATTTAGTTGGTCACAGTAGTCATTAAGAATACTTTGAATTTTCATGATATCAGTTGTAATATTTTCTCTTCATCTCTGATTTATTCATTTGAGTTTTCTCTCTTTTTTCTTCATTAGTCTTTCTAAAGGTTTGTCAATTTAGTTTATCTTTTAAAAAAAATCCAACTTTTTCTTTTGTTGATCTTTTTTTATTATTTTTTTCATTTCTTTTTTTTCCGGGCAAGGTTCTATTTATCATGATCTCTGCCCATCTCCCTCCACCCACTGACTGCATACAGTAGGAACTCCAATGTTGGCTGACTAATAAGCTAAGGATTTAAAATGACAAGAAACACTAGTTAACATGAGTGTAAATTACAGTCTTAAGATCATTTGAGTCCAAATAGTCCTAATTTTCAATTTTTCATTTAGCAAACATTTATCAGGCTCTGTTGTAGGCCCTCTAAAGAGCAGAAAACAGAGGCAAATCCCTGTCTCCTGGAGCTTATGCTTCTAGTGAGGCAGGGTGGGATGGTAAGCTTTCAGCAGTAGGTAATTGTGTGATGTGAGCTCAGTTAATGCTATCAAGAGAAAGGAAAGATGGTCAAAAAATTGGGGGTGGCAGGTGCTGTTTAGACAGGGCCATAAAGGAGGCCTCTGAGTGCAGGCGGGAAGAAGTAGGGCAAGCACATGCTTGCACCTGGGAGCAGGGACATGGTGGATATACTTGAGGAGGAGCAAAAAGCTGAGCATGAAACTTTAAAGAGAAACAGGATATTTGCAGAGCTTTCAAAATATTTTCTCCTCACTATAGTACTTTTAATATAGATCCATACACTCTTTGATACTTCTCCTTCCGGGGTGGGGCTTGACTCTCCTCCCCTTGATTGCAGGTTGGCTTCTAACAAAAGGGTCATGGAAAGGGAAAATTAGCATCTTCACAGTGGAGAAACCTGCCATTTCCCCTCAGGACTTGGAAGATAATGTTCATCACTTCATTTCAAATGCATTTATTTCTGTGCTGATGTTTATTATTTTTTTCTTCTGCTAATTTTGAGTTTTGTTTGTTCTTGCTTTTCTGCTTCTTCAAGATGCATAATTAGGTTGTTTATTTGAGGTTTTCCCCTTTTTCTGATGTAGACACTTACAGCTATAAATTTCCCTCTCACTACTGCTTTTGCTGTATACCACTGGTTTTGGTATGCTGTGTTTTCATTGTTATTTGTTTCAAAAAAAACTCCAATTTCCTTCTTAATTCCTTCATTGACCCCTTGGTCATTCAGGAGCATATTATTTAATTTATATGTGTTTATATATTTTTCAAAATTTCTCTTGTTTCTTATTTTATTCCATAGTAGTCTGAGAAGAAGCTTGATATTATCTCAATTTTTCAAATGTTTTAAGACTCGTTTTGTGACATAACATATGTTCTATCACTGAAAATGTTCCATGTGCTAAGGAGAAGAATGAGTATTCTGTAGCCTTTGGATGAAATATTCTGTTAATATATGTTAGACCCATATATTCTGTAGTGCAGATTAACTCCAAGGTTTCTTTGTTAGTTGTCTGTTTGGAAAGTCTGTCTAATGCTGAAAGTCAGGTGTGGAAGTCTCCAACTATTACAGAGGTCTACGTCTCCCTTTAGCTACAATAATATATCTTTTATATATTTGAGTGCTCCAGTGTTGGGTGCATATATATTTCCTGTCATATGCAATTGCTGGATTTACCCTTTTATCATCATATGATGGCATTCTTTGCATTTTCTAACAGTTTTTGTCTTTAAATCTACTTGGTAAAATACAAGTATAGTTACTTCTGCTCTTTGTTGGTTTCCATTGACATAGAAGAGCTTTTTCTGTGACTTTATTTGCAGTTTCTGTGTGTCTTTATAGGTGAAGTGTATTTCTTGTGGGGAACACATCATTGTTTCTTGTTTCTTCATTCAGCACTGTCCATATTTTTATTGAAGAGTTTAATCTATTTACATTTAATGTTATGACTGATAAGTAGGGACTTACTCTTGCCATTTTGCTAGTTGTTTTCTTATTGTTTTGGGGTCTTGTCTATCTTATTTCTTTCCTATCTGTCTTTGTTTTGTGAAGGTAATTTTCTCTGGTGGTATGATTTATTTTCTTGGTTATTTTGTGTGTGCGTGTGTGTTGATTGTGTGTTTTTCTATTTGAGGTTACCATGAGGCTTGCAAATATTATCTTGTAACTCATTATTTAAAAATGATGACAACTTAACATTGCTTATAGAAACAAAACAAAACAAAACAAAAACAAACAAACTCACAAAAAGCAAACTAATAAACACTCTACATTTTAACTGAATTCCCAATCAATTTTTTTTTTTTACTTTTCATCATTATATTTGTCTTATTGTACTGTCTATGTTTTGAAAGTTGTATTTATTGTTTTCAATTAGTTCATCATTTATTCTTCCTTCTTAAGATTAGTTTACACACCACAATTACAGTGTTGACTACTCTGTGTTTTTCTGTGTGCTTACTCTTACCAGTAAATTTTGTACCTTTAGATGATTTCTTATTGCTTGTTAGCATCATTCTCTTTCCGTCTGAAGAACTCCCTTTAGCATTTGTGGTAGGATATGTCTGGTGTTTATGAAATCTCTCAGCTTTTGTTTGTCTAGAAAAGCCTTTATTCCTGCTTCAGGCTTGAAGGATATGGTCTCCAGATACACTATTCTATAGTAAACCTTTTTTTTTTTTTCCTTTAGCACATTAAATATACAATTCAAATCTCTCCTGGCCTGTAAGGTTTCCACTGATGAGTCTGATGCTAGGCATATTGGAGTTCCATTGTATGTTATTTGTGTCTTTCCTCTTGCTACTTTTAGGATCCTTTCTTTATTCTTGACCTTCGGGAGTTTGATTATTGATGACTTAATGTAGTCTTCTTTGGGCTTAATCTGCTTGGTGTTCTATTACATTCTTGTACTTGCACATTAATAACTTTCTCTAGGTTTGAAAAGTTCTGTTATCCCTTTGAATAAACTTTCTACCCCTATCTCTTTCTCAACCTCCTCTTAAGGACAATACCTCTTAAATTTGCCCTTTTAAGCTCTTTTCTAAATCTTGTAAGCATGCTTTATTCTTTGTTTATTTTCAAATAGCCTGTTTTTATAGTCAAATTCTTTCTTTTGCTTGATCGATTCTGCTATTAAGAGATCCTGATGCATTCTTCAGTATGCCAGTTGCATTTTTAACTCTAGAATTTCTGTTTGATTAGTCTAATTATTTGAATCTTTTTTGTTAAATTTACGTGATAGAATTCTGAATTATTTCTTCATGTTATCTTGAATTTCTTTCAGTTTCCTCAAAACAGCTATTTTAAATTATCTGTCTGAAACATCGCATATCTCTGTTTCTCCAGGATTGGTTCCTGGTGCTTCATTTATTTCATTTGATGAGCTCATCTTTTCCAAGGTGATCTTGATGCATGTTAATGTTCGTCAGTATCTTGGCTTTGAAAAGCTAGGTATTTATTTTAGTCTGTGCAGTCTAGGATTATTTATGCCCATACTTCTTAAGGAGGCTTTCCAGGTATTTGAAGAAACTTGGGCTCCAAGCCCATTAACACTGTGGTTTTTGTAGACTAGTAGAGGTACTGCCTGTGGTCTTGGATAAGATCCAGAAGAATTCTCTGAATTACCAGTCAGAGACTCTTGTTCTTTATCCTTACTTTCTCCAAAAACATGGACTGTATCTCTCTGTGCTGAGCCACATCAAATTTTGGGTGTGGTGACACAAGAACCCCTGTAGCCACCACCACTGGGACTGCACTGGTCAGACCTGAAGGCAGCAGAGCACTGGGTATACTCCTAGGCCCACTTTAACCACTACCTGTCTATCACCTATTTTCACTGAAGACCCTAGGGCTCTACAGTCAGCAGGTGGTGAAATCAGCAAGATTGGTTTCCTTCCCTTCAGTGAAGCAAGTTACTCCAGGCCTTTTCAGGTCCATAAATGTTGTCTGGGAGCCAAGATTTAGAGTTGAAACCTTAAAAATTTGCCTAATGTTTCATTCTACTGCAGCTGACACTCAAACCACAATATAAAGTCCTTCCCACTATTTCCTTCCCTTTCTACAGGCAGAGGAGCCTCTCCTTGTGGCCACCACCACCACCAGCCAATGGGGGGTTCTGGTAGGCCACTGGCAATGTAAACTTAAAATCTAAGGCCTCTTCTGTCTGCTTATGGTGAATGCTTCCAAGGCTATGATTCACCCTTCTGGGTGATGGGCTCCTCTATGGCCTAATACAGGTCCAGAAATGCTGCCCAAAAGCCTAGGCCTGGACGCAGGAATCCCAGGAGGCTGGTTGTTGATTTACCCTACTGTGTCTCAGCTGATACCTAAGGTGCAAGACAAAGTCCCTTTTACTTTTCCCTCTGTTTTTCTCAAATATAAGGAGTCTTTCACAATAGCCACCATAGCTGGAAATGTGCTGGGTCACACCTGAAGTCAACATGTCTCAGAGCCCAAAGCCCATTGTGGACTACCTGAGTATCTCTGCTGGTTATTCAGGCACCATGGACTCTTTGGTCACCAGGTGATGAATCCTGCCAAGACTGGTCCTTCCACTCGAGGTGGTGGATTTCCTTTTGGCTCAAGATGTGTCTAGAAATGTCATCCTTGAGCTGGGCCCTGGAGTGGGTGCCTCATGACTCTGCCTGGTGCCCTATTGTATTAGTCCATTCTCACACTGCAATGAAGAGATACCTGAGACTAGGTAATTTATAAAGAAAAGAATTGTGGCTAGGCATGGTGGGTAATGCCTGTAATAATCCCAGCACTTTGGGAGGTCGAAGCGGGCAGATCATGAGGTCAGGAGCTCAATACCAGCCTGATCAACATAGTGAAACCTCATCTCTACTAAAAAAAAAAGTCGGGTGTGGTGGCAAGCACCTATAGTCCCACCTACTCAGGAGGCTGAGGCAGGAGACTTGCTTGAACCTGGGAAGCAGAGGTTGCAGTGAGCCAAGATCATGCCATTGCACTTCAACCTGGGTGACAGAGTGAGACTCTGTCTCCCAAAAAAAGAAAGGAAAAGAGATGTAATTGGCATAATTGGCTTACAGCTCTGCAGGCTCTACAGAAAGCAGAGCAGCATCTGCTTGGCTTCTGGTGAGTCCTCAAGAAACTTAAAATAATGATGGAAGGCAAACAGGAAGCCAACACTTTACATGGCAGGAGCAGGAGGAAGTTGGAGAAGGTGCTACACACTTTTAAACAACCAGCTTTCTGGAGACCAGCACTAGGGGATGGTGTTAACCCATTCTTGAGAGTTCTGCCCTCATTATTCAATCACTTCCCACCTCCAACACTTAGGTGAGGCCCCACCTCCACCACTGAGAATTACAGTTCAATGTGAGATTTACTGGGGACACAGATCCAAACCATATCACTTATCCTACTGTGGCTGACGTGGTATCCAAGGTACAATACCAAGTTCTCTTTCCTCCTCACCCTCCTGTCCTTAAACAGAAGGAGAGTCACTTTCATTGCTGTGAGCTGTGCAGTCTGAGGTTGAGGTATGGATACCACAAGCCCTCCCTAAGCTGCCCTGGCTAGTTTCTTCCTGAGTCACGTGCCACCTAGTCTTCTGGCTCTGAGCCTAAGCCAGCACTAAGAGTTGCCTAGAATTGCAGACCTGGGTCCTAGACTGCCTTTCAAGATTACATAGGACCCTAGAGTACTTTGGCCTGTGGTGGCAAGGTTTGCTCAAAAACTCATGTTCTGACAACTGGGATGGGTGATTACTCTCTGGCCAGGTCTGGTTCATATGCTTCCTCCATGCATGGATGCTAGCTGAGCTCAGCATGGCTTTGCTCTCCGATGCAGCAGGGAAGCACTGTGTTCAATGTAAAGTCTTCCAGTGCTGCACTCTCCCTCCCCGAAGTACACAGACTTCCCAATTGGGAGAACCTGCCCCCAATATTTCAATGTTGGTTCTTTCTATTTTCCATAAGTGTTGGCTGGCTGAGAAATAAAGGAAAGAGTACAAAGAAAGGAATTTTACAGCTGGGCCGTTGGGGGTGACATCACATATTGGTAGGACCATGATGCCCACCTGAGCTTCAAATCAGCAAGTTTTTTATTAAGGATTTCAAAAGGGGAGGACTGTAAAACAGGGAGTAGGTACAAAGATCACATGCTTCAAAAGGCAAAAAGCAGAACTACTGATAAGGGTCCAACAAAGATCACAAGGCAAAGGGCAAAAGCAGAACTACTGATCAGGGTCTATGTTCAGTGGTGCATGTATTGTCTTGATAAACATCTCAAACAACAGAAAACAGGGTTCAAGAGCATAAAATCGATCTGACCACAAATTTACCAGGGTGGAGTTTTTCCCCAACCTAGTAAGCCTGAGGATACTGCAGGAGACCAGGGCATATCTCAGTCTTTATCTTAACCGCATAAGACAGACACTTCCAGAGCAGCCATTTATAGACCTCTCCCCAGGAATATATTCCTTTCCCAGGATATTAATGTTAATATTCCTTGCTAGGAAAAGAATTTAGCAATATCTCTCCTACTGGCACGTCTGTTTATAGGCTCTCTGCAAGAAGAAAAATATGGCTCTTTTTTCCTGACCCCATAGGCAGTCAGACCTTGTGGTTGTCTTCCCTTGTTCCCTACAAATCACTGTTATTCTGTTCTTTTTCAAGGTGCACTGATTTCATATTGTTCAAACACACATGTTTTACAATCAATTTGTACAGTTAACACAATGATCACAGTGGTCCTGAGGTGACGTACATCCTCAGCTTACAAAGATAACAGGATTAAGAGACTAAAGTAAAGACAGGCATAAGAAATTATAAAAGTATTATTTGGGAACTGATAAATGTCCATATTAAAATGAAATCTTCACAACTTATGTCCCTCTTTCATGGCTCCAACTGGTCCCTCTATTTGGGGTCCTTGACTTCCCACAACACTTCCCACATCACATGGCCTTTGGCTGGGGATGGAAGAGAGGTGGGGTCAGTGATCCAAGACTGCTTCTATGGCTCACTCCAATACCTCTTTCAGTGATGAATTTAAAACCAAGTACTGTGATTATTCACCTGATGTTTGATTCTTGTCACAGTGCTTTTCTGTATACAGATAGTTGTTAAAACGTGTTGTTTCTGCAGAGGGCACACATGACATAGGCTTCTATTCTGCCATCTTGCTGTGCCCTCCTGTCTCAAATTTGGCCAGAACCTTGTAGAGTAGAATAAACAGCATGATTGTCTCTCTTTTCATAAGATTTTTATGTCTATTAGTTCTACTTAAATTTTATATAACTAAAATTGCAGTGTATAAATTTATTAAATATGATTTAATGAATAGGAAATGTAATATTTAATATTGATTTTTATATTGGCTGAAAACAAAAAAAAACCAAAAAGGAGCCAATAAATTCTAGAATTTCAGATACATCGTTAGTTATTAAAAAGTTCTGAGTCTTTGATAGGCTCATTGATAGTAATAGTGTTGCAGGCAGACAGGCAGAAAACACTGGGCTTTATTGACTATTTTACTGAAGAAGAACTGCAGAAGACATAGGAAAATATCTTTGTGCACAAGGTTTACACAAAAATTTCATAGATATAATAAAGATTGTTTAAATCACAAAAGTATAAATGATAAATTTGATATCACCAATATTAAAAAATTCTGCTCTTTGAAATATGCTGTTTAGAAAATAAAAAAGACATAAGAGGCTGAGGCTGAAGGATCACTTGAGCCCAGGAATTTGAGGCTGCAATAACCTATGATTGTGCCACTGCATTCTAGCCAGAGTGACAGAGTGAGACCCTGTCTCTTCAAAACAAATTTAAAAAATGAAAAAAGAGGTCACAGACTAGGGAAAATATTTGCAATTTGCATATCGGAGAAAAGATTTGTATCTAGGATATAAAAGAATTCTTACAAGTAAATAGAAAACAATACAACAAAAAAATGAGCAAGATATTTGAATAGACAGTTCATCAAAGAACATATTCAGATACTAAGTAAGCACAAATAAACATGTTTAACATCACTAGCCACTTGGAAAAATGCAAATTAGAACTGCAATATCACTAAAGACTGGCTAGAATAACTAAAGTTAAAAATTACTGGAAGTGTAAAGTATAGGTGAAGATACAGAACACTGGAAATCTCATATATTTCTGATGGAAATACAAAAGTGAAGGACAATTTTATAAATATTTAAATATTTTGGTGATCTCTTTTAAAATAAATCATACATATATCATATGAACCAGCAATCCTACCCCTAGTCATACATTAATTTAAAATGTATATCTTTATACAAAAATTGTACAAAAATGTTTCTAGGAGTCTTTTTGATAATTGTCAAAAACTGGAACAACCCCAAAGCACATTCACTGGCACATAGAGCAATATATTGCAGTACAATCATAAAATAGAATGCTTTTCAGAGGCCATGCACCATGGCTCATTGCCTGTAATTCCAGCACGTTGGGAGGTGGATCACCTGAGGTCAGGAGTTTGAGACCAGCCTGGCCAACATGGTGAAACCCTGTCTCTAATAAAAACACTAAAATTAGCCAAACATGGTGGTGCACGCCTGTAATCCCAGCTACTCAGTAGGCTGAGGCAGGAGAATCACTTGAACCCAGGAGGAGGAGGTTGCAGTGAGCTGAGATTGCACCATTGCACTCCAGCTTGGGGGACAGAGCAAGACTCCATCTCCAAAAAAAATCCTATTTAGCAACCAAAAGAGATGAAATACTAATACTCACAATAATATGGATGAATCTCAAATGAATTAGGATAAATAAAAGAAGCCAACTTAAAAGGCTGCATACTGCATGATTTTTCATTCATATAATATTCCAGAAAAGACAAAATTATAAGTAGAGAAAGCATTTTAGTGGTTGCCAAGATTGAAGGATGTTCAAATTTTTATTTTATTTTTTCAGAGAACTTACTGTAAAAGGAGCTCATAGTTACTTTTGGAGTGATAGATTTTCACGATTGTAGTGATTGTATGATTGTATACAATTGTCAAAACTCATCATGCTACCTACTCCTCCTCCACTAAGAAGAACCGAAATAGTGAGTAGTCACACTTTGAATAGATCACCCAAGAGAGAGCACTGGAATTTAAAAGAAACGTCACAGAAAACACCTAAAGACAGAAAGAAAAGGAAAACAAAGCAGCCTGCTTGTTCAGGTTCAGCTGGGAGCTAGGAAACACCAATTTGGGGAAACAGTAAGTTAAAGATCCCCAGTCGTTAGCATTCCCACCATGGACTCCTACATTTCCAGCCACAGGAAAGCACTTCGACCCTTTTGGGTCCTGAATTAAACATAGGGAGTTGCCTGGTCACACAGCCTGATGGCATTTAAACAGGGAGGTAGCTTGTGCTGGGTGCCAGACGCCCAACAAGTGCTAAGCAGTTAAGTATCCTGCCGTTTTAGAGCCCAGCTCTAGACAAACTGCACATTGTCCTAGGGTGTGGTAGTGCTGGGGCTGAAACGTGAACAAATCATGAACTGCTACGGAGGCTGAGGCATGAGCGTGGTGAGGGGTGCCACTTCCTGAGCTGAGAGGCAAACAGGGCAAGTGTTCTCCATCCACTGGTATAGGCTGCTACCACTGAAGGTGGCCCCACCCTCACCAGTTGAAGGACTACAGGATGGCTGCTGGAGATCTCACTCAAGCATTCTACTGGGGCCCTGGGAATTGCTCTGCCTCTGCCTATATGGCAGGTATCTGCACACTATCGGGGGCCTATGTATAAATTTGCCCAACCCGACTTTGTCTCCCCCAAACCTGTGCAGTCTACGGGCTTTGGAAATTCCCAGCTCAGTCTACTGCTGTTGGCGCCTGCACATCCCTCCCAGGTGTCCAAAATTGTATTTACCACCCAGCTGCTACCACCACAGCTGGCACCTCTCTGCATGCACCACCTGTGGTCCTAGAGACAGGCCCACCCATCCCACGACAGAAAATGGCAAGCAAGCACATGCTACTCAGGACACAGAAGGTCATCCTGCTATGCTATTCCCATCATCCCCACCACACTGGCCCTGAGAATCTGCCCAACTGCTCAGCCTGCCACTGTCACTACTGGCATTTGAGCAAGCCATCTAAAGACCCAAGAATTGACTTGCCAGGACCTGCTGACACCAGTGCCAGCATATGCTTCCATGAGATCCAATGACAGGTATGCTTAGCCCCAAACTGCCACCACTGCAACTGTATTTATATCAGATAAAACAGATTACGACTCAAAAACAGTTATAAAAGACAGTTCCTATGTGAAGATGAAGGGCTTAATTGAGTAAGAAGATATAACAATTCCAAACCTTTATACAACCACCAACCATGTATCCAGATATATAAAGCAAATATTATTAGACTTAGAGGAAGAGATAGACTCCTATTCAATAATTCTTGGGAACTTCAACACCCCAATCTTAGTGTTGGATCATCTAGATGGAAAATTAACAAACAAACATTAAATTTAAATTTCACATGAGAACAAATTGACCAAGCAGATATTTGCAAAGCATTTCATCCAATAGCTACAGGATACACAGTCTTCTTATGAGCACATAGAACATTCACCAGAATAGACCATATTAGGCAACAAAACAAGTATAAACACATTTTTAAAAAAATCAAAATCATATCAAGTATATGCTCAGATCCATGAAATAAAACTAGAAATCAATACCAAGAGGAGCTTTGGAAACTGTACAATGAGATAGATATTAGGAAACATGCTCCTGAATGACCATCGAGTCAAGGACGATATTAAGGAGGAGATCAAAAAGTTTCTTCAAACAAATGAAAATCAAAATGCTACATAGCAGCATTTTTCAAAATATAGGATGCAAGATATAGCAAAAGCAGTGTTAATAGAGAAGTTTATAACAATAAACACCTGCATAAAAAAGGGAAAGATTTCAAATAAACAATATAATAACACACCTCAAATAACTAGAGAAACAAGAAGTCAGACCTCAAATTAGTAGACAGAAATGAAAAATAAAGACCAGAATATAGCTAAAGAAATAAAAACTAAAGAAAAGGATTGCAAAAAGAACAGTTGTTTTATAAATTTGATAAAGCACTTGCTACATTAACCAAGAAAAAAATGATCCAAACAAACAAAATCAGAAATGAAAATGGAATTACAAGTGCTAACACAGAAATACAAAACATCATCAGAAAGTATTATGAGCAAAGATATACCACCAAACTGGAAAACCTAGAGGAAAGGGACAAATTCTTAGAAATATACAGCTTGCCAAGATTGAATCAAGAAAAATAAAACAGCTGAACAGGCCAATAATAAGTAATAAGATTGAATCAGTTATAAGTCTCCCAAAAAAGAAAAATTCCAGGCCCAGATTGATAATACCAATTCTCCTCAAACTATTCCAAAAAAAAAAAAAAAAAAAAAAAGAAAGAGAGGGGAAAAAACAACAACAACAACCACCAAAAAAAAACAACAACAACAACAACAACAACAACAAAAAAAACGTAGAGGAGAAATTCTTCCTAACTCTCTCTACAAGGCCAGCATTACCCTGATACCAAAACCAGAGAAGGGTACAACAACAAAAAGAAAACTACAGACCAATGATCATAGATGCAAAAATTCTTAACAGAATGCTAACAAAAAAATTCCAGCAGCATATCAAAAAAATAATAAACTATGATCAAGTCAGATTTGTCTGAGGAATGCAAGTATGGTTCAATATACCCAAATTAATAAATGTGATAGATTACATCAACAGAATAAAGAACAAAAGTCATATGGTCATCTCAACTGGTGCCAAAAAAGCATTTGATAAAATTCAACATCCCTTCATGCTAACATCGTTCAACATACTAGGCATGTAAAGAACATATCTCAACATAATAAAGGCCATATATGACAAACTCACAACTAATATCATACTGAATGGAGACAAACTACAAGACTTTTTTACAAAAAACCAGAACAAAACTAGGATGCCCACTTTAACAACTCCCACTCAACATAGTACTGGAAGTCCTAGTCAGAGCCATCAGGCAAGAGAAATTAATAAAAGACATATAAATTTAGAAAAGAGAAAGTCAAATTGTCATTTGTTGGTGATATGATCCTATATGTAGAACAAGCTAAATCTCCACCAAAAAACTCTCAGAATTAATAAACAAATGTAGTAAACTTGCAAGACATAAAATCAATATAAAAGAGTAGCTTTTCTATATACCAATGACAAACTGAGAGAGAAGTCAAGAAGGCAATTTCATTTACAATAGCAACAACAACAACAACAACAACAACAAATACTGAGGAATAAATTGAACCAAGGTGGTGAAAGATGTCCACAAGGAAAACTGCAAAACACTGATAAAAACAATTGAAGAGAATACAAAATAATGGAAAGACATCTCATGATCATGGATTGGAAGAATTAATATGGCTAAAATGACCATACTTCCCAAAGTCATCTACAGATTCAATGCAATCCTTATCAAAACACCAACATCATTATTCACAGAATCAGAAACAACAATTATAAAATTTGCATGGAACAACAACAACAAAAAAAAGAATTCAAATAGCCAAAGCAGTTCTGACCAAAAAAATAAGTCCCCCCAAATTAAAAAGCTGCAGTTATCACACTACTTGACTTCAGAATATATTACAAGGCTATACCAACCAACCAACCTATCAAGGCATGGTATTGGTATAAAAACAGACACATATAACAATGTTACATAATAGAAAACCCTGAAATAAATGCATATACTCATAGCAAATTGATTTTTCACAAAAGCATCAAGAATATGCAAAAGGGTGCCTTCTTCAATAAAGGGTGCTGGGTAAATTAGATATCCGTATGAAGAAGAATAAAACTGGATCACTACCTCTCATGACATACAAAAGTCAAGTCAAGATGGATTAAAGACTTAAACATTATACCCCACACTATAAAACTACTAGATGAAAACATAGGAAAAACACTTCAGGTCATCGATTTAGGTAAAGATTTTACCTTTTGGCTAAGACCTCAAAAGCACAGACACAAAAATAAAAACAAACAAATAAAACTATGTTAAACTGAAAAGCTTCTGCACCACAAAGGGAATAATCAACACAGTGAAGAGACAACCTGTTGAATAGGAGGAAATATTTGCAAACTATTCATCCACCAAGAGACCAATATGCAGAGTATACAAGGAACTCAAACAACTCAACAATTAGAAAATGAAGAATCCCATTTAAAAGGGGGAAAACGTCATGAATTGACATTTCTCAAAAGGAAACCAACATGCCCAAAGGGTATATGGAAAAATGCTCAATATCACTGGTGCAACTGCTTAAATCCTACTTGTTATATTTGAAAAAAGACTGAACATCTCTACAGAAGAAAAAGCATAGAAATAATCATACCTAACAACTGTAAGTTGTTAATTATAACCAAGAATTATATGTTTCTTTTTTATTATAAAGAAAAGACATTTTCATGCAAAGCTTAAGTAGTACATACTTATTACACTTTGTTCTTATCTGCTGCAATTAATCCAAAATGTTCAAGGAAGTTAGCTCTTATTATGCACAGGAGTAGTCATTACATGTGGTAGCTATTAGTAGGCAAGTATTATTCCTTACAAAAGCTTCATTGTTTTATCCTTCGCTCTTCATTTTAAGATAATTTCTTTCTTCAAAAGCCCTTCTGCATCCAATTAAGGAACTACATTTATTTTCTTTCACTTATTCCCACAAAAGGAAAATTTCTAAAACATATAAAATGAAAATAAAGTGACTTTTTACAATCTGTGTATATATGACAACTTTACTCACTTTGCCCTTCTTAAGTAAAATTCTCAAAAGATTGTCAAATGAAAAGACATTATACTACAACTTAGCTGGTTGAAATGTGCATTTCTTTACTTGTGTAAGAAGATACATTACAATCATAAAGAAGATGATGTGGTGTGAAGAAACAGAAGAAAATTCTTATACATGTGAAAGTCATTTTCAATTTTCCACTGAAATATCTGAGAATATATGCATATACATTTATATATAACAAAACCATAAAAAATGTCTGACAACCAGTTGCCATAATTTATGAAGGATTTCCAGTACTTTTAAGGCTAATGGAACAAGGTTCAAACAAATAATTAGTGACCAATCCCACTATCTATGAAATATGACATAGCTTGAAAAAAAGACAAGTAGCTCATTTACTTGTCTTTTTTTTTAAAAAAATCTTCCATTAAATATTACTTGTATCTGAGACTCTGAAACCCAGGGTAAGTACTAATGAGATAATTAGACAGCCATTCCTTTATCATAGCAATTAATGCTTGCATTCTATCTATATATCTATCTATCTCTATATGATCTGTTTATTCATCTATCTATCTAATCTGTTCATTTATCCATGTGATAAAGTTTAATCCCAAGAAATCATTGCAGGCTTATGAGAGAGATTAAATGTCATGCTCTTGGAGCAGCAGTCTTGAAAATGTGAAATATTATTTGGGAATGAGAATGGAACAAGCTGTGTTGAATAAGCAGATCAAAAGTGTGCTTTGGTTTCAAGGCTAAATAATAGAAATATGATCTTATTCTTTCCTGGATTTATTATTCTTCATCACTATCTGATATATTTCAGTAGCTTTTTAACTATAACATAAGCTGTATAGGAGCAGATGTTAATCTGCTTTTGTCTATTTGCATTCTATCAAAAACAATGCCTGGCACATTGAGATGATCAGCCAACATCAAATGATTGATTAAAAGATGTTTCTAATATAGTGTTGAGGAAAATATAAATTAATTATATATTTATAGTTTATCTGTTTCTGACCTCTGCTGGAATCCACTTTTCTTCAGAGCAGGAATGATATCTTAATGGTTTACAAATATCCAAGCACACAGGACAGTGTCTGGAATGTAAGTGAATGCTTTTTGAGTTAATTAAAGATTTGTGCCAGAGAGAAAATAGAAGCTGGAAGGTATACAACATAGAATAAATAAAAATTAAAAAAAAATTATTGTGATCAATTGTTTCATTTTACCCATTGAAAAGGTAAAAAAAAAAAAAAAAAATTCCAGTATATGAGTCTGGTTTCTCCTGAGAGATGATAGATAGATAGATAGATAGATAGATAGATAGATAGATAGATAGATAGATGTAGATGATAAATAGGTAGGTAGATACATAGATAGATAGATAGATAGATAGATAGATAGATAGATAGATAGATAGAAAGAAAATTATTATAAAGAAATTGTTATAAAGAATTGGCTCATCCAATTGGGGAGGCTGAGAAGCTCCCAGATCTGCATCAGCAAGCTGGAGAGCCAAGAGAGCTGATGGTGTATAGTCCCAGTCCAAGTCCAAAGTCCTAAGGACCAGCAAAACCAATAACATAAGTTCTAGAATGAGTCTAAGTCTGAAGGTGGGAGAAGACTGATGTCCCAGGTCAAATCACTCACAAACAGAGAATCCTGTCTCACCAAACCTTTGTTATATACAGACGTTCAATGGATTGGATGAGGCCCACCCAAATTAGGACAATTTTTCTCAGATTACCAATTCAAATGTTAATCTAATCTAGAAACACCTCACAAGCACTCTCAGAATAATGTTTTACCAAATACAGTGACACTTTGTGCCCAAATAAATTTGAAACATAAAATTAGCTATCACATGCAGTAATTCCTTATAATCATTGAGTCCTCATTATGTCTAATTACATTGCTGATATTATTTCATTTATTCCTTAGAACACCAAACAAATCAGGTACCATTATGTTCACCATTTTACTGAGGAGAAATCTGAAGTAGTTTAAGACATATGTCTTCACAGTAGTTCATATCTCTCCAAGTAATTTCAAATCAGAAAGAAAATTTAAGTCTTAGCATTTGTGTCCCTTTACTTTGAAGAATAGTCATATATGTAATATGTAAATTTAATGGAGCTCATTTATCTCCTTTATTCACCATTGTATCACTATAGACTAGAGCATGATTTTCCCCTATAAACACTCAATATTAGTTTAATGAATTACATTAGACAATTTAGCTCATAGGCCTTGAGTTCAATAAAGAAGATTGGAAATGCAGTTGACCCTTGAATACCACAGGTTTGAATTATGTGTGTCTACTCATATGTATATTTTCTTCTGCCTCTGTGACAACTGAGACAGTAAGACCAACCCCTTTTATTTCTCTTCCTCTTCAGTCTCCTCAACATGAAGACCACATGGATGAAGACCTATATAATGATACATTACCACTTAATGGGTAGTAAATATATTTTATCTTCCCTATGAAATGAGTAGTAAATATATTTTATCTTCCCTATGATTTTCTTAATAACATTTTCTTTTCTCTAGATTACTTTATTATAATAATACAATATATAATACATATACAAAACATGTGTTAATTGTTTATGTTACTGGTAAGTTCTCCAGTCAATAGTAGTCTATCAGCAGTTACATTTTTGGGAAGTCATAAGTTTTTCATGGATTTTCAATTGTGCAATGTGTCTGTGCCCTTAATCTCTGCATTGTTTGAGGGTCAACTGTACATATTTTGAAGGGAGCAGTACAGATGTTACTTGAAGCTCTTTTATTAAAATATTCAACAAATATTTAACCAATCCTTGATCTCTGCGTGTCACTGATTCTATGGAATTAGCAAATCTAATGATGTCTCTGCCTTTAAGTAGCTTACAGCATAGTGGGGAAGAGATGGGATGACTTATGGAATGTGTGTAGTGAAGTAAGAGAAGATAGTTGATACCTGAATCATTGGGAGACTACCACCAATAATAGATGAAAAAAAATGTATTGCACCAAGAAGCAAGGAAGATGAGAGTTACAGAAAGAATAACAAAGGCAATATTGTCAACTGTTGCAGAGTTCAAATAAAACCTGAAAAAAAAAAAAAAAAACTAACAAACCTCACAACTGGTTAATAATCTCTGAGACATTTGTTTCAGTGGCAACCTGTGAGGCAGCTTTCTATAATTCAACATGGTTACCGTAGTAATCTTCAGCACCCTGATATTGTTTGTGGAGCTCTAAACACCGTATTATATATTTTAAACAATGAATATTTGTTGAGTTATTAAATAAAGGAATTTTGAAGAAGTGTAAATTTGTGAGTGAATGCACAGGCAGTGTCACCTTACCTAAGTTTATCTTCAATTACTTTTAGTATGAAATTTATGTTAGAGCTTTTAAATTAAACAGTAATGTGTTTCTCATCTGTATTTTTGCTCATGCTGTCTTAATTACCTGAAATAGTCCTATTTCAACATTTTAATTCAAAGTCTATACCTTTTCCCCCAAATCCAGTTTAACATCTTCTTCATTAAAACTTTTTTAACTTTTATATCATAATTATCTCCCCATCTTTAATTTTTCATATAACACATAAAGCTGTGCTAAACATTCTCACACTTCTTATCTATATTTTTCTCTCAAAAGATGGATAGCTTCAGCATAACTGGACACATTTAAACGTATGGCGACATGTGCTAAATACATACACAAAACTTAATTGACTACATATTTCATGAACCTTACTTTAACATTGAGGGAAATTGAGAGATGAAGCAAAATTCTCCAAGGAAATTATTGGAAGCCATTTATTTTTTGTCCTTACTTGTACCCTTCCCCAACTTTCATATGAATGTCTTTTCCCACACTCTATGACTGCTGCTGTAGGAATAAAAAAAGAAAATTAAAACAGTGTTACTGATGGTCTCATTTGATAACTATGCCTTGTAGTCTAAATAAAATTGATTTAGTCAGTTATACAAATGTTGACTTTGAGTTTTGCTAGAAACTGAATGTAGAGTTAAGTGCTGACATCTTTCGGATTGGGTGGTTTTGCTTATATTGCCATGTGGTTATATAAAGAGTGTTGAAGTGGGAATTTGAAATGTTGTATAGATATAGAAAATAATAGTCATTTCTAGATATTTTTCTTTTCTTTATAAAGTTAACCAATTGAGTCTTTTTTTCATTATTATCTGTAAGCACATCTGGACTTTCTAAATTTTCATTATTCAGAGTTCAACACAAGTCTTAGCAGGATACAAAGGCATGAATATTAAACCATTTCAAAAGCCAGTTTTTTAAAGAATCATATTTAGAGTCTTGCTGCATTTCAATTTCCCCATATGGCTTTATGAATTCATAACTTTTGGAGGTCATCCTGGACTATCTGCTAGCTGTTCTGTATGATGAGATGAGCAGAGAGCAGGTGAATCAAGCAAGGAGGAGATGGCTTCTTGAATTGAACAGGATATAACATTTGGGTTCTTTTATTAGTTTTGTATTCTCTCCCTGCAGCTGAGGGCCATCCACTCTTTTTTTTATAGTATTTTCAAGTGTGTGCCCCTTTTTCTTTGTTTCTTCTTCTTTCTTGGTTCTATTTCACGCCTCCCTCTCCCCAAGGAAAAAATGATTAGGGCTGTGGACATTAATTTGTTTTGATCCTTTTATTCCAATCATGAAGCTAGATTTGTGTGTGTGTGTGTGTGCAAGTGTGTGTGTGATAAATTTTATTGAATATTAAATATATGCTAAGAATAAGAACAACTGCCTTCACATGGAGTCTTATGTAATCTTCTCAATAAACCTATTAAGTGGCTGCTCTGATTACCTCCATTTTATAAATGAGGTTAAGTTGCCCGCCTGTGTCACACAGCTAATAATGGACAGCGACAGAATTTTCATCCTCCATTAGGAAATGTTTTTCAAGATTAAAGATAGCTAAACTCACACCTGAGTAACACCAAATGCATGCTGTTAATCACTGTGCTATTTTTTTGTGTAGCTGTTTGGCTGATTTGACCAATTCATCATCTAAATTTTCTTACAGGTGATTCATAAAAATGTGAGACAGAGTAGGCCTATGGCTCACTATTGGCTCATTTTCTAATTATTGGTAAGTATGCTGGAGCATCAGGATATTAATCTTTGTGTACCAGCTTATAAACCCTCATTCCTCTTCTTTGGATTCTTACCCACTCTGCACAATGTAGGAACATAAGCTGTCTAGCTGACTCCCCAGGTTTAGTAGGGGCTATGGTTCCCTTTAGGATACTGAAATTTAAGAGTTTACATTGGTAGAGATTATGTTTTCCCTGTACAACAGCTCTCTGTAAACTACTAACTTGTGGCACATAAACAGATTCTGCCTGGAGATCACACTGATAAGCAGCTCAGAGCTAACTTAAATAATAGCACGTGTCTGTCTACCTGTTAGTGCAAAGTCATTTGCTATAGTAATATAAGGAATATTTATGATTGTTTGTGTGCCATACACTCTGTTAAGTGTCTTGTGTTTGTTATTTCATTTAATTTACACAGCTATATGAAGAGGGAAGTACTTTTATTATTTATATTTTACAGCTGAAAAAAGCTAGTAAGTAGGAACTAGAGATTTGACCTAAGATTGATTCCAAAATTGATTTTCTTACCTACGATGTCTATTATCTTTATTTAAACATAAAAATATTTACATATATTATTTAAACATAGCCTTTCTTTTTTTTTTCTTTTTCCACTTTTATTTTAGAATCAGAGGGTACATGTGCAGGATTGATACTGAGGAATATTGTGTTTTGCTGAGGTTTGAAGTATGACAAAACCCGTCACCCTGGTATTGAACACAGTACCCCATAGGTAGTTTTTCATCTTTTTCTCCCCTCCCTCTCCCCACTCTAGTAGTCCCCAGTGTTTATTGTTCCCATCTGTATGTCCATGTATACCCAAAAAGAAAACCATTCTTATTTGATTTTGATATTTGTGCCAAGAGGAGTATATTATTTCTTAGGATAGTGGTTAGAATGTCGGCTTGTGAGATTGCCAATGCCACTGACATTTCTTTTTAGAAGTTAATGCTACTTTTTTAAATTGAAGGAAAGATAAGGACTGGCCAGTAGCAATTCTCTCTTAAAACTGTGGCTCCTGAGGTCATGGGATTTTAGTCTTATAAGACTGTGCAATGTTTCTCTTTGCCATTGAATTATTGTTTCTTAACCTGATTGATGTCCTCTGCCTTCTTTCCAAAGTCATGGATAATAACTGTCATGGATGTCTTAGTCAGTTCTGGCTGCTGTAATTGAACACCACAGACTGGGTACCTTAAATTATATTTATTTCTCACAGTTCTGGAGTCTGGAAGACTGAGATCAGGTTGCCAGCATGGTCAGGTTCTAAGTGAGGGCTCTCTTTCTGATTTACTAATGGCTGCTGTCTTGCTGAATCTTCACATGGTGGAGAGGGAGAACACTGCTCTCTTTTTTCTCTTACCTAGGCACTTATAACATCATGAGGGCTTCATGCTCATTGCATTATTTCAACTTATTCACCTACTAAAGGCTCCACCTTCAAATACTATTATAGTGAAAAGCAAGCCTTCAACATATGGACTTAGGGGGGACACAAGCATTCAGTCCATAGCCCATGGATTCTTGCAAGTTTCTTGATTCTTCTGTTTAGAGACAGACTATTTAGAGATAGATGATTTGGCTGATCCAAGAGGAACAGATTGTTTTCCTTTTGTCTCTTCTCTGAATATGTGCTTAATACCTTTTTATAAGCTCAACCTATAACTATTGAACAATTATAGGCACTATACTAGGCTCCAGAGATTCAACTATGATCAGAAAGGATATATTTTACCCTACAGATCTGAGTTAAATGAATGTCACTCTCCTACACTCAAACTGTATCCCATCATGTCAGAATTTCCTAATATCATTCCCTCCGATAAGCACAAAATTTATATCATTCTTTCCTGTTTTTATTCTATGAGAAAGTTTTGTCCCATGTCTATGACTTTATTTTTCCGAAACCCAGAACTGTCAGTTACTACTATTTACCCTTTTCTCAATGTCTGGTGGGGCATTTTCTTACAGTTCATTGTGCATCTCTTTTGTTATACAATGCCTGTATGTATTGGGCATTCTGCTAGGTGCTGAGGATATAGGATTAAAGGAGGTAGATATGACAGTCCTGCAGTTATGAAGATTGTATTCTTATTTAGACATCTGTGGGAATATTGTTCATAAAATTCACAAATTATAAATCCTATATTTCTAGGAAAATCAAAACAACACCCCAATCTTCTGGTACACAGTGACTGAATTTGAACTTTTTGTGACTAGCTCGGTAAAAGGAAGGTCTTAAAGCACTAGACTGCCAACATGGAAAAGAAAAACAAACATGTACTGCTGTTTACCATCAAAGCAATGTTCCTTACTAGTTTGACAGTGTTTTGTCTATTCCACACAAAGCCTGTCTACTATGACTTTGACATAATGATATAAAGTTTCCTGGGAATTTCAGTGGTATAATGAAGACCAGGGATTCCTTCAGCAAATCCTTAGGCAATTAAGTTTATTTATTTTTAGCCTTAGTATGCTTGTCTGTAAAATAAATATAATAATAACTATACTTCAGGGTTATAGTAAAAATTAAATAAGAAGCTGGGCATGATGGCTCACACCTGTAATCCCAGCTACTCAGGAGGCTGAGGCAGGAGAGTCATTTAAGCCCAGGACGTTGAGTGCAGTGAGCTATGATTGTGCCACTGCACACTCCAGCCTGGGCAAAAGAGTGAGATCTCATCTCTAAAATTTTGTTTTGAAGAACTAAATAAGAAAATATACCTATAGTGCCTAAAAATAGTATGCATTCAATATCTCATAGCTACAATCTATATCATCATCATCTTCACTATTATCATCATGTTCATGATCCCACCGAACATGGACCACATTTTGCTAGTAACCTATACTGGATTCTCTTTCTTTTTATATAACCATGGCTTTCTGGTAAGTCTCAGGCTCAGGGATGACTACAAGCAACACTTGACAAAGCTCCAATAGGAGAATTTTTATTCTTAATATTGATGCAGAAAACAATCAGGATGAAGAGTTTATTGATAGTGGAGTTTTAAGGGAAGTAGTAATTTTTCAAAATATTTCAAAAATTTATATTAGTTCCTTTTTTTTCTCATAAGTACGATAAGAAAACTCATACCAAGAAAATATTTATTTCTTTCCAAGACTTACTAAAGTCATTTAGAAGTATATATAAACATTTTAGAAAACTGGTAGGTCATGGAAATATGCAGCGCATGCACTATCAACTCTCTTTAAGGGTGAAAAGTACAGTTTGGAAATAGGCATTCAAATGTAATCAGTATCTGTAGGACCTAATATTTTCTTCAGTAAATCAGTGGAAATAACCTTTAGTATGACAAATACAAATCTAATGTATACTCTAACCATGATATTGTTTGCTATTACCAGCAGTGTTTACTATTTATCAGCAGTGATACTGTTTACTATTGTCAGTAGTGACTAATGAAGCTAAAAGAAAAACTATTCCAATTTCTTTTGGAATGTGGTAAGCCACATTCCCAATAATAAAGACAAGAAATCCTTAAATAATAATATCTATCTCATATTGACTGTTTACTATGTACATTTTCCTTTGAATCTTAAATATATTATTTAATTCTCACAATGAACCTATGTAGTAAGTATAATTGTCTTGATTTTGCAGATAAAAAAATATGTGGCTTAGAAAAAGGCTAATTAATTTAGTTACTGATACATTGCTAGTTTGATTGGAACTCAAGATTCAATCCCAAGTTCATGAGATAACAATATTTAAGCACTTAAGTACCTCACGTTACTTCCTTTCTTTCTAACGTATCCCCAGATTCCTTCCACCTACTCTATGTTGCAGCCATATTCTATCTGCTTCTCTCTTGACTTCATGTGTTTGTATGTACTGTTCTTTTTTTCTAACCCTTTTAAGGAAAACAATATCTATTCATGGCAGATATTGTATGAGACTATTTTTTCTATGAGAAGCTTTCCCTGACTGTCCTGAAGCGGTTGACTATTCATGGTAGTGCTCTCATACAATACTGTGCATTCCTTCTCATCATACTGTTTTGTAAAGATTATTTTTTGTTTGATCTTTCCTTGTTTGTAAGCTCCTTAGGTAAAAGTACCATATTCAACATGTTTACTATTTAATATCCAGTCACTAACATAGTTTCTAAAACATGGTAGAGACCTAAAAGTGTTAGTTAAATGAAAAAGTTGTATAAAATTTTGCTAATTTTAAAATAGATTGCACATGTTAATGGTTTTACTTTTAATGCTATATTGTATAGGAACATTTGCATGCATGCTAAGTTTCTTCTTAGGTTCCAAGTTCCATAAGGTCACATACCTTGTCATTTATCTTTTACATCCTATCTACAGAAGATTAGTGCAAAGTTTTGCACATGAAAGTGCTTATCAATCATTCATCTGATGTTGAAAACATTGAAGACAAAATGCATAAAACATATGTTGAGTTGAATGTCTCATATGGCACACAAAATTGATTTAACATTAAAGAAGTTGCTCCACGTTTCAAATGCTATTTTAAAAATGAGTTTTGCAGAGTTGTTAAAGGCAGTGCATTAATTATAAGACAAATAAACAGTATAATATAGAAGAAAGAGCGCTCAACATTAGGGTTCTTGGACATCAAAAATGTGAT
The DNA here is from genome assembly GCF_024542745.1 of Macaca thibetana thibetana. Classification (NCBI taxonomy): domain Eukaryota; kingdom Metazoa; phylum Chordata; class Mammalia; order Primates; family Cercopithecidae; genus Macaca; species Macaca thibetana. Next base: position 122,535,018 of record NC_065598.1, read on the forward strand.
TTTAGCTCCAATCCTAATGGCATATTATCCCTTAGAGAAGTCATTTGACTTTACTGTCATATATTATATTTTAATCCAATAAATAGTATGTTTGTAAACGTAGAGCTAAGGTATAAACAATCAGATAGAAGTGATGTGACTGACTCATTACACACTGTAACAGTTAATTTTGGGTGTTACCTTGGCTGGAATAAGAGACAGACAGATCGCTGGTAAAGTGTTACTTGTAGGGGAGTCTTTGAGGGTGTTTCTGGAAAAGATTGGCATTTCACTCAGTGGATTGAGTAAGGAAGATCTGTTCTCACACAATGTGTGTGGAAACCATCCAATCAGTTGAGGTCCTAGATAGAACAAAAAGGCAGGGAAAGGCAAAGTGCTTCTCTTTTTCAGAGCTGGAACAACCTTCTTCTTCTGCCCTTGGAAAACAGACCTTCAGGTTCTCTGAGCCATTTACTGAGTCACCCCAAAATACTGCTTGTTTTGAGTGAGGACTAGAACAGGAGAAGGCACTGCAACAGGACCAGGATGTTGTGTATGCTGCTCTGCAAATTGAGCCACATAATCCAGCCGATCCAATGCTATGTGAGGTGTCAGGGGTGGATGGGGATACTGTTTGGAGCTTTACACAGGACCTTACAGGTAAATTGCAGCACAGGCTATTAGAACTGTGGAGCAAGTCCCTGCCACCATCTACAGATAACTACTCTTGCGAGGCAGCTCATGGTATGCTACTGGGCCTTAGAAGACATTTAATGCTTGACCATGAGCCACCAAGTTGCCAGGCAACCTGAGATGTACATCATAAACTGGGCAATAGTTGACCCACCAAGCCATAAAGCTTAATACGCATAGCAGCATTCCATCATCAAATGAAAGTGGTACACACATAACTAAGCCCAAGCAGGTCCTGAAAGAACCTGTAAGTTACATAAAGAAGTGGCTGAAGTACCCATGGTTCCTACTCCTGCTACTCTGCCTTCAATCTCTCAGTCTGCACCTATGGCCCCATGGAGAGAATCCTATGATCGTTAGACACAGGAAGAGAAGACTAGTGCCTGGTTTTCAGATGGTTCTGCACTATATGCAGGCACCACCTGAAAGTAGACAGCTGTAACACCACAGTTCTTTTCTAAGATCTCTTTGAAGTACAATGGTAAAGGAACATATTTTCATTGGGAAGAACTTAGAACAATGCACCTGTTTGTAAACTTTGCTTGGAAAAAATGGTCATACATGTGATTATATACACCAATTCATGGGTTGTAACCATAGATTTGACTGAGTGTCAAAGACATTGAAGTAACATGATTGGAAAATTGGTGACAAAAAAAAATTTGTGGAAGACATGTATTAATAGACCTCTCTGAATGGGCAAAGGACTTGAATATATTTATGCCTCATGTGAATGTTCAACAAAGGGTGACCTTAGCAGAGGAGAAACTTAACAATCAAGTAGAAAGAATAACTCATCCTGTGAATAATGTAAGTCAACTGCCTTCCCTAGCCACCCCAACCATTGTCAAATGAGCTCATTAACAAAATGGTCTCAGTGCGGCAGGGTTTTGGTTATGCGTGGGCTTAACCAAATATGCTGTGTGTGCACAGTCTGCCACTAATAGAGACCAACATCGAGCCCCCAATATAGAACCATTCTCTGGAGTAATCAGCTAGCTAATGGCAGGCTAACTATGCTGGACTGCTTCCTTCATGGAAAGGGCAGTGTTTTGTCCTCACTGAAATAGACACTTATTTTTGGGTATGGATTTGTCTTACCTGAACGCAATGCTTCTGCCAAAACTACTATATGTGGATGTACAGAATGCCTTATCCACCATCATGGTATTCTAAACAATATTGTTTCTGATAAAAGAACTCAGTTAGTAGCCAAAAACACACAGCAATGAGCCCATGCTCATGGAATTTACTAGTCTCACCATGGTTCCCACCATCCTGAAGCAGTTGGCTTGATAGAACTGTGGAATGTCTTTCTGAAGATACAGTTACAGTACCAGCTAAGTGGCAACATCTTGCAAGGCTGGAATAAGGTACTCCAGAAGGCTGCATATGTTCCTAATCAGCATTCAGTATAAGGTACTGTTTGTCCCATAGCCAGGATTCACAAAACCAAGAATCAAGGGATGGAAGTGGGAGTGGCCCTACTCACCATTATGCTTAATGACCCACAAAGTTTTGGTTTCCTATTACCACAACTTTATGCTCTGCTGGCCTAGAGAGTTTAGTTTTATAAGAAGAACTTTGCTATATATTTTATAGCAAAATATATAGCAATGATTCCACTGAACTGGAAGTTAAGACTGCCACCTGGTCACTTTGGGCTACTCATTCCTCCAATGCAACAGGCTAAAAAGGGAGTTATGGTGTTGGCTGGAGTGATTGATTCAAAGAACCAGGGAGAAATTGGACTACTGCTACACAATGGAGATAATGAAGAATGTGTCTGAAATACAGGATTCCTGAGAGTGTCTTTTTAGTATTATCATACCATATGATTAAGGTTAATGGAAAATTACAACATTTTAATTCAGGCAAGACTATGAATAACCCAGTCACTTCAGGAATTAGCGCTTGGGTTACTGTACCAGGGAAAGAATCATAATTATAACCAGGTGTGGTGCTTGTTGTAAGCAAAGGGAATACAGATTAGGTAGTAGAAGAAGGTAGTTATAAATACCAAATATGACCACATGACCAGTTACAGAAAGGAGGACTTTAGTTCTCATGAGTATTTCCTCCCTACTTTGTTAAGATTACATTTTTGGGGGGCATATATACATATATTAGGCAAATATATTTGTTTTCCTTTCTCTCGTATTCTTTTATTATGTAACATAAGATGAATTGAGTTTATATTAGTATTTAATTATTAGTAATGTTATATCATAGTATTTAGTTTATGGGATTTCAGAAGAAGAGAAAACATCACTGAAGGACTTTATCTCTTCTGAGAAAAGAATGAATGTGTTTTCAGTTCTAAACAAGACAGCTGTATTGTCTTATGTGGAGCTATGACCTTATTATCATCTCTATTTGGAAATTAAATGTGGTTAATGGAGACGTGTATGGGTGCCAAGCTGACAAAGGGTGGACTTGTGATGGTTCACTTTAAGCGTCAACTTGATTGGATTAAGGGATAATCAGATGCCTGATAAAGCATTATTTCTAGATATGTCTGTGAGGATGCTTTTAGATGGGATTGGCATTTGAATCAATAACCTGAGTAAAGAAGAGCCACACTCACTCAATGTGGGCAGGTACCATACAATTGGCTGAAGGCGTGAATAAAACAAAAAGGCAAAGGAAAGAAGAATCTTGTTTCTTCTGGAGCTGGGACACTCTTCCTCTCCTGGCCTATAGACATTAGAACTTAAGGTTTTCCAGTTTTTGGACTCTGGGTCTTGCAACAATAATCTCCCAGGTTTTTGGGTTTTTGGCTTCAAACTGAAAATTATACATTGACTTCCCTGGTTCTGAAACCTTCAGATTTAGACTGAGTCATGCGATTGGCTTACCCAAGTTTCCCTTTTGTAGATGGCCTATTGTGGGATTTCTCATTATCCATAATCACATGAGGAAATTCCCCTAATAAATCCCCTCCCATCTATCTATCTATATTTATATATCCTATTGGCTCTGTCTCTGGAGAACCCTGGCTAATAGTCATGTGAATGTTGAAATTATCTGCATAAAAAGAAAAAGATACTAAAAATGTTCCATGGACAAAAGTCTTACGGATTTCTCAGCAGCAAATGGAAGACGTCTTCATAGAACATAAAATGCTTTTAAAATATTTCAAAATATAAATACTCTTAAATGTGTATACTCTTTACTTGAAAATGCACTTCCTTTTGAGAAAAACTAGAACGTTTATCAACTGTTAAAAGGTTCTTAGCTTATAGATTCAATATTTAAACATTAGTTTCTATTATAAGAAAATATGACAGGGATTTGGAGGAGAAAGTTCATAAGTAAAATGAAAATAAATTCCTTTTTCTTATTCAAGAGCCTAAAAAAATAGTAGTGTTTCAGTCTATGCAATTGTCCATCCTACGCAGACAATTGAAAATAAAATCTTAGATATTTCAGGCCACTGTTTCTAACTCACATTAGAAACTGAAAATCTAGAATTATACGATTGTTGTTGAAAAAACAGTGGAAAGTTGATTGAAAAATAAATTTACGGCTGAGCGCGGTGGCTCACACCTGTAATCACAGCACTTTGGGAGGCTCACTTGAGACTAAGAGTTCAAGACTAACCTGGGCAAAATGGCAAAGCTCTAGCTCTACAAACAAACAAACAAAAAATACAGAAATTAGCCAGGCATGGTGGCACATGCCTGTAGTCCCAGCTACATGAAAGGCTGAGGTGGGAGTATCACCTGAGCCCAGGAATAGGAGGTTGCAGTTAGCTGAGACCATGCTACTGCACTCCAGCCTGGATGACAGAGTGAGACCCTGTCTCAAAGAAAAAAAAATCTTTCCTGATTATATACATATATATGTGTGTATGTGTGTGTGTATGTGTGTGTGCACGTGCATGTTTGTGTGTGTATGTATAAATATATACATATACAATTATATAATATATTTATGCATATATATGTATATATTGACTACTTAAATGCCATATATCAGTGGGCATGTTAATTCCAGCTCTGCTTTGTGCAGAATTATAAGTTCTTTTATCTTCTAAATTAGTATGATCCAAATTATTTCTGGAGGTGCAGCTTTAGTACCCACTGCACATCATCAAGCTACTCCAGTCATTCATAATTATAAAATTTTAAATGCATAGCATATACCCACATTAATCAAATGGACCAAAATTTACTAAGATAAAGAATGGAATGTGTTCAGTAATTTTGTGTTCATGGAACAGTTCTATTAATACTAAAATAAAAAAATATATATGTATTTAATATAATTTTCAACCAAAGAAACGGATATGCTTTAAATTTCAGTACGTAACATTCTCCCTAATTTCTAACAATCACATATTTTTTAGAAAAACTGCTTGTTTTACAAAGGCAAGTTGCCTAAATATTGAAAGCATACTGTCATTCATAATTAAATTATTTTTCTATTGATCATTGTTGTTGCACTATTTCACATTTCACCATATTATTTATAGAACACAGTGATGAAGTTCCATTGCTTTATTGCATTATTTGGTAAACAGTGTAACAAACTGGAGAACTAGAAAATTAAAATTAAGGTGATTTAGCAATAAAGCAATTCCCTAGATTTTAATTAATTTATGGAAAGTTATTATCTAAAGACTTGTAACCTAGGACTCAGTAATATGGGTCTGGGGCACCACAGATTTAGGAATAGAGCTCCAAAAATCCAAATAAGTAAAATATATAGTTGATTTTGATTATGCGTTAAAAATGAAGACACATGAAGTGATAAATAATAGCTACAACCTTTCCTTTCTCCATAAATGAGGATCCCTTGCAACCAGCATGAGTCCTGACATCTAAAAGCCTCTATCTAGATGAATGTTTCTGAAGAATTGACTTCAAATATGTAGCAAATTTAAAACAGATATTTGAAACAACTGAACAAGTAGTTCTCAAGCACTCAAGTGCAGTTTTCAGAATTATTTCCCAGGATATTTTCTGTAGAAAGAGTGTAGATCTAGGCAAATAGTTTTAAAAATAAAAATAATAAAATACTCAAATTTCAAAATAAAATTTGAATATATCAAATGTTTGGAGCCATGAATATAACTTACTCCTTGCTAAATATTCAAGGGCATTAAAAGCTTATTCTAATAAACTTTTAATGCTAATTCCTATTAAATAAATGAATCTAAATTCAGAAACAAATATCCTTCTGTTCTTCTGATCATCCAACTCAAAGAATGCTAAAATACTTAATTGCACTTGAAACTTTACTAATAATTAATATATGTTCATAGGGAATTAGAAGGATAACATCCTAAAACATTATCAAGCTACCAAAAATTTAAACCAATAATAAGTAGATAGAATCTGATTTATAGCCACATAACTGATAACTGGAAAGATTAGGAAGAGAAGTTGATTCAAAGAGAATAACTATAAGTTTAGGTATGGGGTAATCTATTAAGATTGTTTTCTTCCTTGTCAGAAATTTAAACTAGTTTCTCAAATGACTGCATTTCTCAAAGTTGCACACTCATAAGATTCCTCAAAGACATTCTTTGCTTGTTTTTCTGAATCTTCCCAATATTAGATTTTACAAGGCTTAAAGTTTTGTTTTCATTTTGCAGCCTCCTTGGATGTAAGTTTAGATCTTATTCACTGGATATTAAGATACAATAGGGGATCCAGAGACCTTATATGAATTAGTCCTTTTGTAGATAATTTTACTCTAGCCTTTTTCTTTATGATTCATTCTGTACAAGTATTTCATTACACATATTTATTCATTTATTTTTCCAATTAAAGTTTTTGTACTTGCATTTTATTTTTTCAATTTTCTTCCTGTGTAAATAATTGTTGTAGTACATTCATCTCCTGCTTGGTCTATAAACACTGACTTTTGCCACAATTGTGTGCTTTGCCGTATTCTCATTCTACATGTTCTTCTTCAGTGCATCCTTTATTTTCCATCGTTTTAATACTATTTTCTATGCTGATGACTGACAAATCTCTTTTTCCTGTGATAACAATCACTACAAAGTCAGATCTAGTTGGCATCTCTCTTTGTCTCATAAGCACTTAAACTTAAAATGTGCCAAAGCACCATTATAAGATCTCTGATTTGACACAACACTTTGTAAGTACAAAGGACATACTGTATGTATTTCTGTACCCGACCAACAATTAGAGTATATAGCAGCTATTAAGTATCGAATAAATATCTGCTGAACTGTCCTATATGTTGTACGATATCAAACCCCTCACACCCCTAACCAGTTTTTTTTTACTTTTTTATTTTTTTGGTATATACTGTCTTGTATGTTCTTCCTTGGCCACCTCTGCTGTTTGAAGCAAGGTACTTTCCAGCTCTTCACCTCAGCTCCCCTTCCATTTAAAAAGTGATTAGAATAGATTATTGCTAAAGTTCCTTTAAACTCTGGTATCTTTAGGAGTAAAAGTTAAATGCTGTGGGAAATGTCAGTGAAAGCCAATACTTAAATTGAGCATTGAGGAGTGGTTGACACATTTTCCTTAACGTTTTAAAATTTTGCATAACAGTTTTACTACTACATATTTTACATACCAAATAGTTTATCTTTTTAAAGCATATAATTTCATGGATTTTAATATATTCATAGAGTCGAGTAGCCATCACTACAATCAGTGTAGAACATTTTCATAATTCATTACTCATTAGCAATTACCCACATCAGGTCTCCCTAATCCCCCCCAAGGCCAGCCCCAGGAAACAACTAATATATCCTTTTATCTATCTGGATTTACATTTTCTGGACATTTGATAAAAATAAAAATATAAACTGTGCAGTATTTTTGACTAGCTTCTTTCACTTAACATTACTTTTTCAAGTTTAACCTATGTTGTAGTATGTATCAATATTTCATTTCTTTTTATTGTTGATTATATGGATATATCACAATTTTTTATCCATTTATCAGATGATTTGTATGAACACACGCTTTCATTTATCTTAAATGTATAGCACATAGTGTAACTGCTGGGTCTTATAATTTAAATGTTTAACATTTGGAGGAGCAGCCAGACTGGTCTGTTTGACAAATTCCCTAAACCTCTTTATTCCCACCAAGAGTGTATGGATAGTTGCATTTCTGCTTGACAGTTGTCTTTTCAATATAGCCATCCTAATATGTGTGAAATGGTATCACATTGTAGTTTTGATTTTCATTTTCCTGATGACTAATGATGTTAAGTATTTTTTTTTTGTATGCTTACTGAACATTTTTATAGCTCCCTTGGGGAAATGCCAATATCTGTCCTTTGCCTCTTTTAAGTCAAATTGTTTGCTTTTTTTCTTGTATTCTTCTAAGTGGCACTTATATAATCTAAATATAAGTCCCCTATCACATATATGATTTGCAAATTTTTTGTTTATTTTGAATGTTGTTTTTTTCACATTCTCAATGGTATCCTTTGCAGCAAAACAGTAATTTGATGAGTATTATTTTTTCTTTTTTTTTGCTAGTGTTTTTGGTGCCATATTAAAATTAAGAGTTGCTTAATTCAGGGTCATGTAGATTTTCATCTCTGTTTCCTTCTAAGAATTTAATATTTTCAACTCTTACATGTAGATATTTGATTAATTTTGAGTTATTTATTGTACGTGATGTGAAGCAGAGTTTTGATTTCATTTTCTTACCAGGATAAAAGACATTTATCTCATCACTATTTGTTTCAAATTTTACAAAAAATATTTATCATATTAAATTGTATGGCAGGTACCTTTGTTTAAAAACAACTGGCCATTTATTGGTTTGTTTTTTTGGACTTTCAATTCCATTCCATGTAACTATATATTACTTAGTATGCTATTAAGTAATTAGAAAATCAGTTGTAGTTACTGTTCTTTGTAGCTAGTTTTAAAATTGGGAGTCTGAGCCTTCCAATGCTGTTCTTATTTTTAGCTATTCTTGGACCCTTGAATTTCCACATGAATTTTAAAATCAACTTGTCAGTTTCTGCAAGAAAAAAATCCATCTGGAATTTTTATGTAATCACATTGAAACTGTGGACCAGTTTGAGGTAGGACCACCTTGCTATTAATATTAAATATTCTTATTTATCAGTGTGGAATAGTTCTCTATTTAGGTCTCTTTTAATTTTTTTTCAACAATATTGTGTGGTTTTCAGAATATAGGTTTTTTGATTTCTTTTGTTAAATTTACTCCTACTTTATTCCCTTGAAGCTATTAAAAATAAATCTTTGAAAATTTTATTTTCAGGGCGTTAATTTAAGGTGTATAGAAATGAAATTTATTTTAGTATATTAATCTTGTGTTCTGAAACCTTGCTAAACATGTTTATTATCTTTAATAATTTATTAAGGGATTCCTTAAGAATTTACATATATATGACTTATGATTTTATAAGAACTTGTTCATTTTATCAAGTAGTCCAATTTTTGGCATAAAATCATTCATAGTATTTTCCCAAAATCATTTTTATTTCTGCAAACTGAATTGTAATGTCTCACTTTTTTAGTTGATTATAGTAACCTAAGTCTTATCTCTTTTTATTGGTCCGTCTACCTAAATAGTTGTCTATTACATTGATTCAAAACCATCTTTTAATTTAAAATGTTTTCTCTTATATTTTTTATGCTTTATTTCACTAATTTTCACTTTAATATTTTTATTTCTTCTGATTGCTTTTGGTGTGGTTTTCTTGCCCTTTTTCCAGTTTTTAATGTAGTCAGGCTATTGATCTTCCTTTTTTTTTTTTTTTTATTCTTGCAGATTAATTTATTAACAACAACAGTAAAAATATACTCATTGAATGTCTACTGGGTAGAAGACATTATGCTAGGACCTGTGGAGAAATGAAATGTAAATTAATATTTGGCCTATGGAGAAGTTAAGGTATACAGTATAGGCTAAGTATATACCCAAAGGATTATAAATAATGCTGCTATAAAGACACATGCACACGTATGTTTATTGCAGCACTATTCACAATAGCAAAGACTTGGAATCAACCCAAATGTCCATCAGTGACAGACTGGATTAAGAAAATGTGGCACATATACACCATGGAATACTATGCAGCCATAAAAAAGGATGAGTTTGTGTCCTTTGTAGGGACATGGATGCAGCTGGAAACCATCATTCTCAGCAAACTATCACAAGAACAGAAAACCAAACACCACATGTTCTCACTCATAGGTGGGAACTGAACAATGAGATCACTTGGACTCGGGAAGGGGAACATCACACACCGGGGCCTATCATGGGGAGGGGGTGAGGAGGGAGGGATTGCATTGGGAGTTATACCTGATGTAAATGGCGAGTTGACGGGTGCTGACGAGTTGATGGGTGCAGCACAGCAACATGGCACAAGTATACATATGTAACAAACCTGCACGTTATGCACATGTACCCTAGAACTTAAAGTATAATAATAATAATAATAATAATAAAAAGAATTACATTTTAATTAAACGTGCAAAAAGAATGTAAAACTGTGGTTCTATACTATGATTGTTTAGGAAAGAAGGCAAATGTGACCAAGATGATCAAGTAATGATAAAGTGCCTGAAAAAATCAGGTAATACAGAATGAATGACACACAAACACAGAGACTGGTTTTAATACGATTTCAAACTTCGGGAAATCCCCAAGAACCAAAAAGACGATGCTAAAAAAATTAGAGCTGTTGTTCCTATATAAAACCCTATGTGAATGTGAACTTTTGTGAAACAGTTGTTGAAATGTTTATAGTCTCAGGGTAGTGTGTGTGTGTGTGTGTGTGTGTGTGTGTGCAAATTGAGCACTATAAAAATGTAGACTCCATAGGAAATTTTGGTGTCATGTTTTTACCTAGACTTACGTCAGTGACCTCACCAAATAAACAATGAAGTTTTACAAAGACAAAAAAAGAAAAAAAGGTCCTCAGGCCAATCATTGAAACTACGTAAACCTCAGTTTTCCTACTTACATAGGGATGTTATTACTTGCCTATTATTATTCAAATAGACGTTTAGATAACAAAATAGAGTAATAGGTATGAAAGCTCTTTTATATAGAAGCATTATCTTATTTTAAAAAATTATTTTAGTTAACTTTGAGAAAGAAAATTCAACTTTTTTACATGATAAACAGTATAATTAGACACAATCCATTAACAAGACAAAATGACAATTTGTCATGTTTTTTCTTTTTTTATAATGACTTTGATAGTTCTCTTATAGGTATTCAAATAAAGCATTATTTAAACAATGTTAAACTCATCTCTTTTTTTTTATTATTATTAGCAAGGCTTCTTGAAGATGGTTGCCTGTATTTCTGATGAGTTTGCAAGCAAGAGAAAGGTCTGAAATCCAGCAACTCAGAGTCGATATAATGCTTACAGTAACATAAATGACAAAGTGTCATTGATGACTGAGATGACAAATGACAACATGCATATTAATAAGCACTAGACGACATTCAATCACTGTCCAATATTCTTAGTCACGTTGAAGGACAATGCAATCTTCAAATGCAGCACCCCACAGAAGAAGTGTGACTGTCACCAAACAACTTCTACAACTTAGAAAGTCAGCAGAAAAGTGTCAAGGTTATGCCTACCTTCATGGAAAGGTGAATGACACCTGCATAATTTTTGTATCCATACTACAGGGGCAACAACAATAGCCTCCAAATCATACTTTTACACAATAACAATAGGCTCCAAATTATTGTATAGAAGTTGTGTCTACACATATCATCAGTTCAAGCCTTTCAACTACATTTAGTAATGAGTGAAATTAGGTTTTTTTCATTGTGCTCTCTTTCTTTCTCTCTCCATCCCTGCCTGTTTCCCTCTCTATCTATATAGTTATGTGACAGGACTCCTTATGTGTTTGATCAATTCCATTAAAGTAGTTTATCGAGGTGGATAACTATCTAGGTGGATAACTAGATTAAGAGCCACATGAATCTATGTTACGTGACACAAGTGCTATGTGTATGTGTATATGTTTCTATATAACACACACATAAGTAATTTTTATATCTCAAATGTCCGGACATTTTATGAGTCATCTACTTTATTTTTTACAGAATTTTTTCTTTTTTAATATATAGAACAATTTCCTAAATACACTTATTATGAACATATGATAAATATAAATAATATAGATATTTGACAAAAACACACAACAACCCAACAAGGAAGAGCTGAGGTGGACAGTCCAGTCCAAAAGCTTATTGTTCACCAGAGTGACAGGTAGACTGTATTCCCTCTGGTAGTGCATAAATGACTGATATTGTTGTTATGTGTTACAGTCCTAATGTCACTCAACAGGTATTTTGGACTGAATGTGAAAATCCTTAAACAAGAACTATGTTCCTGGGCTTGAATATAAATATACACAGAAGCCTCAACTCTTCTGCTCATATGTTCATTGCTTTTCTACTGAATATCAACAGGTATTTTTATATATATTTTTGTCTACACAGAAAACAATAAGCTATATTGCAGAGATGGGTGGGTTATTTCAAATGTACTTTCTTGAACTTGTAACCTTAAGAATGGTGATATTAAATAAAACTTAAGCTATCTTAACCCAAGAAATAACAAATTGTCTGTATAAAAATGTTAGAAAGAGTTGGCTTTTCTGTATAATTATTTGTCTTTAGCCTGGTTTATTAGTCTGTTGAGGCTGCCATAAGAAAACATCCCAGACTGGGTGGTTTAAACAACTGAAATTTATATTCTGACAGTTTTGGAAGCTAAAATTCCTGGATCAAGTTGTCTGTAGACTTAGTTTCTCCATAAATAGATAAATATGGAGCACTTAGGAAAATCACACACACACACACACACACACACACACACACATATATTTACATACATAAACATGTACAAATGACTTTAATTTTGGTAGTTTTCTGTTAAAATTAACCCTTGAGTTAAAACTAGAGGTTAACGTTGAATGTTTGCAATTTATACTGGAGAAGACGGAGAGAATATATACCTTGTATAGATGCTGATCATTTCCATATACTAGGTAAATGGTTACATTGAAGATGCCCATTAGCTTTTTTTTGCATACACCCCATTCTTAGATTATTTGAAACAGTAACAGACGAGAAGGGCTAGGCAATTCCAGCATGTAATTCTGTGTTTAGACAATAAGAATTGTACCAGGACCATCCATCTAACCCGTACTGGAAAAAGATGACTTTTTTTTTCTTCAGGAAATTTGCATTTTAGGCACAGACTGAACTAGTTACCGGGTGTAGAACATCTAAACTTGGGTTGTAAGATCAAATAAATGTGGGCCGTAGATGGTACCTGTGACACCACCAAACGATCAGTGAGATCAAAATTAAGAGCCCTATTAGGAAAGCTTGTTTCCAGAGAGATGAATGGATTGTGTATATACAGAAAAAAGAGAGCATGAACATAGAACACGGTGAAAGAGTCACACTCATAGTCTAATTGGAAGTCTGGTTATAATCTTTGAATACCGCTTTCTGTTTCTTTGCAATAACTTCAACTCTGATAAGCAAACTTGAATATTTTGGTTTTTATAATTAAAGTCTCTGACTAGGATAATTGTTTTTCAGCCTTGTTTCTATGTGCTTTTTGGATCCCCATAACTACTCTAGAAATGCTTAGAAAGCAGTAAAGCAACAAACTATAGAAATGATCCCTGAAAGTATAGTCACACCGGGGCCTATCACGAGGAGGGGGGAGGGATTGCATTGGGAGTTATACCTGATGTAAATGATGAGTTGATGGGTGCTGACGAGTTGATGGGTGCAGCACAGCAACATGGCACAAGTATACATATGTAACAAACCTGCACGTTATGCACATGTACCTTAGAACTTAAAGTATAATAATAATAATAATAATAAAATAAAAAATAAAAAAAAGAAAGCAGTAAAGCATTTGCCTATTATATGAGGCATAACCTGTAAAATATATATATATATTTATATATATATAATATATATTTATATATTAAATATATATATATAATATATATTTTATATATTAATATATATATATATATATATATATTTCGAGAATATATATATATATTCTCGAAAGATACCAAATGGACAGAACAAACATTAAAGTCAGCAATCATTCACTGGGCACATAGAGTGCTGTGGAATTATAAAATCTATGGTATTATGGCTTTTAATCCCACAATAAACCTACACATATAAAAACTGCTTCAAGTCAACACAGCATAAGGAAGTATTGTGTAATGTATTCACATATATCACAGCTATATTAATAATGATTAATTCATACATAACTATTAAATAATATTCTTTCTTCCATTAAATCACTATCTTTCAGCCATAGTTTACCAAGAAGAAAACAGTTAAAATGACAACTACCTATAGCATAATTGGTATCAATTTTGGTAGCTGGCTTAATATAAATTTCCATTTAATTTTTGAATAAATAAAGCTTATTTAATTTTTATATTTAATTATGGTGGGTAAATGAAGTGCATATATTTATGGCACATATGAGATGTTTTGATATAGGCATGCAGTGCATAATAATCACATCATGGAAATGGGATATCCATCCCCTCAAGCATTTATCCTTTGAGTAACAAATAATCCAATTGTATTCTTAGTTATTTTTAAATGTACAATTACATTATTATTGACTACAGTCATCTCATTGCACTTTCAAATAGTAGGTATTAATCATTCTTTGTAACTATTTTTTGGTCCCAGTAACCATCCTCATCTTCCCCAATGCCCTCACTACCTTTTGCAGAGTCTGGTAACAATCCTTCTATCTCTATCTTCATGAGTTAAATTATGATGAAATTAGATTTTTAGACACCACAAGTAAGTGAGAATATGTGATGTTTGTCTTTTTGTGCCTGGCTTATTTTACTTAACATAATGATCTCCAGTTCATCCATGTTGTTGTGAACGGCAGGATGTCATATTTTTATGCTTGAATAATACTCCACTGTGCATATGTACTACATTTACATTAACCTTTAATCTGTTGATGGACACTTAGGTTGCTTCCAAATCTTAGCTACTGCAAACAATGCTGCAACAAACATGTGAGTGCAGATATCTCTTTGAGATACTGATTTCCTTTATTTGGGGTATGTACCCAGCAGTGGGATTGCTGGATCATATGGCAGCTCTATTTTTAGTTTACTGAGGAACCTCTAAACTGTTCTCCTTAGTGGTTGTACTAACTTACATACCCAACAACAGTGTATGAGGGTTCCCTTTATCCACATCTCCACCAGAATTTGTTATTGCTTGTCTTTCGGATAGAATCCATTTTACCTGAGATGAGATGGTATATTATTGTAACTCTGATTTGCATTTTTCTGATGAGCAATAATATTGAGCACCTTTTCATATTCGTATTATTCTGTTCTTGCACTGCTATAAAGAAATATCTAAGACTAGGTAATTTATAAAGGAAAGAGGTTTAATCGGCTCATGGTTCCAAGACTTTACATGAAGCGTAGTGACATCTGCTTCTGGGAAGACCTCAGGAATCTTCTAATCATAACAGAAGGCAAAGGTGGAGCAGTTGTCTTACACAGTGGGAGCAGGAGCTAGAGAAAGAAGTCGGGGGAGGTGCTACACACTTTTAAACAACCAGATCTTGTGAGAACTCACTATCGTAAGGTCAGTACCAAGGGGATGGTGCGAAACCACTCATAAGAAACCACCCCCATGATCAAATCACTTCTCACCAAGCCCCACCTCCAACACTGGGAATTACAATTCGACATGAGATTTGGTGGGCACACAGTTCCAAACCATATCAGTATAGCTGTTTGATATTTGTATGTCTTCTTTTGAGAAATATTTATTCAAATTTCTTTTCTCAGTTTTTGATCAGATTATTAGATTTTTTTTTCTATACAATTATTTGAGCTCCATGTATGTTCTCATTATTAATGCCTTGTCAGATGGGTACATTGCAAATATTTTCTCCTATTTTGTGGGTTGCCTCTTCAGTTTGTTAATTGTTTCCTTTGCTGTGCAGACTTGATATGATCCCATTTGTTCTGTATTTTTGCTTGCCTGTGCTTGTGGGGTATGAATCAAGAAATTTTTGCCCAAAATAATGACCTCAAGAGTTTCCTCAATATTTTTTTTATAGCAGTTTCATAGTTTCAGGTCTTACATAAGTCTTCAATTCACTTTGATTTGTTTTTTTGTTTTGTCTTTTTTTTTTTTGTATATGGCAAGATATATGGATCTAGTCTCATTCTTCTGAATATATATATCCAGTTTTCCCAGAACCATTTATCGAACAAACTGTCTTTCCCCAGGCATGTTTTTGGCATCTTTGTCAAAACTGAGTTCACTTTAGTTGTGTGGATTTTGGGGGTTCTCTATTTTGTTCCATTGGTCTATGTGTCTCTTTTTATACCAGTACCATGTTGTTTTGGTTAACAGAGCTCTGTAGTATGATTTGAAGTCAGGTGATGTGATTCCTTCAGTTTTGTTCTGTTTGCTTAATATATCTTTGTTGATTCTGGGTCTTTTATGATTTAATATACATTTTAGGATTTTTTTCTATTTCTGTGAAGAATGTCATTGGTATTTTGATAGAAATTCCATTGAATATATTGCTTTGTGTAGTATGGACATTTTAACAAAATTAATTCTTCCAATCCACGAACCTGGAATATCTCTGCATTTTTTGGTGTACTTTTAAACTTCTTTCATGAGTATTTTACAGTTTTAGTTGTGGGATATTTTCACTTCTTGCTTAAATCCTAGGTATTAAATTGTATTTGTGGCTATTTTTTATAGGATTACTACTTAAATTTCCTTTTCAGGTTGCTCACTGTTGGTATATAGAAATGCCACTGAATTTTAATGTTGATTTTGTGTCCTACGACTTTACTAAATTGATCAGTTGTAATATTTTTTTGGTGGAGTCTTTAGGTTTGTCCAAATATAAGATCCCATCATCTGCAAACAATGATAATTTGACTCATTTCTTTCCAAATTAGTTGTCCTTCATTAGTTTCTGTTGTGTGATTCCTCTTGCTAGGACTTCCAGTACTAAGTTGAGTGACAGTGGTGAAAGAGGGCATCCTTGTCGCATTCCACATCTTAGAGAAAAGGCTTTCAGTTTTTCCCCATTCAGTATGATACTATGTCTCTCATATATGGCTTTTATTATATTGAGGTATGTTACTTCCATACCCAGGTTTTTTAGGGTTTTTATCATGACAAGATGTTAAATTTTATCAAATGCTTTTTCAGTCTCAATTGAAATGATCATATGTTTCATGTCTTGCATTTTGTTGATATTATGAATCACATTGGTTGATTTGCATATGTTGAACCATTCCTGAATCTCAGGGAAAAATCACACTTTGTCATAATTAATGATCATTTTAATTTCTTGTTGAAGTCAGTTTGCAAGTATTATTTTTGAGTATTTTTAATTTGTTGTTGAACTTGGTTTACAAGTATTATTTTGAGTAGTTTTGCATCAATATTATTCAGAGATATTTGCCTGTAGATTTCTTTTTTTTTTTGATGTGTTTGCTTTTAGTATAAGAGTTATAATGGCCCCATATAATGAATTTGGAAGGATTGCTTTTTCCCCCGTTTTTGAGAATATTTTGATTAAGATTGGTATCCACTCTTTCTTAAATGATAGAAACCAGCAGTGAAACCATCGTGTCTCCAGCTTTACTGAGATTCTTTTTTTATTATGGCTTCAATCACATTACTTGCTATTGAGCTTTCAGGTTTTGCATTTTTTCCTGGTTCAATCTTGATAGGTGGTATGTGTCTAGGAACTTGCCTATTTCTTCTATATTTCCAATTTATTGACATGTACATGCTCATAGTAGCCTGCCTTATTTTCTTTTTTCTTATTCTAGACAAAAGTTTGTCAATTTTGTTTAACTCTTAAAAAAAACTTTTCGTTTCATTTATCTTTCAAATTGTTTTCTCCGAATCATTTTTTTTCTGATCTAATCTTTACTATGTGTTTTCTTTGAGTAATTTAGGATTTGATTTAATCTTGCTTTTCTAGTTCCTTAAGAAGCATTGCTAGGTTCTTTATTTAAAGATTTTATTCTTTTTTGATGTAGGTGTTTGTAATTATAAATGCCCCCTCTTAGTTCTGCTTTTGCCATATCCCACAAGTTTTGGTATGCTTTGTTTAATTATCACTTTTTTCATAAATTTATTCCACTTTCTTCTGAATATCTTCATTGATGCCCTGGTCATTCCAGAACATATTGTTTAATTTCCACATGTTTCCACAGTTTCCAAAATTCCTCTACTTATTCATTTCTACTTTTATTCCATTGTAGTCAGAGAATATGCTTGATATTATTTCAATTTTTTGAATATTTTAAGACTTGCATTGTGACTCAACATATGATCTATCCTTGAAAATGATCCATGTGCTGAGGAAAATAATGTGTATTCTTCAGCCATTGGATAAAATGTAACTGAAATATCTATTAGGCTCATTTGGTCTATAGTATAGATTAAGTTTGAACTTTGTTGATTTTATATCTGGAAGATCTGTCCAGTACTCTAAGTGGGATGTTGACGTCTCCAGCTATTGTTGCATTAGGGTATATCTCTCTCATTAGCTCTAGTAATATTTGATTTATATATCTAGGTGCTCCAGTGTTGGATACATATATAATCAAAATTGCTATATCCTTTTACTTAATTTACCCCTCTGTCATTATATAGTGACTGTCTTTGTCTCTTCATATAGTTTTTGTCTCAGAATCTATTTTGTCTGATATTAGTATAGCTACTCCTGCGTTTTTTGGTTTCCATTGGCATGAAGTATATTTTTTCATCCCTTTATTTTCAGGCTATGTGTGTTTATAGAGGTGAAGTGTGTTTATTGTAGGCAACAAATCAATTGGTTTTCCTTTTTTTTAAAAAAATCTATTAATCCTGTCTATGCCTTTAGATTGGAGGGTTTAATTCATTTACATTCAATGTTACTATTGATAAGAACTTACTCATGCCATTTTCTTATTTTTTTTTGGCTGTTTTGTGGTCTTCTCCTCTTTCTTTCTTTCCTTCTTGTCTTCCATTTAGATAATTTAAATGTTTTAAATGTGATTTTCTCTGGTGATATGATTTAATTTATTGCTTTTTATTTATGTGTATCCTTTGTATGTGTTTTGATTTGAGGTTGCCATGAGGCTTGCAAATACATCTTATAACCCTTATTTTAAGCAGATAAAACTTAACACTGTTTGCATAAACAAACAAGCAAAAATAAAACTAATACAAACTGTGTCTTAACATTGTTCCTCTGCTTTTTAATTTTTTGTTGTTTCCCTTTGTATATTATTTTATATACGGTCTATCTCTTGAAAAGTTGTCATAGTTATTATTTTGATTGGCTCATCATTTATTCTTTCTTCTTAGGATAAGAGTAGTTTATATACCACAGTTACAGTGCTACATGTAGTTTCTTGATTCTCTGTGGTTTTATATCTAATTACTATTAGCAGTGAGCTTTGTAACTTTAAGTGATTTATTATTGCTCATTAGTGTTCTTTTCTTTCTGAATGAAGTACTCACTTCAGCATTTCTTGTTGAACAGTTCTGGTATTCATGAAATTACCCACCTTTTCTTTGCCTGGGTAGGTTTTATGTCTATACACACACACACACACACACACGTATATATAAAATATTCTAGGGTAAAAGAGTTTTTTTTTTTTTCTTTTCTTCAGCAATTTAGATAAGTCAGGTCACACTCTCTCCTGGACTGTAAAGTTTCCACTGAAAAGTCTGCAGCCAGGCATTTTGGAGCTCCACTTTATGTTAATTGTTTCTTTCCTCTTGTTGCTTTTAGGTCCTTTCTTTATCCTTAATGTTTGGGAGTTTTGTTACTAAATTCCTTGAGGTTGTCTTCTGTCTCTTTCTCCAGGTTTGGTTTCTTATATCATATGTAATTCATGTGGTGAGGTTCTGTTTTTCTGGATGGTCTTGATACTTATAGATGTTCTTCAGTGTCTGGGCATTGAAGAGTTAGCTATTTATTATAGTCTTTGCAGTATGTGCTTGTTTATACCATCCTTTGGAAAGGCTTCTCAGATATTTGAAAGGAATTAGTTGTTGTGATCGAATCTGTATATGCCTTAGAGGGCAATCTAAGCCTGGTAGCACTGTGTTTCCTGCAGATTCTTAGAGTTACTGCCTTGATGGTCTTGGACTGTATCTGGGAGTGTTGTTTAAGTTATCAGGCAAATACTATTATTGTCTTATTTTTACTTTCTGTCAAACAAACAAAGTCTCTCTCTTCTGAGCCACCTAAAGCTGAGGGTGTAGTGACACAAACCCCTGTGGTCACCACCATTATGACTTCACTGGATCAGACTCTCACATAGATTCAGCATAGCACTGGGCCTCACCAAAGGCCTGCTGTAGCTACTCCCTGGCTACAGCCTATCCTTTCTCAAGGCCCTGAGCTCTACAATCAGTAGACGGCAAAGTCAGCCAGGCCTCTGTCCTTCCCTTCATAGTGGTGAGTTCCCCCTAGGCCCAGGTGGTTCCAGAGATGATGTCTGGGAGCCAAGAATTAGAGTAAAATCCTTCTACCTGATGTTCTATTGTACTGAAGCAGTACTGGCCCTCAATCCACAAGATATAATCCTGCCCTTTCTTCCTATCCCTTTTCAGGTGCAGAGGAGCCTTACCCAATGACCATTACCACCACAGGCCAAGGCAGATCCACAGAGGTGCTGTCTAGGAGCCAGGGACTAGAGAAAAATCTTTAGAAGTCTACCTGGTGTTGTATTGTACTGTGGCTGAGCTGGCTGTCAATCTATTAGAGTCAGTCCTTCCCACTTATCTCTCCTCTTTCCAATGGCAGAGGACTGTCATCCCATGGCCACTGCCACCACAGGCCAACCAGGAGTACTTCCAACCTACTACTGGTGCTCCCTTCATCTCAGAGGGCTCTTCAGTCAGCTTGTGGTGAAAGCTGGCCTGGGGCTCACCTTCAGGGCAGTGAGCTCCCCTCTAGCCCAGGGTAGGTTCAGAAGTGCTGTGCAAAACCTTCATCCTGGTATTGAGAACCTCAAGAGCCCACTTGGCGCTCTATGCCCCTATGGCTGAGCTGGTATCAGAAGCCACCAAGTTCCAAACTCTCACCAAAAGCCCTTGATGTAGTACCTGGGTATTGCTTCTGGTTATTCAGGGCCCAAGGGCTCTTCGGTTAGCAAGCATTGTAGGCTATCCAGACTGGGTATTTCCTTTCAAGGCAGTGATTTCTTTTCTGGCCCAGGTTGTGCCTAGAAATGTCCAGGAACTAGGGTCTGGAAAGGGGCGCTCATTACTCTGACCCATGCCCTATCCTGCTGTAGCTGAGTTGATATCCAAGATGCAAGTCAAAGTCCTCCCCGCTCTTCCCTCTCTTCTCCTCCTGTGGAAGAAAGTGGTGTACTTTGATGCATCTGGAGTTAGGGAAGGGGTGATGCTAGCACTTCCTTAGCCTCCACAACTGACGTCTGTGAGTGCTGCCTTAGTCCACTGTCTCTGGGCTCAGTCAAGCACTAGGACTCCCACAGGTGTCACAGTCCTTGTAGCCTACACTGCCTTTCAAGTTTGTTTAGAACCCCAGAGCCCTTTAGCCCACAGTGGCGAGACACGTGGGAACTCAAGTTCCAACCACTGGAATCTGAATTAAAAACCAAAAAATCCCAGGACAGAGATATTTTCTAAAAATCGCCTTATAGTTTGCGTCTATAAGTTTGCCCTCATTTTATCATTCAGCAATTACTTCACTGGAAAAAAGGAGGTGTACAGTTAAACTGCATGTCTTTTACATTCTCATACTGTATTAATATTTAGTTTTCCACAAAACAAAGGCATACAATGCATAATAAGCCAGGAAAACCATCATGTCTTACTGATTCCAGTTAGTTCACCCTTAACAAAGAAAAGCATTATAGGTGTCAATCTAAATAACAAAGAATAAAAAAGACCTCTAAAAGACAGTTATATTTATTTGGGAATAGGGTATTATTTTGACAATACATGTGCTGTAATAAACTGTGAGCACTTTCAGGAAGGTAAAGGAAGACAAAGGTTTTTAAAAGTCAAATAGGAGGATCACATACTTGTTTTGAGATAATATGCTTGGCTACAAGGCTCAATTACAAGGGTGGCACTAGTTCAAGGATAGGCAGGCAGGTGCTGGGTCTATGTCCTCACAAATGTATTATCTCTAAGGTTACAGTGGCCTTTGTGCAAGGTTCAGCGCTTTGCAGAGTCTTTTTACAGAGCAATAGTGCTCATTACCAGGAATTTGCACAAGAAATCTCCCTTCATGGCTTTTCCTGACTCTTTTTTTCAGTCTTTTGTTGTTTTCGTATTGTTTTTTAACACGAGTGACTCAATTTTGATTCTTACTGCTTTCACATAGGAAAGATTATTATATGTTGATATGGTTTTAATTTGTGTCCCCATGCAAATTGCATGTTGAATTGTAATCCCCAATGGTGGAGGTGGGGCCTGGTGGAAGATGATTGGATCATAGGGGTAGACCCTTCATGAATGGTTTAGCACCATCCCTTTGGAGTTATTCTCATATCTTGTTTCTTAAAAGTGTGTGGCACCTCCTTCCTCTCCTCTTCCTCCTTATCTGGCCATGTAATGTATGCCTTCTTCCCCTTTACGTTCTGCCACAATTGTAATTATCTGGAGGCTTCCCTAAGCAGATGCCAGCATCATGCTTCCTGTACAACCTGCAAAAGCATGAGCCAATTAAACCTCTTATCTTTGTAAATTACCTACTCTCAGGTATTTGCTTATAGCAATGCAAGAACAAACTAATACTGAAAATTAGTAATGAGGAGTGAGGCGTTCCTATAAAGTTTCCTGAAAATGTGAAACCATTTTGGAACTAGGTAATGGATAGACATTGGAGGAATGTGGAGGTCTCAGAAGAAGCCAGGAAGATGAGGAAAAGTTTATGACTTCCTAGAAACTAATTGAATTGTTGTGACCAAAATGCTCATAGTGATATTGAAAATGAAGGCCAGGCTCAGGAGGTCTCAGATGGAGATGAGAAACTTATTGAGAACTGGAGAAAAGGTCACTTTTGTTATGCATAAGCACAGAGCTTGGTTGAATTGTGCCCATGCCCTTGAGATCTGTGGCACTTTGAAATTTAGAGGGATGATTTAGGTTATAGGGCAGAAAAAAAGGATCTAAGCAGCAAGGAATTCAAGATGTGGCCTGGTTTATTCTAGAAGCATATGGTCATATTTGTGGGAAAAAAAAGATATAAAACTGAAACTTCTATTGAAAAGGGAAGCAAATTGTAAAAGTTTGGAAAATTTACAGCCTGATCAGGCAGTAGAAAAGAAAAACCAATTTACAGGGGAAGAATTTAAGCAGGCTGCAGGACTTTGCATAAGAAGAATCAAGTAATGATAGCCAAGACAATGAGAAAAAGGCCTTGAAGGCATTTTAGAGACTTTTGAGGCATTCCCTTCCATCACAGGCCCAGAGGCTTAAGAGGGAAGAATAATTTCCTGGGCCAGGGCCAGGGCCTCATTGCCCTGCACAACCTTGGGGCAATGATTTTTGTGTCCCAGTGTCTCCACCTCCAGCTATGGCTAAAAGGGCTCCAGGTACAACCCAGGTTGTGACTTCAGAGAGTGCAAACCACAAGCTTTGGCAGCTTCCACATGGTGTTAAAGCCTGCAGGTGCACAGAGTGTGAGAGTTGAAGCTTAGGAGCCTCTGCCTAGATTTCAAAGGATGTATGGAAAAGCCTGAATGTCCAGGTAGAAGCCTGCTGTAGGGTGGAGCTTGCACAGAGAACCTCTACTAGGGCAGTATTGAAAAGAAATGTGGGGTTGGAGCTCCCACACAGAGTCCGCAATGGCACACTGCCTAGTGGAGCTGTGAGAAGAGGGCTACCATTCTCCAGACCCCAGAATGGTAGATCCACTAGGAGATTGCACCCTGCACCTGAAAACACTGCAGGAACTCAATGCTAGCCCTTGATAGCAGCCATGGAGACTGAACCCTGCAGAGCCACAGGGGTGGAGCCACCCAAGGCCTGGTAGCCTACCCACCATTGCAGTAGTGAGCCATGGTGTCAAAGGAGATTGAAATGAGAATATTTACCAAATGCTTGTACCCCCACTGTGTTTTAGAAGTAATTAACATGTTTTTTATTTTATTCGTTCATAGGTAGAATAAACTTGCCTTGATTTAGTTGTGAATTTGGACTTTGAACTTTTGAGTTAATACAGGACAGAATTAAAACTTTGGGGGAACTGTTGGGAAGGCAAGATTGTATTTTGAAATATGAGAAGGATGTGAGATTTGGGAAGAGCCAGGGGAAGAATCATATGGTTTGGATCTGTGTCCCCGCTATAATATCATGTTGAATTATAATCCCCAGTGTTGGAGGTCAGGCCTGATGGGATGTTATTGAATCATGGGGTTGGATCCTTCATGAATTGTTTAGCATCACCCCTTTGGTCCTGTTTTCATGATAGAGTTCTCATGAGACGTGATTGTTTAAAAGTGTGTAGCACCTTTCCCTTATCCTCTTCTCCTGCTCCAGCCATTTCTGTCATGCCTGCTTCCTGTTCACTTTCTGCCATGATCGTAAGTTTCCTGAGGTCTTTCTGAACAGATGACAGCATCATCCTTCCTGCACAGCCTGTGGAATCATCAGTCAATTAAACCTTTTTTCTTTATAAATTACCCAGTTTTAGGTATTTCTTTATAGTAGTGCAAAAAAGGACTAATAAATGTCCTGAGAAAAATGTGATTGCCTGTAAATAAAAATCAAGTATTATCAATACTTTTAAAGCACGAACAAGTATAAAGTTTCTGGTTGTAATGGAATTATAGTTAGAATAATGGTATTCTAGAAATTGAAGAAATTATATTAGTCACCTGGTATAAAATCTATTGTTTGGCCAGTGAGGAAAACTCAGATTAGTAAGAATAAAACCATTGACCTTAAACTGCTTTACGTCCTCAAAATTGCAACAATTGTGTCTATTTTTGTGTTTGTCCAAACTGTGGGTTGTCTTTCAATATCATTTTTCCCTTCCTCCATAATAAGATAATTTTTACCTAGACATATGGCTGACCAGAATGAAGACTACATTTCCTGGCATCCTTTGGAGGTTCTCTGGTTCAAGTGAATGAATTTTAGTCAGTGGACATAAACAGAGGTGTTGTGTTGTTCCTTACATAAAATTCCCTTATTCTTTGCCCCTTACTTTTCATTATTTTCATCCTAATGGCTGGAACATTCATACAATGGCCAGAGGTGGAGTAGCCAGCTTGGGGAACCTTGGGAATGGAGGCCTTGCCTGGACAAGTAAGAATGCTGAATATTTTCCAGTTTTATGGAGGATGGTCCTGGACCTCAAACCCCTGAAGTTTTAATAAGACAAGATAAAAAAGAAAGCCTTCTATCTTATTGAAGCAATAAATATTTTTCACTTTTCTATTACTCTTAGTCAAACCTGATTCTAACTCCTCTTCTGCTGTGACATCAAGGCATGGCACAGTGGCTTACACATAGGAGGTGTTCAATAGATGTTTATAGCAGTCTTGGAGGCATCCGTTACACCTGCTTCATTGTCCTCCATATCTAAGCCAGCACTGGGTCCTGCTAGTTTTACATCATGACAGATCTCAAATTTGTGCACTTGTCTCCATCTTCCTTCACCCGTATGAGCTGAAGCTCCCACTTTGTCTTGCCTATAGTTCTCTCAAGCCTTCTGAATGGGCTTGTCCACAATGAATCTTTTTCTTTGATAACTTGGATTGTTTATTTTGGCAGAAAGACCCTAATTCTTGACGTATGCCATATCTCTCTGGCCTCATTTCACACAATTTTCAACTCTTATATCTGAGCTCCCCATTCCCATCCCACCTCTATTGAATTGATTTCTAGGACTCCTTTAGACTTTCCCTCGGCACTTTCTCAAGAAAGACTTCCAGGACTGCAGAAAATCTCCCATGATGTTCTTACGGCACCACATACCTTTCTCTCCTGTTGACAACTATATATTTAGAAAACTTTTAACTCAGATGTAATTTTTCTAAAATTTTGCATAGTACAATTGTGGACATAAAGTTTATGACTAGTTCAATCTTATTAGATACAGTGCTACAAAGACAAATCCTTCTCGTGAGATGTCTCATTAGGTACTAGATTCTGGACTCTGTGGTCTCTATACTTGGCCATAGAGGTAGTAAGAGTCTCTTACACCACTGATTTCTGATTTTTGTAAAATGATTTACCTTTGATTTATGTAGAATAATTTCACAGATAATTTGATCTTTGATGTTTAGAAAGTCACCACTACTTTCAGTTTACTATAACATGTTGATTCAAAGGGCTGATGTATCAATTGAGAGAATATAATCTGCTCTCCTTTTTCAAAAGAACTTACTTTGCTTTGCTTTAAACTCAGAAGTGCAAAAACTGTTCTTAATTTAGGCAAAACTTAACCCCAAATGTTGATGACTTAGGTCTTCTATTGAAAGATAACAGTAATAAAACAAATAATAGTTTTAGAGACAATTCATGAGGCTTTCATGAGCAGATTATTCTCTTCATTCAATGTCCTAGGTTTTATCAAGATATAATATACATACCATACATTTCACTCACATAAATTGTATATTTCTAAGGTTTTTATTATATTCTCATATATGTTCAAACACAATTTTATAACAATTTTATTATATTAAAAAGACACACTATACCCTTTATCTATTACCCATATATCTGCTTATTCTGTAACCAGCCCTAAAGAACCACATTTAATATCAAAATATTCCATATACCCCGTGAACTCCATGAATGTATACACATACTATACTGTATCAAAATATCACATATACCCCATAAATATATACACATACTATGTATCCACAAAAAATAAAATTTAAAATTAAATGTTTTAAAAATAAATGGCGAATGTGAAGAATGGAAGTTGTGCCATATATATACTATCATAACAATGGTGATGTACTCTAATAGCAGACATCAGACTGTGCACAGGCAAATACACACACAGACACAATCTCACAGATGATAAAGGTAGTTGTTCACTATGAAATTATAATAATCATTTACTTTTAATAACTGATACATATTTTACATATTGATGGGGTATATGCGTTAGTTACATGAATATGATCAAGTCAGGGTGGATATCTATCACCTTCAATATTTATAATTTCATGTGTTAGAAATATCTCAAAGTTGTCTCTTCTAGTTACTTTAAAGCATACAATATATTGTTGCTTATTATAGTTTCCCTACTCTTCTATCAAGAATTATAACTTATTCTTTCTCTCTAACTGTATGTTTGTACCCATTACCAACCTCTCTTCATTTCTTCCTCCCAACCACATACTCTGCCCAGTCTCTGGTATTTATCATTATGGTCTCAATCTCCATGAAATCAACATTTTCAGCTCCCACATGTGAGGAAAAAGCATACAGTATCTGTCTCCCTGTGCCCAGTTTATTTCATTTGACATAATGGCCTCCAGTTCTGCCCATGTTGCTGCAAGTCATATAATTTCATTTTCTAATGGCTGATTACAATTCCATTGTGTGTATATACCACATTTTCTTTATCTCTTCATTCATTGAACCTCCTTTTAATTTTAAACATCAAATAATGTAGTCTAAAAATTTACAAATCAAATCTTAGTAAGAATTTAATAACAAAACTTAAAATATTCAACCTATAAAATATTTCATAATGGTAAGTAAATTAAGGACTGAGTTAATAAACACACTATATATTAAAACTTGGAGAAAGTTAACTAATACATGTTAGAAAATTAAAAAAAAAAAAACTAATTCCACATAGTATTATGTTTTTCAAAAAGAATATAAAAATAAAATAAAATAAAATATAATGTGGAGAATATTTAAGATATAGGATATGGAATAAGTAAAACAGAACAAAAATAGGTGAGTTATGCTGCCTCCTGCTCCATGAGGACCTAGAGGTCAAGGCCTGATGACTGTCTCATTGAATATTGAAAACTACTATGAGTTTCACTTCACACTTTCTAAGGTGTGGAACAAAAATTTGAGAAATATTTCAAACAAGAGAATGAAAGGCTTCAGTTTTTCTTGAACAAGTATCGTCATCTGAATTGAATCACCCTAAAGTCATATATTCTACCAATATATCATAAGACTAACAAAAAGATCATATAAAATCACACATAATCCACAATCTTAGGACCACTGGAAAACACAGGATACTAGTATTTCAAATTACATTTATAGAGAAACACCAAATTTTGAGAGAGTTTCTGCTGTGACTACAAGACTGTAGGTGTACATAGCAGGAATAAGAATGCTCGAAATACTCTATGAAAAGAGGTGAGAGAATTCAGAGAATTAATGAAGCACAGACAAAATTATCCTAAGAAGGAGAACAAAAAATGCTAAGAGTCAAATTACTAAACAGAAGTTTGGCATTTGGAATTCCACAACACCAAATATATGAAAGGGACTTGAAAGTATAACAAATGAGACTGAAAATGGCAATATTAGATAAACTTAGTTCTAGGAGAGAAAATAGAGAATGGGTTTGTGCCCTTGAGAAAAATGATAGTAAAAAGAAAGAAAAGAGGAAGAGGGCAAACAGCAGGTTCCTGAATAAATTGAAGAAGAAAAAGACTCTACAACTTGTTCCCTTCACTCCTCCCATTAAAGAACAATATTTCATTGAAGTTATACAAGATAGTGTGCTTCAAATAGACTCCCTTTTCATATGACAGAATAGGAAAACACATACACACACACACACACACACAAAGAGCATACAAAATATGCCAATATGAGAACTGTTCTTGAATCTAATTAGAGGGTATATGGTTGTGAATTTTTTAGAATTTGATCTATGTTTGAATTAAAATTAATAAATATAATAGATATATGATATTTGTTCTATGTAAAACTGATAAATTATAAAATAAAAACCTGCAAAAGGAAACAAAATAAAATTTATGTAAATTCTTTAATATACAAAATAATAGTACTTATTAATACACAAATTGATCATTTGAGATAATATCACATGCCAATTTCAGGTAATGGTTAACTCTGGAGTAACATGTAAAAGTGATTTAGGGGATAGTAGTAAGGCTTATGTTTTATTTACTTAACCAAAAGCAGAGTGAAAGTATGAGCCTTAGCAAATACAGCAAAACATGAATCTTTATAAATTTGGCCTGTGGGTCATTATTTTTTGTTATGGTCTGTATTTTCCATGTTTAAGTACTTCATAATTAATTATGTTTTACCTTAAACTTCTGAAGAGAAAAACAAGGAATATACTATCTTATTGGATTTTCTCTGTAACTAATGGATTAGAATTAGACTAATAAAATAATTATCCAGAAGTAAAAGAAAAAAATAAAGATGGTAGAGGGACAAGGGTTGTGAAACTAGGTAAAATAACCTTGCAATTATTCCACCCTGCTGATAATTTTGTGAATTTTAAATCTGGAAGAAAATTTATTCCCTAAGGTTTGTACACTGCATCATTACCAAAAAGGTCATGCTATTCCCTGGATGCTTTCAAAATTTTACTATGCAGATAGTGCCAAATTGTTCTATAATAAAAGAACCATGAGTATAATCTTACAATTTTTAGTATAAATAGTCAATATAATTATATTCGGCAGTATGCTGGAGCTGGATTGAACTAGTTAAAGAAATTGATTGTATACATTTGAGAGGATCAGATGCTTACCAGCATATCACTGGTTATATGGGAATTGCAGTGGTGCACTGGTGAATGACAACTGGCTCTTTTAAAGATAAAAGTTCTTATTTACAGGGATTGCCAACTCCCATGGAGCACATACTCCCACCAGGTCAATTTCAACATGGAGCTGGGAAAGAAGCACACAATCCACACTTGTAAGGGAGTATGAGTTGGCTACAGCACACTATTAAAACATATCAATCCAAAACCTACCTCTCTGACTCTGTAATGGGTTTTGGTGGTACATGATTGATATGGTTTGGATCTGTATTCCCACCAAATATCACGTCAAGTTGTAGTCCCCAGTGTTGGAGGTGAGACCTGGTGGGAAGTGGTTGAATCATGGGGGCAGATTTCTCATGAATTGTTTAGCACCATCTTCTTGGTGCTACTCTCATGATGATCAGTGAATTATCACATGAGATCTAGTGGTTTAAAAGTATGTAGCACCTCCCCCCTCACCCTCTCTTGCTCCTGCTCCTGTCACGTGAGATGTCTCACTCTTGCTTTGTCTTTGTCTTCCATCCTGATTGGAAGCTTCCTGAGGCCTCCCCAGAAGGAGAAGCCACTATGCTTCCTGCACAGCCTGCAGAACTGTGTACCAATTACACATCTTTTCTTTATAAATCACCCAGTCTCAAGTATTTCTTTATAGCAGTGTGAAAACAGGCTAATAAAATGATGGAAATAATGGAAAAGGGAAATCTAACTTTTCCAACTGCTGTGGCAGGGAAGGGAAAAAATAAAGTCAAGATTGTTTTAATCATTTTATTAATACTATACTGTATCTTGAGTTACTTACATGGATTAAGAATGCTGGCTTACATTTCATAAAACAACTATGGTATTTGTCATATAGGTACTTAGATTGTCTTTTCAGTTTTGTAAGATAATCTTATTTCAATTCTTCCAGGATTGAGGATAGCGAATTTTACTGAAAAATATAACACATTGAGAATGGTTAGTTCTGTAGCTGAGTATTTTAAAGTCTAAAAGGTTTTGAATTTCAGTTAAGGTAGTGCAAAAGCTAGTTAGAGTGGTAAGTGATTTCCTATACAAAATAAGGTATTCTTCCAGTTTTTGTAATAATTCCATATGAAAAAAAATGTTAAAGCACCCTTCAAAACTCACGTGATTGGCTGATTAACAGAACATAGATGCTGAAAGTAAGCTACATTGTGAAACAGGTCATTTCAAAGTGATTTTTTCCAAGAATTGTCTTCGGGAAGAAAAAAACGATATAGCTTCATAAGTCAGAAATTATGCAATAAAACTTTAATTCGGTACAATTGTTTGATGATTTTTTTCAGGTATGAATATTCAACCACTAGTCTTACTGCTAAAAATAAGGCATTGAATGCATATTATTTGCAGAAAAATCAGCCACAATTTATTTCAAACT
Source organism: Macaca thibetana thibetana (assembly GCF_024542745.1). NCBI lineage: Eukaryota > Metazoa > Chordata > Mammalia > Primates > Cercopithecidae > Macaca > Macaca thibetana. Next base: position 122,565,856 of record NC_065598.1, read on the forward strand.
ACGTGTATTAGAAAAGGTACATCACAAGTCAATGCAAATAAGAATATTGAACAACAACTGCCTTACTGGCACTTTTAAAATTCATCTTGGCTGGGCACAGTGGCTCACCCCTGTAATCCCAGAACTTTGGGAGGCCAAGGTGGGTGGATCTCTTGAGGTAGGGAGTTCAAGACCAGTCTGGCCAGCATGGTGAAGCCCCGTCTCTACTAAGAATACAAAAATTAAAATCCTAGCTACTTGGGAGGGTGAGGCAGGAGAATCACTTGAACCCGGGAGGTGGAGGTTGCAGTGAGCCAAGATCACACCACTGAACTCCAGCCTGGGTGACAGAGCGAGACTCCATCTCAAAAAAAAAAAAAAAAAAAAAAAAAAAAAAAAAGATAAATAAATGCGTCTGTAAAACTCATTTTCTATATAGGACAAATAAGGATTTGTTAAAACTGATAAAGATTTTCAAATATTCTCTAGCTCTGACGTATATCATGGTCCTGTCAAGCATAGAGATCATATTGCAGAGATAATAATAAGATGGCCACATTTATTTGTTCTTATTTTAATAACAAGTCTATATTAAAATATATGTATAATTAATTAAAATCCCCGAGAAATAGTATGTTCTGGTTATTATAGTGTTGTGGTTATTCACAGCAAGCTTCAGTACTCATAAATAAAACCTTTGAAGTATGTAACATTAATCTCATATAAGATTCTTTTCATACTTTATCATAAACTGAGATCTCTGGGAGGCAGAATTTAGCATGTGGCATGTTTATTAGTTAGTGCTCTTATAATCAATACCTGTAGAAAGGAGAGGGAGAAAGGACTATTGGACAGTGGGAGAAACTAAGCTGTGATATAAGCCCAAGTAAGGTTTTAGCAGACTGCTGTTGAGAACTCTAGAGCTGGGATAGCCCTTCCGCATTATCTCAAATAGAGTCAGATGTTGGGGCTGAACTTTTATACTTTCACATTGATGAATAATTTCATGTGGACTGCCACAAGTAAGGGAACATGGGTGAGGCAGTTTCCTTCAGCTGCCTCAATACCAGAAAAAGTAAGTTCCTGATTGCTAAAGGTGAATCTGGGTAAATCATGACAGTTCTTTCATGGAATAAGAATAAGAAAAAGTGGTCACTGTACCAATGGATTAAAGATAAAATTTTTCTATTTTTCTTGACAGATTCAGAGAGCTATACACTGCCAATATCCATTCATGTCCTGTTTTCTTCCTAGGTATGTGCTATTTATTTATATTATATACTTTCAGGAAGAAAGTAAAGACTCTTTGCTCTGAGCTAGGTAATCAGTAAAAACGATATGATGGCAAGGCATTACTTATATGATAAAATTATAATTCAGATATTATCACATGTTTCTACTTAGTTTTTTTCCCGTGTAGGATATTAACACAACATATTGCATGTGCTTTTCATGCTATTTGTTGTGTACATGTAAATATTTACTTTTCTAACTAATTCTACAAGATAAATAATAATCTCCCTAAACATAAAGAAAACACACATACTTAATACGTGAAAGTGTTTACTCTTGATACACTGTTTTTGTTTTCACTGCTTCCCTTTTCTAGAAAATGCAATTTTTTCAGCTTTTCACGAGAAGGCTAAACAAAGAGGACTGCATAGTACTATCAGTAGACAATATAGTAATATTTGAAATCTAGATTTACAAAATTAATTTTGTTTCCATGTATAAACCAATGACAAGGCAAGAAAATATTGTAGCCAATGTGTGTATCCTGCTGTGCCGAGATTGGTTGTCACTGCAGAACGAAGCTCAGTGGAATAAGTTAGTGTGGAATAAAAACCTTGGAAACGCTTTTGCAACATATGTTGTATGGGATACCCACATCAGTGAAGTAGTCCAAATTCAATTAAGCACATGCTTTCAGATCTTTCTATTTTGCAATTTTGGAAAAGTGATATTATATGTTTTATTTTGTTTTCTTATGTTTCTTTCTTATTTTGCATGCTGCTCTCTTCTTTAATTTCTACTTGAATTGCAGGGTGAAGGATAAAGGGGAAAGTTCAAAATTAAACTGACGTTTACTAGCTTTTTTTTTTTTTTTTTTTTTTTTTTTGAGACGGAGTCTCGCTCTGTCGCCCAGGCTGGATTGCAGTGGCGCAATCTCGGCTCACTGCTGCAAGCTCCGCCTCCCGGGTTCACGCCATTCTCCTGCCTCAGCCTCCCAAGTGGCTGGGACTGTAGGCGCCCGCCACCACGCCCAGCTAGTTTTTTTTGTTTTTGTTTTTGTTTTTGATTTTTTTGTATTTTTAGTAGAGATGGGGTTTCACCGTGTTAGCCAGGATGGTCTTGATGTCCTGACCTTGTGATCCACCTGACTCGGCCTCCCAAAGTGCTGTGATTACAGGTGTGAGCCACGGCGCCCGGCCAACATTGACTAGCTTTTATCCAACAAGTTTCAAAATACCGTATCATATTAACTTTCTTCCCAATTTCAGAGAGGACTTCTATTATCATCTTGTGTTAAATAGTTTCCAATCTAACTCCACCAAAACTCCCAGTTCCCTATTATTTTCTATTTTTAAAGTGGCTTTTATTTTTCTTCATGGATAAGCTAACAGTGCATGATTTCGTTATTTTCTCTCTTTTTTTTTTCTTTTGTCTATGACTTCCAGAAGAATTGAAACCTTAAAAACAAGGAATTTGTTCTTTTTTTCTTGAGTTTCTGGGCACTTCTCTGGCCTAGAGCATAGCAGGCAACCAGATAGACAGATAAGATAGATAGATAGATAGATAGATAGATAGATAGATAGATAGATAGATAGATAGATAGATAGATAATAGATAGATAGATGCTAAATAGATGGGTAGGTAGCTAGATGTAGGTCACAAATTACATCAGGCTAGAAAAAAATTAAAGTTTATTGCCATACAAAACGTATAGATCTCAATCCAGGAAACTTTAAACCAAGTAGTAAGAAGCTTGTCTTAGAGCAGTTACAGCACAATTTATATACTGTAAAGGAGGAACTATTTTCACCTTTATTGTGATTCACTGATTTCTTTATTTGTATTTTTTATTTTTATTTTTTTCATAAGTTATTGGGGTACAGGTGGTATTTGGTTGCATGAGTAAGTTCTTTAGCGGTGATTTGTGAGATTATGGCGCACCCATCACCTGAGCAGTATACACTGCACCCTATTTGTTGTATTTTCTCCCTCACTCCCCTTACACTCTTTCCCCCAAGTCCCCAAAGTTCATTGTGTCATTCTTATGCCTTTGCATCCTCATAGCTTAGATCCCACATATCAGTGAGAACATACAGTGTTTTGTTTTCCATTCCTGAGTTACCTCACTTAGAATAATAGTCTCCCATCTCATCCAGGTCACTGCAAATACTGTTAATTCATTCCTTTTTAATGGCTGCCTAATATATATATATATAGAGAGAGGAATATTAGTTTCTTTATCCACTCGTTGATTGATGGGCATTTAGGTTGGTTCCAAGATTTTGCAATTGTGAATTGTGCTGCTATAAACATGCATGGGCAAGTATCTTTTTCGAATAATGACTTCTTTTTATCTGGGTAGATACCCAGTAGTGAGATTGCTGGATCAAATGGTAGTTATACTTTTAAGACTTTACGGAATCTCCACGCTGTGTTCCATAGTGGCTGTACTAGTTTGCATTCCAAACAGCAGTGTAGAAATCTTTCCTGTTCACCACATTCATGCCAATATCTACAGTTGTTTTTTTTTTTTAATTTCTTTTTATTATGACCATTCTTGTAGGAATAAGGTGATAACATATTGTGGTTTTGATTTGCATTTCCCTGATCATTAGTGATGTTGAACATTTCTATATATGTTTGTTGGCTCCTTGTATATCTTCTTTTGAGAATTGTCTATTCATCTCTTTGGCCCACTTTTTGATGGGACTGTTTGTTTTTTTCTTACTGATTCATTTGAGTTCATTGTAGATTCTGGATATTAGTCGTTTGTCAGATGTATGGATTGTGAAGATTTTCTCTCACTCTGTGGATTATCTGTTTACTTTGCTGACTGTTCCTTTTGCTCTGCAAAAGCTCTTTAGTTTAATTATGTCCCAGCTATTTATCTTTGTTTTTATTGCATTTGCTTTTGGGTTCTTGTACATGAAATCCTTGTTGAAGGCAATGTCTAGAAGGGCTTTTCCAATGTTACCTTCTAGAATTTTCAGTTTCAGGTCTTAGATTTAAGTCCTTAATCCATCTTGAGTAGATTTTTGTATAAGGTGAGAGATGAAGATCCAGTTTCATTCTCCTACGTGAAGCTAGCCAATTATCCCAGCACCATTTGTTGAAATGGGTGTCTTTTCCTCACTTTAGGCTTTTGTTTGCCTTGTCAAAGATCAGTTGGCTGTAAGTATTTGGGTTTATTTCTGGGTTCTCTATTCCATTCCATTGGTCTATGTGTCTACTTTTATATCAGTACCACACTGTTTTGGTGCCTATTGCCTTATAGTATAGTTTGAAATCAGGTACTGTGATGCCTCCAGATTTGTTATTTTGCTTAGTCTTGCTTTGGCTATATGGGCTCTTTTTAGGTTTCATATGAATTTTGAAATTGTATTTTCTAATTCTGTAAGGACTGGTGGTAATATTTCAGTGGGAATTGCATTGAATTTCTAAATTTCTTTTGGCAGTATGGTCATTTTCACAATATTGATTCTACCCATCCATGAGCATGGGATGTGTTTCCATTTGTCCACGTCGTCTATGATTTCTTTTAGCAGTGCTTTCTAGTTTTCACTGTGATACATTAAATATGTTTTAGAGCAAACAGAGCTATTTAAGCTGATTTGTCCATAGCTGATTGGTTTAATTTCACTAACAAATAAACAAAGCTTGGCTTTTGTGTTTGTGATTAGAGAAAGCATTTCCAGGAGATCAGGGTAACTTCAGTTTTGCTTACATGGTGGTGGGTGTTTGGCCTTGGTATGTTTTTCAACTGTGAGAGATATATATATATATATATATATATATATATATATATATATATATATCATATATTAATTATCTATCTATATAATATATATCTATATATTTATATATCTCTTGAAGTTTAGGTCCACGTTTCCTAGGTACTCCCCTCCAGATTTTCAGATGTAACAAATTATGACTTTATGTGGCTCTGTTGTGGTCTACTCACAGTCTTGCTGTGTTGAATGTATTTTAGCTGCTGTGATGGTTAATATTAACTGTCAACTTGACTGGATTAAGAATTACCTAGAGAACTGGTAAAGAATTAGTTCTGAGTGAGTCTGAGAGGGTTTTTCCAAAGGAGACTGTCCTGTGAGTCAGTGATTAAGTGGGGAAGACTCACCCTCAATGTGGCGGTCATCATGTAATCAGCTGGGGAAACATATAGAACAAAAAGATAGTTTCTTTTGTCTCCTAGAGTTGGAATATACTTTTTTCACCTGTCCTTAGACATCAGAAATCCAGGCTCTCCAGGTTTTTGAATTTCAGGACTTGCCCCAGTTCCACCCTCCTACCCTGAGCATTCTTAGGCCTTTGCCTCCAAAATGAGAGTTATACCATTGACTTATTGGTTCCAAAACCTTTCGGTGTGAACTGGGCTACATTACTGGAATCTCAGGTCTCCAGTTTGCAGGCTGCCTATCATAAGACTTATCAGCCTTCATAATCACATGAGATGAGTCCCTTAATAAGTACCTCTTGTCTATCTATCTATCTATCCAGCTATCTATCTATCTATCTATCTATCTATCTATCTATCTATCTTCTATCTCCTATTAGTCCCTCTGGATAACTCTAATGTAGATGCTAACTCCCTGGATTAAATGCCTGATAGTTAAATTTATATATTTATCTTAGAGCATTTGTCTCTATTTTTCCTTTTTATTAGGAAAATTTCAAACTTAAATAAAAGTGAAGAATAACCTAAAAAAATCCCCATGTTCATCATTCAGGAAAAATAATTATTTATTAGTGATCAATCTTATTTCATATATATATATATCTATACACTTCCACCCATACCTAATTTATTTTGAAACTAACTTTAGAATATCTTCTAATATAGTGTTTCACAATATAATAGCATTCATAGTTAAAGAAAAAACAAATTTTGAGAGTCAAACATCCTCAATTTATGAGGTACAAACAGCTCCTCCCTTGCTTCAATCTTTCCGTTATTGATGCTGTGAGGAATCCTGAGAAACATCATGTACAAAAATATAATTCATCTTTATTATTTTCTTTTAAAAATGTTTTGTGTTTAATTTATGTGGGTACATAGTAGGTGTATGTATTTATGTAATACATGACATGTTTTTGTACAGGCATCCAATTTGTAATAATCACATCATGGACAAATTGGGCATCCATGCATTCAAGCATTTATTCTTTGTGTCACAAACAATGCAATTCTACTATTTTAGTTAATTTAAAATGTACAATTAAATTATTATTGAATAAAGTTGTGGTATAAAACACTAGATATTATTCATTAGTTTTAACTGCTTTTCGTACACATTAACCTTTCCCACCTCTGCACCACCACCCCACTACACTTCCTAGATTTTGGTAACCATCTTTCAACTCTCCATCTCCATAAGTTCAATTATTTTGATTTTTAGATTCCCAAAATAAGTGAGAACATATGATGTTTGTCTTTCCATACCTGCCTTATTTCACTTAACATAATGACTTCCAGTACCATCCATGCAGTTGCAAATGACAGGATCTTATTCCTTTTATGGCTGAATAGTACTCCGTTGTGTATAATTACCACATTTTCTTTGTCCACCCATTGATGGACATTTAGGTTACTTCCAAATCTTGAGTATTGTGAACAGTGCTGTAACAAGCATGGGAGTGCAGATATCTTTTCGGTATACTGATTTCTTTTCTTTTGGGCATATACACAGCAGTGAGATAGCTGAAACATATGGAAGCTCCATTTTTAGTTTTTTGAGGACATTTCAAATTGTTCTTCATAGTTGTCATACTAACTTAAATTCTCATCAACAGGGTACAAGTGTTCCATTTTCTCCACATCCTCAAAAGTGCTTGTCATTGCCTGTCTTTTGGATAAAAGTCATTTGAACTGGGTGAGATAACCCATTGTAGTTTTGATTTGCATTTCTCTGATAATCAATGATGATGAGCCCTTTTGATGCACTGAAGTGCCATTTGTATGTCTTCATTTGAGGAATGTCTATTAAGATATTTTGCTTGTTGTTAAATCAGATTATTACATTTTTGCCTACAAAATAATCTGAGCTCCTATTATATTCAGGTTATTATTGCCTTGTCATATGGGTAGTCTGCAAACATTTTCTTCCATTCTGTGAGTTGTTCCTTCACTTTTTTGATGGTACCCTTTGCTGGGCAGAAGCTTCTTAACTTGGTGTGATGCCATTTGTCAATTTTCGCTTTGGTTGCTTGTGCTTGTGGGGTATGACTCAAGAAATCTTTGCCCAAACTAATGTCCTAGAGATTTTCCCCAATGTTTTCTTTCAGCAGTTTCACAGTTTGAGATTTTAGATTTAAGTATTTGTATTAATCCATTCTCACCTGCTATAAACAACTACTAGAGACTGGGTAATTTATGAAGAAAAGAGGTTTAATTGAGTCAGAGTTCTGGAGGCTTAACAGGAAGCATGACTAGGAGGGTTCATGAAACTTACAATCATGATGAAAGGTGAAGGGGAAGCAAGCACATATTATAATGGCAGAGCAGGAAAAAGAGAGAGAGAGAGAGACAGAGTCACACACTTTTAAACAACCAGATCTTCTGAAAACAGCAAGGGGGAAATCCACTCCCATGATCCAATCACCTCCTATCCTACCAGGCTCCCAACCCCTCCAATTCAACATGAGATTTGGGTTGGGACACAAATCCAAACCACATTATTTTGTCCCTGGTACCTCCCAAATCTCATGTCTTTCTCACATTGCAAGATACAATTATCCCTTCTCAACAGTCCCTCAAAGGCTTAACTCATTACAGTATTAACCCAAAAGTCCAAGTCCAAAGTCTCATCGGAGACAAGACAAGTCCTTTCTGCCTATGAACCTGTAAAATGAAAAACAAGCTAGTTATTTCCAAGATACTATGCAGGTATAAGCATTGGGTAAATGTTCCTATTCCAAATCAGAAAAAAAAAAAAAAATTGGCCACAATAAAGGGGCTACAGGCACCATGCAAATCTGCAACTTAGCAGGGCAGTCGTTAAATACTTTTACACTGTTGGTGGGACTGTAAACTAGTTCAACCATTGTAGAAGACAGTGTGGCAATTCCTCAAGGATCTAGAACTAGAAATACCATTTGACCCAGCCGTCCCATTACTGGGTATATACCCAAAGGATTATAAATCATGCTGCTATAAAGACACATGCACATGTATGTTTATTGCGGCACTATTCACAATAGCAAAGACTGGGAACCAACCCAAATGTCCATCAATGATAGACTAGATTAAGAAAATGTGGCACATATGCACCATGGAATACTATGAAACCATAAAAATGGATGAGTTCATGTCCTTTATAGGGACATGGATGAAGCTGGAAACCATCATTCTGAGCAAACTATCGCAAGGACAAAAAACCAAACACCGTATGTTCTCACTCATAGGTGGGAATTGAACAATGAGAACATCTGGACACAGGAAGGGGAACATCACACACTGGGGCCTGTTGTGGGGTGGGAGGAGTGGGGCAGGATAGCATTAGGAGATATACCTAATGTAAATGACAAGTTAATGGGTGCATCACACAAACATGGCACATGTATACATATGTAACAAACCTGCATGTTGTGCACATGTACCCTAGAACTTTAATACAAAAAAATAAAAATAAAAATATCTTGAAGTTCCAAAATAATTTCCTTTGAGTCTAAGTCTCACACCCATACCATATTAATGCAAGTGATGGACTCCCAAGGCCTTGGCCAGCTCCACCTCCGTGGCTCTGCAGGGTAAAGCCCCCACAGCTTCTTTCACAGGCTGGTGTGAAATGCCTGCAGCTTTTCCAGGTGCATGATGCAAGCTGTCAATGGATCTACTATTGTGGGTTCTGGAGGATAGTGGCCATCTTCTGACAGCTCCACTAGGCAGTATCCCAGTGGGGTCACTGTGTGAGGGGTTGCAACCTCTAAATTTCTCTTTCACACTGCCCTAGTAGAAGTTGTCCATGAGGGCTCCACCCCTGCAGCAGATCTCTGCCTAGACATCCAGGCATTTCCATACATCCTCTGAAATCTAGGCAGAGGTACTCAAACCTCAACTCTTGCCTTCTGCACACCTGCAGGCCCAACACCACATGGAAGCTGCCAAGGTTTGGGGCTTTCACCCTCTGTAGCCACAGACTGAGCTGTACCTAAGCTTCTTTTAGCCACAGCTGGAGCTGGAGCATCTGGGATGCAGGGTGCCATATCCTGATGCTGCACAAAGCAGCGGATCCCTGGGCTTGGCCTACAAAACTGTTTATTTCTCCTAGGCCTCAGGGTATGCAATAGGAGAGGTTGCCCTGAGGGTCCTTGTTATGCCCTGGTGACATTTTCCCCATTGTCTTGGCTATTAACATTCAGCTTCTCTTTAGTTATTCAAATTTCTGCAGCTGGTATCTTGAATTTCTCCCGAGAAAATGGGTTTTTCTTTTCTACCACATGCTCAGGCTTCAAATTTTTCAAATTTTTATGCTTTGCTTCCCATTTAAACATAAGTTCCTATGTCAGACCAATTTTCTGTGAATGCATATGACCGAAGACGGTTAGGAGCAGCCAGATAATGTCTTGAATGCTTCACTGCTTAGAAATTTCTTCCATCCAATACCCTAAATCATCTCTCTCAAGTTCACAGTTCCACAGATCTCCAGTGCAGTGTCAAAATGCCACAAGTCTTTTTGCTAAAGCATAGCAAGAACTATCTTTACACGATTTCCCAATAAGTCCCTCATCTCCATCTGAGACCACCTCAGTCTGGATTTCACTGTCCATATCACTATCAGCATTTTGGTCAAAACCATTCAACAAGTCACTAGGAAGTTCCAAACTTTCTCACATTTTCCTGTCTTCTTCCAAGTCTTCCAAACTGTTCCAACTTGTGCCCATTACCCAGTTTCAAAGTTGCTTCCACATTTTCAGGTATCTTTACAGCAGTGCCCCACACCCATGTTACCAGTGTTCTGTATTAGTCCATTCTTATACTGCTATAAAGAACTACCTGAGATTGGATAATTTATAAAGAAAAGGAATGTAATAGACTTCATGCTTCCAGGCTTAACAAGAGGCACATTTTAAGTTCAAAGATACATGTGTAGGAGGTACAGGTTTGTTACATAGGTAAACGTGTGCCATGGTAGTGTGCTGCACCTATCAACCCATCACCTAGATATTAAACTCCACAGGCATTAACTATTTATATTGATGTTTTCTTTCCCCCAATGCCCCTAACAGGCCCCAGTGTGGGTTGTTCCCCTCCTTGTGTTCATGTGTTCTCATTTTTCTGCTCCCACTTATAAGTAAGAATATGAGGTGTTTGGTTTTCTGTTCCTGTGTTAGCTTTCTGAGGATAATGGCTTCCTGTTCCTTCCATGTCCCTGCAAAGGACATGATTTTATTCCTTTTTATGGTTGCATAGTATTCCATAGTGTATATGTACCAAATTTACTTTATCCAGTCTATTATTGATGGACATTTGTATTGATTCTATGTCTTTGCTATTGTGAATAGTGCTGCAATGAACATACATGTGCATGTATCTTTATAACAGAATAATTTATATTCCTTTGGGTGTATACCCAGTAATGGGATTGCTGGATGTAATTGTATTTCTAGTTCTAGGTCTTTGAGTACTTGCCACACTGCCTTCCACAATGGTTGAACTAATTTGCTTTCCCACCAACGTTGTAAAAGTGTTTGTATTTCTTCACAGCCTCACCAGCATCTGCTGTTTCTTGACTTTTTAATAATTGCCATTCTGTCTGGTGTAAGATGGTATCTTTGTGGTTCTGATTTGCATTTCTCTAATGATCAGTGATGTTGAGCTTTCTTTTCATGTTTGTTGGCAGCATAAATGCCTTGTTTTGAAAAGTTTGTCCGTTCATGTCCTTTGCCCACTTTTCAATGTTTTTTTTTTTTTTTTTTTTTTTTCTTGTAAATTTGTGTAAGCCCTTGTAGACTCTGGATATTAGACCTTTACCAGATACAAAAATTGCAAAAATTTCTCTCCATTCTGTAGGTTGTCTGTTCACTCTGATGATAGTTTCTTTTAATGTACAGTAGTTCTTTAGTTTAATGAGATGACATTTGTTAATTTTTGCTATTGTTGCAGTTATTTTTGACATTTTCATCATGAAATCTTTTTCTGTGACTGTGTCCTGAATGATATTGCCTAAATTTTCTTCTAAGGTTTTTATAGTTGGGTGTTTTACATTTAAGTCTTTAAACCATCTTGTGTTTATCTTTGTCTAAGGTATAAGGAAGGGGTCCAGTTTCAGTTTTCTTCATATACCTAGCCAGTTTCTCCAGCACCATTTATTAAATAGGGAATCCTTTCCCCATTGCTTGTTTTTGTCAGGTTTGTTGAAGAGCAGATGGTTGTAGATGTGCAGTCTTATTTCTGAGATCTTTATTCTGTTCCTTTGGTATGTGTCTCTTTTTGTACCAGTGCCATCCTGTTCTGTTTACTATAGCCTTGTGGTATAGTTTGAAGTCATATAGCATGATGCCTCCAGGTTTGTCCTTTTTACTTAGGATTGTCTTGTCTATACAGGTTCTGTTTGGGGTCCATATGAATTTTATGGTAATTTTTTTTCTATTTCTGTGAAGAATGTCAATGGTAGTTTAATGGGAAGAGCACTGTATCTTTAAATTTCTTTGGGCTGTAGGGCCATTTTCACAATGTTGATTCTTCGTATCCCTGAGCATGGAATGTTTCTCCATTTGTTTAAGTCCTCTCTAATTTCCTTAAGCAGTGGTTTGTAGTTCTCCTTGAAGAGATCTTTCACTTCTCTTCTTAGCTGTATTTCTAGGTATTTTGTTCATTTTGTAGCAATTGTAAATGGGAGTTTATTCTTGATTTTAAGGGCCACACACTTTTAAATAACCAGATATCATGAGAACTCACTCACTATCATGATAACAGCAAGGGAGAAATCCATCCCCATGATTCAATCACCTTTCACAAGGCTCCTCCTCCAATTCAACATGAAATTTGAGTGGGGACATAAATTCAAGCCATATTAGTCTTTAATTCATTTTTCATTTGATTTTCATATATGGAGAGAGATATGGTTATAGTTTCATTTTGCTGCATGTGGATATTCAGTTTTCCTGGCACAATTTATTGAAGAGACTGACATTTTTTTCTAATATATGTTCTTGGCACTTTTGTCAAAAATGAGTTCACTGTAAGTGTCTGGATTTGTTTCTGGGTTCTCTATTCTTTGTCAGTGGTCTGTTTTGTTTTGTTTTGTTTGTTTTGCCAACACCTTGCTGTTTTGTTTACTATAGCTCTGTAGTAAAATTTGAAGTCAAATAATGTGATTTATCCAGTTTTTTTTTTTTCTTTTTGCTCAGGATAGCTTTGGCTATTCCATGTCTTTCATCATTCCATATAAACTTTAGAATTATTTATAGTTTTGTGAAGAATGACATTAGTATTTTTATCTTTGTGTACAGTAGGCTGAGGAGCTAAAGAAAAAAAAAAAAAAAAAAGACGGGTTGTTCTTTGCAGCAGAGGCAGAAGAAAATCGGTGTAAATGAACCCCAACCACTCAAATTTGTGTGTTCAAGTTGACTCTTCAGCAGAACATGCCATGTTAAGGTGATAAGGATGAAGACTAAGACTTTTATGATGCCGCACTTCCACTTAATGAATTGTAAATTTATTTTATCTTCCTTGTTATTTTCTTAAAAACCGTGCTCTAGTTTAATTTATTCTAAGAATACAGTATATGACACATATAACTTGCAAAATATGTAGTATTGACTGTGTATATTGTTGCTAAGGCTTCTAGTCATCAGTAGGCTATTAGTTATTAAGCTTTTTGCAAGTTAAATCTTATAGAGAATTTTTTTACTTGATGGGCATTGGCAATCCTAATCGGTGGTTTTTTTCCAGGGTCAACTGTATTTTACAAAATATTATTATGCACTGGAACAAAAATTTAGTATGATTCGAAGTTCAATTGTGATAGAATTAATTTTCAAGTGACTCAGAAGGAAAATCTAGCATTTTGTATTGTGAAAAAATGAATGTCAGCTCCATTTTGCAGAACTTTCTCTCTCTTTATATTAAGAAATCTATTAAGTAGTATAAATATATTACCTAAAAAAGAAGTCACATCATTAGGGTATCCTCACTTCATGTGAATTGGCTATTATGGCACGAATGGTAGAAACTGCTGAATCTTAGTGATAAGGAGACCAATAAATGCTATCTTGAAGTACATGTTTATACCAGGTGCCAAAATCCAGAGATTAACTAACTGCTGATGCCATAATTTACCTAATGAGAGAGAAGGAAAAGAAATTAGGAGAAGAGGAGTGGCACAGTGGCTGGTAACCTTGCAACCATTCAATCAGGAAAACATGCCTTATATGTGGTACCAGTGAGACAATACTGGCAGTTATGCTATATTTTGCACTTAGAAACATGATGAAACTTACTGACATAAACTTATAAAGCCATAGTGAAACTTTGGCTTTATAAGTGAAGACATATATGTAGCTTTGTACAATTCATAAAATAGACTCCTCTTTATTGCATGTAGGTAAACATTTTATTCACTTCCTCCTAGTAATGCCATGGCTTCTGTTATTACTATTTGAAATATATGCATTGGAGTTTTTATCTGCATGTACATATTAATATTACATTTGTTTTTGTAGATATTTCTCAATTATTACTTATTTATCCTAAATATTTCC